>NC_052148.1:171083893-171726450 GCF_902713615.1 Scyliorhinus canicula | reverse complement strand
GTGGTGATCAACACAGTGGTGTGTTTTTATGTTTTAATGTTTTTAAGGCAAAGGTAGATAGAGTTTTGAGTAGTAAAGTAATAAAAGGTTACGGAGAGCGGGCGGGTAAGTGGAGCTGAGTCCACACAAAGATCAGGTTATTAAATGGCAGAGCTAGCTTGAATGGCCAAATGGCCTATTCCTGCCCCTAGTTCTTATGTTCTCTCCTTATTTTGTGTTAAGCATCGCTTGGTGTGGCTCAGGAGCCTTACTTTGGTATGGTTGTCTCTGCCGCATCCTGGACCATGACATTTGTCTTCACGATGCCGATGGTCAAACCAATCTACTTGCATAAGGCCATAAGAGCATACGAGCAGAATTAGGCCATTCGGCCTATCGAGTCTGCTCTGCCATTCGATTGTGGCTGATATGTTCCTCATCCCTATTCTCCTGCCTTCACCCAATAACCCATGATCCCCTTGTTAAGCAACAAGACCAAATTTGTGCTTGAGGTGCTGTTACCTCCAGGGCTACAGGCCAAGAACTGGAAGGTGGAATTAGACACAATAGTACTTTCTAAGAGCATAAGAACTAAGAGCAGGAGAAGGCAATTCAGCCTCTTGAGCCTGCTCCGCCATTCAATACGACTATAACTGATCTCATCATGGTCTCAATCTACCATCCTGCCCGTTCTCAATAACCCTTTAACCCATTACTAATTAAAAATCTCGTCCTTAAATTTACTCACTGCCCAGCATCCACTAGGGTAGCGAATACCCCAGATTCACGACCCTTTGGGACTTAATATTTACCCTTCATAAAACCACGCTGACTCTGATGGATTGCGTTTTGACTTTCCAAATGTCATGATATTACTTCCTTAATAATGGATTTTCCAACAATAGATGTTAAACTAACTGGTCTGTAATTTCCTGTGGTCTGCCTCCCACCCTTTTTATTAGCACTTTTTGAATAAGCAATTTTCCAATCCACTGGACCTTTCCTGTGTGCTGGGAATTTTGGTATATTATAACCAATGGATCCACTATCACCACTGCCACTTCCTTAAACACCCTAGGATGTAGGCCATCAGGCCCTGGGGACTTGTCTGCCTTCAATCCCAATAATGTGTTGAGTACTGTTTCCCTATTGATGCTGATCATTCTAAGTTCCACCCTTTCTATTACCTCTGAATTACCCTTTCCTATAGCGATAGTACTAGTGTCCTCAACCATGAAAATTTAGGTAAAATATTGATTTAGCATCTCTGCTATTTCTGTTTTCCCCACTATTAACTCTGCTTTCATCATTCAAGGGACCAACGGTCACTTTTGCAACTATCTTCCCTTTTATGTACTTATAGAAGCTTTTGATTTTCTTTTTGATATTTTGTGTAAGCTTTCTTTTGTAATTTACCTTAGCTTGTTTTATTACTTTTTTATTAACCCTTTGTTTATGCTCGAAAGTTTCCCACAATTCCAGCCTGCCACTGGCCTTTGCAACTTGGTATACCTTAGTGTGGTAGTCACCACTAGTAGTATTACATGTATTATGGTACGGTCTGTACATGGGTAAATCCCTGCCTGCCTGCGTATAAATGTGTGTGCTCGCCAGTGCTGCAGCCATTCTGATTCCAGCTACAGGAGGCACAACATCTTTGCTCAATAAAGCCTCAATTATTCCACTACTCTTGTCTTTGTAGCAATTGATAGTGCATCACTTAGTTTTTGTCTTTATAATGTCCTTAACCTCATTGCTTAGCCTTGGATGTTTTATTACCCCTCTTAACGTCTTTCTTCCTCTCTGAAATATATTTTAGTTGTGAGGAATTGAGAATCTCCGCAAACAGCTGCCACTGCTCATCAGCTCTCCTAACTCTTAGCCTTCCTGCCCACTCTAATCGGGTCCAATCTAACTTCATGCCTATGCAATTACCTATGTTTAATTCCAGACCACTAGATTGGGATCGCACTTTCTCGGCCCCAAACTGAATTTTGAATTCTATCATATTATGGTCGCTGTTCCCGAGAGGATCATTAACCATGAGGTCATCAATTAACCCCTCCTCATTACACTTCTCTTTGCTATTTCTTATTTCTACCCAAACTGATTCCGCAACTTGATTTAGAACATAGAACATAGAACAGTACAGCACAGAACAGGCCCGTCGGCCCTCGATGTTGTGCCGAGCCATGATCATCCTACTCAAACCCACGTATCCACCGCATACCCGTAACCCAACAACCCCCCCTTAACCTTACTTTTTAGGACACTACGGGCAATTTAGCATGGCCAATCCACCTAACCCGCACATCTTTGGACTGTGGGAGGAAACCGGAGCACCCGGAGGAAACCCACGCACACACGGGGAGGATGTGCAGACTCCGCACAGACAGTGATCCAGCCGGGAATTGAACCTGGGACCCTGGAGCTGTGAAGCATTTATGCTAACCACCATGCTACCGTGCTGCCCTATTTCCAGTGCTTATTTCCCATTTCAGCACTGAATCCTTTCTTCATCAGCACAGCTACACCACCTCCTATTCCTTTCAGTCTATCATTCCGAACAAAATGAGTACCCTTGGATATCCAAGGGTTCTCAGTTCCCAGACCTGGGGCGGGATTCTCCCCTACCCGGCGGGGTGGGGGGTCCCGGCGTAGCGGAGTGGCGCCAACCACTCTGGCGTCATAGGCCCGTGCCAGAGTGGTTGGCGCCACGCCGACTGGCGCCAAAACCGGTGCCAGTGGCCTTTGATGCCCGGCGTCGGGGCTGGCCGAAAGGCCTTCACCGGTTTGCGCATGCGCCGGTGCGTCAGCTGCCGCTGCGTCACCACCGGCGCATGCGCGCTGGGGGATTCTCTTCTGCCTCCGGGAGCCCGCTCGCGCTGCCGATCCCGCCGCGTGGTTCGAACCACGGCGGCGGGAGAGGCCTCTCAGCGGCGGGACTTCTGCCCATCGCGGGCCGGAGAATCGCCGCAGGGGGTCGCCGATCGGCGCGGAGGGCACGCCGATTGGCGGGGTGTGATTCCCGCCCCCCCCCCAATACCCGGGTGGTGGAGAATTCCGGCCACGGTGGGGGCGGGATTTACACCGGTCCCGGGCGATTCTCCGACCCTGCGGGGGGTCGGAGAACTTCGCCCCTGGTCTTCTTGTAACCATGGGCTGGATTCTCTGACCCCCCGCCCCCCCGCCGGGTCGGAGAATCGCCGGGGGGGGCGGTGTGAATCCCGCCCCTGCCGTCTCCCGAAGTCTCCGGCACCAGAGATTCAGCGGGGGGGGGGAATCGCGCCGCGCCTGTTGGCGGGCACCGCCCCCGGCAATACTCCGGCCCTGCGATGGGCCGAAGTCCCGCTGCTGTCATCCGGTTCCCCGGCGGGAATCAAAACACCTCCCTTACCGGCGGGACTGGAGGCGCGGGCGGGCTCCGGGTGTCCTGGGGGGGGGGCGCGGGGCGACCTGGCCCTGTTGGGTGCCCCCACGGTGGCCTGGCCTGCGATCGTGGCCCACCAATCGGCAGGTGGGCCTGTACCGTGGGGGCACTCTTTTCCTTCCGCGTTGGCCATAGCCTTCATGATGGCGGATGCAAAAGTGACCCCCTCCCCTGCGCATGTCCGCGGGGGTGACGTCAGCAGCTGCTGATGCCTCAGCGCATGCGCGGACTTCCGCTGGCCGGCGAAGTCCCTTCGACCCCGGCTGGCTTGGCGCCAAAGGTCTTTCCCGCCGGCCGGCGGGGCGCCAACCACTCCGGCGCGGGCGTAGCCCCTCAAGGTTAGGGCTTGGCCCTTAAAGATGCGGAGAAAACTGCACCTTTGGGGCGGCCCGACGCCGGAGTGGTTCACACCACTCCATCCCGCCGGGACCCCCCGCCCCGCCGGGTAGGGGAGAATCCCGGCCTATGTCTCAGTAATCACCACCAAATCATACCCTTTTGTCTCCTTGTAACCATGTCTCAGTAATCCCCACCAGATCATATCCTTTTGTCTTCGTTACCTTGTCTCAGTAATCACTGCCAAGTCATACCCTTTTGTCTCTATTTGCGCTATTAATTCATTAATTTTGCTCCAAATGCTTCGTGCATTTAGTTACAAAGCTTTTAAATGTGTTCTACTCTTTAATTCCTTGTTACAAAAATACATTTACCTGTTCTGTCCCTCACCTTTTATCTTCTGGTAACCATCCGCGTCATCGCTAACCTGCACTCCTGCCTCCTCCTTTCATTTTGGTTTTCTAATTTTCCCTGCAACTGAATTGTATATAACTGAACAGGCATGAGAGAGTCTGTCCCTTTGTCGCTGAAGGTGTTCCTCAATATGGAAGGCCAGTGCGGTGTTGTCAGCATGGAGCAACTCTGATGAGGACTTCAGGCACCTTTGTCTTTGATCTCGAGCGAGCAAGGCTGGACAGCTTCATGTCAGTTCTGGTTTGTATGTAGATACCTTTTGTAGATGACCTGAAGGCAGAAAAAAGAAAGGGAAGAATATGCCAGAGTGTCAGTGCTAGAACACAAACTTGTATGCCCCAACTGCAGATCCCAAAAGGTTCAGTTTCTTCCCCGATAGAGCTGACCATATTTCCCATATTGTGACTGAAAGAGAATATCACCTTGAATAGCTATGGCAGGCAGCCAATTTTCTTCAGCAGCTTAAGTAGACTGCCTCTGCTCACATTGTCGAATGCCTTGTGAGATAGTGGCCTCCTGTTCTCAAAGCATTTCTCTTGCAGCTGCCAGACTAAGACGATCATGTCAAATGTAGATCTTCCAGTTCTGAACCACACTGAGATTCAGGGTGGATGCATTCAGTGAAGATCTGCAGTTTGACAAGGACAACGTAGGCAAATTCTTTTTCCATGATGCTCAGTAGGGAGATGCCTCAATAGTTGTTGCAACTCCTGCAGTCGCCCTTGTTTTCTACAGGATCTTTGCACCCTACTGGGACACTGCCCCCTCTCTCCAGTCGAGACAGAGAGGCTGATGCAGATGCTGCAGGACTCAGTTTCCTGTGCTTGATTTGTTCAGGCAACCTAGCATCAGCACCTGAAGCTTTGTCCAAGGCAAGTGAGTCAATAACTTTGCTAAGCTCCTCCACGGTGGATTTAATGATCAGCTCTGCATGACAGGCAGGCTTCCCGTGGTGTCTGCAGATTTGTTGGTGACAGGAAATGTTGGCTTTAATTTGAATGTAACCCTTGATGTTTTTCATTCAAAGCAGAACTGCCATCTTTGTATCAATGTCAGCCATACTGCCTCAATCAGATTTCTTTTTGAAAACGCTTGCTTCTGTAAGAGGTTGAAATGCACTGAATTGGATATTAAATGTTAATATTGTAAGTGTACTCTGATGGTATGGATCTAGAGTAAAGAATTCAGGAAAAGTTAGCCCATACAGTTTTGCTATAATTTTTCTAGTTGACAGTTGATTTGGGAGAAGGTGAGGGTAAGTGAGAAGCTGATTTATATTTGGACCAGAGTAGGTCCGTATCTTTTAGAGGAACAAATTATATTGTGTAAACGGTGCTATATGCAGAATACATCAATTCCCCGGCAGCAGGCAATATCACAGAGTGAGCCATATGGCATTTTTGAAAGATACCATTGAAGAAAGCTGTGTGACCCCTGGTGCCACCTGCCCCTGGAAAAGCCACATCTGCACTGTAAATTCTATGATATCATTCTGTGTAACACCCCTGGAAACAGGGCTATGTGAACAGATTTCTCCCCCTTGTGCTTGATGGGAATTGTCAGGCACATTTCTGATTACAGCATTAATTAATCCAATCTCAACAAGGTTCAGATCTGAAGAAGCGTCTTATGGACTCAAAACGTTAACTCTGTTTCTCTCTCCACAGATGCTATCAGACCTGCTGAGTTTTCCCAGCATTTCCAACTTTTTATATCGGTGAAAGGCATCTCCTTTTACTGATTTCTACTTGTACTGCTTGATGAGTTGGCAACTCTGTCCGTGCGGCGTCTGCCCGTTCTCCCCATGTCTGCGTGGGTTTCCTCCGGGTGCTCCGGTTTCCTCCCACAGTCCAAACATGTGCAGGTTAGGTGGATTGGCTATGCTAAATTGCCCTTAGTGTCCAAAAAGGTCAGGAGGGGTTATTGGGTTACGAGGACAGGGTGGAAGTGAGGGCTTAAGTGGGTCGGTGCAGGTTCGATGGGCCGAATGGCCTCCTTCTGCACTGTATGTTCTATGTCCTATGAGGGAATATTATACACGCCACATCATTTAACATTTCTAACAACATACATTTATATCGGACCTTCAGCAGAGAAAAGTGTCATTGAGTCAGTTAAAAGAGATGTCGGGTGCGATTCAGCTGACTGAAGTTAAAGTCTGCTGAAGGGCGGCGGGTTTAGTGGGGTGTTTCTCAGTGGCTGCAGTGCCGAGAGACACCTCGTTATCCAATGGCACTTTGCTATTTTTTTGCTTCAGGGAAATTCTCTCTGCTGAGGCCGCACTTGGTGGATTTTCTGCTGGTGAGCTGTCCGGCAGCCCCCATCCTCTGTCCCCAACCCCCCTCTACCTGGCAAGCCACCTCCCGACCACTGGCAGTGCCGACTGGCCCCTGGCAGTGAAAATGCGCCTGGGTACCGGGGGAGTTCCAGGGTTCCAGGGTGCCTCTCCTGTCTACGACAGCCGGGAAGTCAGGACTGGGCTGACCCACGTTTGTTTGGACCAGTGTTAAATGTCACCCTAGCAAGGTCTCCCAGGCACGGCTGGCGAGTACTGGACGGTGGGTGAATCCAGTGTCCGGGTATTTAAATGAACCCAGCGAGGGCGACATCCAGATCACGTCAGGTAGAGTGAGTCAGGTGACTCGCAATCAGCCTGGCGCGGAGCCCAATTTGGGGCTCACGTGCGATTCACGTCGGGCGCAACGGGGTGGCTGAATCTCGCCTATAATCTTACGAAAACCTGATGCTGAGACAAAGGGTCACCAAAAGCTAATTGGTCTGTGAGATGGATTTTCTGAAGCACCTTGAAAGATAAGAAGGGGGTAGAGAGGCAAAGGGGTTTAGAGAGAGGTCTCATGCTCTGGGATCATGTTGTTGAATTAAGATCCGTTAATTCCTTCAGCAGTGAAGATAGAGATGGTCACGTAATGGCTCCCATATCCCTTTGATTCCTTGGTCACCACAAACCTAATGACTGCTGTATTGAAATTAAACTGAGCGTCCATGGGGTAGAGAATTCCAAAGGTTCACAACCATTTTGAATTAAGAAACATGGCATATCAGTCTTAAACGACCAACTTTTATTCTGAAATCCTGACCTAAGGAAAGGAAGCATTTTTCCCAGCATCTACCCTGTCAAACCGGGAAGAAATTAATATTTTGATATCTTTATTTTATATCTTTTTGGAATGACGCACGTGGTGTTGAGTATTATGGCCCCTCCTGCCGTTGGAATATTCAGTCCTGCCGGGGTCAATGGAGATTTGAACCGCTGGCTGCATTTTCCTGCCCAGCCCCTGCTGCAACAGGGTCATAAAACTCCACCCGTAATTTTGAAAGTTGAAAGGTACATCTGTCATGGAAAACTTAAATCACAAACCACAATTCGCACTGCCTATCGGGGACCAAACAGTCTTGGCATTTCAAATTCTTCAGATGATGTGGGACTGAAGACAGCATGCACATTTGACAATTGTGCCTCTGTTATGAACAGAACAGTAGTGGGTGGTCTGGTAAATCTCAAAGTTTAATCATTGGAACTGGAAAAGGACTAACATATTTTCTGCGGCACGGACATCATTTTCAAGTCCTTTTATGCCAGTCAGTATCATTTTCATTGTTGCACGCAGGCACAGCTGGTTACCTGGGGGAGAAGGTTGGAGCAACATATGCGGCGACATCATCCCAGGCCCTAAATATTACAATATGCTCCGACCGTCAAGGCCCTGTCACTTTAAGTCTTCGGTAGAGGAGAAAAGTTGGCATGCAAACCATTGTATTATGTGTTCTGTTTATTTCGATTGTAATGTAATTGAACTGAGCCTTTAACTGCATTCCAAACTGTCTTTGTGATATTAATGATCTCCAACTTATCAGGTGGGGTTTCAAACAGAAGGATGTGCTTTTAGTTTGATTGTGCTATCTTCAAACTTTACAGCAAAAGTACGCAAATTCTTCAGATAGCTTTGTCTCTGCTCATTCGTATCTATTACCACAATTTGATATGCTATACACATTCCAAATACCTCAATTAGATGTGCAGGTTTAATGTTTTATTTCAGTGTTTTAAAAATTTGTTTGAACTCTTTAGTTTCATTGAGAATCCTTCGGGGCATTTTTCTACATTCAAAAGCTTCTTGAGTATCGTACCAGCAATAAAAGCTTTTCAACACACACATCTCATAAGATGTGTTATTAATATGATGGATCTCCAGGGACTGTCATTTCAGAAGGAAACAAAAACTTGCTTAAAAGTTGCGTAAAAGGATGACAACTGGTTTCAATACTGTAATGCTGATAGTATCGTCTTTCAGTAAAATTATTTTAAATACCTTGGCCCTTGCGAATCTGGACGGCCCAGGAAATAGATGGGGCCTAGATATGCCCAATCTTGCCTTCTACCTTCAGTTTCCCCCATGATCTTCCACTACCGCCTCAAACACAATCACCTGTGGCGGCGGCAGGGGGAGAAGAGTTTGGTGCATTTCCTGGGACCTGCTGGTGTGCCGAGTAAGACGAGGCCTGGCAGACAGCAGAATTAGGCTAGCCTGATAGTCCAGGCCTGGGATGTGACTTGGAACCCTGAGGATCTTTGAGGGAGAGTTCTTTTCAAAGCCCTCAGCCACCATCATGCACTCATGCATGCACACCACTCTGAACTGATTCAGCTGACAGGACAACAAGCACCAGCCAGTGCCATATTTCCTAACCTTCATGGCATGAACATACACCATTGAGATTGCCACCCTCCTTTCTCATTTCCTCTGTAAGGCGGTCCTTAAAAACTATGCTCCTGACCAAGCTTTTTGCTATCTGCCCTAATATTGCATTGTATGGCTCCGTGTCAGTGTGAAGTGCCATGGGACACTTTTTATTACGTTAAAAGCATTATATGGTTACAAGTTGTTATTGTGTTCTCTCCATTTTGATAGCCTGTGTAACAATCCAAAAAGAAACACTCCTTATCTGATAATGCATTCTGTGCAATCTTCTACTCGTTGGTAGTACCTCTAAATGACATCTACTTCAATTTCTTGTGCTTAAAATTTTTTTTTGCTTTCTATGAGTTAATCTCACACCTGACACTCAACTGAATTGCTCCAAAGCTGAAACTTCTTTCACATGCTAACGTACAAAGACCATTTGAAAGGCCTCGCTTCTCCATTTACCTCCAGACAGCAGAGATTTTATTCATGACGAAAATGGAAAGCCAAACAGAAGAAGCCAAACTGGACAGTAAACATGAAAAGCCAGGCATGTTGTATTTTATTGCCAGCACATTAAAGTATTTACTAGTCAACTCGAAGCAGTTCTTTTAGGGTATTTGAGAAAAGGAAGTGGCGGGAAAACAGGAGGCACAGGGGGCATTTTCCTTCAATGTGGGCACCACATCTGTGAGCAGTGTGTTGCCCACCATCTGTTTTTATATGAGTAGGTCGGGAAATCTTACTCCTGGCTGCTTCTAACAAAGTTGACGCATTAATTATATTTTAAAGAGATGAAAGATGACTTGCATTTCCTCATTTTAATGCGCAGATTCTAGTTTGTGTACTTTGTTTTTTGTTTATGAGACAATTTGTCACCACAGTACATCAAATGGCCCTTATCCATTCTGGTAAATATATACAACTTGGGGGTAGATCCTGTGAAAACAAGACGTGACTTACATTGTGAGCCACTTTGGTTTTTGTTTTCGAGTTACAGAAAATTATTACAGCTTCATCTATTTTTTAAAAAATAAATTTAGTGAACCCGATTCATTTTTTATTTCCAATTAAGGAGCAATTTAGTGTGGCCAATACACCTATTCTGCACATCTTTTGGGTTGTGGGGGCAAAACCCATGCAAACATGGGGAGAATGTGCAAACTCCACATGGACAGTGACCCAGGGCTGGGATCGAACCTGGGACCTCAGCGCCGTGAGGCAACAGTGCTAACCACTGTGCCACCATGCTGCCCTATTACAGCTTCATCTATAATAATCAGTTTACGTCGACTTCACACCAGTAAAGCACCTACACAGCAACAAGAACTCCCTCCCAAATAAGAAATGGATAAACGCAAGCATCAAGCATCATGGGGCGAGATTCTCCGCAAATGCGGAGAATCGTAAAAGCTGCCGTGGGACAGGCCGTGACCCACGGCAGCCTTCATGGCCACTTCCGGGGCCGATTCTCCCCCCCCGGGCGGGGCTAGGTGCGCGGCCCCGTGCGTCACGGCGGCGCGGCCTTGACGACGGTCGTCAAGGCCGCACGTCAAGAGTCACGGCGGCCGATGACGTCAGCCGCGCATGCGCAGGTTGGACAACGCCAATCCGCGCATGCGCAGTTGGCGTCTTTCTCCTCAGCCGCCCGGCAAGACGTGGCGGCTTGATCTTGCCGGGTGGCGGAGGGGAAAGAGTGCGTCTGTTTTGGACGCTGGCCCGACGATCGGTGGGCACCAATCCCAGGCCTGTCCCCTCCCGAGCACAGTCGTGGTGCTCCCGTGCCAATCGGGCCTCTAGATGCCCCAAACGGGCATCTGGCGCCCGTTTTACAACAGCAGCGAGCAGGTGTGTTTGCTGCCGTGTTGAAATGGGCGTGAAGGCCCGGCCGCTCGGCCCATCGGCCTCGGAGAATCGGCGCACCCCGTAAAAAATGGCGAGCGGCGATTCGTGGCGTGGTTCGGGCGTGGGCCCTCCCGCTATTCTCCCACCCGGCGTGGGAGGCGGAGAATCGCACCCCATGTTTTCCTCACTCTTGTTGTAGTTAATCAAATATAAAGTGTGACTCCAATCTCCAAAACAATAAGGGTGTGAAATTTGGCTGTGCTACCCCGCTTCAGTGGCTTTAACACTGGCTGCGGCATGCTTATTATTCCCCAAGGATATTGGAACATCCTGCCTGCTCCACCACACTTGCCATACCCCCTATCCTGATTTCACTTAGTCCAGTCAACTAATTTGATGCCATACTTCCAAATTTGAACAATACAGTACAATGCCTGCATTGTGCATTCCTTAAAAGAGAGCATGATGGAAGCAAGATGGACTCTGTGTTACATTATTTAAAGCGGCAGGCACCTAGATTGGAGGCAATTTTGTGTTTTTGGATCTTTCGGTAAGAATGTGTTTGAAAGTAATTGCGAGTATTTTTGAATGCGCTTAGATACCTTTACCAGGAGGCATTGCCATATCCTCACAACAATGGCAGAGGGTCTGTAGCATGACCGAGAGCGGGGGAAGAGACTGTGGAGAGGACAAGCTCTGCCACATGGGCCTCTGTCAAGTTGGAGTTGGAATTTCCCATTCTCCTTGAGAATGACAGGGAGCATTCTGGTCGGGTCTATGGGTCGGTGGGTGTGAGAGAAAGAGGAGGGGCTTTGTCAACTGGAAATTGACTCCCTCAATGCACAGCTGGTGTGCGACCACCAGATGTGCTTCATACACATGTGTACCCAGTTTCCAGGGATGGTGCATGACCGCTACCACCTCGGTCAGTTGCTGATTTCTGTAGTCTTCGAGGAACACCCCAGGTTATTGTGATGGCTTCTTCGGGACAAGGGCTATCCCCTCAAGTCGTGGCTGATGTTGCCAGTGTGGTGGCCACACACCACTATGCAAACCAGGTACAATGGGGCACACAGTGCAACTCGAGCTGTCATCGAGCAGTGCATTGGCCTGTTGAAGGTGCGGTTCCGCTGCCTTGACAGGTCTGGAGGGGCCCTACTATATAGCCACCAGAAGGCCTCCTGCATTGTAATGGTCTGCTTTGTGCCCTCCACAACCTGGCTCTGCAGGGAGGTGAGGAACTTCCTGAGGATGATCAGGAGGAGCAGCATGTGTCCTCGGATGAGGAGAATGTGCAGGAGGACGTTGAGGAATAGCCCGTTGAGGATGCAGTGGATGGAGGACAGGTGGGCCATTGGTGCACATGGGCGGGGGGGGCTAGAGTTGCCCTCATCGCCTCCTGCTGTATGGATGAAGACCAGTTCACTGTCTGACAGCTTGACTCCTCCCCCCAGGATATCATGACCCCACTGCGACCAAGGAATGTAAGTGGCTGAGGTATCGATCATCAGTGCTAAGACTGGGGAGTTCTTGAGTGCCTGCTGCCCGACCAATGCAGGAGGGATGATGATGCTCGCAGTGAGGAATGCCAGTGTGCCAGGCTGGAACTGCACGGTGCCCAGGTGACACCAGCAGTGCCAAGGTAGTACCCTACACAGAGGGCATGCACCTGGTAGCCTCCAATCCCCTGGGAGACCTCCAAGAGTACCGTTCCACCTTCTGGTCGTTTGTGGAGACCAGTCCTGAATGGCGTCGCCCGAGTTCTCCAAAGCGAAGGGGATAGATCCCAACCTTGGTTACCTTGGGAATCTGCATATTCGAGTGAGACCAGCTGTCTTGCTCTAATATGCAGATCTGCCAAAATGTGCTCCCGCCCTCAATGGGCGGTCTTCACATTGCAACATTTCGCGAGTTCGCGTTTCATCTCACAAGGTGTGGTGAGCCAGGTGGATCCCGTTATTTACCGACCATGTTGTGCCGTGGCGTGCTGCTTTTCAAGCGTACCAGTAGATCGCGTCCTTAGAAACCTTTTCGTTAAATTGCACCCATGATGTTTTACTAACTCATTTGTTTTTGAGGATGTAGATAAAGGGGAACTTATCTATTAAACTTGGATTTCCAAAAGGCATTTAATAAGGTACCACACAAAACAGTAATACATAAGGTAATGCTAATGTATGAGCATGGATGATAATTTGGGGTGCACTTTTCCCAACGCGAACATCCGGTGTATCGCGGGAGAGCCCCAAATCGGGATTTGGCCGATTGAAACCTCGCTCGAGTTACCTGATTCTCAGCACCCAGCGCAATCTAGGTCATGCCCTTGCTGGGTATGATCCAGATAATCATATTTTAATGAAGTAATCCAACGCCATATTCACCCAGCGCCCGGGAGTCAATGGTTGCACTTGCATGGGATCAACTGGGCTCTGTTTAGTACTGGTTTCCATAATCGTGGTCCAGGCATGATGATACCTCGAGGGGCCTGGCAGGCCATTAGAACTCCCGTGGGTGGTTGTGAACAGGGTGGACTAATAGCCTGGCTCCCCTGGCACCTTAGCACTGCAAGCCTGACACCCGAGCAGTGCCTGGTTAGCATTGCCAGGGTGCTAGGGTGGCACTGCCAAGGTGCCTGGATGCCAGGTTGACATTGCCAAGAGTTGGGGCCCATGCTTATGAAATGGGGTGTGTGTGTGGGGGGGTGAGGAGGCTGCAGCAAGGTTGCGGTGATGAAACGGGGGGTCCTGAAAGCAGGGGTTCCTGAAAGGAGGAAATGTGGAGAAATCAGGGCATACTTTCAAAATGGCGCCCCGATCAGTGAGGAGCCAGTCCTGCTGGCGAGCACAGCTCCCAGGTGCCGGAAAACTTTCAAAATGTGGTCTCAACGGAGAGAAACTGAATAGAACTGCCAATCTCAGAATTGCAGCTGTCTAGGTAAACACCCCGCCAAACCCGTTCGATATTGAACTTTGACATTTTTCTGCTGAATCCCTTGGATAACGGACAGGAAACAGAGAGAATGGGGAAACAGAGCATTTACAATTTGGCAGACTGTAACTCGTGCTAAAGGGATGCTGGGGCCTCGGCTATTTACAATCCAAATTAATGTCTTAGATGAAGAGACTGACAGTTAAAGGGTTGTGAATCTTTGGAGTACTCTGCCCCAGAGAGTTGTGGATATATTTAAGACTGAGATAGACAGCCAGAAAGTGGAATTGAGGCCAAAATTAGCCTGATTGTATTGAATGATGGAGCAGGTACGTGGGGTCCTATGTGCACCCCTGCCCTTATTTCTTATGTTCTTTATATAACCGAGAGAGACAAGGGCAGTAGGCGCATGGGAACAACACCTGCCAGTTCCCCCTCCAAGCCACACACCATCCTGACTTAGAACTAAATCGCCATTCCTTCACTATCACTGGGTCAAAATCCTGCAACTCCCTCCCTAACAGCACCGTGGGTGTGTTTAGACCAGATGGACTTCAGCGGTTCAGGAGGGCGGCTTCTCAAGGACAGTAGAGATAGGCAATGAATGCTGGCCTTGCCAGTGATGCTCACATCCCATGAAAGAATTTTTAAAAAATAAAAAAAATTGGCAATCTTATGTGAAAATGACGCATTCATGTACATATTGATTGCGAGTTGCTGAAAAAGCTCAGCCAAATAAGAGGAAAAGTACTCGCCAAATGTCTTTCGTGAAAGCAGTTCCCCCATTTAACATGTTCAACATTATGCCTCTTTATCATATTGGCAATTGCAATGAGAACAATAATATTTTTTCAGTGTCCATTAAGATTGAGAGTATAAAACCATGCCCGTGGTGCAGCTGTAAATCAGATGAAAACAAAATCATCTCTACTACGTTTGGCTGCAACCTATTCTTCTGGTAAAGAAGATAACACCATCCCATTAATTTCCCACTTAGCAGAGGTGAAATTAGAAGCCATGTGTGTGTGTGCGTATTGAGACATAAAACACTCAGTGATCAGACCACTTCTGCACTAATTTGTTTCCTGGTTTGGAGTAAACAAGCTGCCTGTCTGTGGGGGTTGAGATAAAGAAATTCAATGAAGGAGACATGGATTCACTTTTGGAATTCACTCAAGTTGGTTACTTAAAACAATGAATGACAATAAAAGTAGATATGGTGGGAGGAGGGGAGAAGCGGCATTTTATGTCAGAGATTAATTTGGCTACGATGAACCTAAATATGAAGCTAGACTGCAACTGTATCTGTTGCAAAGCTTTAGTGAAGCTCATGGGATTTTGTGCCTTCCCAGTGCACTGAATACCGATTTCTGTATGACAACTGCAGGTTCGATTCAAAGCTTCGTCCAGATACACTGGTACACCGAGGCACTTACTTTGCAAAGGTGACATATTAACGAAATATTCCCAGTGAAAATGTTGCTTTCTTTTCCCTCACCTTCTTCCATCATTGAATACATTTAGGGTGCAATTCTCCGCTCCCCACGCGGGGTGGGAGAATCGCGGGAGGGCCCCCCGACTAATTTCACGACCCCCTGGCGCCCCCCACGATTCTCCCACCCCCCGCTCGGAAGAATCGCTGCTCGCCGTTTTTCACAGCGACCGGCGATTCTCCGACCCGGATGGGCCGAACGGCCTGCCGTTTGCGACTGTTTCACGACGGTGGAAACCACACCTGGTCGCTGCTGTCGTGGAAACGCCGTGAGATACCCATTTGGGGCTTGTGGGGGGCCGGGTGGGGACTGAGCACCACGACTGTGCTTGGGAGGGGACAGGCCCGCGATCAGTGCCCACCGATCGTCAGGCCGGCGTCTCAACGGGACGCACTATTTCCCCTCCGCCGCCCCGCAAGATCAAGCCGCCACGTCTTGTGGGGCGGCTGAGGTGAAGACGGCCACCGCGCATGTGTGGGTTTGAGCTGTCAGCTGTCGTGACGTCACCGCGCATGCGCGGGTTGGAGCCGGCTAACCTGCGCATGCGCGGCTGACGTCACGTAGGCGCCGCCGTTGCGTTATTCTCAGCGCGCCGCCTTGACGCAAGCGTCAAGGCCCGGCGGCCGAGAATAACAGAGCGCAGCTCCTAGCCCCCCAGGTGGGGGTGAATTCGGTGAGAGGAGCTGGCTCCGAGGCCGTTCTGAAACTCGGTCGAGTTCACGATGGCCTTCACGATTTTTCCCGGGAGCGGAGAATTGCGCCCCTAAAGTTGGGATAGACAGATTTTTTTAATCTCTCAAGGAATTAAGGGATATGGGGTGTACTGGGGGAGTGGAATTGAAACCCAACATCAGCCATGATTGCCCGGCCATGTGGCCGACTCATGCCCCGATTGCTTGTGTTCATTCCATTCATAGAATCACGTAATCCAGTAATCCCATCTAACCTTTTGGACACTAAAGGGCAATTTAGCATGGCCAATCCACCTAACCTGCACATCTTTTGACTAGGGAGGAAACCGGAGCACCCGGAGGAAACCTACGCAGAGTTGGGGAGAATGTGCAAATTCCACGCAGAGAGACACCCAAGGCCGGAATTGAAAACAGGTCCCTGGCGCTGTGAGGCAGCAGTGCCACTGTGCCATCGTGCGTTGTCATTGAATATTCAAGATGACCACCATTATTTGATTGTTTGTTCAAAGCCGTTGCAGATTTTGGTTGTGAGCTGCACATGAGCTTGATGTTGGATCTTTCAGAGGTTACAATATGAGAATGTTACTTGGAGTGAAGATACATTCATGTCTGCTTTGCCCAATCCCCATTTATGCATGTGTCTCCAAATTCCCGATGAGGAAAAGTTTGTAATCCAGGAAGAAATGGACCAATGTTTGAAATCCCTCAAGCACCTTTGTTTAATTGAAAGGGAGCAGGCTGCTGGTTACTGTCAACCTCAAGTAGCAGTTGTCCTCCCAGTTGTACACTACTTTCCTAGTACAAATCCTAATGCAAATAAATATGGGAAAGGCTCGGAATCTTCACTTTTCTTTTTATTTTATTACATGTGGGTAGAGTATATACTGATAACATTCATTTGCCTTGTATTTCAAATGAACACC
The DNA here is from genome assembly GCF_902713615.1 of Scyliorhinus canicula. Lineage (NCBI taxonomy): Eukaryota > Metazoa > Chordata > Chondrichthyes > Carcharhiniformes > Scyliorhinidae > Scyliorhinus > Scyliorhinus canicula. Next base: position 171,709,707 of record NC_052148.1, on the reverse strand, counting down.
CCTTCAGATTATGCACCTCCTCCATCTGTTAAGCGATGACATGTTATTTCAAGGATCAAACATAATGGGAGTGGGGTGGACAACTGCAAAGCAAAGTGAAATATAATTAGTAATCCTGCCAGTCGACCACGCTGATTTTTTTAAATGGAAAAGTACTGAAATGATAGTTCAGGAATTTATATTAATTGTAATAGACTGTTCAAATGATTGAGAGTAACCACAAAACAGTTCATAAATTTGTGCTGCCTCGCCAGATAAGCCTGTTTATCTTCAGCTTTATTCATTTCCAAGTTCAATTTTAACAGACACCTGCTTTGTGGAATAATCTCACATTTTGCTTTAATGTCATACCAGTCAATCTCTCAACGCGTGGGGGAAGGGGGGTACAAATTTATCTCGGCTTTACAGTCTGGGGGCAGGAGGGGAATTCCTCTAGGCTTTACAGATTGGGGTGGGGGGGGGACAAATTCCTCTCGGCTTTACAGATCTGAGATGTGCGTATTTCATGAGTGTGCACTCAAATTGGGAGGCCCAAGGCCTGCCTGAAGTTGGGCCTTTGCCCTCATCAGTTAATTTGAATGCTGCCTGTGTAGGCAGCTCCCCCAGTTAGTAAGGATGAATATCTGGCTGCTTACCTCACACTTGCAACAGCCCAACGATAAGTCATATTTGAGAGTAGAGCACATGACTGATTTTTAGCTTACAGTGGTCGTCGGGGAAATAATTCCACAGCAAACATCAGCATCAAGCCTGAGGAGGAATATTTTTGGCGGCTACTGTCTGCTAGTCCATATCTATGCCTGCTCCACTCCGGGCAGCCCGACTTCCCTGAGGGAATCTAAAACTGTGAGGGGCCCCTCATTACCACCACTCTGCAGTGGAAAGGGGAGGCGGGTCAAGGGGGCAGAGGAATAATTGTTGGAAATGCTCCTCGTTGGTGACGGTGGGGGAAGAGTGTGTTCTTGAATGTTGCGCTCCTGGGCGTCCCCACCCTTGTTGCAGGATGCAAAAGAAACATGCTGGGTTAAATGTAGCTGCTTCTATGTGTGATATTGAGTGGAACGATGGAATGATGTTCCCGTGTTCCAATTCTGACTAACAATGTAAAGGGTTATGGGGATAGTGTATGTTAAAGGCATTGAAGTGTATGATCGGGCCATGGTCGTGTTGAATGGCAGAGCCGGCTCAATGGGTAATTGGTCTACTCCGTTCCTGTGATTGAATGTGAGGCCATTGTGGGGGCGGGACAGAAGCAGAGATGCTGACTATTGAGGGGGAAGAATCCATGGGCTGTTTTGGTCATATCAGTGGGAGCTGAAGAAGTGCCATCACTTAGTCGGGAAATATTTGGGAAAATGAGTGGTGAGGTCTTCATTGAAATATCTTCCATTCCATCCACATAACCGAGTACCATCTAAAATGGGATTTGGTTAGGCTGGTAACTGCTGGGAGATGTCAGTGGGAACGTCAAAGGTCTCAAAAGTAAGTGAGTTTTAAGTAAAACGGGTGAGTACAAATACACAATAAATGTCAGTAAATTAGCACAGTGAAAAAAAACCCAATTACATTGAAGTTACGTCCTTTTTGTATTCACTTTATGGAAGCTTAGCATAAAATTGAGCTGGCAGCTAAGCTGGCACAGAAAGTTGTGCCTTTATTGGTAGTTACACAACAATAGGGCAGCCTCCATTATATATGTGGCTGTCGGACTTTTAACTGAAGACTTTACGCAAAAGTGTGACAAAGCACACGTGGCGAGCAGATGGTGTAGATGTTAGAAATTTAAAACATTGTAGCTGTGAATGTTTCCTTTTAAAATCAAAAGACTTTTCCAGTGATGTAAAAGAAATGTGAAAATGGACACAATTTCATGGTTGGCAAATGTAGGTTTTTGCCTCTGTGTTCATGATTCCTCTTTGCCTGTACCAAAGAGAATTGCTGTCTGTTAGAGTGGTGGAGTAATTTTCTATCCCCACCAGCTGATCTGGGAGAGTAGTTTGGTGTGATGCATTTGATCTGAAAGGGTACTTTAGGGAATAGGTCTTCACAGGATCTTTGGGGAAATGAGAAGAGCGAGTGCAGCACTGTTATTTTCTTCATGCTGATGCAATGGGTCATGCTGAAAACGGCAGCTCCATTATGGAACTGTGACTGAGCAACGGTGTGATCTTCAATATCGCTTTGTGTGCTTTCCACCAAATGAAAATAATTTTCAGGAAAAATTGGTAACTCTTTATCATCCTTTCATCCCTTAGGAGGGAGCCTTGCCCCCAATTTCATGCCACTGTTAATAATTCAAACTGCAGTTGTCATTCCATAACAGTGTGGTGCTATACTCCAACTGAGTAGTCCAGAAGCATTCAAGCAATTGATTGCACATAAATGTCATTTATTTGCTCGTAGCCTTTTGAAGATCCCAGAGATGAGGGGGTTGGATTACGAGGAGAGGTTGAGTAGACTGGGACTTTACTCGTTGGAATTTAGAAGGATGAGGGGGGATCTTATAGAAACCTATAAAATTATGAAGGGAATAGATAGGATAGATGCGGGCAGGTTGTTTCCACTGGCGGGTGAAAGCAGAACTAGGGGGCATAGCCTCAAAATAAGGGGAAGCAAATTTAGGACTGAGCTTAGGAGGAACTTCTTCACCCAAAAGGTTGTGAATCTATGGAATTCCCTGCCCAGTGAAGCAGTTGAGGCTCCTTCATTAAATGTTTTTAAAATAAAGATAGATAGTTTTTTCAAGAATAAAGGATGATGGTTTTCGGGCGGGAAAGTGGAGCTGAGTCCACAAAAGATCAGCCATGATCTCATTGAATGGCGGAGCTGGTTCGAATGGCCAGATGGTCTACTCCTGCTCCTCGTTCTTATGAAGACATATTTAGTGTGTTTCTGTTTCATCTGAGGTTGCAATAGTCAGAGTCCCACAGTGGGGCTGGCTGCCCCTTCAGCAGAAGGTTGTGGATGTAACCATTTTCCCCAGAGTTACTGGACACCGATAACAAAACCAGAAAATGACTAAAAATGCTCAGCAGAACAGTTTTCTCGGAGAAAACAAAACCACTCAAAAGTATTTTCACCTGGAATGCTAAGTCGGCTGTTCATTCCACATATGTTGGAAGCCTGCTGAGTTTTTCCAGCATTATATGTTTCAGATTTCCAACATCTGTGGTATTTGTCTTTGCGACTAATCACAGTCTTCACTGTAAGTTGTGGTAATGGAGGAATTGGATTCCTGCTTTACTAGAGAGCATTGGAAACATATATCTGTAACTAACATTGCAGGTCTCTTTGATGGATCAGTAGTTTTGCAAAGCCCACAGGACCAGAGTTGAGCCTATCCTGATGAAACTTAGCCATATTTAGTTCAGGTACTTCTCACTAAGTTCATACTTCCAAGTTCACTCTTGAGCACCTGAACAGGAATTGTAGATGGCCATCTTTGCTTCAAACACAGTTTACATTGAGCACGATATACATTGAGCACCATTCCAGACCCCAGATTATCTACTGGCCTGCATTTATTATGAATGCATTGTATTGTTGTACCTTTTCCCAAATTAAAAAGCTTACTTCTGCTGAAGTGCTGCAGCTTACAGCATTGCAGTGATTACTATTCAGAGTTACCCATGTGTGTAATGGTACTGAAAGGGATAGAGAGGAATGTTGGACAGTGGCCTGGAAGTGTTGTTAATACATTCCCTTCAGGAGTGTTATGGTTATGTACACCAAAAGAGAGCAGAATGAAGGTTGATTTTGTTTGTAATTGCGTGAGGGTCAGTTGGAAGAGAGCATGTAATTGTTTACAAAACAGTGAACAGGAGACAGCAACATTGGTTCCAACGCTTATGTCAGGGAGTTTGGACAGCACCATGAAAATTGATTAACTTTTTAAATTCATGGTCTGCAAATCATCAGATTATGGGCTTTATTCCTGTGCACACAGCTAATTAAACCAAACTGATCTAAGATAGCTAAGTTCAGCTGATAGTTCAGTGATCATGTCACAGAGCTACAGAAAAGAGGATCTCTGCTTGACCTTAGGCTGATGGAAACAAAGATGATTTATGATTTTAAAAGGAAATTGGATGAACACTTGAGGTAAATAACTTGCAGGGTTATGGGGATAGAACAGGAGAATGGGACAGAATAGCTCTACAGAGAGATGACATGGACTCGATGGGATGGTACACGTTGCCCATTACTCCCTCCACGACAATGCACTGAGTATACTTTGACAGTTCTTTGACAGCTTGCACTGTTCCAATGAGTTTATGCATTTATGTCTATGTTAGTTAAAGATATATGTTTCCAGTGCTCTCAATAAGTTTATGTAGGGCATAGCAGACCACCACCATGTGGGAGACCCTCTGGGGGCTGTACAGGTGAGACCACTGGACCTGTTGTGACAGCAAAAGCACATCGTCAAGGGTTTGATACATGGCTCTATCACAGATCGGGTGGTACTGTGAGCTTCATCATACTGGGCATCTGCTGTGGTCTATGGCTTCTGAACTGACATCATCAGCCAGGAACTTGGATATCCCTTGTCCCTGACAAGCCATTCCTGCAGCCTGGGGTGAGCCTCAAAAATGCTAGGGTTCTGCGATTGCCTGGGGGTGTCTGAGGGCGTAGCTATCATGCACGCTCCTTACAAAATGTGCACATGTGCATGAAGCGCATCTGGTGATCACATACTGGCTGCACATTGAGGGAGTGGAACCCCTGCCTGATTATGAAGGGGTCTCTCTAGTGCCATGAGGTGTGGATAGCATGGTGTAGTCGATCGCCACCCGCACCTCCTGGCAGACCAGCTATGTTGCCAAAATCCTTGACCCTCTCGTTCTGCTTGGCCTGGTCCAGGTTGAACTGAATAGAGTCCGAAGCTCTTACATGACCCTTGACCTCATGGATGCACTTATGGGTGGATACCTGCAAGATGCCACGTAGGTCCTGGAACAACCCCGTTCTGTAACGATTGAAGGCTGCCTTGACCTTATGGCCACAGGGAGCGGGTGTCCTTCACTGTCATATGGAACCAAGAATGCACAATATCCCTAGTGAGGCAGAGTCCTCATGGCACATGTAGCCCGACAGTTCCATGAAGGACACTCCAGTCGGTACAAGCGCCGTGCCCATCAGCTCCTTTGTGCCCACTATGTGGCTGTTGTGGCCTCAGGCCCCTGAGTCTGCCACCTGGGCTCCTGCTGCTGGGTCTACCCTGTGTACCGCAGGCCTGTTGCTGCTGGAGTCTGTGTTCCTCCAGTGCTGTAATATTAGCCAGTTCTACTGGCTCCAAACCAATATTGATCGGTCATCTGTGGGGAATGAGAGAGTCAGGTTGGTGTCGCAGCCGGAAACAATCAGTACCCTCCCTGACCCATTGGCCTCCTGGAACTGGAAGCAGCCAGTCCCAGGTCTTATGCAGTGGCTGCTGCTCACTCACAGCTGAGTTGCCCTCCCATCTCCATTGCAGGACTGACCAGGGTCTATGCTCTCGCCCAATTAGAGTCGTCTTTGTGCTCCCGTTAGTTTTCCCTATTCTCTACATCACTGAGGCTACTGACAGGAGTGTGATGTGCTTACAGATCCCGAATGTGCAGGATCAACTGGAGGGTGGTGTCTGCCTTGGGATTAATGGATCCTCACTGGCAGGCGTTGGGGTCCTGCACAAAATCAAGCCCAGTGCCTCACGATCCAGTGCACGCAAGCATTTACCCTGATCCCTGAGTATTCATCCCATGACTTGAGCTTGAACTATTTTGAGTCCAACCAATTAAACTAAATGAAACATATTGAGGGTCAAATGAAAAAGGACCTCTCCTTAAAGCTGCTCTGCCCTGAACAAAAAAAATAGAGGAAATGAAACTAAAAAACTTACACCAAAAGGCGATTAAAAGGGTCAATAAAATCAATAAATCACCCCAGATCCTGCGCTCCTTGAGTTTGAGACTGTGGACAACTGACATTATTAAAGGTTAACACTTGATAGCCAATTAGTTTGACGAGCGCGAGTCTCAGCAATATTAAAGAACAAAGTTGCTTTATGCTTCAGGGATGGGCAAAGCTAATAGGCACCCTTACTGAGACCGCATCATTTGAGATCGCATTGCTGTCATGCCTCTACATTCCTCCAACTCCTAGACAGCCACTCCAGATCCCCCCCCACCCCCCTCCCCACTGGCCCACGCCCCCAGGCTGAACACTGTTGCCTTATCTTTCGGAAAATCTCATAGAATCTCATAGAATTTACAGTGCAGAAGGAGGCCATTCGGCCCATCAAGTCTGCACCGGCCCTTGGAAAGAGCACCCTACCTGAGACCATGCCTTCACCCAATCCCCACACCTCCACCCTATCTCCATGTATCACACTCCACCCCTTGTGGCCCGTAGTGACGCCATACCCCCATGCCGCTGCCATCAGACTTCCACAGCCCTCTAAGAACTTTTAAACAGCAGGCTTCAGGACCACCGACACCTACGGTGACCCCCATCCCGGAAACCCCTGACTCCCTCGACAACCCCGAGACACCAGAGCTGGCCAGCGGGTTCTGTCCCCATGGACTCCCTGCTGATAGCTGGAGACAATGCCCACCTCCTCCTTCCCTCCCTCCGAGGCCATGGCAACTGGTTTCTGTTTATCAAAAACAGTAGCAATTTGTCCTGACCTGACATTACACCTGGTAGTTTGGAAGATTTGATGAGGGCTGAAGATGCAACGATAACTACGCTAAGTATGTTCCAATGGATTAAGATGATACCAATCAGATTCTTGCCTTTCCTGGACCTGAACCCAATCGCATCATGGGGAGGACCCAGGAAGGTCGTGTTCCGAAATCTCGCTGGACCAAATCCCGTTTTTGACCTCTATAGCAGTCAATACGGGATTTGCGCCCATGGCTAACGGGTCCGCTAAATCTGATCCTGTGTAAATATTGTTTTTTTTCATAAATTTAGAGTACCCAATTCATTTTTTCGAATTAAGGGGCAATTTAGCGTGGCCAATCCACCTACCCTGCACATTTTTCAGTTGTGGGGGCAAAACCCACACAGACACGGGGAGAATGTGCAAACTCCACACGGACTGTGACCCAGAGCCGGGATCGAACCTGGGACCTCGGCGCCGTGAGGCCGCAGTGCTAACCCGCTGCGCCACCGTTCTGCCCGTCCTGTGTAAATGTTGATGGAATGCAGATATTATTCTGTAATGCAAACCTACTAAAGCAGAAACACAGACTGGGAATTCTGTGATGAGTAATTCACCTCCTGGGGTGGAATTTTCTACCTCCGTCAGACGCAAGGAAGGGGACAGGAGAGCTTAGAAATTAGATGGTTTGCCATTGGGACCAATACTCGACAACTTCCCGCCTCCAAAGATATTGTGTTCTAGAAGGGTTGGCCACCCTGCCCCACCGCCACATGAGTCTCTTAAATGGATAAGTTACCCGGGGGAAACTCACGCAGACATGGAAAGAACGTCAAACTCCACAGAGACGAGGTCACTCAAGGTCGGAACTCAACCCGGGTCGCTGTGAGGCAGCAGTGCTAACCACTGTGCCATCGTGGTGCCTCGCTTAAGGGCCTCTGCTGCTCCCATGCCAACATGCAGTCTGCAAACTGGTAAAACTGTGTCATCTGGAAGGAGGCCCCTAGAACTACACTAATCTGTGCACGATCGAGGGCATGTGGCAGGGGAAGTCCATGGACAGCCACCCTCCTGCCCTTGCCTCCTACTCCCATGTCACCTCTCTTCCTCAAACCCTCACCGCACAAGACTCTGTCAACACCCTTTACATATTTCCTGGGTCTCTCCATGATCCTGGAACTCCGGAGGTGTCGTTCCAGCAGCAACTACGGCCTCCTTTGCGGCACCGCTGAGTACAATACCTGCCAACCTCTGACTGGCCGGCAGCTCTAGACGGGCGTGATGTCGTACTCCCGGGCCCACATTTGGGAGGAAGGCCAGTTGCTGACCTGTTAAGTACTTGTTGAGTATAAGATGCTGCTGGCCTTCCTCCAAAGAGTCAGCACATGTTTTTCGTTCCTTTTTCATGCAGTGCGTGAGATCCCTGCGAAAAACGGAAGATTTCACCTCCTGTCTCCCCAAAGCCTGTTCACTATCTCCAAGGCACAAGACAGGAGTGTAATGGAATACTCACCACTTGCCTCGATGAGGTTAGCTTTAGCCACACTCAAGAAGCTCAACACCATCCAAGACAAGGCAGCCAACTTGATCAGCAGCCCATCCACCACCTTAAACATCCATTCCCTCTACCACTGATGTTGAGTGTTAACAGTGTGTACCATCTACAAGATGCACTGCAGCAACTTGCCAAGCCTCCTATGGTGGTATGATTAGCATAGCTGCCTGCCATTGGTGCAGAACACCGGCTTACCATTGGCCCTGGTCGGTCATGTGCTTCTCGATCGGTTGGTTCAGACCAGTCATGTGACGGCTCCCCGATTGGTCGAGAGGCTGAGTTAACCCCGCCTCCAGGGTGGGGTATAAATACCCAGTACTCCCGGCGGTCGTCCTTCTACTGTAATCGACCGCAGGGCTAACATCTAGTAGATTAAAGCCATACTTTTGTTCAGCAACTCGTCTCGCGTTCAGTTGATCGTACATCACCTCCTTCAACAGCACCATGACCTCTGCCATCTAAAAGGATATGGACTAACACATGGAACATCACCATCTGCAAGTTCCCCGACTCATCATTCTGATTTGGAAATATATCGCCGTTCCTTCACTGTGTTGGATCAAAATCCTGGAAATCTTTCCCTAACAGCACTGTGGGTGTACCTGCACCACATGGACTGCACCTTCTCATGGGTAATTATTAGATGGGCAATAAATGCTGTCCTTGGAGAGATGCTCATACCCGAGGAAAGAATGAAAAATAAATGGGACTGGATTCTCTGATTCTGGGGCGGGGCTACGTCCCCACACTGGCGTGGGAACGGTAGACAAACTGGCGCAAAAAGGCCACCGATTCCCCGTTTTGCTGGGGGCTAGCAGGGCGGCAGTGTAGAGCACCCGGCTCTCACTGCCGAACTGTCCTGGAGAATTGCCGGGTCCATGGCCGTGCATACACAAGGCGGCGGCCTGCAGCTGCTCGCCGTGCTTCGTGGCCTGCTAAATAGTCCCCCCTTCAGTTGGTTTACATGCCCTGGACCACCACCAACACCTCCCTCCCTGCCCGTGGATCAGCCCTCCCCCGATTGTGGCGGCGCTGGGCTGAGTCTGCAGCTGCCACACCAAGTTCCCGACGGGTGAGACCACGAGAGACCCACGCCGTCGGGAACTCGGCCGGTCGGGGGCGGAGCATCGGGGGCGGGCCTCTGCCAATGACCTGAGGCCGTTGATACGTGGCGGGTACGCCGCTTTGGTTGGGGGCAGCACATCGCGAAAGCGACGCCGCATCCGATTTCGTCACAAACTTGGCTTCTCCGGCCAGTAGCCGAATGTGATTTCGGCGTTGCCGACCAAACAAATCCAGCCCACGATATCTGTTGGAAGAAAATTTGCTGCATTCCAAATAGGTTGCACTTTTCCTAAGCAAACTCATCCTGGCTTCTTCAGGCAGTGAATCCGCTCAAACCTCCCTGTGCCTTGAGACACATGAGGTAGATGAAGCATATGCTTACATCTGTTTCCACTAGCTTTTCCGCAATATGAATTGCACTGAAGGGCACATCTGGAATGTTTCCATGCTGAATAGGCTGTAAACTGTGTTGGTCAAGTGTTTGACTACCTTTTGAAGAGCTGTACGGCCCACTGGTTTAATGGGAAAGTAATTATATCTGTTGTGAAATGTGATGGTTGTCACTTTTATGTGTCGCACCTCATTTCCTCTCCAGATAATTCAGTTACCACCATTTTTTTCAAAATTCCCAGTTCCATACAATGCAGTTGTTATCTGAAGTAAGGGCCACCCACTGCATTCTCAGAGACACCCCTATAACAGGGATCATTTCAATGTTAATAAATCATAAATACCAAGTTGAATACAGGAATGATTAATAATTTGAACACTGACTTTGTTATTTCCTTTGGTCAATCCAGCACCATTCCAAAGAGCACCAAAACCAAAAGGTTGCAATAGAATGCCTGCTTGTTTAGTTTTAAATCCATATCCATTCCATTCATCTTAAACCCTTAAAGTCTTAAATACAAGAAAGCATATGGAATGCTTGCCTTCATTGGCCGGGACATTGAGCATAAAAACTGGCAAGTCACACTACAGTTGTATAGAACCTTGGTAAGCCGCACTTGGAATATTGCGCACAATTCTGGTCGCCACACTACCAGAAGGATGTGGAGGCTTTGAAGAGGATGCAGAGGAGGTTTACCAGGATGTTGCCTGGTCTGGAGTGTGTTACTATATGGAGAAGCTGAATAGAAAGACAGAGGTTGGGGAGGGTGACCTAATAGAGGTCTACAAGATTATGAGGGGCATGGATAGAGCGGATGGGCAGGTACTCTTTCCCAGGATGGAGGGGTCAGTCACCAGGGGGCATAGGTTTAAGGTCTGTGGGGCAAAGTTTAGAGAAGATGTGCGAGGCAGATGTTTAAGCAGAGGGCGGTGAGCACCTGGAACGCATTTCCAGGGTGTTGTGGGAGCAGATACATTAACGGCGTTCAAAAGGCACCTTGACAAATACATGGATAGGATGTGTGTGGAAGGATACGGCACTAGGAAGTGCTGAGAGTTTTGACAAAGGTTGGTATCATGACTGGTACCAGCTTGGAGGGCCGGAGGGCCTGTTCCTGTGCTGTCTTGTTCTTTGTTCTTCAACCCAGAGATATTAGGTACAGGTTCCAGAGACAATAAAACACTTGGGTGTGGGTGCTGGTAGAATTCAACAAAGCAGAAACCGGCACTGGAAGTCTTTCCAACACTTGTCTAATTCAAACCATGTGACTCACTGGAGGGATGGTCTGGAACTAAACATCTGACCCAGCACTGACTGGTTTACCTGGTCGATTAACCCACTGTGGCTGGCCCATTATTATTTATTGCTGTAGACCTGGCAAAAGCAAGGTGCTTAACCGTGTCTGCCACAGAGCACTGGCATGAATCTAAGTTCCCATTGCTTTCTTTGTTATCCATGATGTGGAGATGCCGGCGTTGGACTGGGGTGAGCACAGTAAGAAGTCTTACAACACCAGGTTAAAGTCCAACAGGTTTGTTTCAAACACGAGCTTTCGGAGCACGGCTCCTTCTTCAGGTGAAGAAGGAGCCGTGCTCCGAAAGCTCGTGTTTGAAACAAACCTGTTGGACTTTAACCTGGTGTTGTAAGACTTCTTACTTTCTTTGTTATAGAATCCCTACAATGTAGAAGGAGGCCAGTCGGCCCATTGAGGTTGCACTGACCCTACGAAAGAGCATCCTACCTCGGCCCACTCCCCCACCCTAGCCCCGTAACCATGCTCATTGGTCATGGTTAATCCACTTAACCTGCACATCTTTGGACTCCGGGCAGTCCACCGGTCAGAAATGAGAGATTCTACAAAGAACTGTTTGCTTTTGTTTTCCTTCAGTATAATGGAAACAGCTAAACTAGTCAACTGCTTAACTATATCATAATGATAAGTATTTGCAAGGGAACTGGGAGTTTGAAAAATCCTGAGCTAGTTTTGGCTACGAGATTGATCACAGACACTAATATATAACTATATGAAAAATAGATTTTATTTTACATATTAAAGATGATTTTTAGGATTTCTGCTTAAAATTGTGTTAAGTTCAATTGTTTCTATTTACCTTTTGGCCGTTAACAATGTTCACAATACATTGTTGAGTTTTATATGTAACATCTGATGTCAAAGCCAAGGGCATTGCTCTTTAGAGTGATCTGCGATTATTAGTTTCTTTTTAATCAGGTCAGAAAACTGGCAGTCGGTTAATTTTGAATTATTTTAAAGCAACAAGGCCTATTTGGAAAAAAATACATTTTGCAGCTCACAGTGGCAACCTGCCTGACAGAATCCACACAGGTGACGGCCACCATGGACCTCCAGCACACAATAAAAACAGGTTTCAAGAGATTAATCCGATTGAAGGAAATTCTCAGCGTCTGAATATTAAATAATTCTTCTACCATTTGGCCCCAGGGGCTTTGTGGGTCACTACGTTGGCTGTGTGCCTGTTGTCAGTTAGCAGATTTACAGTCCTGCACGCTTTCCCATCTCACATTGTCTCAGCTGCTACTTTGCACAGCTGACGCTCTCTACACAGCTGCTGTCTCCCCCTCCCCACTCACTCACTCACTCACTTCTTGTTCAGTTGAGAACTGGTGTGCAGCTCACCCTCTGGTGACCTTGTGGCCCTGGCTGGCAATGGGTACCTGCTTCCCACAGGGCAGCAGGCAGGTAATATCCCAAACCTGTCTGGTGGAATCTGGGGGAAAACGGCAGTGAGCAAATATTCTGGGACAGATGTGGAACTGTGTGCGACAAATTCAAGGCGGCAGCAGCTGCTGGGTATCATGGTGAATACTCTCTCACTCGAATGGATTACATTTGTGCTCAAGGTGGGTGAGAGCTTTTACTTTTCTCTCTCTGAAAGATGCTGTTCCTGTGACAACTTCATTTAACTCTCTTCAATACAGTGCTTCAGTTAACTGTAGAAACACAACAGTGCTATTTCAATTAATAGTCCTAAATTAAATGTGTTAAGTGGTGAATCATTGGTATAGCATAATTAATGTTGTGGCTTAATACATAATTTTACAGTACATCTGTTTGGTTGCCTCGTAGCCATTTGAGTTAATGTTGATGGAATGGAACCCCCTTCTAGTGACTGGAAATAGGAGGTGACAAAAAAATTGTTCACTATTAAAGAGTGTGTTAATTTCATTGCATCTACCTCCCATGTAACACTGTTGGGCTATTTTTCAGCTGGTGTCTGATGTTCTCAGTAAATGGAACAGACACTTTTCCTTGTTCACAGTTTTATTTTGCCAAGTGAATGAAACTTTAACGGGTGTGTTCAAATGAGAGGAGAAAGGGTATGTAAGCGTTTTATAGGATGACGAAAATTATACAAGTGAAAAGAAAAGAAAAAGACTTAAAATTATTAGTAAAAACATTGTATTATACGAGGCAGAGGGAGGAATGTCACCCTTAGGTCAGTGAACTGGCGGTTTAAAAAATATGTTTTTCTAATTGATGTTCAACGTGATACTGAATAAAAACTGATAATTTAGTTTTGGCAATTTGTTCCTTTAAATTGTTTTTCACAAAAAAAAGCACACATTGACACTTGTCTACATTGACTTTGATTTCCAATCTTCCCTAGATTATCTATTCAATTCATAGTTTCTAATAACTCACTGTGTGACTTACCCCCAAGGGTAATCAGACAGTGAGTTGGGCATTGCATCAGGATAATACTGAACAATATACAGTGCATCAATAATAAGGTTAAGGAGGAATTAATTACAATGAAATTGAAAAATTGACCTGTGCCTCTCACTCAGATCGCTGACAGGATACCTTGACATTAAATACAGCTGATGTCTTCTGATCCTATTGTGCGGGTCGTAATGTCAGGATGAAACACAGTTATGCTAATACAGGATGAACATGCAGATCAAATAAAATCTGGTAAAATGAACAAATATCAAAGAGAAGCCTAAGGCAGATAAATACAGTAAATTGTCAAACTGCCCTGACCACTTTATCTTGTTTATTGAGTGAGTTGTTGTCAACACCACGTGGCAGATAGTTTTTAATTTGACACTTCAATGAAATGTGTCTCTCAGTGAGTTACTCTGTTGGTAGAGTGAGCATTTGTTACTGCATCAGATGTATCATGCTAAAGTACGACCTGCGTTCCCAACTCCAGGGTGAGTGAGGCATAAAACTGGGGATAGTGGATTGGCTGTCTGTTATACAAACTGACCGATTTTACTTTCCACTGACCTCAATAGAGAGGGGGAAAAGGTGTGATCTATAAACAGGCCATTTTATATTCTTGTCCAATGCGAAGTTACATTTTCCCCTGGTGTGCACTGCAAGCAGCAAAGCAGTGAAGTTCTTTGACCCGCCACTTGACCGTCTCAGCAGAAGACGGGGGCAGCACGGTAGCACAAGTGATTAGCACTGTGGCTTCACAGCGCCAGGGTCCCAGGTTCGATTCCCCGCTGGGTCACTGTCTGTACGGAGTCTGCACATTCTCCCGTGTCTGCGTGGGTTTCCTCCGGGTGCTCTGGTTTCCTCCCACAGTTCGAAGACGTGCAGGTTAGGTGGATTGGCCGTGATAAATTGCCCTTAGTGACCAAAAAAGGTTAGGAGGGGTTATTGGGTTACGGGGATAGGGTAGAAGTGAGGGCTTAAGTGGGTCGGTGCAGACTCGATGGGCCGAATAGCTTTCTTCTGCACTGTATGTTCTATGTACTATGTAGAAGACTTGGTATATTTTGTGGACTAGGCCTCATTGCAGTCTGTTGGCAGAAATGAGTGCCCTGGGTCAGCCTGCAGGATCCATCCACTGTACCGCCAGAAATTGAAAACATGGGATCATATTCATATCGCAGGACCTTGATTTGCATATTAAAAGAAGCCAACGCTGTTTGTCCTGGCCTCCTGCTGGATGCCATGGGGGTGATTGCAGCAGCCATATTGTCATTCCCCAGTGGGGGAGGGGCTGATCAATCAATTTGGAGGATGCAGGGTGGATACCTCGCAGCCTTCCTGACTCCCCAAATCAAGCTCTGGGAAGGAAGGGTGGAGGACAGTCTTCCAGCCCAGAGCTCAATTGGCGCCTCATCCCATTTTTGCTGGAATTCTACCAGTGGTGTGAAGGGAGCCCACTGGATGACACAGCAGGAGAAGTGGTGGGAGGGTGGGGCTCTGTATATTCAGTCGCTCTGTGCACAATTAAGAGACTCACCATCAAGATGGGGCATTGCAGGAATGTAACGCCTGCCCTTGCTGTTGACCTTCTCCCTTACCAGTGCCCCCTCTCTGTTACTTAGGGGCAGCACTATGGTTAGCACTGCTGCCTCACAGCACCAGGGACCTGGTTCAATTCCAGCCTTGGGTGACTGTCTGTGTGGCGTTTGCACATTCTCTCTGTGTCCACTTTCCTCCCACAGCCCAAAGATGTGCAAGTTAGGTGGATCGGCCATGCTAAATTGCCACTAAGTGTCCAAAGGTTAGGTGGGGTTATGGGGATTGGGCAGGGGATCAGGCCTAGGTTGCTCTTTCGGGGGGTCGGTGCAGACTCGATGGGCTGAATGGTCGCCTTCTGCACTGTCGGGATTCTATGATTCTGTCTCCATCTTACCCCACTTAACTTCCTTCATAAATCTATCAGCAATCCCTGCCAAGACACCAATGCAGTGCCAGCAATGGTCACAGCTCCCGATAGCACTACTTATCTGGGTGAAATTTCCACCTTGCACTGGGCTTAATTCAACAGGTTCCCCAGTGTTGCCAGGAAAGTACTGGATTCTTACAAATTTGCATCAGGCCTCCTGAAAAATTTAGTGGGGGGAGGGGTTCCAACAGCTAGTGGATGTGAACCCTGCCTCAAACATTAGACAGCACCAAAATCTGTTTTCAGAATACATGGGCAAATCTTCCTTTTGGTGTGTGTTGGGCAGGATCCCCGGGAGCTCCAGGCAGCTCCCAGGCATGTCCTCGTGCTGCGTTTGGAATGGAGCTATGGGCAGAGAGGCAAACCCTTGGCTCTACACCTGTTTTGAGTTTTCATTTGAGGGAACAGAAAGCTGGCCATTCAAAATTCCATCTGGTACTGCCCTGGCACTGGAGTGAGGCTTGTGATCCTCATGAAGAAAAAACTCAAAAGAAGTGTAATGCCAAGCTTAATGTTACGGGTGCCAGGTCAACTCTCAACAATGGCTAACTGACTGAACCGGGACCGTAATTGTTTAAAGTTTTAAGATGGTGCAGAAAGATTGTTTTGCCCCAGGAGTGATAATATAAGAAATTGGGCTTGGTTATTTTCTAAACAAACTTTATCAAAAGAAAAGAAAACAATGTTTAAACTTTTAAACGTCAAACCTAACAATAACAAATTACATGCAGTTTCTTAACCTTAACACACTGGGTCCCATTAAACAACACTATAACAACATGCAGCTCTCATGCCACTTTCACAGGCAGCCAAAGGCAACACTTGCATTTACAAACCAGTTTTTCTTCTGGTAGGGAGAATCATTCGGAATCCTTTTTCCAAAGCCTGCCTTGGGTGGCAACTTTCATGACCTTCTCGGTCAATTTTCACAGCCTTCTACTTGTCTAATTGTTCAAAACAGCATTCGTTCTCTGTTTCAAAGCTCCACCAAGTCCATCAAACAAAGGTTCTCTGGGGTTTCCAGACTTGAACACATCATCATTATCTTGGCTGATTCCCCACTCTTGTTTTTACAAAAGAACAGAGCCTTTCGATTGATATGTGACTAACGTCCTATTGATGGACAAAGAGGTCACCTGACTCTAATGGGCTAAACAATAATAATCTTTATTAGTGTCACAATTAGGCTCATATTAGCACTACAATTAAGTTACTGTGATAATCCCCTAATCGCCACATTCAGGTGCCTGTTTGGGTACACTGAGGGAGAATTCAGAATGTCCAATTCACCTAACATGCACGCCTTGCTGGACTTGTGGGAGGAAACTGGAGCACCCAGAGGAAACCCACACAGTCACAGGAGAATGTGCAGACTCCGTACGGACAGTGACCCAAGGGGGAATGGAACCCGGGACCCTGGCGCTGTGAAGCAATAGTGCTCACCACTGTGCTACCTTGCTGTGCCCAAAAAGCTAGTCAAACAGGTTAATCCTGAAGAACAATGGATCGGATGTACCCTGTGCATTTCCACTAACTAGTTTAAGTTTGACTGGTACAATGTAACTCGGCCAGGTGTGGGCATATTCCTCTGACTCTGTGCTCGTAGTTTTTTCCCCTCAGTCTGTTTAACCACTGAAGAGCCTGCTACATTGGGCTCTCATTTCTGGACCCAATTTCCTAATATCTCCCTAGCATGACATTAGCCAATCACATCCTTCAAAGAGGTTATAAAGGATCTGTGTTGCTATAGAGGCAATTCTTGTTCCTGGCTGGCTCTTCTCTACTGCCCTGCAGCCTTATTCCCCTCACCCCACATACAGCTCTTAACAATGGGGGCTACATTTCTAAAGTACTTATTTGGCTGTATATATCTTGGGGCCATCCTGAGCTTGTGTTAGGTTTTATATCAGTATAAAATGTCCTTTTCCTCTTCTTTCATACGGGTGGCAGTGAGAGGTTCACTCATGGAGAATGCAACACTTTCTCCAGAGTGATTCTGAGTATGAGGAAGGGTGAAGAGAGGAATAAAAATATGTGGGAGTAGGTTCAGACTTTAATCTTACAAGGGTGAGTCAAGTGGAAGCCATGAGGAACAAAGTTGAGAGAAACAGGGTGCATTATATGGAGAATGCATACCTTTGCCGTGCTGTATTAACTCAAAATCATTACAATTATGCATGTCTCCTTCAAGCATTTTTCCCTGCCTTGTTAATGCTTTGTAAAATTTACAAAATTGAAAAAATAATTATTTTATTAAGAGCTTTCACCTCACTGAAGAGGCTTTAGGCCAATCCACATCCAATAGCCTGCTCTGAAAACTCTGCTCTCAAAAAGCTGTTGACAAGTCCTGCAAATCAGCTAAAATAATCCAGAACATTCTCAAGCAATGAACAACATTTTAAATAAAACAACCCGGAGCATTCTAAATGAAGAAAGTCATGTCACCCTGAGTTCAATGTTAATGGATTCATTAAAATATTCCAGCATCTGTACCGGGATCTGCAAATTCGTCAAAAATGAACCAGCTCTTCCTTGAACCATCTGTCTGTGTACCAAATGTAATTAAAATCTGTCCTTTGGTTTTTGAGATAGTTTGTTTCCAGACAAACAGACTAACAGGGGCAGAAACATCTGCCCACCTTCAGAGATGGAGATAAATATATCCGTGAAGCCAGAGATTGGCAAACTCTTTGGAAACTTTGCAGAGCTCTCAAGCTCCTCACTTCTGCCTGAATAATTTACAGGGAAGAACAGCTGCCGTTGTCTTAGAAGATCTGACCATTCCAGGTTTCAATAGTAAAACAGTAAGATTTTCCTTGGCACAGTGAGACTCAGTCAATCGTGCCCGAATGCAAATGTTAACATAATACGTACAAAAACTGCATGATGTTGAGGTTAGCAGGGAAACGCACTTACGGACAATGTCACACTCTACACTGAGCCAAATCAGATTCACCCTGTTGAAAGTCTTGTTTTGTTCTGTATTGATAGTTGGCTTACTGGCAGGAAACATAACAGCAAGGCCTTTGTGACCTTGGCTGTAATGGTTTATGTAAAGTTCAGTCAAATAGCAGTGACAAACCTGCACTGGCATAAAATGCTGGCCAGGTAAACAATCTGTAGTGCAATAATTGTCGAAAGTAATTGTCTAAAAGTAAATATTTCCTTAGCCAGTGCAACTTTTCATCCTCTCCCTTTGTATTTTAATTTCGAAGTACATGTGCTCACACATACACACACACACCTGCACGCAAACCCACGCACACTCTCATACTAAGGCAGTAACCTCTGTGTAGAAGTTAGAATGCCCTCAAAGCACCAAAGGGATTTTATTGGAGTCCAGAAATCAATAATTGTTAAGTTCAGTACAAACAGATACTGATCAATGGATAAAATATCATGACACAAAACGTTCCCTTATAATTCCCATGACTACCACATTGGTTAGGGTTTCCCAGCCCTGACACCAGTGAACATCTCTGAAGGTGGGATGGGAAAATCTGGAGAACCTTTGACATTTAATAACTCTCCAAATTTTCCCATCCCATTCGCAAAGGTTCCTGCTGGTGTCATGGCTGGAAAACCCCGCCCATTGTTTCAGCAAGGTCAACATAACTTTTTTAAGGATTCAAATTAAAGACAACAGTACTTTCTTGAAATATTTACTTACTGTGATCACAGGAGTTCAATGACTTGACAGTGATATTTCTGTCAGTTGCACTGAAACTCTTTAAAGGACAGAGGTCTCGCCTGCCAGTTGGAGAGCTGGTCTGAGACCTCTCTTGCATCTTGGAGGGAAGGTGTGCTGAATTAATTGCTTCTCAAATACTTAGAAGCATAGAATCCCTACAATGCAGAAGGAGGCCATTTGGCCCATCAAGTCTGCACCAGCCATTGGAAACCCACACCTCCATCCCATGACAGTAATCCCACCTAATCTTTTAGACACTTGCATAGCCAATCCACCTAACCTGCACATCTTTGGACTGTGGGTGGAAATCGACGCAGACAAGGGGAGGAAGTGTAAACTCCGCACTCCGATGCCAGAATTGAACCCAAGTTCCTGGAGCTGTGAGACAGCAGTGCCAACCACTGTGCCACCGTGCCGGTGGGCAACAGCAAGTCTTTTCCAGGATCAAGGACCTCGGGATTGGCTGTCCCATCTTCCAAGAGTTGGCAGCCAATCAAAGGCTGACAGCCCTATTGAAGGGCAGCACCCACCTAGAAAGCAATGGCTTCTGCCGATACGGCATGCATTCAAGGTTCAGGATCATCACCTGATCCCAGGAGTGATGGTGAAAGGAGGAGAAGGAGGCTCTGCAACAATGGCATGGGGAGCGACTTTCAGCAAGCCTCCCTTCATAATGCTGGGCCCACCAATGCCTTTGAATGAAGAAACCATCCCCCATGGCACCCTAGCCTGAGTAACCCAGCACAGGCTCAATTATCATGCTCCCTGCATGCTGAGACCCCACCCATCACTGGCTTAATACCAGCAGCAACATGAGGCCCTTAAGTGCACATTAATTTCCCACTTAAGGGCATCAGTTTGCAGTGTAGTGCAAAGACCATCCACGAGCCTTGCCACATATTTAATCAGGGTGGAGGCAAGAAGATAGTGTGATCCCACCCACCCACCAGATTAAATGCCCCTGTGTCATCAAACTCGCCACGGGGAGGGCATTAAATTCTGTCTGCAGTATCCTCTTTAACTCTTAATACCCCAAAATGTTTGTAACTCAGTGATCCACTGCAGTTCAAATTAAAATTATCAAAAGCAGCAAAAACTGTGGAAATGGTGCAAGAACAGCAGAAGAATGGGGAAATAGGGGACGGGATTCTCCGACCCTCCGCTGGGTCGGGGAATCGCCGGGGGGCGGCGTGAATCCCGCCCCGCCTCTCTGACGCCGGCTGCCGAATTCTCCAGCGGCAGTTTTAGGGAGGGGGCGGGGATCGTGCCGCGCCAGTCGGGGGCCGTTGGCAATTCTCCGGATCCGATGTGGCCAAACAGCCACTCGTTTTCGGCCAGTCCCGCCGGTGTGAAATTGACATGATCCATCCGGCGGGACCTGGCATGGAGGGCGGCTTGCGGAGTCCTTGGGGTGCAGGGGGGATCCGGCCTCGATGGTGGCCTGGACTGCGATCGGGGCTCATCGATATGTGGGCAGGCCGGTGCTGTGGGGGCACTCTTTCCCTCCGCACCGGCCTCTGTAAGGCCCTGCCATGGCCGGCACGGAGAAGAAATGCCCTGCGCACGCGCAGGAAACATGCCGGCGTGTTCTGCGCATGCGCCAAAACACACCGGCGGACCTGCGCATACACCAACTTGCGGCGGCCCATCGACTCTGGTTGGTGCGGTGCCGACCCCTCCAGCACCAGCCTAGCCCCCGGAAGTGCAGAGGATTCCGCAACTTCAGGGCAGCCCAACGCCGGAGGGATTTGCACTGCTCTTGGCGCAGGTACGGGCCGCCTCGCCAATTGCAGGAGAATCCCGCCACACTAGAATAACTAGGACCGATGAGTCGTTCACTAACACGTTGTTTATTTAAGGATGCTCCACAACAATCTAATAATAATAATATTTATTGTCATAGTAGGCTTACATTAACTCTGCAATGAAGTTACTGTGAAAAGGCCCTAGTCGCCACATTCCTGCGCCTGTTCGGGTACACAGAGGGAGAATTCAGCATGTCCAAATTACCTAACCGCAGTCTTTTGGGACTTGTGGGAGGAAATTGGAGCACCTGGAATATAGTGCTACAACATTAGAGACAATGCGTAAAGAGATCAGTTCAGTCCATAAGCAGGTCATTCTGGAGTCTGGTAACAGTGGGGAAGAAGATGTTTTTTGAATCTGCTAATGTGTGTTCTCAGCCTTTTGTATCTCCTGCCCGATGGAAGAGGTTGGAAGAGAGAATAACCCGGGTGGGAGGGGTCTTTGCTGCTCACTTTTCCAAGGCAGCGGGATGTGTAGACAGAGTTAATAGATGGGAGGCGGGTTCATGTGATGGACTGGGCTGTGTTCACAACACTCTGTAGTTCCTTGCGGTCTCGGGCCAAGCAGTTGCCATACCAGGCTGTGATGCAGCCAGATAGGACGCTTTCTATGGTGCATCTGTAAAAGTTGGTAAGGGTTAATGTGGACATGCTGAATATCCTGAGGAAGTATAGGCGCTGTTGTCCTTTCTTGGTGGTAGCGTCGACGTGGGTGGACCAGGACAGAATTTTGGAGATGTGCACCCCTAGGAATTTGAAACTGCTAACCGTCTCCACCTCAGCTCCATTGATGCAGACAGTGATGTGTACGATACTTCGCTTCCTGAAATCAATGACCAGCTCCTTAGTTTTGCTGACATTGAGGCTGAGGTTGTTGTCGTTGCAGCATGCCCCTAGGTTCTCTGTCTTCTTCCTCCTGTACTCTGACTCATCATTCATGTCATCAGCAAACTTGTAGATGGAGCCACATTTTGCCACACAATCATGTGTGCATAGGAAGTATAGTAGAGGGCTAAGTACGCAGCCTTATGGGGCCCCGGTATTGAGGACTTTCATGGAGGTGCCGTTGTTTATCCTTACTGATTGTGATCTATGGGTCAGGAAGTCGAGGATCCAGTTGCAGAGTGAGGAGCCAAGTCCTATGGGCGAGATTCTCCCAAAACGGGAGAAATCGTAAAGCTGCCGTAAAACCCGGGCGGGTTTTACGGCAGCGCGCCCCTTCCCGACCGGGGACCGATTCTGGTCCCCGGTCGGGGCTAGCAGCCCGACGCCGTAGGCTCCGGCAAGACGGGCTTAACGAAAATCGTTAAGCCCGCTTGCCGGAGTTAGCGCCGGCTGACGTGTCATATGACGTCAGCCGCGCATGCGCAGTTTGGAAGACTCCAACCCGCGCATGCGCGGGTGACGTCATCGCGTTTTTGCGCGAAACCCGCGCATGCGCGGGCCGGGTTGCCCCTCAGCCGCCCCGCGAATGGATACTGCGGGGCGGCGGAAGGACAAGTAGTGCGCGGGCATCGGGCCCGCTGCCCGCGATCGGTGCCCACCGATCGTGGGCCCATGGCACCCTTGGCACGGCCGTGGTACGGCCGTGCCAATCGGTGCCATGGTTATTAATAGCGAGTTTGTGACGCCGTTTTTACGAACGGCAAGACCAGGTGTGTTTGCCGTTCGTAAAAACGGCGGAAAGGGCTGGGACTTCGGCCCATCCAACAGCTGAGAATCGCTGCCGGCCGTAAAAAAACGGCGGCAGCGATTCGGGTCGGGACTTCGGCGGGGGGGGGGGGGGGGGGGGGGGGTGGGGGGGGGGGAGAATAGCGGGAGGGCGGCAAAAATGTCGGGAAGGCCCTCCCACTATTCTCCCACCCGTCGTGGGGGTCGGAGAATTTCGCCCAATGTTTTGGAGTTTTGATATGAGCTTGGCTGGGATTATGGTGTTGAAGGTGGAGCTGTTGTCAATAAATAGGACTCTGGCTTAGGAGTCCATGTTTTCAAGATGCTCCAGGGATGAGTAGGGCCAGGGAGTTGGTGTCTACTGTGGCCTGCTTGTGGCAGTATGCAATTTGCAGTGGATCAAGGCATTCTGGGAGTATGGAGTTAATGTGTCTCATGACCAATCTCTCGAAGCACTTCATAATGATAGATGTCAAGACTACATTATGTTAGATGTCAAAGCCACCAGACGGTAGTCGTTGAGGCACGTTGCTTGGTTCTTCTTTGGCACCGGTATGATGGTGGTGTTTTTGAAGCAGGGAGAGGTTGAAGATGTCCACGAGCACATCTGTCAGTTGGATCTGACTGAACAACCAGGGACTCCATCAGGACACATTGCTTTCTGTGGGTTTACTTTCAAGAAGGCCGATCTGACTTCTGAGGCTGTGATGGTAGGTATGGGGCAACTGCCCCAACGAGCATAAAATACATTGAGCTCATTGGGGAGGGGTGCTCTGTCATCAGAGATTCTACTCTGTTTTACATGATAGCCCGTTATGTTTAAGCCTTGCCACAACCGCCGAGAGTCCGTGTGTTACTCTGTGACACTAGCTTAGTCTGGTATTGTCTCTTGGCGCCCCAGGTGGCTTTGCGGTGGTCATACCGAGATTTCATGTATAGATCAGGGTCACCTGTCGTGAACACCTCGGACCTGGCTTTTAGTCAGGAGTGAATTTCCCGATTTAAACCAAGGTTTCTGGTTTGGGAACATACGTACTACCTTCTTTGGCACGCATTCTTCAGCACACTTGCTGATGAAGTCTGTGATTCACTGACATGTAGTTATGCTAGAATTCAAATTCAAACATTCTATCGGCTTAATTAACAGCTTTATAATCAATTCTAATTAAAGGGGAAAGTAGCTCTGGGGTAAGTTATATGATTATTAAATACTCATCCCAATGTTCCATTTCCTTGATGAAACAGCACAGTGGATGCACTCCAGTAATGTTAACCAACAGGATTACCTTGGAATGTGGCCATGCCCCAGCATTGGTGTCTCTTGGTATAGTTTGTTTGAAGCCAGCATTTATTAATTGAGTCAAGAAGTCTCCAAAGTGGTTTACTCAGACAGGCGATAAAATATCAGAACACTTTCAATCCAGCAGATATCACTTGGTGGCAAAATGTTGGGATTGTACCTCTGTCAATGCAGCAATAACATGCCAAATCTCATGGCGAGATGAAAATTGGATCAAATGCCTGTGACATCATACACATGTGTAATTTTGATCCAATCACTGGAGAATATCTGAGTATTCATCCTCTATCTTGAACTGAAAATCCGATCTACAAGAGAATACTGTCTCCAATAATCTTTGGAATATCAGTAGTTTTCATCTTCCAAGCTATTTATCAAGTGGACCTGAAAGCATCAGTTCCCTGTCCACTGAGGATGACAGGCTGGCAATCAGCAAGATTCATTGGAATGAAAACTGAATAGTTATCAGGAACTGCTTCTGGTGAGTTCAACACTGTTCGCTGTGTAGTTAAAACTATGAATAAAATAAGCAATGACCATGCCAGTTATTCTTGTGGCTGCTGTGATGCCTATAGTCATTTTTTCCCCATTATTCACTTTCTAACCATATGGATTGGATTTGTTTATTGTCACCTGTACCGAGGTACAGTGAAAAGTATTTTTCTGCGAGCAGCTCAACAGATCATTAAGTACATGGGAAGAAAAGGGAAGAAAAGAAAATACATAATAGGGCAACACAAGGTATACAATGTAACTACATATGCACCGACATTGGATGAAGCATACAGGGTGTAGTGTTAATGAGGAAAGTCCATAAGCGGGTCATTTAGGAGTCTGGTAACAGCGGTGAAGAAGCTGTTTTTGCGTCTGTTCGTGGTGTTCTCAGACTTCTGTATATCCTGCCCGATGGGAGAAGTTGGAAGAGTGAGTAAGCCGGGTGGGAGGGGTCTTTGATTATGCTGCCCACTTTCCCCAGGCAGTGGGAGGTGCACATGGAGTCAATGGATGGGAGGCAGGTTCGTGTGATGGACCGGGCTGTGTGAAGTTCCTTGCGGTCATGGGCTGAGCAGTTGCCATACCAGGCTGTGATGCAGCCAGATAGGATGCTTTCTTTAGTGCATCTGTAAAAGGTAATGCGGACATGCCGAATATCCTTAGTTTCCTGAGAAAGTATAGGCGCTGTTGTGCTTTCTTGGTGGTAGCGTCAATGTGGGTGGACCAGGACAGATTATTGGAGATGTGCTCCCCTAGGAATTTGAAACTGTTAACCATCTCAGCCTCAGCTCCGTTGATGCTGACAGGGGTGTGTACAGTACTTTGCTTCCTGAAGTCAATGACCAGCTCTTTAGTTTTGCTGGCATTGAGGGAGAGATTGCTGTCGCTGCACCACTCCACTAGGTTCTCTATCTCCCTCCTGTATTCTGACTCGTCATTTTTCACGATCCGGACCACGATGGTCGTATCGTCAGCAAACTTGTAGATGGAGTTGGAACCAAATTTTGCTACGCAGTCGTGTGTGTACAGGGAGTAGAGTAAGGGGCTAAGTACAGAAGATGCTGGAATCTATCATCAAGGAAGAAATAGCGAGGCATCTGGATAGAAATTGTCCCATTGGGCAGATGCAGCATGGGATCATAAAGGGCAGGTCGTGCCTAACTAATTTAGTGGAATTTTTTGAGGACATTACCAGTGCAGTAGATAACGGGGAACCAATGGATGTGATATATCTGGATTTCCAGAAAGCCTTTGACAAGGTGCCACACAAAAGGTTGCTGCATAAGATAAAGATGCATGGCATTAAGGGTAAAGTAGTAGCATGGATAGAGGATTGGTTAATTAATAGAAAGCAAAGAGTGGGGATTAATGGGTGTTTCTCTGGTTGGCAATCGGTAGCTAGTGGTGTCCCTCAGGGATCCGTGTTTGGCCCACAATTGTTCACAATTTACATAGATGATTTGGAGTTGGGGACCAAGGGCAATCTGACCAAGTTTACAGATGACACCAAGATGAGTGGTAAAGCGAAAAGTGCAGAGGATACTGGAAGTCTGCAGAGGGATTTGGATAGGTTACGTGAGTGGGCTAGGATCTGGCAGATGGAATACAATGTTGACAAATGTGAGGTTATCCATTTTGGTAGGAATAACAGCAAACGGGATTATTATTTAAATGATGAAATATTAAAGCATGCTGCTGTGCAGAGAGACCTGGGTGTGCTCGTGCATGAGTCACAGAAAGTTGGTTTACAGGTGGGCAACAGGTGATTAAGAAAGCAAATGGAATTTTGTCCTTCATTGCTAGAGGGATGGAGTTTAAGACTAGGGAGGTTATGCTGCAATTGTATAAGGTGTTAGTGAGGCCACACCTGGAGTATAGTGTTCAGTTTTGGTCTCCTTGAGAAAGGACGTACTGGCACTGGAGGGTGTGCAGAGGAGATTCACTAGGTTAATCCCAGAGCTGAAGGGGTTGGATTATGAGGAGAGGTTGAGTAGACTGGGACTGTACTCGTTGGAATTTAGAAGGATGTGGGGTGATCTTATAGAAATATATAAAATTATGAAGGGAATAGATAGGATAGATGCGGGCAGGTTGTTTCCACTGGCGAGTGAAAGCAGAACTAGGGGACATAGCCTCAAAATAAGGGGAAGTAGATTTAGGGCTGAGTTTAGGAGGAACTTCTTCACACAAAGGGTTGTGAATCTATGGAATTCCTTGCCCAGTGAAGCAGTTGAGGCTCCTTCATTAAATGTTTTTAAGGTAAAGATAGATAGTTTTTTGAAGAATAAATGGATTAAGGGTTATGGTTTTCGGGCCGGAAAGTGGAGCTAAGTCCACAAAAGATCAGCCATGATCTCATTGAATGGTGGAGCAGGCTCGAGGGGCCAGATGGCCTACTCCTGCTCCTAGTTCTTATGTTCTTTGTAAGTATGCAGCCTTGCGGGGCCCCGGTATTGAGGGCTATTGTGGAGGAGGTGTTGTTGTTTATTCTTACTGATTGTGGTCTGTGGGTCAGAATGTCGAGGATCTAGTTGCAGAGTGGGGAGCCAAGGCCTAGGTTTTGGAGCTTTGACATGTGTTTGGCTGGGATGTAGTCAAAAAATAGGAGTCTGAAGTAGGAGTCCTTGTTGTCTCTTGGGATGATTGTAGGGTCAGGGAAATGGTGTCTGCTGTGGACCGGTTGCAGCGGTATGCGAATTGCAGTGGATCAAGGCATTCTGGAGTATGGAGGTGATGCGCTTCATGATCAACCTCCCGAAGCACTTCATTACGACTGAAGTCAGGGCCACCGGATGTTAGTCATTGAGACACGTTGTCTTCTTCTTTGGCACCGGTATGATGGTGGTCTTCTTGAAGCAGGTGGGAACGTCTGAGTGGAGTAGGGACAGGTTAAAGATGTCCACGAACACCTCTGCCAGATGGTCCGCTCAGGCTCTGAGTGCATGACCAGGGATCCCGTCCGGGCCCGTCGCCTTCCAAGGGTTCACTTTCAGGAAGGCTGATCTGACTTCGGAAGCTGTGATGGTGGGTATGGGTGAGTTATGGGCTGCTGAGGCACTTGACAGCGGATCGTTGGTTTCCTGCTCGAACCAAGCATAGAATGCATTGAGTTCATCGGGGAGGGTGTCATAATATACACCAGTATATCATGGTGCAGACACACACAGGGATCAATCAACATGTACAAACACCGCAGCCAATCACCAGTTAGAATACACACACTATAAAGGCAGAGGGCACCATGGTTCCCGCTCATTCTGGGTGCTGCCTCTGAGTGTAACAAGAACTCATCCAGCCCAGCACAGACTCACACCACGTGCTGAGAGAATCAACTGGTTCGGACAAGGCTTAGCTCTCTAGTTTAAGTTAGCATCATTTAGATCCACCGTCATCGTGTGTTAGTTAGTTAGAAATAGTTCATAAAATTGAGTTCAACCTTCGTCAGTATTGGAAGTGTCTGTTCATCTCTCAAGTCTACACTAGCCAACACTTCAGAGGGTCGCGCTGCTGCCAGAGATACTGCTCCGCTTCGCTTTGTAGCCCGTTATGTTGTTTAGTCCTTACCACAAGTGCCGAGTGTCTGTGACTCTAGCTTAGTTTAATATTCTCTCTTGGCATCTCGGATGGCTTTGCAGAGGTCGTACCTGGATTTCTTGTATAGGTCAGGATCGTCTGCCTTGAACGCCTCAGACCTGTCCTTCAGTAAGGAGTCAATCTCGCGATTGACCCACGGTTTCCGGTTGGGGAATGTATGTACTGCTTTCTTTGGCACGCAGACGTCCACACATTTGCTGATGAAGTCTGTGATGGTATTGGCATACTCATTTAAGTTGGTCGCTGAGTTCTTAAATATGGACCAGGTCACTGTCTCTAAGCAGTCACGTAAGAGCTCTTCTGTCTCCTCGGACCAGCACTGCACGACCTTCTTAGCTGGATTCTCCCACTTCAGTTTTTGCTTGTATGCTGGTAGAAGAAGCACCGTCTTATGGTCTGATTTCCCAAAGT
This sequence comes from Scyliorhinus canicula, assembly GCF_902713615.1. Classification (NCBI taxonomy): domain Eukaryota; kingdom Metazoa; phylum Chordata; class Chondrichthyes; order Carcharhiniformes; family Scyliorhinidae; genus Scyliorhinus; species Scyliorhinus canicula. The sequence goes on along the minus strand of NC_052148.1, from coordinate 171,681,411 downwards.
GCGGTCGGGGGATGGAATGGTAGGCGCCCTTGATTTTTGAGTAGCAGAGGTCAAGAGTGTTGTCGCCCCTGGTGGGACAGGAGATGTGCTGGTGGAATTTTGGTAGTACACTCTTGAGGTTGCCGTTTGGACACTCTTGATATGTGTTGAATGTAGGTGTTATCTCATCCAGATGCTCTAATTCTATGGTAACATCGATTTGAAGTAATCAACTACATCTCATAGATGGCTGTTAAAAAATATATGACCTTCCTTAGCAGCTGAATTGTGACAGAACATCTATTCATCAGAGGAGGATTTAATTAACATTTGCAGTTATTATCCCTGGAGGCTCTTCCTCCTTAAATACATTAAAGGAATATATTTCCTTGCCGTTTCATTGTACTCCCAATGCAGGAATGTCATTCAATTGGTTTTCGTGAAAAGTTCAGCTTTCTATCCAACACACACGGGCTTTGCATCTGTATTGCATTGCCACAATTGACAAAACCATACCTCGAGAAAATATCTTTGTACTGCTTTATTCCTGAGTTCTGTTTCTTCTTTGTAGGCTGTTAACCAGAGGTCCTGCAGCTCTGTACAGAGCTAACACTAGCACTGCCCTGTCCTGCCCTGGACTTTCCTGAGCAGCTCTCTCCAACAAATTCTGTTGTGAGATCCTGTCCAAGAGGAAAACTGCCTATTTGAGTCTCTGGTCATCTCTTATTTTTAAGAAAACCATTGATCTTTACAGTGCACTTGCCTTGCTTGCCAGCAGCTAGAAAATAGAAGCAACACTGCTCCGTGATTTGGCACCAAAAGCACATACCTGGAGGGCGCTTGACATCAAGCGTGCTTGCAGGGCACATGGCCTGTTCTCTACTGCTGGTTCTGTTCAGAAGACTCCGTGCAGCCTCATTTATTTCCATTTAGAAGGTGGAAGTGCCCGCTATTCTCACTATAAAAGCTGATAGCGGCTGTTGGGCGCTTCTCCCGCGATCAGGACCACTGCAGGAACGGCAAGACCGTTCGTTACACAACCCTCCTGACACCCGCCTTCGACCCATCAATGAGTCACGACCCGCACTTTGAAAAACCCTGATTTAGGTGACTTGTGCTTCTTCTAGGCGATAACTGCAGAAGGTGTTGTCAGCTCCTGCTGTATGCAAGGCTCACTTGGCTGAGGAAGCACTTGTCTTATGCCAGCCCAACAACGCCTCTACTTCCTACGGAAGCTAAAGAAACTTGGCATGTCTGCATCGACTCTCTCAAACTTCTACAGAAATGCGATAGAAAGCATCCTATCGGCTGCATCACTGCCTGGTATGGCAACTGCTTGGTCCACGATCGCAAGAAACTGCAGAGCGTGGTGAACTCAGCCCAATGCATCACTCGCTTGCCACCCTCACATTGACTCTGTATACACTTCCCGCTGCCTCAGGAAGGCAGACAGCATTATCAGAGACCCCTCCCACCCAGTCATTGCCTTCTTCCAGACCCTTCCATCAGGCAGAAGGTACAGAAGTCTGAAGACCCGTGCATCCAGACATAGGAACAGCTTCTTCCCCACAGCTACAAGACTCCTCAACGACTCCCCTCTCGGACTGATTTGTTCCCCGTAAGAACACTATTGCTCATGTATTTGCTTTGTTTGGCCCCTTGTTCCGCACAGTAAACAATCACTGTTTGTCGATGTACCATTTGTCAATGTACTCTGTTGATTATTCTTTTTGTCTACTTTGTACGTACTGTGCATGTTCCCACGGCCACAGAAAAATACTTTTCACTGTACTTCGGTACATGTGACAATAAATCAGATACAATCAAATCAAAATCAAAAAATCAGCTTTGTCTCTGGCACATTATTGCCTCCTTTCATTCCGCTGATGTGTATGGTTGGAAGCCTGGCTTCCAGTTCTGAGAAACTGAAGTATCACTCAGCTCAGACTCTTGAGTGGTTTTGTTCTAATTATCTTCTTCACTACTGTACCACAACCGCCATCAGCTTCAACCTCCTATGGCCCAAAATTGTGGCTGGCTACTGCTTCACAGGTATGCCAAAGTAACTGTGTCGCTGCTTAGTTCGCAACCCAGTGCTGGTCAGATGTCAACAGCTGGGCAATCTCCAATAGTAAGCACTATTTACTCAGAGTAAATAGGAAGGTGAAAGCTGCTAACATATAGAGTGCCCGAGGCAAATAGCATTGATGCATTTAAGGGGAAGTTGATTAAGCATATAGAATATCACAGAAGGAGATCATTCAGCCCATTGTGGGGGAGAAAGGAGGGAGAAATGAATAGAAAGCTAGATATAGAACAAAGAACAATACAGCACAGAAACAGGCCCTTCGGCCCTCCAAGCCTGTAACTGGTCATGATACCAACCTTTGCCAAAACCCTCAGCACCTCCTTGTCCCGTATCCCTCTATACCCATCCTATCCATGTGTTTGTCAAGATGCCTTTTGAATGCCATTAATGTGTCTGCATCCACACGCTTTCCAGGCACTCACCACCCTCTGCGTAAAAATCTGCCTTGCACATCTCTAAACTTTGCCACCCGGCTTTAAACCTATGTCCCCTGCTGACTGGCCCCTCCACCTTGAGAAAGAATGCCTGCCAATCCACTCTATCCATGCCCCTCATAATCTTGTAGACCTCTATCAGGTCATCCTTCAACCTCCATGTTTCTAATGAAAACAAACCAAGTTTATTCAGCCTCGCCGCATAGCTAACACCCTCCATACCAGGCAACTTCCCGGTAAATCTCCTCTGCACCCTCTGCAAAGCCTCCACATCCTTCTGGTAGTGTGGTGACCAGAATTGTGCGCGTTTTTCCAAGTGCAGCCGTACCAAGATTCTATACAACTGGTATACAGTAGGATGGAGACTCATGTGGAGCATCACCATACACATCAACCCGGTGGACCGAATGGCCTCAGTGCTGCAAGTTTCCCACAAGTTATTTTGTCTTCTTCAAAGGAAATTAAGTTCTTAAAGTTAGATACCCATGCCAGATGCCAGCAGTTGGCATCATACCAGCACTGGGTTGCTGACTGAGTAGTTGCACAGTTACTTTGGCATACCTGTGAAGCACTAACTAGCCTCAATTTTGGGCCATTGGAGGATGATTGTCTGTCTGCCAATTTGTCCTGCAAGAGGATGGAGTGAATTACGATAAGGCCAGTTAATGGAGTGCCGATGTACTGGATATGGGGCTATGAGACTGTTCACGGAGAGGAAGGAGTTTTGGGGCTGTGTAATAAATAATTGTTGTGAGCAAGCTGGGTATCCATAGTGCAAGAAGCCAAATTGGAGGCACTCTGAAGGTTGTGTTGCTTTAAGGAGTTGTGTGTGCCAGGACATTTTATAAGACAACTGATTTTCTTTTCCACTGGTAAATGGTTGCTAATTTGCTTCACCCATTTCTTTGTACAAACCAAGACCAATTTCACACCACTAGCTCAGTTAAAGGTGCTCTGACTTTATTTTCATAATAAAAATAATAAATAATCTTTATTATCATCACACGTAGGTTTACATTCCCTGCAATGAAATTACTGTGAAAAGCCCCTAGTCACCACATTCCAGCACCTGTTCGGGTACACGGAGGGAGAATTCAGAATGTCCAAATTACCTAACAGCACGTCTTTCGGGACTCATGGGAGGAAACCGGAGCACCCGGAGAAAACCCATGCAGACATGGGGAGAACGTGCAGATTCCACACAGACAGTGACCCTAGAGCAGGGGTGGGCAAACTTTTCCGTGCAAGGGCCACATTCAGAAATTCACAATTTTAAAGGGCCGCATAGTAAATTAATAGTCCCGGTTGTAACCAATTAGCTTGCGGCATATACCTCAGCGCTTCCCCCGGCGGCATCCTGCCTTTAGCCCTCTTTTTCTCTACTTTTCAAAAATGGCGCTTCACTCGGTTATGATTCTGGGCGCCTAATATGGAACATAGAACAGTACAACACAGAACAGGCCCTTCGGCCCTCGATGTTGTGCCGAGAAATGATCACCCTACTCAAGTCAACGTATCCACCCTATACCAGTAACGCAACAGCCCCCCCCCCCCCCCCCCCCCCCGCTCTTTTTTTTTATTGCTTGACCTTGGTGGGCCGCATAAAGACCTTTGGCGGGCCGCATGCGGCCCGCGGACCGTAGTTTGCCCACCCCTGCCCTAGAGCTATGTAGCAACAGTGCTAGAAAACGAACAATCTTTTTATTTGTTGATGCACACGATGCAAATAATTTTGGAAATTATCATTGGATCATGTGCAAGTGCACGTAGGCATCTGTTATGGTTGTTCTCCTTTCTCTAAACCAAAAGATCTGTTAACCTTTCTTGTAAAAACAAAATGTGTCCCTTTAACAAACCGTTGAGTGGCATGACATTAGTTTCTCACACATGGTCACAAAGTGCACAGCCAAGGTGGGATTTTCATGGGGAGGAAGGAGTAAAGGGGTTGATGATGTCTGCCATCCTGAACTTAAAAGCAGCTTAATCACAGCATGGCAGTGACGGAGATCTGGGAGTAACGCCCAAGTTTCAAAAGTAATGGAGCTTCCTGAAAAGGTGTACAATTAATTTTTAAAATCATTGATCAAAAGGTATTTGTGCCACAAAGCAAATGTTTGATTGTGAAGAGCCCATCGTGGGTGAGCGTTAGCCTTGGCTTATGATTAGAGAATCTCTCCGTCAGTATTTTGCATCAGCGGTTTGATTATTTTTATAAAAACAAAGCAGTCATGTTGTCTGCAGATGTGGAAGAATTGCAGAAATCACAGTAGTGGCATTTTCTCATTGTTACCCCTCTTGCTTCGTGTACTTTTCATCCGCATTTTTGCTGTGATTGTGCATTCGGGCAGTACGTTTACGCATGATTGCAGAGTGAGGATTAGATTATCAGCCATGTTTTGGATGTTCAATTTGATGTGAACTGCCCCGACTCCGTTAAAGTCAGAGCCAAATCCAGATTGCTAAAGTAAATTACACATGGAAAAATGTGGTCAATTTATTTATTGGACAATGAATTTTGTGCTCATTAACAATGAAGGACAATGGTCTTGTAGGCGTAAAACATTATTGTCACTGGGTCTACTAAAGCTCCTTCACGTGGCAGGAACGTCGCGCATGAAACCAAGGACAGGCACTGTCCTTCTCAACGTGAGAACACCTGGGGCTGGATTCTCCGATTCTGGGGCTATGTCCCTACGCCGGCGTATTACGCCAGAAAAACTGATGCAAAATGGCCACCGATTCTCTGTTTTGCTGGCGGCTACCCGGCTCTAACTGCTGATATGCCCCAGAGAATTGCTGGGTCCGTGGCCACGCATGCGCATGGCGGCGGCCTACAGCGGCCGTGCTGTGCTAAATGGCAGCAGCTGCTTGCGGACCCAGCCCCGCGAAGTAGCCCCCCTCCTTCGGTCGCGCCCCACTGAGGCCGCGCTTAGACTAATTTCCTGCAGCAAAATGGTACCCTGATCTCTTCCCCCCCCCACTCCCCACGGCCTCTGGACCACCACCCCACCAAAACAACCTGCTAATTATGGAGCCCACGAGCCCTCTGCATCCACCTCATAAGGGCAGGCACCCCTTCTGGGCCCGATCCCCAACATGGACAAAGTGCTGCCTGGATACCCTGCCAGCCTTGCAGTGCCACCTGGGCAGGTGAAGGAGCAGTGCTCTGAAAGCTAGTGATTTGAAACAAACCTGTTGGACTTTAACCTGGTGTTGCAAGACTTCTAAATGTGCTCACCCCAGTCCAACGCCGGCATCTCCACGTCATGAATATCCTCGGTATTCATGATAATCCAGCTGTTTATCAGGCAGTGGGAGGACAGAAAAGGGCAATTGTTTTTGATGTAGCAGACCCAGAATTGTACAAAATGTTCAAGAATTTCCTCACCCCAGTAAAGCCGAAAGACATACTTCTGCCGGACATTTTCTGTAATCTCGAGTAGCATCACAGTCCCAAGCGATTGGAGACTGCAGAAAGCTAATGATTTGGGACAAGGAAGCAGTTGTCCAGTGGAAGATATTAAAGAGACTTTTATAGTGGCTTTGATAAGTTGCTGACATTGCTGCACTTAACTTTCAACGTAGCTTGTCAAACAGCATCGTCCGCGGACATGGCAGAATGTGAGTTAAAAGTCATTAACAGCTGTCAGTTGTCTGCTGAAGTAAACAAATAGTAGCCGAATAAGCAGAAGGTCCGACTGACAGCAGTTATTAGTGACACAGATACTGAAAAGTGCTGTTACCAGAGCCTCGGCAAACATTGGGCATAAAATGGTCCATTTATGAAGGCAGAGTGCTACAGCTGCAAGAATTGCCGAGGCATATCGAAAGAATGTAAATGGAAAATGGCTGGCCAGAGGAAGTGGCAGTCACTGCATATGCTACTAGGTCAACAAGGGGTCGGTAGAGACCCATACGATCTGAAGCAAAAGTATAATAAATGGTGCAGCGACAGCAATCTTTCCCTCAATGTCAGCAAAACGAAGGAGCTAGTTATCGACTTCAGAAAGCAAAGTGTCGTACGCACTCCTGCCTGCATCAATGATGTCGTGATGGAAGGGCAGCACGGTGGCGCAGTGGTTAGCACTGCGGCCTCACCCTGCCGAGGTCCCAGGTTCGATCCCGGTTCTGGGTCACTGTGTGGAGTTTGCACATTTTCCTTGTGTTTCTGTGGGTTTCGCCCCCACAACCCAAAGATGTGCAAGCTAGGTGGATTGGCCATGCTAAATTGCCCCTTAATTGGGAAATAAAAATGGATTGGGTACTCTAAATTTTTTTTTTAATTGATGCCGAGATGGAGATGGTTGACAGCTTCAAATTCGTAGGTGTGCACATCACCAGCAATCTGTCCTGGTCTACCCACATCGACGGTGCGACCAAGACAGCACAACAGCACCGATACTTCCTCAGGAAACTAAGGAAATTCGGCATGTCCACATTGACTCAGAACAATATTTACAGATGCATCATAGAAAGCATCCTATCTGGCTGCATCACAGCCTGGTATGGCAACTGCTCGGCCCAAGATCATAAGAAACTACAGAGAGTCGCAAACACAGCCCAGTTCATCATGAGAACCCGCCTCCCGTCCATTGACTTTGTCTATATCTCTCGCTGCCCCGGGAAAGGGGGCAGCATAATCAAAGACCCCCCCACCTGGGTTATTCCCTCTACCAACCTCTTCCATCAGGCCGGAGATACAAAATTCTGAGAACGCGCACTAACAGATTCAAAACCAGCTTCTTACCAGCGGCTCCTAGACTCCTAACTGGCCCTCTTATGGACTGAACTGATCTCTCCACGCATCTTATCTACTCTAGAGCACCACACTCTGTATGCTTCACTCATGTCTATGTATTTACATTGTGTATCTATCGTATGGCCTATGTTTTTCATGTGTGTCTGCCTGGACTGTACACAGAACAATACTTTTCACAGTACCTCGGAACACGTGACAATAAATCTAAATATCCAGTGGAAATTCGCAAGGCATCATTGTCCATGTAGTATTGGATGGAGCTCCAATAAACATGGAGGTTGACACAGGTGCATCAATCAGAATGATTCCCGAATTGCTATGCAATCAAATGTTGAGCTACCATCTACTGGAGTTACACCTGAAAAATACCCATCTTCATCTTTAGTTAAATGAGACTGAGTCATATTTGACTATCAATACACATATGATTCTTTCAGTTTCACAGCCTGCCATTTGGTGTTTCTTCAGCTCCGGAAATTTTCCAAGGGGCGATGAACCAAATTTTGGAAGGAATTCAGGGAGCAGTGTGCTATTTGGAAGACATGCTTATTTCAGTCAAATAGGCAGAGCTATGAAGACAGGATGGAAAGGGTGTTTGGAAAAGCATGGAGTTCAGACAAAGACATAAAAATGTGAAATATTCCTCTGTAGCGTTTTTGGGTCACATGGCAGACAAAAATCAGTGCCATTCTACCAGGAGTAAGGTTCAAGCAATAAGAAGTGCAACAGACCCTCAGAATACCTGTGAGTTCAGATTTGTTTGGGCTGAGTGAATTACTATGGTAAATTAATGCCAAATTTGGCAACCTTTGCCTCACGCACCTGCACTGCGAGCAGGATCACGCTCTGTTTTAATGTGAAGCATTGTCTTGATTTTTGAAGTAAGAAAATTTCATGTACACGTGTATGGTCGTAGTTTCATGATCGTAACTGAACATAAGCCTCCAGTGACTATTTTGAATCCAAAGTTTTCACTTTAGCTGCAGCACCAATGTGGAGATGGGTTTTGGTTTTCTCGGTTTAAGACCATAAGACATAGGAGCAGAATTAGGCCACTCGGCCCATCGAGTCTGCTCCGCCATTCAATCATAGCTGATATTTTTCACATTCTCATTCTCCTGCCTGCTCTCCATAACCCCTGATCCCCTTATTGATCAAAAACCTATCTGTCTCTGTCTTAAAGGTGCTGTGATTTGGCCTCCACAGCCTTCTGTGGCAAATAGTTCCACAGATTTACCCTCTGGCTGAAGAAATTCCTCCTCGTCTCTGTTTTAAAGGATCGTTCCTTTAGTCTGAAATTGTGTCCTCTGCTTCTAGTTTTTCCTACAAGAGGAAACATTCTCTCCACACCCACTCTATCCAGGCCACTCTCCAGTAGAGTCCTCCACCGTTCCTCATACGACAAGTTCTTCATTCCAGCGATCATTCTTGTGAACCTCCTCTGGACCCTTTCCAAGGCCAGCATATCCTTCCTTAGATATGGGGCCCTAAAACGTTCACGATGCTCCAAATGGGGTCTGACCGAAGCCTTATATAGCCTCAGAAGTATATCACTGGTCTTGTATTCTAGCCCTCACAACATGAATGTTAACATTGCATTTGCCTTCCTAACTGCCGACTGAACCTGCACATTAACCTTAAGAGAATCGTGAACAAGGACTCTCGAGTTCCTTTGTGCTTCTGATTTCCGAAGCATTTCCCCATTTAGAAAATAGTCTATGTCTCCATTTCTCCTTCCAAAGTGCATAACCTCACACTTTTCCACATTGCATTCCATCTGCAACTTCTTTGCCCACTCTCCTAACCTGTCCAAGTCCTTTTGCAGCCTGCCTGCTTCTTCAATACTACCTGCCCCTCTACAGATCTTTGTATCATCTGCAAACTTAGCAACAGTGCCTTCAGTCCTTCTTCCAGATCATTAATGTATATTGTGAAAAGTTGTGGTCCCAGCACCGACCCCTGAGGCACCACTAGTCACTGGCTGCCATTCTGAAAAAGACCCCTTTATCCTCACTCCCTGCCTTCTGCCAGTCAGCCAATCCTCTATCCATGCCAGGATCTTACCCCTACAAGCATGGGCCCTTAACTTATTTAACAGTCTCCTATGCGGCACCTTGTCAAAGTCCTTCTGGAAATCTAAATAAATCACGTCCACTGGCTCTCCTTTGTCGAACTTCCTTGTTACTTCCTCAAAGAACTCTGACAGATTTGTCAGACACGACCTCCCCTTGACGAAATCGTGCTGTCTCAGGCCTATTTTATCATGCACTTCCAAGTACTCCGCAATCGCATCTTTAATTATGGAGTCTAAAACCTTACCAATGACCGAAGTCCGGCTCACCAGCCTATAATTTCCTGTCTTCTGCCTCTCTCCCTTCTTAAACAGGGGTGTTACATTATCCACTTTCCAGTCCTCTGGGACCCTTCCTGCCCCCCCAGTGATTCCTGAAAGATCATCACCAATGCCTCCACAATCTCCTCAGCTATCTCTTTTAGAACCCTGGGGTGTAACCCATCCGGTCCAGGTGATTTATCCACCATCAGATCTTTCAGCATCCCCAGAACCTTCTCCTTTGCAATGGTCACTGCACTCACCTCTGCCCCCTGGTTCTCCTGGAGCTCTGCCATCCCACTGGTGTCTTCCACCGTGAAGACTGATGCAACTTAACTATTCAGTTCACCTGCCATTTCTTTGTTTCCTATTATTACTTCTCCAGCCACATTTTCCAGGGGTCCAATGTCTATTTTTGCCTCTCTCTCTTACCTTTTATATACTGAAAAAAACTCTTCCTATCTTCATTTATATTACTAGTTGGCTTGCACTCATACATCATCTTCTCCCCCTTATTGTTTTTTTAGTTGTTCTCTGCTCGCTTTCAAAGTCTTCCCAATCCTCTGGCTTCCCACTTATCCTCGCCACTTTGTATGCTTTTTCTTTAGCTTTTATGCTGTCCTTGACTTCCCTCATCAGCCATGGATGCCTTATCCGCCCCTTAGCATGTTTCCTACTCCTTGGGATGAATTTCTGTTATGCCTCCCGAATAATCCCCAAAAACTCCTGTCATTGCTGTTCCACTGTCTTCCCTGCTTGGCTCCTTTTCCAATCAACCCTGGCCAGCTCATCCCTCATGTCTTTGTAGTTAATTTATTTAATTGTAATACCGTTACATCTGATGCAGCTTCTCCCTATCAAACTGAAGGTTTAACAGTACGACATTAAATACAGGCGATTGGAAGATTATTGTTATTCCAATGTGATGTCGAGGTTACTATCTCCCTCAGAGGTAAAGTCCAACAGGGAAAATGTGTTTTCCTTTTCACACTTGGATGATTTGCCAGTCACAACAGATAACATTGATAGAACAATCCAGTGATCCTGTATTGGCAAGGGTGTATGACTATATTGCAAAAGGGTAATCAGCACACATATTGGATTCAAAAATCGGGCAATTTTTTCAATCCCAAAGAATGAATTGTCTTACAATAAAAGTTGTGTTATGTGGGGGGCCAGGGTTGTATATCTTGAAAGGTACAAATAGCAATTGCTATGTGATCTTCATGATTAACACTCAAGGATGATGTTGACAAAGGCGTGATCTACCAGCCGTATTGTGCCCGAAAGGCGGCATGACCGGTATATGCAGGGAGATCCCTCTTCTGGGATCTATCCGGCTCACCACACCTTGCAAGATCTAATGCGATCTCGTGGGACATCGCGATTTGAATCCCGCCCAGGAGTTGGGATCTAACCCCTTCGCCTTGGAGACCTTGGGCGAGCACCGTTCAGAGCTTGTCTCCACAAATGGGGACCAGATGTAACGCCACTTGTGGGGTCTCCCACAGGATCGGAGGTCCAAAGGTGCTTGCCCTCTGGGCAGGACGGCACTACTGGTGCTATCCAAGCACCCTGGCATTGGCACCCTGGCAGTGCCAGCTGTGTGCCAACCTGACACTGCCAAGCTGGCATTTTCCCCATGCCGGGGATCAGGCCCGGGGTGCCCTGCGCAGGTGCGATGGGCCCCAGGGACCCCCTTATAGGTGAGCTGGGGTTATGGGGCGTTCAGGGGTCATCTCAGGAGATTGAGAGATTGGGATGCCACGTAAAAATCCTGATCTCCTCTTGACCTGAGGAATTCCAATCAGCGGAGCTCCTCAGTGCAGGACATGGGACTAAGAATGACCACAATGGGGGGGGGGGGGGGGGGGGGGGGGCTCACCGCTGAGGTCCTAAATTGAATCAGAGTCCCGATAGGTGGCTTGGTGTTTCTCAGTGCTGTGAGTGCCGGGAAACACCCGGCTAAACACACTCATCAGGGGTCAATTCAGTTATGTTGCGCCCAAAGCTATCTTTGGTGACTAGAGTTAGATAAGGACTTAGAAGACACATGTAGAGTATTCAATTTGTGGTTAAAAAAAATGCGCAATCAGTACTCTTGCAAGCACAGAAATGGCCAGTTGAGTGTGACAGAGGCTGCACATTTGATTTTGCATAACCTGAAGGGCAACAGGTATTCTTTGTGATAGGTAGCCTTTAAAGGTGGATTTAAGGGTTCCCGATGAATTGAACAATAACTAGAAAAACTCTAGACATTTTCCATAGTTTGTATGCTGCTAATTGGTTCCCAGGGGAAATTGTGTCCAACAACGCACCTCGGTTTTGTTCAGGAGACTTTTCAAATTTCATGAGAATACACTCTCATTCCAATACATTATCCTTGTTCAAATGGAGCAGCAGTGCACACAATACTAATTGTTAAGCCTGCTCTTGTTAAAATAATGTTCAATACAAATTGAAAGAAACGACAGTTGTCTTTGAATTAGAAACTGGCCAATTATGTTGTTTATTTATGGCAAGACCTGTCATTCTACTACTGTCATGGGAATGTTACTTTTAGAAATGTTTGTTTGCTCAAGCGGCTGCAGTGATGTCAGAGTCTGGGTGGAGCTGAGCTCTGGCTCTGCCTTTTAGTTTTGCTTTGAGAAAAAGCTTGGGTGTGTCTGTGTTTTTTGGTTTTGTTTTAGTGTTGGAGTTGAAGCCAGACAAAGCAAGTGTAATTTTGATCTCTCTGCCATATAAATACTATCTCTAATCATTTGGTGAATTCAGAGTGATAACTGCTCTCGGTAGAGAATTTAAACCTGATGTGCTTCTGTAAAAAGGGTTTTTGTCTTTTGGATGTTAAAAGGAAAGTTTAAGGATTACTTAGAGTGTTGTATTCTTTGGGGTGCATTTGAATTGATGGTTGCTAAGATGTTCACTGTATGTTTTAAAAAGGGTTAACTGAGTTCATAGAATAAACATGAAATAAAATGAAATGAAAATCGCTGATTGTCACGAGTAGGCTTCAAATGAAGTTACTGTGAAAAGCCCCTAGTCGCCACATTCCGGCGCCTGTTCGGGGAGGCTGTTACAGGAATCGAACCGTGCTGCTGGCTTGCCTTGGTCTGCTTTCAAAGCCAGTGATTTAGCCCAGTGAGCTAAACAGCCCCAAAACATTGTTTTGCTTTAAAAATTACTTCTGGATTTCTGCTGCACCACACCTGTACAGTGGGCCGTATGCTCCCCATACCACAATCTAGAAAAAGTCGTGGGTCAGGTGATCTCCATGATATACTTTGGAGTTCTCTAAACCCTGGCCCATAACACCACTGTCAGCTGAATTTTCTGCAAAGACAACCATAGTTTCTTTTCTGAAGACCCATTTAGCAGAGTCGGTAGAAGAGAAGGAATATAGCAGCAGGAAAGTCATTGTAGGGGAAAAGTGAGAGAAAGAATTCTGAATTTGAACCAACCAAAAGGTTGAGGCAATAGAACATCATCACATGTGGTAAATGTTCACCAGGAAGAGTTCTGAAAATATACTGCCCTTGCACATATTTAGTTAAGATGTTTGGCAGTGGGAAAATTTAGGTTTGTACATATAGATTGTTTTACCTTCAGAGATTCATGAAAAAGGTGGAAACTGGGAAGGATCAAATGAGTCTGATGAATTGGATAGTTGTGCCTGAAACAAGTTCAGATCCGAGTATGAATCAGAGAGACATCTCTGACAAAGTGGGAATTTCAAATCAAAGTACAAATCAGTCTTTATTGGTGGGAAAACCTCTCCTCATCAATACATAGACACAGGTATTGGGTGAAGCATACAGGGGTACAGTACAACCGAGGAGTGAAGAAGTGTGAAGAGATTAGATCAGTCCACAGAAGGGTCATTCAGGAGTCTGACCTGCAATAATAATAATCTTTTATTCGTGTCACAAGTAGGTTTACATTAACACCGCAATGAAGTCACTGTGAAAATCCCCTAGTCGCACACTCTGCGTCTGTTCGGGTACACAGAGAGAGAATTCAGAATGTCCAATTCACTTAAGAGCATTCCTTTCAGATTTTGTGTGATGAAACCGGTGCACCCGGAGGAATCCCACGCAGACACAGGGAGAATGTGCAGACTCCGCACAGTGACCCAAGCCGGGAATCGAACCCAGGTCCCTGGTGCTGTGAAGCAACAGTGCTAACCACTGTGGGAAAGGTTAGAGATTATAATAGTGTTAGAATTAAGTATTAAAGGGCAGCACCTGGTGCAGTGGTTAGCACTAGGCCTGCAGCGCTGAGGACCTGGGTTCAATCCCGGCTCTGGGTCACTGTCTGTGTGGAGTTTGCACATTCCCCCCGTGTCTGCGTGAGTTTCACCCCCACAACCCAAAGATGTGCAGGTTAGGTGGATTGGCCACTCTAAATTGCCCCTTAATTGGAAAACAAAATAATTGGGTACTCTAAATTTATTTTCAAAAATTTAAAAGAAAAGAATTAAGTTTTAAAAAGTTCGTACGGTCCTAAGAGATGTAGGAAGAGGATCTGTGTTAGAGGGCTCGCAGAGAGTGGCCACGCTCCAACGCCATCTTGTTTTTCTTTTGAAGGGACGGGGCAAAGCAAGCGAAGGAGTGGGATCAGCTGAGTTGCTCTTGCAGGGGGCTGATACAGACCTGATGGGCTGAACAATCTGTAACTATTCACATCCCCGAGCACATTCTAAAGTGCTCATATCCAATTAATCACTTTTAAGGTAATCTGTGGGCTAACATGGAAACCAATGTGTACATATCCACTAACTGGAATAAGTAACGTGTCAATCAGTTTCTGCCTGCAAGAGACTGTGGGAGAAATATTTTGCCCTCTGCCCTTTTAGGGCTTGAGGGCTACATGGCTTACTCCTATTTCTATATTTCTGTGTATGGTGACACCCTGAGTAGACAGGCTTGACGTCCTGTCTGAAAGATGACACCTCAAACAATTCAGCACTCCCTCAGTCCCGCAGTGAATTTCAGCCTATATCATGATGCAAAATCTATTGAACCTACGACCTGTCTGCCCCTGTGAAACAGAGTGCAGACAACTGGATAAATTTGACCCACTAATTTAGTCTAGATGTGTATATATATCATCCCTATAACATCAAAGCAGAGCATGAATCAACTCCTACAGTATTATAAATGTCAGCTTTAAAAATAATGCCATATATGTGACAAAATCACTGATACTGGATAGACAATAATGTGCTTTCCTGAATACCATTGCAAAGTTTTCCAGAGGACACACTACATGCATTCTAATCAGGGATAGCGTGTCAGTGTCCTTTCCTAGGTCAGAGTTGTTTACACAGTAGCTGGACAGAATTTCAGATTTGATAAATGATGTGATAAGCCTGCAAAATATACAGCAGGCTGGGATACGTGCGAGAACTGGGTTATAGAGATCACTGAGGGTCGAGGTAGAAAAACAACAGTAGCCATTGGAGTGTGTTAATGTTTTGCAACACTCCAATTGGAACACTCGGTATCACTGATAATGCAGATTGTACCGGCAGCAGAGCAGGCCTTTTTACTCCTGCAGTTGGCATCGTTGTGGTGTTCGGGAGGAATGTGGGGAGGCTCCCAAAAGGAAGGGCAGTCGGCCAGCAGCAGCTGTTAATGAACCTTTCCACTTGGAAATCTGCCTTGCTCCTCTGCAGCAAATGCTGAAGTCTTGATCCTAATGTTGGGGAACTGGAAGGTGTCAGTTTAGAAGATGACTGTCGAAGAGAAACAGTGCGAGATTTTCTCAGGAGAGTTGGCAGAAGCATTGTTGACCTGATAACAGATGCCAGACACTGGAGGAGGAAGCCAACTGTCGTGAAATTAAAACTCATTCATAAGTCTACTGGGCTCACGCTGTGTAACTAGTTTTCATTCAGATTTATCCCGTTTAAACCAACCTGGGAGGCTGTCTCTGTTTTTGAGTCGAATAAAAAGCCTGTTGCATTACTGCAGTATAATTGATGTGATAGCACTTTGAGAGTCCGCTCAGGAGGATGAGAGCTCCCCCCTCTGGTAACAGAAGCTCAGACACCACAGGCAATTGCAGAACGGAATTTTAATCCTGATGAATTCAGTGACAAATGTTTTGCGTAGTTGAATGTGACTGTTGCTTATTGGGTCGCCACCTTCAAAGATAATTGACAAATGTTCTTGTTTAGGAAGAGGAGTGCCATGTGCTGTTGCTGTCACACTGGTTTTAGACACAGTGATAAGATCAGTTTGGCTACAGATCAGGGTGGTGAGCACGGTGGCGCAAAAACATACTTTTGAAGATCGCAGACTGGACAACTGATGTACCATTAATCCACTGCTAGACGATGAGAGCGAGAACATAGGCTTTATGACACAAGAACTTGCCTGCCTGAGATTGCTGTAACAACTGAGCACTGCCCTCAGGCGGCTGGTCTATATACCATCCGGGGGGGGGGGGGAGCCAGAGGCGGAGCCCACCAGGGTTCCAGTACACGACATGGAAAAGGGATCATATTACAGCACTCTACAAACAACTTATTCTGGTGAATACATTCACCACGATACAGGCCGCGTTGGCATGGGATCCAGCAGGGGCCAGGTCCCGGAGAGAGACCATATCTTGCCATCCGTCTTGGTGCGCGACGTAGGCGCATTGGGGGTTGGCGTGCAGCAGCTGGAACCTCTCGATCCAGGGGGTCGGTCTTATGGCTCCTCGTATGCTTCCGAAGAAGGACAGGTCCGGGAGTTGGCACCCAGGATGGAAGCGAGACCCCAGAGATGGACCTCCTCGGGAAGACAAACGGTCGTGAGGGGTCTCTTTCGTGGCTGTGCAGAGGAGCGATCTAATGCAGTGGAGCGCGTCGGGGAGGACCTCCTGCCAGCGGGGAATCAGGAGAATTCTAGACCGAAGGGCAAGAAGGACGGCCTTCCATACCGTCGCGTTCTCCCTCTCCACTTGCCCGTTTCCCTGCGGGTTGTAGCTCGTAGTCCTGATCGAGGCGATGCCCTTACCGAGCAGGTACTGACGCAGCTCATCGCTCATGAACGATGTGCCCCAGTCACTGTGGATGTATGCAGGGAAACCGAACAGGGTGAAGATGCTGTGCAGTGCCTTTATAACAGTGGCCGAGGTCATGTCGGGACATGGGATAGCGAAGGGGAAGTGGGAGTATTCGTCAATGACGGTCAGGAAGTATATATTACGGTTGGTGGAGAGGAGGGGCCCTTTGAAGTCGATGCTGAGGCGCTCAAAGGGCCGGGAGGCCTTTACCAGATGGGTCTTGTCTGGCCGGTAGAAGTGCGGCTTGCACTCCCCGCAGACTTGGCAATCCATGGTCATGGCCCGGACCTCATCGGTGGAGTAGGGCAGGTTGCGGGCCTTAATAAAGTGGATGAGCCGAGTGACCACTGGGTGACAGGGGTCAATTTGGATAGCCCGAAGTCGGTCGGCTTGCATGCTGGCGCATGTGCCGTGGGACAGGGCATCTGGGGGCTCATTGAGCTCCCCAGTACGATACTTAATATCGTAAGTATAGATGGAGAGTTCAATTCTCCACCTCAAGATTTTGTCGTTTTCTTATTTTTCCTCATTGTGCGTTGTCAAACATAAAGGCAACTGACCGTTGGTCGATGACGAGGGTGAACCTCTTACCGGCTAGGTAGTGCCGCCAATGCTGCACAGCTTCCACGATGGCTTGCGCTTCCTTCTCGACAGAGGAGTGTCGAATCTCGGAGGCGTGGAGGGTTCTAGAAAAGAAGGCTACTGGCCTGCCCGCCTGGTTGAGGGTGGCGGCCAGGGCGACGTCTGCCGCATTGCTCTCTACCCGGAAAGGGATGGAGTCGTCCACCGCGTGCATCGCGGCTTTGGCAATATCTGCCTTGATGCGGCTGAAGGCCGAGCGGGTCTCAGCCATCAGGGGGAATATAGTGGCCTTGATAAGTGGGCGGGCTTTGTCCACATAGTTGGGGACCCACTGGGCATAGTAGGAAAAGAGCCCTAGGAAGCGTTTGAGGGCCTTGAGGCTGTGGGGAAGTGGAAGTTCAATGAGGGGGCACATGCGATCGGGGTCGGGCCGTAGGACCCCGTTTTCCACGACGTAGCCGAGGATGGCGAGCCGGGTTGTGCGGAAAACGTACTTCTCTTTGTTATATGTGAGGTTGAGGGATTGGGCGGCCTGGAGGAACCTCTGGAGGTTGGTGTCGTGGTCCTGCTGATTATGGCTGCAGATGGTAACATTGTCCAAGTACGAGTATGTAGCCCGCAACCCGTACTGGTCCACCATTCGGTCGTGCTCTGGAAAACCGAGACCCCATTAGTGACGCCAAACTGGACCCTGAGGACGTGGAAGAGTTGGCCGGCTGCTTCAAAAGCAGTGTAGTGGCGCTCTTCCGGGCGGATCGGGAGCTGGTGGTAGGCAAACTTCAGATCGACCATGGAGAACACCCGGTACTGTGCGATCTGGTTGACCATCTCCGCTATGCGGGGGAGGGGGTATGCATCAAGTTGCGTGAACCGATTAATTGTCTGTCTATAGTCCACTACCATCCGATTCTTCTCCCTGGTCCTGACAACCACCACTTGTGCTCTCCAGGGGCTGTTGCTGGCCTCGATGACACCCTCCCTCAAGAGTTGCTGGTCTTATGCACTGTACCGCCTGCTCCTGGTGGCGACAGGCTTACAGTCGGGGGTGAGGTTTGCAAAGAGCGAAGGGGGGGTTGACCTTAAGGGTCGCGAGGCTACATACAGTGATGTGAGGTAGGGGTCCGCCGAATTTTAGGGTCAGGCTTCGGTGACTGCATTGGAAGTCGAGTCCAAGCAGTAGTGGGGCGCAGACGTGAGGGAGGACGTACAGTTTAAAACGGGTATACTCAGCGCCCTGTATCGCGAGGTTCACAACGCAGTACCCCCTGATCTGCACTGAATGTGATCCGGAAGCAAGGGAGAATGTCTGGGACGCGGGGCAGATGTGGACGGAGCAGCACCTTACCGTGTCGGGGTGGATGAAGCTCTCTGTGCTCCCAGAGTCGAAAAGACGGGGCCTCATGCCCATTGACCCGGACGGGCATCACCGAGTTCTTCAGGTGTTTTGGCCGTGACTGGTTGAGGGTGACTGCACCGAGCTGCGCGTAGTCTGCGTAGTTGGAGGTATCGGGTCGCAAGATGGCAGCCCCCACGGGTCGCACATGTCGGGCTAGGTTGGAGATTGCGACCAAGATGACCGCCCCATCGGTCGCACATGTCGGTTGGTGCTGAAGATGGCGGCCAATATGGTCGCCCCCACGGGTTACACGTGTCGGGCTGGGTTAAAGATGGCGGCCCCCATGAGCTGCTTCAGATGACGCGTCTAAAGGGGCGGTATCGGCAGGCACGCAGCCACATTGTGGGGTCTGTGGGCCTGTGAGTCCGTGGGACGGGCCTGGTGAGCTTTCGACTTTGGGGCTTTGGATTGGGCCAGACAGACTCTGGCAAAATGTCCCTTTTTGCCACAGTCGCTGCATATCACGACCGTGCTGGGGAACGCTGCCGGGGGTGTTGGCCCTGACCTCAGAAGTAGCAAGGTGGTCCCCCGGGCAGCTGCGCGGCACAGGCCTGGGACGTCGTCGTGTCTGGTGAAGGCCACGTCTGTGGTGCCCACGAGGGGTTTGCTGGGTCTACCGGGAACGCGCTGAGGCTCTGGTAGCCCACCTCTAACTAGGAGGCTAGTTTTACCGTGTCCTGTAGTTCAATGGCCCTGTTATTTAGCAGCCGCCGCCAGATGTAGTTAGAGCAGACCCCAGCCATGTAGGTGTCCTGGATCATCAGCTTCATGTGCTCGTCGGCCTTCACATCCTGCAGTTGCAGTTACGGGTGAGTAGGATCAGGCTCTCCAGATACTCATCCAGCGATTCCCCAGCGCGTTGTCGACGGGTAGTGAGGAGGTGCCGCGCGGACACTTCGTTCACGGGCTTCACAAACTGTCTCTTTAGAATCACAACCGCCGCATCGTACGCGGCAGCGTCCTGAATCGTACCCAAGATTCGGTGGCTCACCCGGGCGTGGAGGAGGCGCAGCTTGAAAGCGTTGGAGGGAGGCGTTGCAGAGGAGTCATAGAACATAGAACAGTACAGCACAGAACAGGCCCTTCGGCCCTCAATGTTGTGCCGAGCCATGATCACCCTACTCAAACCTACGTATCCACCCTATACCCGTAACCCAACAACCCCCCCATTAACCTTACACTAAGGGCAATTTAGCATGGCCAATCCACCTAACCCGCACATCTTTGGACTGTGGGGGGAAACCGGAGCACCCGGAGGAAACCCACGCACACACGGGGAGGACGTGCAGACTCCACACAGACAGTGACCCAGCCGGGAATTGAACCTGGGACCCTGGAGCTGTGAAGCATTTATGCTAACCACCATGCTACCGTGCTGCCCTAAGTCGAGGTAGGCCTCAAAACAGCGGAGCCAGTGGGAGAAGATTTCCTTAGCTTTTGCTGCTCGTGTGTCGAGTTCCAGTTTATCAGGTTTCAGAGCGGCTTCCATAGTGATGTCGTTGTGTAATAAATTGATGTACCATTAAGCCACTGCTAGACGATGAGAGCGAGAGAACAGAGGCTTTATTACACAAGAACTTACCTGCCTGAGATCGCTGTAACAACTGAGTGCCGCCCCCAGGCGGTCGGTCCATATACCATCCGGGGGGCGGAGCCAGAGGCGGAGACCACCAGGGTTCCAGTACTCTACATGGAAAAGAGATCATATTACAGTATTCTACAAACAACTTATTCTGGTGAATAAATTCACCACAACAACTCAATGCCAAATGCCAATGAGCAATGTCACAGAATTAAAGAATAATACAGTGCAAAAGAGGAACTTTGGCCCATTGAATCTGCGCTGAGTTTTGAAAAGCGCCTGACCTGTCTACCTAATCCCATTTGACGGCACTTGGCCCATAGCCTTGAATGTTAGGACGTGCCAAGTGCTCATCCAGGTACTTTTTAAAGGATGTGAGGCATCGCGCCTTTACACCCTCCCAGGCAGTGCATTCCAGACTGTCACCACCCTCTGGGTAAAAGGTTTTCCCTCAAATCCCCCTTAAATCTCCTGCCCCTTACCTAAAAAAGTGTTTTTGGATTCTATTGATGTTGTAGGACCTCGATTTGCATAACAAATGAAGTATTTGCCTGGACCACCCATATTAAAGGCCCCACTAAACTTAGTGATCCCATCGAGCAGTAATTGGCAATAAGTACATTCACCATGCTCAAACGCCTGTTTCTCACAGGCACCCATTCCACCACCTTGCTGCCCGACCACAAGCTCATCTCCATATTATCGATGGGGCAGTGCTGCCATATGTATATGAACAATTAAGGATTAATAAAGTTTGCTTCAAGCCAATTGACCCTGAAATACACTGCACAGGCCATAAAATGTTTGCCATGATGTGGAGATGACGGCGTTGGACTGGGGTGAGCACAGTAAGAAGTCTTTCAACACCAGGTTAAAGCCCAACATGTTTGTTTCAAATCACTAGCTTTCGGAGCGCTGCTTTCACCTGAGGAAGGAGCAGTGCTCCGAAAGCTAGTGTTTAAAACAAACCTGTTGGACTTTAACCTGGTGTTGTAAGACTTCTTACCATAAAATGTTTGGCAGCAGGATAGCTCTATTTTTTACTTCAACTGCTTAAAGGCTGAGAGGGAAGGGGGAATCGCTCTTTGGGAATTGCCAATTGCCAATAGTGGGGCACTTCCTGCCTAGAATTGAATCCCCCACTACCTACCTGCTCCCACCTTTAAACCCAACCTTTCCCGACACCGCCTCTCTCCCTAAACTACCCGCTTCCTCCTTTAAACCCAGTCTCTCCCTTCCACTGCCCCTCTCCCTAACCTATCCAAACCCTCCCGGCCTAAGACCTCTGACTTTCCTGCTCTGGGCAGCCAAGGCCTTGGGGTCCTTTCTTCCCCAACAGTCCCGACAGCGGCCGCCTTCCTGGCACCCCCGGGACGTTCTGGAGCTGCTGGCCAATTGGATTGGTCGGCAGCTGCAGAGGGTGGGGCACCTGCACCAATGAGGGCCAGAAGTTCACTTGGACCTCATTTGTCCACCCTGAAGTGCTTTATGGCTATGGGTCAGCACGGAGCATGTCAGCTCCACACCAACAGGGGGTGGATGTGTGCTCTTCACATCCCCCCTCCCCCAATCTTATTCATCCATAGTAATAGTTTGCTTCTGTATCATTGAATTGTGTATTTATAACAAATAGAGGTTTTTGTCACATTTTCTTTTGAAGCAAATTAGTGCTTCTTTAACAAAACCATCTTTTTAAAATTTGAAACCAAAACCATGCATTCAAGTTGGTGACATCAAAACAAGTTCTAATTTCTTGTTTCACTCTGACTTTATGGAAACCACATTTTAATTTAACTTGTCATCACAATCATTTTTTTAAATATAAGTGAATATTCTGTGGCAACCACCATCCAGAAGGACACGGGTAGTAGGTCCATGGGAATACCATCAGCTCCAGGGTTAATTTCCAAGACTATAAATCATTCTTAACTAGCTGGACAGACAAAGAGCAAAGAACAATACAGCACAGGGACAGGCCCTTCGGCCCTCCAAGTCTGTACCGGTCATGATACCAACCTTTGCCAAAACCCTCAGCATTTCCTAGTGTCGTACCCCTCTATACCCATTCTCTCCATGTATTTGTCAAGATGCCTTTTGAATGCCGTTAATGTACCTGCTTCCACAACCTCCCCTGAACATCGTCAACATTCCTTCATTTCCTCTGTGTGAAAAGCCTCAAATTCCCGACCTTCACTGGATGGACCACCAGCTTCTGAAGACAATCAGAAATGTTTGCAGACTTTCCCTGTCTTCCTTCCTTTTCCTCCAAACAGCTTCAAGTTGCCACAGCACAAATCTGAATCGTTGCGAAGGCTGCTGTTGCGGCCTTTTAAATCCTGCACGCTACCCCATGACTCGTCATCCCTCATTGGCCGGCGATCCCACAGGCAACTCCTAGTTCTAATGCCTGACTGGAAGTTTGACTCGAAGGCCCACTCTCAAATTCTGTTTCCCCACCTAGAAATCACCCTTCTGCTTATGCCAAAAATAAGATTTCACCCATTTTGTTTGTCCATGCCCAACTACTACACCCAGCAAAACAAATGGCATCACTAGCAACCAGGGTGCCTCAGGCAGCAGTGTAACCATCTTTACCAATTTGTGCCTATTCTGTTATATTATTCTAACAAGCTAACTTAAAACTGTTAAATTGTAAAATTAAAATCCTAGGACCATGTATATGTTAACTGTAAAATCTGAATCACTCACTGTTCTCTCTTTAATGGATTTTGGACAACCATCTGCATCAATGTGTTCCCAGCTGTCACCGTCTACATTAGCAGATGGTTAAAGCAGGACCATCCTCTCCACCTGTTTGTCAGATGGAATGGTTGTTAAGTACAAGGATATACTAAGACGATCCAAAGAACAATACAGCACAGGAACAGGCCCTTTGGCCCTCCAAGCCTGTACTGGTCATGATACCAAACTTTGTCAAAACCCTCAGCACTTCCTTGTGCCGTATCCCTCTATACCCATTCTATCCACAGTTTGTTCTGTATCTTGAACCTCACTCTCAAAACTTACAAAATCTCCCCTAGGAAAATGATTGTGCCTCCATATAGTGAAGGGTCTTTTCCAGTCCCGGTGGGATTGCACAGGGTGTATGTATGACCGCAGTTCGACACTGACTGTTTTATTTTTCAAGTACACAGAGATTGGGTGCGTGAGAGCTCAGCGTATGGCTGAACTCCACAAGTGTTTTGTATTTGCATGGATGTCTGCAGCAGTTGCCTTATGGCCATTGCAGGCTTTATTTCAAAACTATCAAATGATACCAGTCAGCTGTTTAATCCTTCAGTGACTGCAGCAGGGTGTCACCAAGGTCTGCTGGGCAGTGTTTATCATTAACACCAAACTTTGAAAAAGATTTCTCTGTATTTATTGTTTTCTCTGGGCATTTTGCCATCTCCAGAAAGTTAGGTACCAGTTCCTAAATTATTTTATTGGCGACTGTCCTTCCTTTTTTAAAAAAAATAATTTTTATTCAGATTTTCCAACAACAAATTTTATCCCAACAATGAAAAAAAGAAAAACAGAAACCCCTCCCCCACAATACAAAGCAATACATTAACAACAAGAAGAAGTAATAAACATATAATCGTAAGAACAAACCCCCATAACCGACCCATAGTTCCCTCCCCCCCCCCGGGTTGCTGCTGAAATTGGCCGCCCTCTAACCCTCCGCCAGGAAATCAAGAAAGGGCTTCCACCGCCGGAAGAACCCTCACACCGACCCCCTCAGGGCAAACTTAACCCCCTCCAGTTTAATGAACCCGGCCATGTCACTGATCCAGGATTCCGGGCTCGGGGGCCTCGCATCCCTCCACTGAAGAAGGATCCTGCGCCGGGCTACTCGGGACGCAAAGGCCAGAATACCGGCCTCTCTCGCCTCCTGCACTCCCGGCTCTGATGCTACCCAACAAATAGCGAGCCCCACCCCGGTTCCACCCTGGAACCGACCACCTTGGACAAGGTCCCCGCCACCCCCTTCCAGAAACCCTCCAGCACCGGACAAGCCCAGAACATGTGGGTGTGATTCGCTGGGCTCCCCGAACACCTCCCACACCTGTCCTCACTCCCAAAGAACCGGCTCAGCCTGGTCCCAGTCATATGCGCCCTATGCAGCACCTTTAGCTGAATTAAACTAAGCCGTGCGCAAGAAGAGGAAGAATTCACCCTCACCAGGGCCTCCGCCCACGTCCCCTCGTCAATCGCCTCCCCCAGGTCCTCCTCCCACTTCGCTTTCAGCTCCTCCACCATGAAGGCGACTGTCCTTCATGCTTCACACTTGGTGCTGCTGGATTCATGAGCCCTCCTATATCACCGTCCCCGTTTAGCACTATGCCTAGGGTTGGGGAGTACAAGAGTCTCCTTCCCCCTGGTTCCACACACCAGTGTTTACCTGGACAGGACTGTGCTGTGGGACTCGTGCTGCTACTGCAACAAAGGTCTGAAGTTTGACTGAGGGTGGAGTGCGAGATGAGGCTGGGGAGGGCCTAATGAAGGCAGGGCGTTCAATGTGGAAGGAGGGCTGTGCAATGAGGGGGGGGGGGTGGTAAAGCGAGGGTTCATGACGGCAGGCAGAGGGGCAAGAAGGTGGATGAAGAAGAACAACAATGGAAGGCAGAAAGAAGACCGAGGGGAGGGAAGCTGGACTCCGGGTGGGCAGCATGAAAAGCTCACCAACAAGAGGGTCAAAGGGCTACCACATTGTATACTGGAAGAGGATGAATGAAGACTCCAGAGGTGGAGGGTAGAGACCCAAGAGGACATAGGTACCTCTGAGGTGATGGGTTCCGGGGGAGGGTGGTTGAACCAAGGAATAGACTTCTTTGTGAGGCTATTATCCTTTCCCCTCTGGGTTGCTAACATCCTGCGTGATCTGGTGAAGGCAACTGGCCTTGGGAAAGTAATATAAGTGTGCTGGACTGATGTTTAAACACAGCATCGGAACCTTCAAGCCCGGCAGCTAAAGGCAAGGTGACGAATCTGTTGCCGGCCAAACAGCAGAGTTGGAAGGGAACTCGCTTGTGTATAACTAATTAGCTTTCCAATGCTAAATCTGGCGTGGGAGCCACCATTCCCGCCAGCGGGATAGAAGCCACCAGCCGCCGCACCTTTCCTCTAAATGGGAGAATTCTGCCTAGTGCTTTTCAAAAACTGACTGTCAGACAGCTGTACAGTTTACCAAGGTCACCAATTCGTACTTGTTGGATTGCCTTTGTGTAGAAAAAGCAGCACCTGCACAGCATTCTAATCTGCTTTATGCTTCCTTGAAATATTTACTGCAATTGAACTGAATGCCCTCCTTCTGTGCCGTGAATTTCTAAGATTGTGTAAATTAGATCAAAACTTTTCTACATAGAATGATAGAATTTACAGTGTAGAAGGAGGCTACTATATTACTTGGTTTAAGTAATATGCGTTGTTACTAACTATAGACAATGTTGAAGAACACTCGAGTCGTTGAAGTAAACTGAAAGAATTTATTAAGTAATGACAAAACTAATAAATGAGTTCAACACTCTCCTGATCTAACTCCAGCAACAAAATAAGAATTACTAACTGTCCAAACTGTATCTAAGCTACATGTGGTGGCTGGACTCGGATCTCTCTGCTGTACTGATGTTTTTCCTGTAACTCCTGCTGGAAGTGAGGGGGGGAGCTTCTGGGAGCTCCGGTTATATAGTGGGTCATGTAATGCCCTCTTGTGGTTATGCCACAGCTGGGTGTTGTGATTAACCCCTTAGTTACATGTCTGTCTACATATCGTTACAGAGGCCATTCGGCCCATCGAGTCCTGCCTTGACCCCTACCTAATGTCTATCCCAATGACACAATGGGAATTACGATTTCACACCACAGAGAGCAAATTCCACCATCCTGGGCTACATCGATCATAGAATTTACAGTGCAGAAGGAGGCCATTCGGCCCATCGAGTCTGCACCGGCTCTTGGAAAGAGCACCCTACCCAAGCCCACACCTCCACCCTATCCCCATAACCCAGTAACCCCACTCAACACTAAGGGCAATTTTGGACACTAAGGGCAATTTAGCATGACCAATCCACCTAACCTGCACATCTTTGGACTGTGGGAGGAAACTGGAGCACCCGGAGGAAACCCACGCGCACACGGGGAGAACATGCAGACTCCACACAGACAGTGATCCAAACCGGGAATCAAACTTGGGACCCTGGAACTGTGAAGCAATTGTGCTAACCACTATGCTACCGTGCTGCCCATATTATAAATGTCTTCATCCCTGAAATATGGGGCTGGTTTAGCACAGGGCTAAATCGCTGGCTTTGAAAGCAGACCAAGGCAGGCCAGCAGCACGGTTCATTTCCCGTACCAGCCTCCCCGAACAGGTGCCAGAATGTGGCGACTAGGGGCTTTTCACAGTAACTTCATTTGAAGCCTACTTATGACAATAAGCAATTTTCATTTCATTTCATTTTAATGCAAGCGATACAATTTTATCAAAGACAAAATAACAGCAACAAAACTCTGACGTGGAGCAATAGCCTACCACAAAGCTTCCAGCTCCCTCCGGTTAAGAAAATGAACGCAGGTGATTTCTCTGCAAAGCAACATTTCCTGATCACAAGGAGTATTAGAATTGTTACATTACTGTACTCCTGCCAAAGCAAATCAGTAAACCATGGCATGGAAGCAATTCGGCCAATCCTCAATGGTTACTTTGGCACAAAATCTAGAATTGGAATTTGGACAATTGAGGTATCTCTGCAACTGAGCAGACTTTTCTCTTTAATGGATAACGTCTGTTAGATAACCAACTCAAATAGTTGAAGAATTGAAATCAGCGGTACGTTCTTCTCAATATTCATGTCATGTAAAATTACTGCAGCTTGCCTCATGCGTAGAATTGTTAGAAAGGCAAAAATGGTTTTTCAATTAATTTTACATTTGAAATGAAAAATGATTTTGTTGAGTTTTGTTAATTTTGTTGAACTCAACAATTTTGTTGAGTTGCTTGAAATGTAATCAGTTGCTATTTTAGTGTTGAATTTAATAAGAATGGGTTGGAAGTAACTGCATCAGACATTGTCACTTGCCAGTCTTATTGTTGATGGTGACTGTTTCTCTATTGTCCAGTGAGTAGCCTTGTGTAAGTCATTGTTGGTGCACAATTTCATTTTTGGAGTTGGTTTTCCTGTGAATGGGACATACAGTTGCTGGCCTGGGAATACAATTACTCACCCTGTAGTAGCGACTGATTCCTTAATACTGCTTTGTTTGGTTTGGCAGCACTCTAGCACGTTGGCTTTTTTCTCAAGCGGGCTGTCGGCCAGTCTGGTACATGACTGCTGTATTTATAGTGAGTCTTTCTGCCCCTTTCTGAAATGCTGGGTGTTGCTAACCTCCATGATTCCAATCAGGACTGATTACACCACTTCCGGTGACATTGCTGAAGGTTGTGTGGGATTTTGAAGGTTTTTGTGGAAATATGACTCAGGAAAAGTGCAATATTTAGAGCAGTTATCAATTTAATTTGTCATTCTCTGCTTTATTTTATTTATACATGACACACAAGAATATGACAGGCAGGAAACACTGGCTGGTCCACCTAGTTTCTTCCTTTTGGTCATGAAACCTTATGGATCACATTGTTGACATACTCCAAGAAGTGGCAAACACGCACATACAAATCCAGGGTAATTAGTGGGGACAAATTTGAGAAAAGACCCTCCCATCCTTTTGGGTGATCAAAACTAATCCAAGAAACCTCTTACTGTGACAGTCAAGGACAATGGCAGTCGGAGGACTGCAGGAGGCCAGGCCTATTCTGAGCCTCAACCTGATGACAGACCTCTGGAGTCAGCAACATGGAACCTGCTGGAGCTTCAGCAACAGCATAGGGAACATTTGGCAGTCCTACCAGGAGCTATGCAAGAGTCCAGGCCATGATTGCTGCCATATTTCAAGCGGGTAGGGTTTCCTCCATTGAGGGGTTACTAATCCTCATGGAGAGCATGCTCAATGGTTAGACCTTGTCCATGTGCTTTATTCAGTGGCAAGCTGAGAAGGGGCAAGGCGCTTGGATTCTCCACCAGGTACTCCTCCATGTCCAGAACTTCAACACCTACTCTGTACTGAGGGCACTGATCTCACGGAGACCCAAGATAGGTATGTGGCTGTCGCTCCCAGGTAGTTGGGTTCGGGAGGAAGAAAGTTGGTGAAAGTTCCTCCTCCTGAATTCCAATCAACAATCCCTGCTGGAAGGCCAATGTGCAGAAATTGCAGGAAAAGATGATTCGGCTTAGTTGCGAATGCCTCACATAATTGAAGACCATGCTGGAACTTGCTGCCTGAAAATGAAAAGTAGCAATTTGAGCAAGGAGTAAGATAGTGGCTGGTGTTCCAGGAATTGTACCCAACAAGATTGGGGTTTTTAAGAAAAGTGTAAAGCAGATTTGGGGGGAAAAGTTCTGATTCAATCACTTTGTACTTTGCACACTCAGAGATAGAACACTGACCGTACTGCCAAGTATTTTATTTTTGAGGCGGCACGGTGGTGCAGTCGACGCGGGTTCAGTCCCTGCCCTGGGTCACTGACCGTGTGGAGTTTGCACATTCTGCCCACGTCTGCGTGGGTTTTAATCCCACAACCCAAAGATGTGCAGGTTAGATGGATTGGCCCCACTAAATTGCCCCTTAATTAGAAAAACATAATTGTGCACTCTAAATGTATTTTTTTCAAAGTATTTTATTTTCTATTGCATTACAGTCCTACACCAGACACTCTGGGCCAGAAATTGAAGCTGCCATAAAGACAATATGGTAGAGTCTGTCCTGCAGTGTAATCAAGGTGAGTTCTGCAGCACCAGTCAAGTCTATTTATGGAATCACTACAAATAGAAGTGGCTCTGTAATAGGAACTCAATGGAAGTGTAAAATAGATGATACAAACCCCATAATAAGTTACACATTCCCATCGCATCTGATTTTTTTTTTTATCCGTTCATGGGACGTGGGCGTCGCAGGCTATGCCAACATTTATTGCCCATCTCTAATTGCCCATCTCCTTGAGGGGCAGTTAAGAGTCAACCATTGCTGTGGATCTGGAGTCAAATGTAGGCCAGACCAGGTAAGGACAACAGATTTCCTTCCCGAAAGGGCATTAGTGAACCAGATGGGTTTTTACAATAGACCATGATTTCATGGTCATCATTAGACTTTTAATTCCAGTTTTTTAAGAATTAAATTCAAAGATCACCATCTGCAGTGGGTTCCTCTGGGTCTGTAGTTTTCTAGTCCAGTGACAATACCACTACGCTACCGCCTCCCCTAACAACAGCATATGTACTTTCAGGCATTCTCATAGCTTTTTCCTGTGTTATGAATGTTGCAGGGCAGGAACATGGAGTAGATTTTGATTTAGCGGCACAGTATGACGCTTGATTTCTATTTCGATTGACTTCAATGGAAATAAAAGCAAGGGAGGTTGAAAGTGGGCTGCTGACTAACAGGTGCCCGTTTCCCCATCATACAAAGTTAAAAAGACCTAATTCTGTGCACTTCATGCATTTGAATATTGAAAAACTACCTTCCACTGACTGCAGGAAGACTAGCAGTTTCCAGGGGAACATGGAAGTTAAACATGAAACTTGACCCCAGAAACATTGAGAAACTCAAACAGGACTACACAGTTTGGAGAACCAGGAAACCTCTTTTTCAGGCCCTGATGTAGTCAAGGGAAGTGATCAAGGCGAACATCAGCAGATTCTTCATCATCATACGATTCAGAAGGTTATAGAGAGACAGAGTCCAGCAGAGCATGCAGAATCTGTTCCTGGTGCAGCCTATGAGAGTCCATGTCAAGGAAGATCCCCGAGTGGTGAAGGGTCAGCAGATCTCACTCTTTGCCTCAGTTGCTCTAAGATCATCTTTAGATCCAGAGTCCCCTCCATAGAGTTGGATGAAATGAGCTTGAGTTTTTCTTCCAAAGGGTTCACAGAGAGAGCTCTGTAATCTCAATTTGAAGGAAGAAGCTGGCTCAATGACACCATTGCAGCCTGACATACTAATCTTTTTATTCCAGGCCAAACGACATTTGTATTCCACACTGTGGGACTGGATCAACCCAGACTTGCTGGGGGTACAAGAACATGTGCTGGATTCTCCGATTTTAAGACTAAGTGCTGACGCCAGCGTGGGAACAGTGGTGTTTTACGCCCGAAAAAAGGGCGCAAAAGTTTCACCGATCCTTCATATGGTGGGGGGCTAGCAGGCACACAGCATAAAGCCCCCGGCTTTACCTGCAGCTGCGGCCGGAGAATGCAACATGGCGGCGGCCGCGCGCGGTCCCAGCCTGCCAAAAACAGCCCTCCTGTAATCAGCCTCGCCACCCCCAGAACACCCCCCCACCAGTGCCCCCAGCCCTCTTCGAAGGCCCCTCTGCCAGCTGAACGGCTCCCCCCCTCGACTGTAGTGGCACTAGACTCAGTCTACAGCCGCCACTCCGGGTTCGCAAATATAAAAAGCTCAAGTGTTCCACTCGGCAGGAACTTGGCACATCGGGGGAGGGCCTCAGGTGACGTCCTGAAGCCATCCCAACTGCGTGCGGCATACTCTTTTGAGTACACAGTTTTCGAGAGGGCAGAGCATCGCAAAAGCGGCGCGCCCCCAATTTTGGCGCAAATGGAGATACTCCGGCTGATTGCCGAATGCAATTTCGGCAATCGGAGAAACCCGCTCCATGTTTCTGGCCTGCAGCACATCAGAATCTATGAGGAAAGGCATCATACCAGAAATGAAGGGTAAGTTGGGGGTGAAAAAGAGTGAAGAAATTAAGGTAATTAATATCTGTAGGACCTAGTGGCCTAAAATTCCTAGGGTTCTAAAAGAGGTGGCTGCAGTGATAGTGGATTCACTGCTTTATGTTTTCCAAAATTTCCTAGATCCTGGAACGATCCCTGGAGTTTGGAACCAGCAAGAGGAACATTGCTGTTCAAAAAAGGAGGGAGAGAGGAAATAGGGAACCATAGGCGAGTTAGCCTGACATTAGTCTTTAGGGAAAGTGCTGGAATCTATTATTAAGAAAGTCATAGAAATTAGAAAATCATAATGTGATCAGACAAAGCCAGCATGATTTTATGAAAGGGAAATCACGTTTGACAAAGAATTTTTCGAGGATGTAACTAGTAGCGTGGGTAAAGGCCAACCAGTTGACGTAGCATTCTTGTATCCCAATGACATTCAATAGGGTGCCATACAAAAGGTTAGGCTAGGTAAAGGCTCATGGAGTTAGGGGTAATGTATTTGCATGGATGGAGGATTGGTTAACAGACAGGAAGCAGAGAGTAGTGGTAAACTGAGTGCTTTAATTGGGCTGATGTGGGGTTGTGACAAATGGAGTGCTTTCTCCTTTCGGGTCCATTCTCCAATATGGAGCCCAAGTGTTTGTGCCATCGTGAACGCCGTAGCGTTTCATTTAGGGCGCGAACTGGGCCCTGGTACGACCGATACGGCACTGGAGTGGTTCATGCCGCTCCAGGCTCCTTTCCCAGCGCCAAATGGGCACCACGCCAATCCGCGCATGCTCAGTTGGGCTGCGCCAACCTGCGCATGCGCGGGGGAACTTCTTCCGTGCGCCAGCCCCAACTCAACATGGAGTCGGTGTTCAGGGGTCAGCCACGCCAGAAAGTAGGGCCGAGGGGGAGAGGCCGGCCCGCCGATCGGAGGGCCCCGATCGCGGGCCAGACCCCATCGGAGGCCCCCCCCCCGGTGAAGGATCGTTTTTCCCTGCCCCACAGGCCGCCCTCCGGCCACCCTGCCAACCACATACCCTGAGATGGTGACCCCTTGTTGTAGACCCCGCAACCAGAGCAAATAACATCCCTGCATCCAGCCCTGTCAGAATTGTATGCGTTTTAATTAGATCCCCTCTCATTCTTCTAAATTCCACTGTTCCCGCCGGCAGCGACCAGGGGTGAACGGCACCAGCGGGACTCTGTCGTATCGGCGCTGCTGCTCAGCCCATCCGGGCCAGAGAAACAGTGGCCCCACCAATTCCAGCGGCCCGCAGCCGGCACCGCACCAAACACGCCGGCTCAAATGGGGCGTCGTGGCGCGGTTGTGGCGATTCTCCAGCCCGGCGCGGGGCTCGGAGAATCGCCCCCTCACTGTGTGAATGGGTGTGAGTATGTGTTTATGTGTGGTGGTGACAGTGAGTGAGAAACCTGAGACTGGGAATAAGGCAGGGACACATTCACTCTCACACTCGCTGATACACGCATACAGACACACACACGGCTCTTTTCCAGCACACATTCCCTGCTGTTGGTCTTCGCTGTTGCTCCAAACACAGACTGTTTCTCTCCCAGGTTTCAACAACAAACATGGGAAAGAAGTGGCATGTGATTGGCGGAGCAACTCCTTGCAGAATCTTTCACTCCAATGTACCTGTTTGACTGGCATTTTTGAAAACTGGTGCTTGGGAGTTAGAGAGAGTGGCTACGGGGGCCAGATGTAGCCCACGGGATGTTGGCTGTACAAGCCTACATTGGGTATATGACACACAACCAGTTTCAAGCAGTTTCTGTTTCCCGCACTAACGTGCTCCCTCCCTGTGTCCAGACATACAAGGGCCCAAAATGATGTGTGCCTGACCTTGCATGATATTAAAAGCCTGAAGAAGGGTATTAAGATCAATCGATAGACTTATATGACCTGAGGTGAAGTTTTTCGGAATTGTGAGGACCCTTATTGCAGACCCTGACCTTTGAATGCAGAGGATTGGTTTGAAGATCAGTGAGAATAAGCTGTGTTTATTCAGGCCACAGACTAAGCACACAGAATGTGGCACATCAAAGGCAAATCTGCTTCTGATCTTCTTATATTTATTCTTTTACATTTTAAGAGTATAAAAGATAACCTCAACCCGCAGTCAGCTACTGAGAGGAGCTTTCCACACAATTATTTGATAGGAGCTTCAATCTGTATCTGTCTGTGGTGGCCTCTCAGTTAATCGTTTACCTCTACGTGAGGAGGGGAGAAAGAGGGAGAAGAGTGTTAGGAATTACGTAGGAGTTATGTCACCTTGAGACCTGTGAATTAATGACAAGATTTGGAAAAGTGTTTGGAGTCGAGAGTTAGTTGTGTGTCAAATCATAGCCAGGGTATGGTGAATGTCTACGTGCACCAGACCACTTGTGCTCATTCTTCGCTTAAGCTACAATGCTTTTTCTGAATTAGTCAATTTATTTTAATTTTTATTTTTTATAGCGGCGTAGTGTACAAGAACTCACATATATCTTTCATGTAAAAGTGTGGCTTTTATCAAGGACACAAGATTCACCTACTGACTGTATTGGGGTAGCATAAATTATAGATCACAGAATTTACAGTGCAGAAGGAGACCATTCAGTTTAACAGGTCTACACTGGCCCTTGGAAAGAGCACCCTAATTAAGCCCATGCC
Source organism: Scyliorhinus canicula (assembly GCF_902713615.1). NCBI lineage: Eukaryota > Metazoa > Chordata > Chondrichthyes > Carcharhiniformes > Scyliorhinidae > Scyliorhinus > Scyliorhinus canicula. Next base: position 171,647,753 of record NC_052148.1, on the reverse strand, counting down.
TCCACCCTATCCCTGTAACCAAGTAAGCCACCAAACCTCTTGGAAACTAAGGGGCAACTTAGCATGGCCAATCCCCCTAACCCGCACATCTTTGGACTGTGGGAGGAAACCAGAGCATCCGGAGGAAATCTACGCAGACACAGGGAGAAAGTGCAGTTTGCACTCAGACAGTCGCTGTAATTGAACCTGGGACCTTGAGCTGGGAAGGCAGCAGTGCTAACCACCCAGCACCCCAAATGATAGAGCAAGAATAAAATCTAGGGTCCAGCTTCCCGCCATGAGGAAGAGACTTGTTCCGTTTTCGCACGGGCTGAGACTGAAGCCAGGCCAGACTTCATGCATAATGGACATTTCAATCAGTAGCTACCTCCACTGAAGTGGGAGGTTGCTAGGCCAGAAGTGTGAAACCTGGAGTGCACAGATTAGACCAGGGGCCGAAAAGCCCACCCCAGCTAAGAGCTGATCTAACCCTGGGGGTTTCATTTCAATAGTCAGCATACTACAATGGTGAGGTAAGGTACCTCTTTTGATATGGTCCTGGGACACTTTTGTGAGAGGTAAGGCACCGTTTGGGATTGTTAAAAGTAAACATGATTGTGCATAAAAAGTACTTCAACTCAATGAAACTGTCTATGAACTTCAAATCATCAAGGAATGGTCAAGCTGTCATGGAACTGCCAAATGTTGGTATTGGCTGGCATGAGTTGTCACTATAAAGCGCCATTGGGATGTGGGGGGAATAGGAAGCTTGAGCTACACGTTTGCTGATGACACAACCATAGTGGGTCAGATCTCGAACAACGATAAGTCAGAATACAGGAGGGAGATAGAGAACCTAGTGGAGTAATGTAATGACAACAATCTATCCCTCAATGCCAGCAAAACTAAAGAGCTGGCCATTGACTTCAGGAAGCAAAGTACTATACACACCCCTGGCTGCATCAACGGGGCCGAGGTGGAGATAGTTAGCAGTTTCAAATTCTTAGGTGTACACAACACCAAAAATCTGTCCTGGTCCACCCTTGTCGACACTACTACCAAGAAGGCACAACAGCGCCTATACTTCCTCAACTTTTACAGATGCACCTATCTGGCTGCATCACAGCCTGGTATGGCAACTGCTCGGCCCAAGGCCACAAGAAACTTCAGAAATGCATGAACACTGCCCAGTCCGTCACACAAACCTGCCTCCCATCCATTGACTCCATCTACTCCTCCCGCTGCCTTGGAAAAGCAGGCAGCAGAATCAAAGACCCCTCCCACCCGTGTTACTCACACTTCCAACTTCTTCCATTGGGCAGGAGATACCAAAGTCTGAGAACATGCATGAACAGATTCAAAAACAGCGTCCCCGCTATTACCAGACTCCTAAACGACACTCTTTTGGACTGACCTGATTAATACTACACTACTGTATGCTTCACCCGATGCCGGTATTTATGTATTTACATTGTGTACATTGTGTTGCCCTATTATGCATTTTCTTTTTGTTTTATTTTCATGTACTAAATAGATACATAGATACATAGTAGATAGGAGCAGCAGGAGGCCTTTAGCCCTTCGATCATGATCATGGCTGATCATCCAACTCAATAGCCTAATCCTGCTTTCTCCCCGTAGCCTTTGATCCCATTCTCCCCAAGTGCTATATCTAGCCACCTCTTGATCTGTTTGATCTGCTCGCAGAAAATTACATTTCACTGTACTTCGATACATGTGACAATAAACAAATCCAATCCAATCAAGACATCACAAGAACAACTGTGATGCTCACCCAGTTTTCTGGGCATTCCTTTTCAGTAAAATCAGATTTGCCATACATTTTCCATGGTGATAATGCCCCTTTCAGGTGAAACTTACTCTGTTCATTTTTAATTCTCGCGCTCCTACTCGAAGGGCCTCACTCACAAGGCCTGCTGTACAATTAGGCAAGGTGATCTACCACTCACCAAACAGACCTGAATGAGAAAGTTGGAAGTGGGGCCTACCTCAGGCTCCAGGTTGGACTCGGGCTTGACCTCACATAGAATTTGCTTTGGTTTGAGGGAATTGAAGTTGCCACATTTGTCAAAATAAATCATCTAGTACCTTTCCAATTTGTATATCTCAGTATCACACCATATGCTGCATTTACCTAGTGAGATATCAGGCAACCATGCAGCAGTAAACATTTTGAGTTCCTTAGGATCGATTCTTCCATCCCCGCAGCGGGCCAGAGAATCGCCGCAACCGCGCCACGCTGCCCCGACGCTGGCGTACAATTCTCCGAGGTGCAGAGAATCAGCGGCATTTGCGCCAGCGCGTTTGGCGCAGTGCTAGTCGCGGGCCGCTGTACGTGGCGGGGCCGCCGATTCTCCGGCCCGGATGGCCCAAGCGGTCGTGCGGAAAAAGCAGAGTCCCGTCGGTGCCATCCACACCTGGTCGTTACCGGCAGGAACTATGCGCGAAGGGTTGGGGGGCGGCCTGTGGGGGTGGGAGGGGGGCTCCGTCCCTGGGGGGGCCTCCGATGGGGTCTGGCCCGCAATCGGGGCTCACCCATCAGCGGGCCGTCCTCTTCCCCCCCCCCCGGGCCTACTTTGTTGCGCTTCTGGCCCCAAAACCCCCACATCATGTTGCGTCGGGGCCGGAGCGTTCCGTGAGTCTACCGCGCATACGTCGGTTGGCGCTTCACCACTGCGCATGCGCGGGTTGGCGCCGCCCCCAGTCCATGCCAGGATGTAAGGCTGGAGTGGCATGAACTGCTCCAGCACTGTGCTGGCCCCCTGTGGGGGCCAGAATCGCTACTGCCCACGTCCGTTTCACGCCATCATGAAACGCGAAGGCGTTCACGACGGCACGGGCACTTAGTCCCGCGATCGGTGAATCGCGCCCAAATTCTGAGGTAATTAGGAAATTTATATTCTCTATATTGCACTGGCACAGTATGCATGACACGACCAATAATCGAGTCCTTGGCAGCCAAGAGGCCACAACATATGAGCACAATATGTAATATTGTTGAGTTCTGAGCCCTGAGGTGTACTCACTGGTTGATGTGTGTAGCATCCAATGAAGCAGACCTTTTGTGGTGTCAGCATCTAAACATGGCATTACAATCTTGATCTGCAAGCTGGGAATGTTGTCAAAATACTTCAACTGAGTGTTCTTGCATGACAGAGCAAGTTATGTTAGGATCCCTGCAGGCATGGCCATTGTCCAATGCAGGAAAGTCTTGGTGACAACACGTCATATTGTGCACTATTTTCTGAATTCTAATTTAAAGAAATTGTTGTATGATGCTGCCTGTGCTTGCACACCATTGTAATGTACAAATGCTCAGCACTGTAAGGGTGAAAGTGGGATTGGAGAATAGCACCAGACATGGTATGATGTATAGTGTCACATGGTAATAGACTGGAAGAACAGTCTGGAGACAACAGCATGGAACCAACCTTGGATGGAGGAGCATCATTCATGGCAATACCTGGGATCTGTATCTAGTTAAAGATTAACAATAAACAGTTCATGTTTAAACATACAAATCTCAAGATCTCATTATTGAAACATCAAATGACATGGTGATCAGTGGTGATATGAAAGGTGACACAGGAATGGCTGTAAAATCAGGATTGCAAGGAACTGAATACACCAATATCCACATCCAGTTCTTTACCACTCCCTTGCTCTTCTCCCATAGCCTGGAATTATTTTATTTTCCTTTTCAAATATACACCTAATTCCCTTTTGCAAGTACCTAGAACATGGAACAATACAGCACAGAACAGGCCCTTCGGCCCTCGATGTTGTGCCGAGCCATGATCACCCTACTCAAACCCACGTTATTAACCTATTAAATTTGTTTCACTGCCCATTCGGGCTGTATATTCCAGTTCACAACAACTTGCTGCACACAATCCTTCTCACTTCCCCTTGCTTTGGAGAGCCCTCCAGTGGATGACATCTCCTGGAAGGTGCCACAAACATGTCATTACCTTGGGAGTCTTGGGAGCAGGACCCCAGAAGGAAAGTACAAGGAAACTTATACAATGGATAACATTTGCTTTTGGCAGATTAATCTAGCTAATTTCATAGAATTTACAGTACAGAAGGAGGCCATGCGGCCCTTCGAGTCTGCACCGGCTCTTGGAAAGAGCACCCTACCCAAGGTTAACACCTCCACCCTATCCCCATAACCCAGTAACCCCACCCAACACTAAGGACAATTTTGGACACTAAGGGCAATTTATCATGGCCAATCCACCTAACCTGCACATCTTTGGACTGTGGGAGGAAACCGGAGCACCCGGAGGAAACCCACGCACACACGGGGAGGATATGCAGACTCCACACAGACAGTGACCCAAGCCGGAATCGAACCTGGGACCCTGGAGCTGTGAAGCGATTGTGCTATCCACAATGCTACCGTGCTGCCCTAATGATTTTGATATTAAAAAGCACTTGTTCATGAACATTGGGAAAAAATTGTGCGTTGATTTTAAAACAACTGTTACTTAAGCCATTAACATTCCAAATAGCCAGACATTGCTGATTGTTCTTTAAAAAGGTGAATAATTAAATTATCTAAAGTATAAAGCCATAATAATTTTAATAACCTTAATATGTCAACACTTGTGTGAGACAAATTGTAAGTATTTAATTCAGGACAATTTTATTTGCAAAATATTTACTGTAACAATGTTTTTGAATAAATCATCACAACAGCAGTTACAAGCTTCCACATGCACATAAAAAATTGAGTATCAATAACACTTTGAACCTTATAAAGTTGCCGACTGCCACACAACATTTTGTTCGAAAAAAGTTTGTTAAATAAATGCCCAAATTGGTAACCAAAGATTCGGTATCTCTGGTTCATGCTGAAAGTGTTATATTTGGGGATCAGTATCTATAATTAGCTCAAACCCTCGTTCAGATAGCATTGATGGTCATCTGGGTGAGTGGGTTGCTAGGGCTGAGAGGGGGGTGAGATTATGCCAACAGCTGATGCTGCAAGTTCTTTCACTCCTCCGTGGCTACGTTCCACCTACCATGACTACTGAAGGGATCTGAATTAAATCTGCAAGGTCCCACAATTTTAAAGACCCATGGTGTTTGGGATTTCAAGTTGCAAGACAAACATGCAAATTTGTACCATGTTCAGGTGTGTCAGGATGTCGATGTTTGCAGAGTGAAGTGGGTGTTGAGTTTGAAGATATCCTTTTTGTGCCAATATCTTACAAAAAAATATCTCAGTATGGTACAGTTCATAGTGAGAAGCTCAGGCAAAGTGTCTTGGAGGAATTCCTGAATTTAATGGCATAAGGGGGTGAGACAAAGGTCCACATAAATATATCCCAAAATGCTATGATGTGTTTTACCATTTTAGCCCATCCGCCACCTTGGATTTGAGAATTCTACGTTTGTGTGATTTGACAACGTTGACTGATTGTGTTAAACAAAATTAGAGAAATGAACAGAAATGTGGTGAGAAAACAAATTACAGCTTCAGGGGAAACAAGTATATTGTCAGCACATTTCCTGCCCCAAGAGTCACTTTCTTCTCTCCCCCCCCCCCCCCCCCCCTTCCCCGCCCAAGACCTCTTCAGGACCTTTCCAGGTAGGAAAGCTTTGTAACTCAGGGTGCCTCGTTTTAATAGGAGTTGCAACTCCTGACTTCCCTGGCAGCCTATCCAGAAACTGCTAAAGAAACCAAATGAATATGCATATACTTTGCCAACAGTAGAATTCTCTGCTCTCTGCCATTAAGATCAGGAATCCTGCGCAGGCGGAGAATCCTGCGTCGGCTCAAAAATGGCCTTTGCACCGGGCGACAAACCTGTCACCTGTCTCCAGTCTCGTCCCGCTGGCCATAGGGCCTCCCTCCTCCCCCGCCATGCAGGCAGGAATGAGCAAGCAGTTCATGTAAATTCATTTGAATGCGATTAATAGGCAAGAAGTCCAAGGGCGGGATTCTCCCAACACCGAAATCGCGTTCGGCGATCGGCCGGAGAATTCCCGTTTCCGACGAAATCGGGGACGCACCGCTTTCACGATGCTCCGTCCCCTCCCAAGCAGCGTACTCTAAGAGTACACAGCGCACCGAATCAACTGCCTCAGGACTTGCCTGAGGCTCACCTTCCTGATACTCCGCCCCCGACCGGTCAAGTTCCCGATGGTGTCGGTCACATGTGCTATCATCCGTCGGGGACGTAGCGTGGCAGCTACAGACTCAATCCGTCACTGCCACAGTCAGGGCAGGGCCGATCCGCAGGCAGGGAGGACTTCGCCAGACAGTGGGGGCACTGTTGGGGGCTGGTCCGGGCCAAAGGGGGAGCACTATTTTGCAGGCCGGCTCTGTGCAGCCGGCGCCATGTTGCACGGCGCGGCCGCTGAAAGCCGTGCCCATGCACGGCCACAGACCCAGCAATTCTCTGGGCCGTATCGGCAGCTAGAGCTGGGTACTCTACGCTGCCAACATGCTAACCCCCAGGCAAACGGAGGATCGGTGGCTGTTTTGCGCCGAATGTCCAGGTGTAAAATGCCACCGTTCCCACGCCAGCGTGAGGACATAGCCTCAGAATTGGAAAGCCCACCCCAAATCTCCACCCCCCCCCCCCCCCCCCCGCCATGGTTATGCACTAACCCCCGCAGCGGGTCCTCCGTGAGGCGAGCTTTGGTGCAAAGCGCTGTCACCATACCAAGAGCAATCGTCAGGTTGCCCAAGGCTGGAAGGGACAGTCCAGACATGGGACCCTCATCCCAATGGAGAGTCCTGGGGTCAACCGTTTACCCACAGCCTGAGCCCACCCAAACCCCACAGGGACCCTTGGGGGCAGGGGCTCACCCTCTGCAGCCTGGCAGTGGCAGAGGGACACATGAGTACTGGGCTAACCTCCCTCAGGGTGTACGCGCCAGGCTAGGGTGTCACTGCCAAGGTGTCAGTGTATGATGCCGAGGGAGGTGCACCATTGGCAATGCCAGGGGGTGGTGCCTGAAGGGGGCAGTCTGAAGAGAGGGGCCTAGGAGTGTCAGGTCACTCTTATGCATGTGTGGTATTTGGGGGTTGGGGGGGGAACCCGGCATTCCTGTGGTGGGGGAGAATTCCCCTCCTTGATGAGGGAATGCGGTTGCACCACTTGTCAGCGGGCAGATCAACAGTTGCGTTGTGAGGGGGGAAGGGAGCCTGTCTCTGGACACTGAGATCAGTGACCTGTTAAAAATGGCGGCCCGAGACCAGTAAGTGCAGGGTCACCTGCGTGCTCACCGCCATGCATAATTTACCGTAGCAGAGGTAAATGAATACCACCTTGGTGGTGCTCCTAGTGCCAGCAGGCCATAGTCCCGACTCTCTGCTGATGGGAGCACTTTAGTCTCTGGAACAGAGAATCCCGCTCAATTTGTTTTGTGTGGTCGGGTGGCTTCAATTCTGACAGTCCAGTATCGCAACGTCTGCCCCATTGAAAGGTATTGTGCCAGAAATACCCTGCCCAGTATTGTAGAGATATTTAGTGGGGAATAAGCGCAGGTGAATTCCACGTAAGCAGCAGAAGATGGTTGAAGTGAAAGGGTTTGGGAAGTGGGACATTATTGCAGCACGGTGATCAACTTACCTCGATGGGGAAGGAGATGCGGAAGGTGATGGAGATTAACAAGGATCTGCAAGGAAAAATGGAAGACCTGGAAAACAGATCCAGGCGACAGAATTTGAGGATTGTGGGGCTGCCCGAAGGAGTTGAAGGACCGAGGCCGACTGAGTATTTTGCCGCGATGCTGGCAAAACTATTGGGGGAGGGGGAGGATCCCTCCCGATATGAGCTGTATCGGGCTCATCGGTCGTGGAGGCCTGTACCAAAGGCGAGTGAGCGGCCAAGGGTAGTGACTCTGTGCTTCCGTAGGTACAGTATGAAGGAGAAGGTCCTGTGCTGGGCCAAGCAGAAGCGGGTGGTGCAGTGGGCTGGAGCTGGTATACGTGTATACCAGGACTTTACGATGGTGCTGGCGAGGAGGCAGGCTGATTTCAACCGGGTGAAGAGGGCACTGGAGATTAGCAAGGTGCAGTGCCGCATTGTATATCCGGCAAAACTGAGGGTGACTTACAAGCTCAAGGACTTTTATTTTGGAACGGCGGAAGCAAAGGAGGAGTTTGCGAAGGCAGAAGGACTGTGGCAGAACTGAGAAATTGAGAAATGGCCATGTGCCAATGTAACCTCATGACTGTATTTTCTTCTTTTTTATTTCACTGCGTGCGGGTGTATGGGCTAAAGGAGCCAATGTTGTATATATTTGGACAAGGGAAATGATGGGACTTTCACGCGAAGTGAGGGCTCTTTGGGGTGCAGGTGGATATGCGGGGTTTGTGCGCTGAAAGGGGATTCCTGGGCTTACTTGGGCCGGGCAAGGGGGAAAGGGACCCAGGCGTGGATCTCCACGCAGGCCGGTTTAAGCCGGCCAGTGAACGGGAGTGAGGTGGGGGGGAGGGGCTGCGGCCATCGGAGCCTGGCAGAACAGGGTCCGAGTTATCTAGGCGGGGTGGAAAGTTGGAGGGAAGGAACCAAGGTTGGGGGGAGGAGTTTTACAAGACGCAGTGGACAGGAGGAGTTGAGGAGGGGTGGGGTGGGGGGGAGTGGTTTACAACTCATGGGTATCATGTACGGCACTCTTTCAGAGGTTGGACGGCGTTGAGGGTGGGGGGGTGGGGGGAGTGACTCTATGGTGACCATGGGCGGTCCCGGACTCCTTTTTTCTTTTTCTCCTTTGTTTTTTGTTTCCACCGTGCGAGGGTTTGTTTTATTGGATGCATATATTGACAGGTGGGCCGTTGTTTGGGGTGGTGGGAGGATGGGATCATTGTTTTGGTAAAGGGGATTGATTTTGTATTTGTTACCGTTTACTGTTTGTGGGTGGGGTGTAAATTTTGAACGAAAATGTGAAAATGGAGAATAAAAACATTTATAAAAAAATAGAAAGGAAATCACCCCCATGGGGCTCCCATGAAGGCCTGCCCCTGAAAATGTGCCCGGCAGGGGGCACAGGGTTGTGCTGCCATGCTAACCTGGCAGTGTCACCCTGTGCCAGGGGGCAGTGCCGGGCATGTCCCTCTCACCTGGGGTCGCTCCCGCCTGGGGTGCTGTACTTACCTTTGCCCCCCGGCGGGATTCCCTTGACTGATTCACATTTTAATAAGCTGCTGTAAACCTCACCAACATATGAATACTTATCATATGTCGGGGAGGCCTAATTTATTTAGATGAGGGTCGTGCCCTTTATGGGCATGAACCTTGTGGCATGGCCGGCGAGGGGCATGGAAAATGTGGAAACGTGATCGCTCCCTGGAGAATCGCATTTCCTGATTCTCCATGGATTTTCCGCCACGTCACCGTTCTCTCTGACGACGATCACGGGCTGAAAATCGCTCCTATTGTGTATGACGTGTAGATGAATTTTCAAAATACATTTGATAAGGTGGCACAGAGGAGGCTTGTTGATAAGGCAAATGGTGTTAATGCAATTATGTCCAATGAAGATAATACAGTCATTTTGATATACAAAGCAAAGAAATGTAGTTAAACTATTGCTTTCAGACTGGAGGGATATAAACAGTGAATAATAGTGGTACTGTGACACTTGTCTATATATGTGGCATGAACTTTGATGTAAGGTCACAATATCAGGATTTGTAAACAGCATAAAACTATGGAGTGTGGAGGCAGGTTAACAACAGGGCAGATGGATGTTGGATGGAATTTAAATTTGATAAATATGAGGTGACATCTTTTTCGGTATGCCTGATGCGGCTACTGGCATGCTCTCGTATATTGCTCATTTGAAGCAGGTTTGCACCCATGGTTGACGGTGATGGTCGAGTGAAGGATATGCCAGGCCATGAGATTCAGGATTCTGCTGGGATATAATTCTGCTGCCGAGTGAGACCCTGCCAACTCCCACCTCTGCCCCAATTTAATTTGGGCAGGAAGGCTTGTGGATGGCTTCACCGCCTCGACACCAGTTGAGGCCCTGAAGTGGGCAATTAGTGCCTATTAAGGGCAGCATCCTGCTGCTGGTATTCAACCACTGGTGGGCTGAGCCGTTGCGCCTGGGAGCCCGAAAATCTATTGGGCCTCCTGACACTGAGTACAACCATTCTTCCTATGCCTATTTAAACGCGTTAAATTAGAGTTGATTATAATTGATACAATGCTTTTTGAATTACAGGTCTTGAATGCGTTTTGAATGGATTTATTTATGAGAAGATGCTGTAGTATTTACAATCAATTAGACATTATCGAGGTGGAGGGATGATAGCAAAGTACTGTGGAAAATGTAAATTGCCATTAGATTTCAACAACAAACCACAACCCAATAATTTTATTTTAGCTTCACTCATGTTTCACATGCAATGAGCCTTGCCCAGAGAAATGATGTTCGCATGCGACTCAACATTGCTGGCGTCGGATGAATAATGAACACACAAATAGGTTTTTCATCAAAATGCCTTAAATGTAATCATCCTTCATTTACATCTTTTTATGATGCTATGTGTGCCGGATTATATACTTGCTCGGCAGCACAACTTGAAAGAAAATCCCCTTCTCTCAGAAGAGGGATAGCATTGCAATTACAAATTCCTTCTTATCCTTGATCAACTCGGCAGTAATGGCATTTCTGGGAACCATTGGTTGTCAATCACACGCCATTACTGCCCAGCTGACTTCACGCACAAGACAGAAATAATGTTGGTATAGGAAATTAATGTGATATTGTAGAGCAGAGGGAGAGAGAAAAAAAACGAAGAATCCATCTCACCTCATTCTGTAACAAATCCATTATAAAGGTCACGATATTGGCTGTATCTTGCATGATGTATCATTTCCAACATGCCATAACACATAATCTGGGCACCTCAGTGGATTTCTGACAGAACAATGGTCAATAGAATAAATCCTGGAAACATCAATTAATGCATTATCATGGCATAGTAAAATCGATGATGGGAATGAAGGACAGGTTGAGGTTTCAGGTTGAATTCAGCAGCTCTGAAGACTCAAAAGATGGAGCTTAAGAAAGCACTTAGGAGAGCAAAGAGAGGATATGAGAAATCTCCAGCTGGTAAAAGTAGGGACAATCCCAATATATTCTATAAGTATATCAATGGGAAGAGGATAACTAGGGAAAAAGTAGGGACCCAGGGGATGAATCTGTGGGTGGAGTCAGAGGATATTCGTGGTGTGTTGAATGAATACTTCACATCTGTCTTCACCCAACTGATTGAGCATGTAGGTATGGACCTCGGGGAGAGAGACTGTAGGGTTATTGAGCAAGTTCTCAGAGGGAGGAACAAGGGGCGAAATTCTCCGACCCCCCCCGCAGGGTCGGAGAATTGCCCGGGACCGGTGAAAATCCCGACCCTGCCGTGGCTGGAATTCTCCGCCACCCAGGAATTGGCGGGGGCGGGAATCACGCGTGCCCTCCGTACCGATCGGCGAGCCCCCTGCGGCGATTCTCTGGCCCGCGATGGGCCGAAGTCCCGCCGCTGAGAGGCCTCTCCCCCCGCCATGGTTTTAACTGGTGGCGGCGGCGCGAGCGGGCCCCCGGGGTCCGATCGCCCCGCGCCTCCCACAGGACCCCAGGGGGTGGCCAGGCCCACGATCGGGGCCCACCAATCGGCGGGCGAGCCAGTGCCGTAGGGGCACTCTTTTTCTTCCGCCGCTGCCACGGCCTCCACCATGGCGGAGGCGGAAGAGAATCCCCCAGCGCGCATGCGCCAGTGGTGACGTCAGCGGCCACTGACGCACCGGCGCATGCGCGAACCGGCGAAGGCCTTTCAGCCAGCCCGGGCGTCAAAGGCTGCTGGCGCCGGTTTTGGCGCCATCGACAGAGCAGGAGCCACTCCTACGCTGCCCTAGCCCCTCAATGTGAGGGCTTGGCCCCTGAAGGTGCGGAGAATTCCGCACCTTTGGGGAGGCCCGACGCCAGAGTGGTTGGCGCCACTCCACTACGCCGGGACCCCCCCCCCCCCCGCCCCGCGGGGTAGGGGAGAATCCCGTCCAAGGTATTAGAGGTGTTGGCAGGCTTAAAAGTGGAGATATCTCCAGGTCTGGATGAATTGTGTCCAAAGATTGCTGTGGGAAGCGAGAGAGGAGATTGCAGGGGCCCTGATCAAAATTTTTTGTTCTTCTCTGGTGACGGGAGAGGTGCCAGGGGACTGGAGAACCGCAAGTGTGTTCCCACGATTTAAGAAAGGCTGTAGGGATAAGCCAGGGAACTACAGGCCAGTAAGTTCATGTCAGTGGCAGGGAAACTAATGGTGAAAATTCTGAAGAGAGGGAGGGTTTGATCAGCAATAGCCAGCATGGCTTTATCAGAGGGAGGTCATGCTTAACAAATTTGATTTAATTTTTTGAGCACGTGACTAAGTGTGTAGATGAGGATAGTGTAGTTAATGTAGTTTACATGGATTTCAACAAAGCATTTGACAAGGTGCCACATGAGAGACTTATAAAGAAGTCTGATGCACATGGGATACAGGGGAACTTGATAAAGTGGATTCAAACTGGCTGAGCTGTCGGAAACAGAGGGTGATGACAGGCGGCTGCTTTGGTGACTGGGGCCAGGATTCTCCCATACCCAGCGGTACGGGGCTCCCGGCGTAGCGGAGTGGCGCCAACCACTCCGGCGTTGGGCCTCCCCAAAGGCGTGGAATTCTCCGCACCTTTAGGGGCTAGGCCCGCGCCGGAGTGGTTTCCGCTCCGCCGGCCGGCGCCAATGGCCTTTGGCGCCCGTCGCCCGGCGTCGTGGCTGGCCGAAAGGCCTTCGCCGGTCCGCGCATGCGCCGGTGCGTCAGCGGCCGCTGACGTCACCACCGGCGCATGCGCGGTAGGGGGGTCTCTTCTGCCTCCACCATGGTGGAGGCGGCGGCGGAAGGGAAAGAGTGCCCCCACGGCACTGGCCCGCCCGCTGATCGGTGGGCCCCGATCGTGGGCCAGGCCACCGTGGGGGCACCCCCCCGGGGTCCGATCGCCCCGTGCTCCCCCCCAGGACCCCGGTGGCCCGCTCGCGCCGCCAATCCCGCCTGCACCAGAGGTGCTGCAATTTCCGGTGGCAGGAGAGGCCTGTCAGCGGCGGGACTTCGGCCCATTGCGGGCCGGAGAATCGCCGCGGGGGGCACGGCGATCGGCGCGGAGGGCATGCCGATCGGCGGCCGTTATTCCTGCTCCCGCCGATTCCCGGGTGGCGGAGAATTCCGGCCACGGCGGGGGCGAGATTTACGCTGGCCCCGGGCGATTCCCCGACCCTGGAAGTCAGTGTCAAGTGGCCCACCATTGGGATCTGTGCTGGGTCCCTATTATTCATTATTTATATAAATGACTTAGATGAGGGTAGGATCAGTAAGTTTGCGGATGACACAAAGGTAGGCTGAGTGGTTAACAGTGAGGCTGAGATTCTTGGGTTACAGGAAGATATAAACTGGATGGTCAAGTGTGCAGAAAAGTGGCACATGGAATTTAATCCTGAGAAGTGTGAGATGTTACACTTTGGAAGGAGCAATTTTACAAGGAAGTATTCAATGAACGGTACCACACTGGGAACAAAGAAACCTTGGCGTGTTTGTAAATAGATCTCGGAAGGTAGAAGGGCAGGTTAATAGGGTGGTGAAAAAGGCATACGGTACGCTTTCCTTTGTCAATCGTGGCATAAATTACAAAAGCAAGGAAGTCACATTTGAGTTATATAGAACTTTGGTGAGGCCACAGCTGGAGCACTGTGTGCAGTTCTGGTCACCACATTATAGGAAGGATGTGATTGCACTGGAGCGGGTGCAGAGAAGATTCACCAGGATGTTGCCTGGAATGGAACACTGAAGTTATGAAGAGACGTTCGATAGGCCCAGGCATCTTCCAGTACCTTGTCCAAATATTTATTCTTCATTTGTTGGTCCATGGAAGGGAGCAGAGGCAGGTCTAACCATGTCCTCATCTGACATCCATACTTGCAACATGGGTTACCTCAGATTGGTCACAAATGGGGAAACGTGGCCACTTTTCCCCACCCTCTCAGGTTAAAAGGGAATTCGATAAATCTATCTGCACCTTAATTGAGATCGACTGATTAGGCATAGGCCAAGGTTCCAATCTCGGACTATCTTAACCTATGGGGATGATTCTCCTCTTTGAAGTAAAAGAGTGGTGTTGGGTGGTGGGATAGGACTTTTGCCTTCTGGCATATATCAGCATAACCCCGCTATATTTTTCAGGGTCACAGATAGTCTGGCTGCTGGCAGGATTCCTGCTGCCAAGTGGGACCATGCTGCTGGAGAACGAAGTCGTGCTGCAGGGACCATCGTCCAAGAAGTGGCAAGGGACTTTAAAGGGACAGAAGTGGCTGATGAGAAAAAACTTTCTCCAGCTACATTGGCCATGGCCAAGAACACTGCTCAGCCTTATTCTTGAAGATTTGATCAGATGGCACTTGATCACAAAACCTGATCCAATATTATTAAAGCTTCGTCTGCAAAACACGTGCTATTCATCTAATATTTACTCTGTTGTCGAACCTTGAGTCACACTTTTATGTCAACGCTAGTACCTTAGTGAATGTTTGCACTGACGGTCTTTATTAACATTTCTGCAAAGTTGCTCAAATTGCAGAGTGTGTTTTCAGAAACCTACTTCAGGCTTTGCCACACCTAATGATCACAGGAATTCTCTCCCACTGTGATTTTCCTTGTGGTTCAGTACTGTCGCCATAAACATTTCTTCTGCAAGTAAGTAGCTTTGGACATGAAACAAAAACAGTCTCCTAGGATGGATCAACATGTAACAATATAAAATGGATTACATTGTTCCAAGGTGTGTCATAAAGAGACCGTACTGTATTAAATGCCACAATTGATCACAGCTGGGGTTAAATAATGCTCAACGTCAGAATCCCTCGCAAGCATTAATGCAATGAATTGCACGACAGAAGTACCATTAATTTCCATTTCAAGCTGAGAGTGCCTCACAACAGAGGGCTAGGACAGACCATCCTGCACCAGACTTGATGACGATTCATGCAGAGACCATGTTAGGAAGTAATTTCTCCACATAATTAAAGCAGTACCATACTTTGACAGATCAGATGAGAGCAAGACTCGCGGTAACAGAAGATCCGATTTAAAAAGCTTCTCTCTCCTTCCACAGGAGCTGAAGCTTGATTCTGTTGGAAGATCATGGCGCACAAGAGCAGCTATTACTTCTCACAGACCTTACCTGCTCAAATTAGACTTGGCAGAGACTCTTGAGCAGCTTTTAGTGCAGTTAGAATTTATCCCCCAATAGCTGTGCGGAATTTAGCCCTGACTATCGGGGTGTGTGGAAACTGGCAGTGTAGAGCCTGTTTGTTTTCGGCAGGATTCTCACGGCAGTGTCAGCAGACTCCTGTGCCCAATCTGTGACGTAGGCTGTGATTAACGTTAACAAGATAAGTGATGGTAACCAAACTCAAGGGAGAGGATGTCTGAGCTCAGCCTCATTCCTCTATTTACAATGTTCAAGGCTGCCTTGGGGCCTATTATCAGTTTTCATCATCTGACTACATGTAGAGAAGCAGAAATAAGACTGAAAGCAGGGAACCACACCCTACATCTGTCCTTCACACAGTAAGGAGGTGACAGGTACTGTTTGCTATTGGGATAGCGAGAGGGAAGTGCAGTTCACAGCAAGAAATGTAACTGAAGACCTCTGCCTGGATTTACCCCCTTTACCTCACCCAATTACAGACAGGTTCACAGAGGAAGTCACAGCATTTCACAGCTTTAACCAAGTTTCCCCATCCAGGATCCTGTAAATTCCTTGTTTACAATGGTGTCTTGTTTAGCTCACAAGGCTAAATCACTGGCTTTTAAAGCAGACCAAGCAGGCCAGCAGCACGGTTCAATTCCCGTACCAGCCTCCCAGGACAGGCGCCGGAATGTGGCGACTAGGGGCTTTTCACAGTAACTTCATTGAAGCCTACTCGTGACAATAAGCGATTTTCATTTCATTTCATTTCATGTTGTGCTCTTGGCGTAGCATAAGCGGCTTCCTTGATGTTCACTCTGACAAAGGAAGGTTCAGACGAGGAGATAACTTCAACACGTTTATTGAACTATTTACAATTCTCCTACTCGGGTTCGCCACTACTGTTAATCCTTCTATAGCTACTCAGACTGACAAACCAGTCTGCTACAATCCACGTGGTGGGTGTGATGTTGAATCAACCTTGTGTCTGTATTCACTGAGTGTCTCCACTGGAAAGAGGAAGATCATGTGTGCTGTGTCCTTTATATATGGGATGGTGT
Source organism: Scyliorhinus canicula (assembly GCF_902713615.1). NCBI lineage: Eukaryota > Metazoa > Chordata > Chondrichthyes > Carcharhiniformes > Scyliorhinidae > Scyliorhinus > Scyliorhinus canicula. The sequence continues at coordinate 171,631,456 of NC_052148.1, read as the reverse complement.
AATGCCCCCCTGTGGTAGTGTCACCTCTGTGTGTATTGTGAATGCCCATTGGTCGTGTCCTATCTTACTGACCTATTGGTTGAGTGTCTGTGTGTCATGTCTTTGGTGTTCCCTCTAGTGTCTAGCTAGTCTACGTGTACTTATATTAACCCCTTGTGTATCTACAGTGATGCATGTCACCACAAAGGGAGTAAGGTCTGGGAGATTAGTTCAATGGGCAAGGCTTGAGGCCTCACTGTCTCATTGTGTGTAGACTGTTAGCATTGAGATGTTGAGATGCAGCTGCATTGTCTGCACAGGCTAAACAACTGTGATGTGGAATCTGGTGTTGAAGTTGCAGGGGCCATCAGAACACCATAGACATTGTAAAGGATGGATGACCCAACATATTAGATGAAACAGTTATTCAGGAATTTAAGTTGATTTACATTTGTGGAGCAGGGAAAATATTGCTGTTTGTTGTCCTTCCTTGGAACGTGGTGCAGTTGGTTTAATTGAACATAAGAAAAAGGAACAGGAGTAGCCATTCGGCCCCTCAAGCCTGCACCATCCTTCAATAAGATTGTGGCTGACCTTATTGTGGTCTTCACTTCACTTTCTGCCTGCCCCCTTGACTCTCTTGTCAATCAAAGATCTGTCTCACTCAGCTGTGAATATATTCAATGATCCCGGCTCCACTGTTGTCTGAGAAATAAAATTCCAAACACCCACGACCCACTGAGGGAAGAAATCCCTTCTCATCTCTGTCATTACTGGGAAACCCTTTGTTTTGAAACTCTGCCCCTCGTTCTACATTGTTTGAAATACACAGCTTCTGAAAGCCTGAAGGCCAGTTGTGTGGGGTGAGAATTATATGTGGGATTCTCCCATTCGGCGGCAGAGTGTCCACACCATCGGAAATGCCGTCGCATTTCACGACGCCGTGCACGGGCCGCAGGGAGTACCGATTCTGGCCCCTACAGGGGGCCAGCATGGCGCTGAAGCGGTTCACGCCGCTCCAGCCTCACATTCCGGCGTGAACTGTGCACCGCGCCAATCCACGCATGCGCGGTGGCCTCCCGCAACGTGCCGGCCCCGCTGCAACGTGGCGTGGGAGTTCAGGGGCCAGCGCATAGGAAAATAGTCCCGGGGTGCGAGAGGCCGGCCCGCCGATCGGTGGGCCCCGATCGAAGGCCAGGCCCCATTGGAGCCCCCCCCCCCCCCCCGGGGTCAGAGCCCCCCTCCCCTCACCACAGGCCGCCCCCGCCCCTGCACGCAGAGTTCCCGCAGGCTGCAACCAGGTGTGGATGGCGCCGGCGGGACTCTGCCTTTTTAGATCGGCCCATCCTGGCCGGAGAATTGGCGGCTTGGCCGCGTAGAGCAGCCTGCGACCGCCGCCGCGCCAAATGCGCCGGCACCAATGGCGCCGAATCTCCGCACAGCAGAGAATCGTGTGCCGGCGTCGGGGCGGCATGGCCCGGTTGCGGTGATTCTCCGGCCCGGTGCGGGGCTGGGAGAATCCCGCCCTATTTTTCTCCCTGGTTTCCCTGCTTGCCATTTATTGAGTTGGAGATTAAAGTGCTAACTATTGATACACAACCTCTCTATTTGCACTGCTTATATTTCACCATTTCGAGGTCAGTGGATAAGAATACTGTTGTTAAGATGCAGTGATCAATTGGTTCAATCCAGGATGTAAATGCAGGTTAACCTGCAAAGGAACAGCAGTGCTCTGCGGGCAGCTTTTGTTTTTGGTTTTACCCGAAGGTGAATGTTATCCCGGCCTCTTCAATTGTCTTTAATTCCATTTTATGGTTCAGCTCCAAAATCTTTAATTGGGGATTTCTCTGGAAATAAATTCCTGGCATGTCTGTCCAAAAATTTGTTGGCCAAAGTCTGTGTGCCAGGGTATTTTAATAATCTGCCTGATGTGCCAACTTCATTTTATTTCCAAATGTGCAAGAGCTGCTCGCTGGCCCTGAATTGTCAGAGGTTTTCCACCCGTCATTTGCCATAATTCCAGTGGGAGACTGTCAAAGTCCAAACAAAAAGCAGAGATCCGTTTACAACTGGACATGGGGTGAAACTCCCCAAAAGATTTCATGGCCAAAATAATATGAGCTGCCAAAGCTTATAAATGTTAACTCCTGACAGGAGTGCCTAGGGTTGGAGGGAATGTGGGGAGGGGAAGGGGGGTCACTGAGACTGAAAGTAAACTCTCTGTCCCCTTCACAACATGAGGCTCAGTAGATTTTGACTCCTATAGATAAAAGCAAATGACTGTGGATGCTGGAATTTGAAACAAATACAGACTCCTTGTCAAAGCCCTTTGCCTTTTGTCAAAGTCAGCCTTGACAAAGAGTCAACCGGACTCGAAATGTTAGCCCCCTTCTCTGTCCACGGATGCTGTCAGATCTGCTGCGATTGTCCAGATTTTGACTCCTGCGCTGTTTGGCACCCTTAAGCACGAGCAGGCTGGTGGGAGGGATGAGGATTCGGTAGCAAAGCCTGAATCTTTCCTTTTTAAAACAAATAAATTTAGAGTATCCAATTCATTTTTTCAAATTAAGGAGCAATTTAGCGTGGCCAATCCACCTACTCTGCACACCTTTGGTTTATGGGGGTGAGACCCACCGAGACACGGAGAGAATGTGCAAACTCTACACAGACAGTGACCCGGAGTCGGGAACGTACCGGGGTCCTCAGTGCCGTGAGGCAGACGTGCTAACCACTGCGCCGCTGTGCCACCCCTGAAGCCTGCTTCCTACAGTCAGGCTATAGGAAAATGATTACCAAGACTTTGTAGTCAGGATGATGAGGGAGGGATAAGCCCCAGCAGAGCAGAGGCTTAGGGTCTCATGTGAAACCCTGAGTGAAAGTTGAAACAATGCACTGCATCAGACCAGTACTCCAATAAATCTGGACTTTGATTTTGGAACAGGAAATGGGCTGGAACCTGTTGGCTCCAAGTTTTCTCCCCTAATTTACTCATAATAGAAATTCTGTTGGGGAGGAGAGACAGGAGCATACGCCCGAGGCTCTAATGTTCTCATATCACTTTTGGGTCAGTGCTCTGGGAGACCCAAGTTCCTCAGAATCCATTCAGCTGCATTTTCTGTGTGGCCAGGGCCAGATATCAGCACCATGATGCAATATTCAAATGTCAGTATGGTGAATATCATTCAAATGTGGGGCCCGCTAGAACAGGAGTATCAGGGAATGTAGAATCTAGATCAATTGTCTTATTCCTGCTCCTGATCCTCGACTTCTGAATGTGACGTATGGCCATTGAAGTGGGGCACTTGAAAGTTAATCTTCATGACCACAATGGTGGAGGTGGCACATGGCTGGAGGGAACAATGGAGGGTTAGAAAAGGCCTCCAGAATCTGATTAATGCTAAAGGGAGAAATATGAGAACTCAAGTGGCTGGCAGGTAGTAAACGTGGTCACTTACAGGACCCTCATAATTGTCTGCTCTTTCTGCTAATGAAATATGGGCAGTGCGCCTCAGGAGCTTTGGGACACTCCTTAATCTGAATCTTTTGAAATGAAATGAACTGAAATGAAAATTGCTTATTGTCACAAGTAGGTGTGGTGATATGCATCACTGTAAATACACAAGGGGCTAATGTAGATACACTAGGACTAAATAAACACTTGAGAGAGCACCAGAGACATCATGACTCACAGACATTCAACCAATAGGTCAGTAAGATAGGACGCGACCAATGGGCAGTCAAGCCATCCAGAGGTGACACTACCACAGGGGGGCTACCCATATAAAATGACAGGCTCTTTCTCTTTCCATAGGCGGCACTCAGAGAGACAGGGGCTGATCAGGAAGCATCACACCCATCGCATGGATTAGAGCAGACTGGTTAGTTAGACTGAGTTACTATAGTAAGACTAGCAGGAGAGTCGAACTCAAGTAGGAGAATTGTTAATTGTTCAATAAATGTGTTCAACCTATCTCGAAGTCTGAACCTTCCTTTGACAGAGTATACATCAAGGAAGCAGCTTATGCTACGTGAAGAAGCATAACACAACAGTAGGCTTCAAATGAAGTTACTGTGAAAAGCTCCTAGTCGCCACATTCCGGCGCCTGTTCAGGGAGGCTGGTACGGGAATTGAACTGTGCTGCTGGCCTGCCTTGGTCTGCTTTAAAAGCCAGCTATTTAGCCCAGTGTGCTAAACCAGCCCCTCTTAAATCCATTTCAAGACATGCTAATTAGATTCTTCGAAGTTCAAGTGAAAAGATCGATCTCCTGGTTTGTACAGGTGATTCGTCAGTCATCTCATAATTGTAATGCTTTGAATTTGATTTTAAGAAGTCACATTCTTTGAATCCATTTTAAGACAATGGTGTTATGATTATGTTGAAAGCAAAACGAGGTTTTGTAAAAAATAATTCTTCAAAATAAAACATATTAGTAAAGATAGTAAGGCCAATAATATAATATATAATGCTGCTTGTCAGACAGGAAGCTGCAATGCGAAATGTATTTTCTTCACAATTTGTAGATGCAGACAGAATCTTTTTACCTCAATGTCCTCAGCAGATTTTTTCAGAAGAGTCATGAGATGATGGGTCTTCCAAGAAATATCCATGTGTAAAATTCCATCAATGCATAAGAAAACAGGTAGAGAGCAAAGATCACTCATCATATCAAACTCAGTTCTTCCACAGTGCATGAATAATTTACCCCTAAAAACAGATTTGTTGGAAATACTTCCAGTTCAGTCAAAATCTTTAAAGAGGAGAGAGGTTAAAATCATAAAGTCATTGAATTTTCCAACAAAGGTGGAGGCCATTCTGCCTGTCACACGTCTTTGCTAGCTCTTTGTAAGCGATGTCCAATAATTCTGCATGTTAGTCCTCTCTAGTCCCATGTCCAATTGCCTTTTGAAAATTCCTTTAGAAATTGCTTCCATCACCCTTTCAGGCACTGTGTCCCAGAACATTAACAACCCTCTGTGTGAACAGAGTTACTCTCATATCATCATTTATTTGAAATACATGGGGTGAGATTCTCTGTCAGCTGACACCGGAACCGGAAAACGCAATTGGACAGGGAATCAGATTTGACGCCAAAATCGTGGCGGTCGCCATTTTAATGCCAAATCGGAATTCTCCAGTGCCTCGACAGCGGCGTCAATGCGTTCCACTCCGCGCGTACAGTAACCGTTGTTGATAGGTCGTTAGCGGGCCTGACCCAGTGTTCTCTGGGGCCCCCGCAATTCTCTGCCTCCGATGGGCCGCATTCCAACGGCGCTGTTCACTTATGTGTTAAAAAATCATGAAATAGGCACCGTGGCTGCTGATGGAGAGAGAGAGGGACACGGAAAGTGTCCAACATCACCACAGTTTGCTGACAGTTGTGCTGCTGGCCGGGGGGGGGGGGGGGGGGGGGGGGGGGGGGGGGGGGGGGGGGGGAGGGGGGGTAGCGGAGGGGTGGCCAGGAGGTGATCTGCGGGGTCACGGGGACAGGTATGGAACACCATTGCCACAGCCGGAAAGGCAGCCATGCAGCTGCACACACCACTGACAGCCCACTGAGAACTTTGTGCCATGGGTGGTATAGCTGTCCTCCCTGGCCACCTCCCCAGGTGCCCTCTAGTCCTAGCCAACCCATCAGCAGGATGGATACGCTCCAGCGCAACTGGTGCATCCTTGTTGGCTGGGATGGTGTGTGTGGGGAGAGAAGTGTGTATAAGCGGCTGCAACTTGTCAACCTCCTGAGTGTCAATCGCCAATCCGGTGAATCCCGCACCGTTTCTCATTGGAATTGATTGTGGTGCTAGCCCTCAATGGTGGCTGAATCGGTCCAGGTGCGACACCAGTTTTGCTGTCGTGCAAGCCCACAAATCCTGCTCCAGCATCCACACTTAATCTCATGAACGGAGAATCCTGCCCTTGGCCTATGGTTTCTGATCCACATGCCAGAGGAAACAGTTTGTCCTTATTTGCCCAATTAAACTTGCTCCCCCCCGCCCTCAAAACAACGGCCATTATTCTGAATATCTCGTTTAGCCCTTCCCTTAACCATCTCTACTCTCACGGGAACAATTCTCAGATTCTCTCAATTTCCCCTCCTGAAGTCCCTCCCTCCTGTAACACCTTGGCAAACGACTCCTGTACTCTGTCCAAGCCTTTTTCCGATAGTAATGTGCCCAGAATTGTACACAATACTCCAGCTGACACCTAAGCAGGGCTTTGTAAAAGTTTAGCACGAGTTCCTTCTTTTTATCTTCTGTCCCCCTATTTACAAAGCCAAGAATCCCGCCCACTTTCTTAATTTTCACTGCTATCTCCAAGGATTGGCGAATAATGTCACCTTTGTTATTGCCCCCCACACCCCCCTCAGAATAGTATCATTTGGGTTATACAAAATCCATGTTATTTCTTCCATATATTGCACTCAGCTGCTATTTTTCTGTTCATTTTACTAGTCAGCCTATTCTCTATTCAATGCCGCTCTGATTGAGCTACCCGATCGGGCAGAGAAAAGAGTATCGAGGGAAAACCGGTTTTGCCGCCTCCGATTCCCCATTGGCAGCTTCAGCATGCTACCTATCCTGTACCGGCAGGGGAATGAAAAGCAAGCATTTAAATAAATGCTAATGTCATTAATGGGCTTGAATCTCGAGTCTCCACTCCCCCCGTTATGCACTGACCCCCCCCCCCCCCCCCCCCCCCCCCCCCCCCCCCCCCCCCCCACAGCGGGAAATCCACCGGGCAGGTTTTGGTGCAAGTTTGACCTGATGCAGTGGACCCTGAGGTAGGTCAAGGAGGTCAGAGCATAACTGAGGTGCCCCTCCCCCCTCACCACACTGCAAATCCTTCTGTCCGCCACTGATGAGTAGGGGCATCTCTCCCTCCCCACCATGGGAATAACGGGTCACCCCCGCCAATATCACATGAGGATGACCTGACCCCCCACATCAGACCCCCCCATCAGAGATTTCCATCAGAGACCCCCCATCAGACACCCCCATTAGTCACCCCTTCCTAAAAGCTGAAGAGCTGTCCAGGCAGTAGAGTGAAAAACCACTGTATTTTCACTTACACTTATCTAACATCTGTTACCTCAGACAGAAGTGTTTAAAGCAGCAGCTGGTACAATCTTAGCCAAGTACATCTTAAAGGGCCTTAAATCCCCTCACAGACTTTGAAATGCAAATCTTCCATTCAAATTCACAGAGCAATACATTTCACTAGCCAGTGATTGTCAGTTTCATTGTCCACCCACAGCCGCTTAGGGAGTTCATTTATTTATCTTTCCCTTCACACTTGAATGCATCTCAATTGCCCTCCATTGATGCTAACTACAATGTTTAGAAACTCTCTTGCTATGATTGACAGCTCCTCAACACATCAAAAGGAGCTAAGTGCTTTCTGCTGAGAAAACGAGTAAATTTGAGGGTCTGATCCACCTGCAATGGAGTTGAGGCCCTGTCTGTATTAGCCTCAGAATGCAGGGGATGGGACAACCTGTATGGCCAGATGGGCTGCTGATGGAAGTAGGTAATAGTATTTATGGTCCTAACAGTGTCCAGTGCCAGAGTGGACGGCTCAAAAAAATAAAAGCAAAATACATGCTGGAAATCTGAAATAAATGTTACTCCTTCAGTTCTTGGTGATTGATCTCCTTTAGCTTTCAAATAACAAGAGTTCTATTCAGACCTGGGATCTCAGGGCTGGTTTGAAAACAATTCCAGACATGGCCTCGGGACATTGGGGTGCAGGAGGAAGATCCATCTAGGCCCCACCGCAAATCAGAAAATGGACCAGAATTGCAGCAAAGCAAGGATTATCCTACTTTCAGTTCCACCCAGCGCTTGTAGAAGACACATCGCCCAACTGCAGGAAGTACTTCAGGTCCCGCCTGGACAACATGCCTTTGAGGTGCAATGGGTACAGAGGTTTGCTTAAGTGATTGAAATGAGACCTGAGGCCTAATTTCAGATCTAGGCTTATGGGATCCTCCTGTGCCATTGTTAACTTGAAAATGCATCATAAACATTTTCCATTAAGTTTAATTGGTTGGCCCCGAGATAGGATAACCATTTTCTCCCTGGCCTGTTCTCTTGTCTGGTTCTCACAGTCTATATTAAGTATCGTGCCTACACCTTCGTTAGCAGTACTTCTCAGAATTTTAAAGATCTGGTTCATGTTTGCTCTTCCTATTATTTTTTCTTTAAATGAGCAAGTTTAATTTTGTAATTCTCTCCTCGTGACTGAGTGCCCTTTGCTTTATAAGCTTTGAGCTAACAGTACAATGAGTCAAGATGCATTTTGATTATCCTTGCTGATATAACAATTCTGTTATTCATCAAACTAAATACAAACTACAAATCTATTATTTAAATTTTTCACAAAAGACCAAAAAGTATAAATCCAATATCAGTTCATTCAGGGCAGTGACTATGAGGGTAACTTCTGAGGCAGCTTTCAATTAAATAGAACTGAGAGGAGATTATTTAGCCTAAACAGTGAGAATTTTTATTGTGTGAGGCAAATTAGGTTTTTTTTTCAAAACACATGTTAAATTTCACTGAAAAATGTTTTTATCAGATATGTATCAAAAGAGAAAATGGATCTTGACCTTTGAGATGCTAGCCATCTTGGAGCTAAACTAAAGTGGAAGGTTTCCCATCCCGAATTGACATGGAACAGAGGTGTGATGCAAACTGAACGGCACCTAGTGGTAGAGAGGGAAATCCTCCTCCTGTTTAAGTCCTCCAGCATATCATGCAGTTCATGAAAGGGCACCGTTGGTAAATCAGGCAAAAACCTACTGAAACAGTAATCAAGCTTGTTGAGGCCACATCAAAAGGCCCAACTTTAAATATATTCTCTCACCAGAACAGAATCGCTTCTGGTTTGTGCTGGTGCTAGGACCTCTCCCTTGCCATCCAAATTTATGTGTGGCAGAGAGTGCAAGAGATTCCGTTCCCAATCACGCTACTGGGCCGCCATTTTGAGAGGGTGGCCCAATACCGAGGTCTGGCAGCAGCCCCCCCCCCCCCCCCCCCCCCCCCCCCCCATCCCCGACCACACACAATGCAAATCCTGCCCCACCTTGCTGACAAGTCGGGGCATTCCCCCTCACCCCATCATGAGAATTGCTTGGTTGCCTCCCCCAAAAAACGCACACTTGAGGGCGACCTGACTCCTCCACCACTGACCCCCTATCAGACCCTATCAGAGACCCTATCAGAGACACGCCTCACATCAGAGAACCCCTCGTCAGAGTCAAGAGATCCTCCATATCAGAGGACCCATCCTGCTCATCAGTCACCCCTGCCTAAAAGTGAAAGAGCAGTTGAGACAGCAACAGTGCAAAATCACTGCTTTTTCATCCACCTGTTCCGTACACCTGCTGCCTGAGACAGATGTTGAAAGCAGCAGCTGTTAATTCATAGAAAGGCAAAATCACATCACAAGGCTTTAAACCCCCTCAGACCCTTTGACCAGCAAGGCTTCTATTCACTTTCAAAGAGAAATAAAATAGCTTCCAGACAGCCAGGATGCCTGGATTGTTTATTTTCATTTCTCCACATGCTTCAGTGCATCTCAAGTATCCAACTTTGAACCTAAGTACAATGTTTATGAACATCTAGCAAAGATCGACAGCTCCTGACCACTTCAAAAGCAGGTAAGTGCTTTCTGCTGAGAAAAGAGGAAGTTAAAGCACTTAACTCCCTGATGTTGGCATCCGTGAATCTTGGGGCTGGTGTGCCCTGGCTAGCCTGACTGCTGCATGTCTCTGACATTCCGGCATCGGAGTGCAGGAAATACAGAAATCAATATATGTTTACTTTATGGCAATGACAGCATCAGCCTGGCAAGAGTATGTCAATGTAAGTGGCTAGTGAGTTGTGGGTTCTTTACGAGTGATGGGTGAGTTCATGTGCTGGCATAGTTGCCTCATTGTACATGTGTGCAGGCCATCAAGCAATAGATCACTGCTGTGCAGCAAGATTTATTACAAACCTCCTTGATGGTGTGAAGTTAGGAGTGCTCAGGATATAGCACCTTAAGTGTCCTCATATCTGAAGGTTGGTCAGATGAGGTGCTTCAAAGAGATAGTTCACTTCAGTGGTGTCTGTGGAGAGCAGCCCCTGAAATGGGCTCCTGTGTTCAATTCCAGCTCCAACTTGCCGACAGCTGCACATGACAGAGTGAAGACACATGCGAGTAGGGGACCAGGGACAGGTTAGGTCATCAGTATACCTGTGAGGGGTTCTGTGGAAGCAGAGCGAAGGCTCCATGGAGTCTGAAATTCTTTGATTATTAAGGGTTCCATAATGCTGGACCATCTTCCATTGGGGCATTCACATATCAGGCAGCGAGAAGACAAAAAGTATGAAGGTCAGAACTCGCAATCTGAGCTGCAAACAAGACTTGTCAGTAATCTCAATATTCACGATTTTCTGATAAGCTAGCAGGTGAGGTGGGTCTTTCATTGGTCCTGCACTGGAAGTGGTCCATCTCCATTTCTGGGCCTGGTCTGCCGATAGCAGATCCATCTCCAGGACAATTAAGGTCTCGGGTATCGCAAAATCGTAGTTCACAGCAGGCTGGAGATGGAAGCGGGAATGTGAGTGCAGGATTAGTGCCGACTCCCAAATCCTGCCTGTGGGGAGATATTCTGACCCCAAGAGTCCAGACCATTGGCATTGACATTTCCAGCCTTGCAATGTTATGGCTGTGGTTTTCTTCATCTTCCAACTAAAAAATCAAATTGCACTGTTCGAATTTTCAGATTGTGAGTAAAACCCATATTATAGAATACAAGTGGGAGAATCCACACCAGACTCAAAAATTGGCAGCCATGTTTTCCGATTACCTGAACCAGTGATCTGAGGTTACTGTCTGCATGTTTCAATTGACCACCAGTGAAATCCTATCTCCTGTTAGTGAAGCTGTTGTAGCTCAATGTAGAGAGGGACTCCCATTAACGTCAAAAAGCAAGGATATCAAGGAGGCACTGGCGCAGTGGTATAGTCCCTGGACTAGTAATCCCAGGATCATGCTCTGAGGACTGGGGTTCGAATCCCACCACAGCAGTTGTGAAATTTGGCATTAAATTTTCTAATGATGGCCATGAAGCCACTGTTGATGGTTGTAAAAACCCATATGGTTTACCAATGTCTGTTTGGGAAGGAAATCTGTCATCCTTGCCTGGTCTGGTCTACATGTCACTGCAGATCCACAGTAATGTGGTTGACTTTTTAATTGCCCTCTGGGATGGGCATTAAATGCTGACCCAGCCAGCGACACCCACATCCCATGAATGAATATTTTTTTTAAAATCAAGCATCTTGTAAACCAAGCATCTTGTTTACCTGCATTAAGAAATCTTTCTTGCCTTGGGAAATTTAAAGATATTGTTTTGAGCAAGTGTAGGAAGCAATGATCAGATAATCTAATCAACGGTCTAAACAAGCCTGAGTGTTTACTGCATTATTTGCTTTCACAACAATGTCTAGACTGGTATAGTTGTTCATATAAAATGCATTACATTTCTATCGCACACCATACTATTCACAGATACACACCCGCTATGTGCACACACATACACCGACACACACATAAGCACCTCACGTCTCCTCAAAAATACACACACAAACTTGCAAACACTTACACAGCATGTTTATATTAACGATTGTCTATCACCAACTGAATATTTCTTTCATTGCTGATAAGAATGCCTGGATAACGTGCCTTTATAGCAATCGATAATGTACCTTTATAGCAATCGTCAAGTGAGAGTACTCACAAATCCCAGATGGGCTTTCAAAAGAGATGAGCCAAAATGCACTAGAGAAAGAAAATAAGACGTAAAAAGCGACATTTAACCATCTGCTGCATTTGCCATATTTCACAACAGTGCTGTGTCTGGTGTAAGTTGCTATGTCAGACATATACCTTGTGATTGAACAGCATATGCATACAATTTGTCTAATGTTTTACATTCGTGCTATTTGAGTGTAGAAGTAGTCTAGTATCAACCAGGCCAAGATACATTTTCCACTTGGTGCTGAAGGCAACACTTGAGGACAAGGAAATTGGGTGTCATTTGCTCCTGCCAAGCGTCTGCTGGAAAGTTCCTTGTAAATATTTTCCACTGGGACTGTGCTCCTGCCTTTTTGATTTCCACTCAGTCTGAATGGGAACGTAGCTTGTGTGGATGCTGCGAGTTTAAAATGGGTTTCAATAGACCTATCAAATCCATTGATGTTTGAAGCTCGTTGCGCAGGTCATTTAGTCAAAGCTAAATTGTAGTGTTTTGAAATTAATTTATGGAATGCGGGTGTTGATGGCAAGGCCAGCATTTATTGCCCATCCCTAGTCACCCTTGAGAAGGTGGTGGTGAGCTGCCTTCTTGGACTGCTGTATATGAAAATGAAAATCGCTTATTGTCACAAGTAGGCTTCAAATGAAGTTACTGTGAAAAGCCCCTAGTCGCCACATTCCAGCACGGTAGCATGGTGGTTAGCATAAATGCTTCACAGCTCCAGGGTCCCAGGTTCGATTCCCGGCTGGGTCACTGTCTGTGCGGAGTCTGCACGTCCTCCCCGTGTGTGCGTGGGTTTCCTCCGGGGGCTCCGGTTTCCTCCCACAGTCCAAAGATGTGCGGGTTAGGTGGATTGGCCATGCTAAATTGCCCGTAGTGTCCTAAAAAGTAAGGTTAAGGGGGAGCGTTGTTGGGTTACGGGTATAGGGTGGATACGTGGGTTTGAGTAGGGTGATCATGGCTCGGCACAACATCGAGGGCCGAAGGGCCTGTTCTGTGCTGTACTGTTCTATGTTCTATTCCGGCGCCTGTTTGGGGAGGCTGGTACGGGAACTGAACCGTGCTGCTGGCCTGCTTTGGTCTGCTTTCAAAGCCAGCGATTTAGCCCTGTGCTAAACCAGCCCTTATCATGTGATAGGCATACTCACTGCTGTTTGGTAGGGAGTTCCAGGATTACGGCCCAGCCACAATGAAGTAACGACGATGTATTTCCAAGTCAGGATGGTGAGTGATTAGGAGGGGAACTTGCAGGTGGTGGTGTTCCCATGTTTAGCTGCTGAACTTGATCTTCTGGATGATAGTGGTTTTGGGTGTGTAGGTGCTGCCTAAGGAACATTGGTGAGATTCTCCAGTGCATCTTGTAGATGGTACGCTGCTGTTATTGTGCGTTGGTGGTGGAGGGATTGAATGTTCGTGGAAGGAGGAGCAATCAAAAGGGCTGCTTTGTCCTGGATGGTGTCAAGTGTCTGAGTGTTGTTGGAGCTGCGCTTATCCAGGCTAATGGAGAGCATTCCATTACTTGTGCCTTGTAGATAGTGGACAGGCTGTCGGGGTAGGGAGACGAGCTGCAGGATTCCTAGCCTTTGACTAAAGTATTTATATGGCAAGCCCAGTTCAGTTTCTGGTCAATGGTAACCTCTAGGATGTTGGTAGTGGGGGATTCAGTGATGGTAAGGCCATTGATTGTCAATTATGTAAGTTATGACTCAATATAATAACTTGAGTTTATTTTGGATGCATTTGTCCTTTTTCTGAATCAGAGAAGGTTTCTGTTGGACAAGAAGCCCAATCGCTGTTTTTAATATGAAAAGCAAACACTCCAAAGAAATTGTTTCCAGAAACTCAGCAGAAGACAAAAAGGTTGAATTTGACTTCACTGTTCAAAGATTGAATCAAATGGAAATACAAATCGAGAGAACTGTAAAACAGTTCAATTCACGCTATCTTATAAAGCCAAGATCCACTCTAATAGTAGAGGTTTTGGATCCAATATTGTCAATTTTTTGTATGGAATTCAGACATAAATGAGCAATTTAGCAATATGTGTCACGTGCAAACGGCACCTGAACTATATTTTCCACCAACTTCTACAATTCTCTGGCCTCTGGTAGGGGCTTACTGTCACCAACTATTTTATGCTCTTTACAAGTTGCAAACCAATTACTTGCCCAAGTTTGGATTGTAAGCAGGGCTGAGACACTGGAACCAGCTTCTATCACTTCCATGGTGATAGCTACTATCTATCTCTGTCACAACCCTTACATCCTGAAAAGGTTTTTCAGGACAGCGAACAGAAAATGGCACTGAAGCTGGGAGGGAATGGAAGATCAGGTGAAGAGAAGGGTCTTCCTGAGGCTTCTGGAGACAAAGAGGATGGGAGGTACAAAGGGAAAGGTGTTTCGGGCGTGGGATCTCATTGTGGGGTGATGAGTAAATGCCAGTGGTGGTGTGGACGGAATAGGCAGCAAGGCATATTGTGGGGGTGGATGAGAAGAATGTGTGTGCAGCCAGGGATAAGATCATTGAATGGGGCGAGGTGAAGCCACTGATGAAATTTAAGGCGAAAATCTGAAAATCGAGGCGCTGTGCAGGCTGGCAATGGCACCCGGGAAGGAACGATGTGAGGGAGACGTGGGTTGGGTGAGAATGCAGGCTACAGCTATCTGATCTGTAATTTATGGCGGACTGAAGCTGCAAAGGAAGCCAGGGCTGGAGATACCAAGTATCTTATAGTGTTCTGTCAAATGGGCAAACAGTTAACCTAAGCATAGGCCCTACATCTTGCATCTTACTCAGTTGGGTCTGTAATTGGGAAAGAAACTGATGATGAAAATGCTTCATTATTAGGGTGAGGAACAAATCACTTTCTGGTTGTTCTACAGTGAGCCCTGCTGGAAAGGGCAAATGTGTGAATATGAAGAGGGTAGTATTGCAGTCAGTCCTGGCCCTCGCAGTCAAACAGTTAACCATTCATAAGGAAAATCAGGATTCCGATTGCAGCTAAGATCAAAAATATATCAGGAACAGCTGGTGGAAGCATTTCTGCTCCCTGAACAACATGCTGTGTCACCATTGATGTCATGTTAAATAGTTCACCCTCTAAGCTCACATTGGAGGAATAGTGACTTGGTTGTAGCACCGGAGGGCTTTGGGTGTCGTACCCCACTAAGCAGCAGCATTTTGAAGAGAGGAGGAAAGGAAATTGTGGTCAAAATGTGTACTCCTAACTTTTAACTCAGACATAGACATATTGAAGTGGTTCACCACTATTGACAGGACGTCATGGTGACATAGCATCTTGGTCAAGGAGCAGCCTGTGGTAAAATCTTCTCCCAGCTGTTCTCAATGTATTTTAGATCTTAGCGGCAGTCACAGCCCCAGTTTCCCTTGTGAGCTGATTAAAAGGCTGTTTACCAGATACAATGACGGGTTCCAGCGAGCAGATTCATTCACCCTGCCAGTCAGACGCTGACGTATAACAGAGGGAAACCCTAAAGAAATAAAAAAACAAAAGCTAGGATCAAGAATTACCAGTTAGTTCATTCGAATAGTTTTCTGTGGAATATCACCGATGTATTGTGTCTTCTAGGTGGAGATCGTGATCGGATGACTGCCAATCATGAAACATATCTCCTCATGGCCAGTGCACAGAATGATATGGAAGATTGGGTGAAGACTATTCGCAGAGTGATATGGGCTCCTTTTGGTGGAGGTAAGCTTGGTGATTTCAACTGCTTGGCTGTAAATATTCCAGGGCAACTTCTTGTAATCTCAATTGACCAATTTTACCAGTGCAGCATGTTAAATGGGAAGTGAAAATCCTAATCCAAGCCACCAGATCCAGATGGATTTCATTTATGTCAACATCACTGAGATAAGGGGTGGCACAGTAGTGCAGTGGTTAGCACTGTTGCCTCACAGCGCTGAGGCCAGGGGTTCAATCCCGGCCTGGGTCACTGTCCGTGTGGGGTTTGCACATTCTCCCTGTGTTTGCGTGGGTCTCACCTCCACAACCCAAAAATGTGCAGGGTAGGTGGATTGGCCACGCTAAATGGAATGAAAATCGCTTCTCGTCACGAGTAGGCTTCAAATGAAGTTACTGTGAAAAGCCCCTAGTCGCCACATTCCGGTGCCTGTTTGGGGAGGCTGGTACGGGAATTGAACCGTGCTGCTGGCCTGCCTTGGTCTGCTTTAAAAGCCAGCGATTTAGCCCAGTGTGCTAAACCAGCCCCTTAAATGAAAACTTTATCAAAAAACATCACTGAGATGCAGTAGTTAATCCCTGGAACTGTGTTGAACTATGACAGCTGTACAACATTCCGACTTAGTTCCGCCGTTAATGTGCCAGTGGTTAAGAAAACCCACATATGGTGAATATGTGTAGATACTCCTGATTTCCTCCAAAAGATTGGATGCCATTATGTACGTGTAAATAGAGAGTGGATCCTCAATAGAGAGTGAAGCATGGTCAAAGAGGTGGGATTTAAAGACTGTCTTAATGGAGGAAACTGAAACAGAGAGGCGGATGAGGTGTAGTAAGGGCATACCAGAGCTTGGGGCGTAGGGAACTGCAGGCAAGCAATCAATGGTGGAGTGATTAAAATCAGGGATGGTCAAGAGGCCAGAATTAAAGGAGCAGATATCTCAGAGGGCTGTGGAGATGGGGGAGATAATAGAGATAGTGAAACACAGGGCTTTGGCGGGATTTGAAAACCAAAATGAAAATTTTAAGAAACAGATGTTGCTGAACTGGACTTGCTGCAAGTTATGACATTGAGCATCGGAGATCTGGATAACCTCAAGTTATGTAGGGTGGAATTTAGGAGACCAGCCAGGAGTGTGTCAGAATAGTTGGGGCATCAGTTAGCTCAGTTGGCTGGAAAGCTGGTTTGTGATATGGAGCGATGCCAACATCGTGGGTTCAATTCCCATACTGGCTGAGGTTATTCATGGAGGCCCTGCCGTCTCAATCTCAGCCCTCTCCTGTCAGCTCTCTTTCAAAAGGAGAGTGTGGCCCCTGGGACTGTGGTGACATTTATTAGAATAGTCAAGCCTAGAAGTTAAAAAAATGAGTTATGAAGTTTTCAGCAGCAACAAAATGAGGCAGAGGTGAATTTGGGCAATGTTACGATGATGGAGGCCGGCATGTGGCGCAGTGTTTGCACTGGGACTGCGGCGCTGAGGACCCGGGTTCGAATCCCAGCCCTGGGTCACTGTCCGTGTGGAGTTTGCACATTCTGCCCATGCCTGCGTGGGTTTGACCCCACAACCCAAAGATGTGCAGGTTAGGTGGATTGGCCACGCTAAATTGCCCCTTAATTGGAGAAAAAAATAATAATTGGGTACTCTAAATTTAAAAAAAAAGATGTTACGGAGATGGGAAATAGACAATCCTGTTGCACATCTGAAAATGTGCTCGGGAGCACATCTTAGGGTGAAATAGGACAACGTTGAGAATTATCTAGTTCAGTCTCAGACTGTTGGCAAGGAGAGCGATGGAATCTGTAGCTATGGAATGGAGTTTGGAGTGGGGAGAGTAAAACAAAATGCTTTAGTCTTCCCAATATTAAATTAGAGGACATTTCTGCTCATCAAGTACTGGATGTCAGGTGAATAGCCTGATAATGTAACAAAAGTGGAGGAGTCAAGAGAGGTGTTGGTGAGGTAGAGCGGAGTGTCATCAGCACACATGTGGAAAGGAATGTTGTGGCTTTTATAATATTGTTGGGGGGCAGCATGTAGATGAGAAATTGGAGGAGGCCAAGGATTGATCCATGGAGACACCAAAGGTAATGGTGCAAGAGCAGGAAGAGAAGCCATTGCCAGGTGATGTTCAGACTATGATTAGATAGATAAGAATGTAACCAGGCGAGAGCAGTACCACTCAACTAGGCAGAAGTGCAGAAGCGGAGGATGGTGTGGTCAACCATGACAAAGGCTGCAGAATGGCTGAGAAGAACGAGGAGGATTCGTTTGTTTACTTTTACCACATCGCACAGGAAGTCACTTGTGACTTTGCTATGAGCTGGTTCAATGCTGCGGCAGTGACAGAAACCTGATTGAAGTCAGAGTTCTGGGAAAGAGGGGCGGTGATTTGAGAGGTGGCAACCTGTGTAAGGACCTTAAGAGAGGAAAGGGAGTTTGGCGATTAAATAGCAGTTTGCAAGAATGGTGGAGTCAAGGGCTTTTTAAAAGATATTTTTTTCCAAACAATGCAAACATATTTCACAATCGTATAAAAAACACTCAGCTATATTACCAACAGTTTGTCATTTTGTTTTGGTTTTACAAACTATTATAACGCCTCCCCCACTCTATTTCCCCCCTCCACCCAGCCGCCCGCCCCCCCCCCCTCCCCCACCCCCCCTACAATTGCTGGCAACAAACAGATCTTTAAAGACAGGGAAGAACGGCCTCCACCTTGAGTAAAATCCTTCTTCCGACCCCTAAAGGACATATTTGATTTTTTTTCTAGTTGCAGTAATTCTGCTACGTCCCCCAACCATGTTGAGGCCCTCGGTGGAACCGTCGCTCTCCACCCAAGCAGGATTCATCGGTGGGCAATCAGAGAGGCGATGGCCAAGACATCAGCCCTTTCTTGGCCTTCTGTTTTATGAGTTATTCATCAATAAGGCAACAGCACACATACAGCTATTTTTAAATGTTCAAATCCCTACAGGCTTGATCTAATCAAAGAAAAACCAATGTCTGTTCTGAATGGGAATTGAAAGGTTGTTCGCAGCACTACAAGCTGCGGGAGCGACTCCACTGTCTCACGGCACTCTGGTTGTTTTTGGTAGCCCAGCGGGGAACGCCGCCCCCCCGCCCCCGCGGCTGCACTCAGTTGAATTTCCTGTATTGAGAAGCTCTGCTGACCGGACCTCCTCAGTGCAGGAGATCGGGATGCCATTTTTAAATTAATATTTAAAATAGCCAAAATAAAAGGTTTTTAAAGAAAAAAAAGCAATTAATTTTTATTAATTAATATTTTAAAGTAGAAACTTCACATGAAACACATGTTGTGCCGAGCAATGATCACCCTACTCAAGTCAACGTATCCACCCTATACCAGTAACCCTACAGCCCCCCCCCCCCCCCCCCCCCCCCCCCCATTAACCTGATTTTTAAAAATTTTTATTTAATGACTTGATCTTGGTGGGCCGCATAAAGACCTTTGGCGGGCCACATGCAGCCCGCGGGCCGTAGTTTGCCCACCCCTGCCCTAGACACTCCCAATGCCCCAACTCACCTATAAGGGGTTCCTCTGACTCTCTCACCCATGAGGACAGGGCACCCCCGGCCTGATCTCCAGAATGAGAAAAGTGACAGCCTGGCACCACCAGGTTGGCACCCAGGTGGCACTGACAGGGTGCCCAGGTGGCACTGCCAGGGTGTCAGGCTAGCAGTCCAGGTGTGGCACCCTGCCCAGAGGCTAACCACCCAGGGAGGCCCCTGATCCCTGAGAGACCCCCTCAAGTGCAGTCCCGCCTGTTCCCCCTTTGTCGGGACCAGTATCGAATGGCGCTTGTCTAAGGTCTCCAAGGCGAAGGGGTTAGATCCCAAAAACCTCGGTTAGATCAGGCGGGTGCATATTAAAGTTATGCCATTAGATCTTTCAAGTTGTGGCGAGCTGGGTAAATCTTACAAGGGGCCTCTCCCGGCATCTACCAGCCACGTCATGCCCCAGTTTAGGCGGGAGATGGCCAATAGATGCCCGAACTAACAAACATAGCCTCGAATCACAGAATGAACAGGCTGCCCACCTGGCCCATTACAGGAAGTGCCACATCATCAGGTCCCAGGAGATCTAGGCATGTGCCTGCACCTACCTGGGGAGCTGGCCAGGCCAACCATGCTTGAAGAGATGAAAGAAGTGACCCACGTTAACCAGCTCCAAGTACGCCTGCATAATGTACTGAGAAAACAAACACTGGGCCCCAGGGGGTATGTTAATGTGAGGCTTCAGTTATTTTTTTTAAAATACCATGCGTGAAAACAGAAGTTCAGGCTATTTTTATAAACCATTCCACTGAGCTTTTTCATAGTTTATGAGATTATGTAACTCACCTTAGGGTCTTGTAACTTATAACCAGACACTTCTGACAACCCTTGGTCGCATGAATACTGCTCCTATTACTACCTATTATTGAAATACAGTCAAAACAAAGATATGAGCATCGAGTGTAAATTGTGTTTAAGATTGTGAGTAGACTGGAGCCTATTTACAATTCCAAAATACCGTACATGACAGTGTATAATTCGACTGTTGCAACCTCAGGCCTTCCAAAATGGGGGTCAGCTTATACACCGAGTACAGAATGTGAACCACTCTTGTTGATGCCGGAACACCCATTTCTGATCATCGGCTCAGCATGCTCGGTCTACTCTGTGTGGTGGGGTCTTAAACTTTCACGCATCTTTCTGACAACATAACCTCCATTGCCTGCTTGTTCCCATGCGCCAACTTATAAATTATAAGTGTATGATCCTAAACATGTATCTCTCAGCTGAAAAATTGAGGCCAACCCCTCATGTGAGTATAGCTCTAAACATGAATTTATTAGCTGAAAAATGGGGATTGACTTATACACCGAGTATAGGCCTAAACCTGCACTTTGATAACAAAAATCTGGGCTCGTTCTTATACGCTGGGCCGACTTATAAACCACAATATATGGTATTATCTATTCTTCCCCACAGTCTCTGGGTTGAATTCTCTTCCACAACACAAATCGGTGCAAGACAAATTGTTAATTCTAAATCAGAGATTGAGAGATATTTGGTAAGCAAAAGTATTAAGGAAATGGGGAAAAGGCGTGTAGATGGATTTAGCTCACAGATCAGCCTTGATTTCATTGCATGACAGAACGAGCTCAAGAGACTAAGTGACTTGTTCCTACAATGATCAGGTGTAACATATTTCTTCTCCAGGTGCAGACGTCACTGGCCAGGTCAGCATTTAATTGAACTTGAGAAGGTGGTGCTGAGCCACCATCTTGACCCATTGCAATCCGTGTACAGAAAGTACTCCCACAGAGCAGTTCGATAAAAAGTTCCAGGATTTTGATTCTCTGACAATGAAGGAGCAGCGATGTATATTTAGGTCGGTGGTGTGTGACTTGAAGGTATTGTGAGAAGGAGCGATATGTAAGGCAGTGCTACTGATTGTGGAGATGAACAATTCCGCTGCTGCTCATGGCCAGCAGCACCTCACGATGTCCAATTTTGAGCAGTTAAATTTTTCCTGCTCTTGTGAGGTGGGGTGAGGGAGGAGGGGTACACAAGAACCCCCAAACAGGTGTGGGGTTTTGTGGGGGGAGGGACCCGGGGGGGGGGTGCGATAGCTCGTCAGTCGTCAGTGCAGGAAACTAGGTACGTGCAGCCGCTGCACTTGGGTCCTTGCCGAGCCCCAAAAAAACAGAGACCCATTTGATAGTGGAGTCAGCTGCAGGCGCGACAAACACCTCTTTAAACGCGCCCTAAATAGGACTCTGTTTTTTCCCTGTAAAATTGCACCCATGGGCGGAATTCTCCATCAGCTGATGCTGAAATCGTGGCGTGCAATGGGTTCACTCCAAATCACATTTCTCCTGTGCCTCAACAGCGATGGCAATGTGCCTTTCGCATATCATTAGCGGGCATGACCTGGTATTCCATATGGGGCCTCCATGATCCTCCGCTTCTGCCGGGGGGGAGTTCCTGATGGCGAGGTTCATTTGTGCTTTTAAAAATTGGGAAACGGGCGCCATGGCCGATGAGGGAGAGAGAGGAGGTAGGACACGTAGAGATGTAAGTGTGGATGCCGGTCCTGACTGGCTGGCTGGGGGGAAGGGGTGACCAGGGTATGGGTGGAGGTGGGTTGTCTTTAACCGTTGAACTTGGATTGGATTTGTTTATTGTCACATGTACCGAGGTACAGTGAAAAGTATTGTTCTGTGTACAGTTCAGACAGATAATTTTGTACATGAAAAGAAACTATATACGGTAAACATAAAATACACAAAATAAATATGTAGACACAGGCATCGGATGAAACATACAGGAGTGTAGTACTGCTGAGTAGAGAAGATGTACGAAGAAATCAGATCAGTCCATAAGAGGGTCATTTAGGAGTCTGGTAACTGCAGAAAGAAGCTGTTTTTGAATTTGTTGGTGCGTGGTCTCAGATTTTTGTATCTCCTGCCCGATGGAAGAAGTTGGAAGAGTGAATAAGCTGGGTGGGAGGGGTCTTTGATTATGTTGCCCGCTTTCCCAAGGCAGCGGGAGGTGTAGACAGAGTCAATGGATGGGAGGCAGGTTTGTGTGATGGACTGGGCTGTGTTCACAACTCTGTAGTTCCTTGCGGTCTTGGGCCGAACAGTTGCCATACCAGGCTGTGATGCAGCCAGATAGGATGCTTGCTATGGTGTATCTGCAAAAATTGGTAAAAGTCAATGTGGACTAGCCGAATTTCCTTAGTTTCCTGAGGAAGTATAGACGAAGGGATGGTGGTTGGCCAGTGCTGAGTGTGGGGTGGGGTGTGTATATCAGCTGAGAAGAGGTAGGGGGTGGGGAGGGGTAAGGGCGGTGGAGAGTGAGTTGGAATGTGTTTATGCTGCTGAGTTATTGGTACAAAAAGAATCACTCCCTTTACACAGCCATTTTCTTTCTTTTAAATATATATTATTCAAAACATTGCAGAACAATAGGACAGCATGGCGGTGTAGTGATTAGCACTGGGACTACGGCGCTGAGGTCCCAGGTTCGATCCCGGCCCTGGGTCACTGTCTGTGTGGAGTTTGCACATTCTCCCCGTGTCTGCGTGGATCTCACCCCCACAACCCAAAGATGTGCAGGTTAGATGGATTGGCCACGCTAAATTGCCTCTTAATTGGAAAAAAAAATTGGGTACTCGAAATTTATATTAAAAAAGTAGCAGAACAACACAACAGCTTGTGAGCATCAGTACAACGGATGTAGTGGAAGCAGTATGGTTTCTTTGGCTTTAGTAGCATTAACAACTCCCCCTCTCCCTTTGGTCCTTCTCCCCCTCCCCTAATTTCAGGTGACTATCCTGACTGGGGGTCTCTGTACTTCACCCCCCCCCCCCCCCTTCCTTGGAGTCAGCCATGTTCGCCTCATGTGCTTGCTATTGTCTTTGGCTGGCCAAGATTGTCACTGCCACCTTCCTCTCCCCATCCATAGCCCCGTGCAACTTGTGTGACCAGCATTCTGTCCTCCCTTTCATCCTTGAGCCATTCAGTTCCCCCGATCTCCTTTGATCGAGCAATCCACCTCCTCCTCTACCGGCAACCCCTTTCCTCCCACCCCCAACCCTCCTATACCCCATGGACCCAGTCTCTCCCCCCACCAAGCCACTCTCTTACCCCCTACCTCTGCCAGATGTCCCCACCCCCTCTGGAGACCCGCCCCTCGCAATGCTCCCATTTACCAACATGTTCACTAGCATGGCCCCCCGCGGAAAAGAATACCAAGAACTCTGATCTGTCTGATTCTCCCCTACACCCCCTCCCCCCCCCCCCCCCACCCTCGCAGCTCCAAATGTTTACTTTCCCCATTTAATGTCACCCTGTTTTGAGTTGCGGAGGAGCGACCTTGATGTCCTGTTGGCTTGGCCCTGCTGCATTCATGGTACCGGCCTGTAACGCCAACCCACAGACATCATTGGGATTTACCACAAAATGAGGCAAAAACCACAAAAGAGAATGAGAAAAGAAGAAGCTAAAATAAAAAAACACACAAGAAATGATTACATCCTCCACCATTCATAAAGGTCCATGACCTCATGCCCTCCCACTCAGTTCTTGCCCACTCCGTTCCTTTGCATAAATTTGTTTGTCCCTTCTGCGTTAAAAAAGTGGTCCCTGTCCTTGTATGTGATCCAGAGTTTCGCCGGGTACAGCCTGCCAAATCGCACTTGGTTTTTGAAATGTCCCTATTGAAATCTGATCGGCCTTTGGCCAGGTCGGCTTCAATGTCCTGATTGACAAGGGTGACATGTCCTTCCCAGTTGCAAGTTCATGTGTTCCCAACTCAGGGTACATTCCTTGTCTTGGTGTCTGTGGAGCCTGGCCATAATCGCCCGCGGTGATTCCCTGGGTTGTGGCTTCTGGCGGTGTGACCTGTGGGCTCGGTCTACCTCTGGGGTTTCTTCCCCAACCAGCTTCCCGATCATCTTTGATGTGTATTCGGTTGGGCTTCTGTGCCCTCTGGTCGCCCAACGATTCGGAGGTTCTGGCGCCAAGAACGGTTCTCCTGGTCATCTATTCTGGCTTTCAGAGATGTTTTCATTATTTCGGCTGCAAGTGAGGCGGGTTATTTGTCCTATTCGGTGACCGCCTTTTCCACTTCACGAATCGTCACTTCTGGGGCCTCCAGCCATCGCTCCACCATGTTCATCGACCCACGTATGGAAGCCAGCGCGGCCTCAATTGAGGCGGCACAGTGGTTAGCACTTCTGCATCGGGTGACTGTCTGAGTGGAGTTTGCACTCTCTCTCCCGTGTCTACTTGGGTTTCCTCCGGATGCTCCAGTTTCCTCCCACAGTCCAAAGATGTGCAGGTTAGGTGGATTGGCCATGCTAAATTGCCCTTAGTGTCCAAAAAGGACAGGTGGGGTCACTGGGTTAGATGGGAGGCGTGGGCTTAAGTAGGATGCAGGTGCACCAAGGGACAGTGTAGACTCGATGGGCCGAATGGCCTCCTTCTACACTGTAAATTCTGTGATTTTGTGAATCTGATCTCAAACGATGTGCCCATTAGGTCACACCCACTATTAAAAAGGCGAGTGAGCATTTAAAGGAGCCACATTGCTGTTAGCATTTAACATTGCTGTTTCGCAGCTCACAACTCCATAATCACATCATGTGACCCCCAGAGACCTCCTGCATTAAGCTCTGTCAAGGTGAGCACATGGAGCCATTCTTCATATACTGGCAGGCCTCGGCTTTGCAGCGTTCAAGTTATGACAAATGGCACTTACAATCTTTAGAAATTGACACCGGGCGGCATCTTACAATGTTTTCAAAGTGAAAACCGTGTAGCTCTCCAGCTGCATAGACCAGTTTTCTCTCCAAATATTGAGCCTTTCTGAGAAAAATAAATGAGTGTCCGTGGTTTGCACCATAGGGGGGGGGGGGGGGGGGGGGGTGCTGATAAAGCCGATAACCGGCTCCACAGAGATCGGGGCACCATCTTTACAGGGTGCCCCAATCAGAACAGACCTGTTAATCCACCTCCACGGAACTATCACTGGTGATCCCCCCCACTCACAGCCCGCTGACCCTCACCATGTCTGCAAGTTTACCCCGCACTGCTTGCAAGGTCCCCTCTCACTATATCCTCACATGCCATCAATTACCCTCCTCAATGCCATCAGCCCTCTCCCCCACCACACTTAATGGGCAGCCGCCCCAGCCCCCCCCCCCCCCCACCCTCTCTTGTCGCTCTCTAGAGGGCCTGCCCCTGGCTCTGTACCTGGAACTGCTCTGTGGCACAGGTTGTCACTGCCAGTGTGCCAACCTGTGCCAAGGGACAGTGCCTTCCCATGTCCCTTCCCCCCCCGGGGGGGGGGGATATTTGAAGACATGAAGACGCTTCACGTCTTCAAATAACTGTCACGCTTTCAAGGTGTGAATATTCAGTGAGGGGGGATCATGTAGCGCAGGGGAATGTGCAATTACATGAAAATATATTCAAAACATTAAAATTAGTTTCTTGCCATTTTCCCTGGAGTTTTTGGCACATCGACGATCCTGTGGTGTGCAAAGGTGGGCTTAAAATCACCTCCAATGTGTTCTGACTTTACCACGTCAGTTTTGACTTTATGAGGCCATACCAGCAAACAAAAGGGCTTAGGAGAGCTAGGAGGGGGCATGAGAAGTCCTTGGTGGGTCGGATCAAAGAAAACCCAAAGGCTTTTTACTCTTATGTGATAAATAAAAGAATGACCAGGGTGAAGGTAGTAGTGGGAACTTATGCATGGAGTCAGAAGAAATAGGAGAGGCATTGAATGAATACTTTTCTTCAACGTTCACCAAGGAGAGGGGCCATGTTTTTGAGGATCAGAGTGTGATACAGGCGGGGAGGATGGAGGAGGTAGATGTTCTGAAGAAGGATGTATTAGCAATTTTGAAAAACCCGAGGGTCGACAAGTCCCCTGGGCCAAATGGGATATATCCAAGGATTCTTTGGGAGGCAAGGGATGAGATTGCAGAGCCTTTGGCTTTGATCTTTGGGTCCTCACTGTCGACGGGGATAGTGCCAGAGGACTGGAGAGTGGTGAATGTTGTTCCCCTGTACAAGAAAGGGAATAGGAATGACCCTGGTAATTATAGGCCAGTTAGACTTACTTCGGTGGTCAGTAAGTTAATGAAAACAGTCCTGAAGGATAGGATTTACGACCATTTGGAAAGATGCAGCTTAATGCGGGATAGTCAACACGGATTTGTGAAGGGTAAGTCTTGCCTCACAAATTTGATTGAATTCTTTGAGGAGGTAACGAAGTGTGTAGATGAAGGTAGAGCAGTTGATGTCGTATACATGGATTTTAGTAAGGCGTTTGATAAGGTTCCCCATGGTCGACTCATGAAGAAGGTAAGGAGGTATGGGATAGAGGGAAATTTGGCCAATTGGATAAGTAACTGGCTATCACATAGAAGACAGAGGGTGGTGGTGGATGGAAAATTTTCAGACTGGAGACCAGTTACCAGCGGTGTACCACAGGGATCAGTGCTGGGACCTCTGCTATTTGTGATTTTTATCAATGACTTGGAGGAAGGGCTGAAGGGTGGGTCAGTAAATTTGTTGATGACACCAAGATTGGTGGAGTAGTGGATGAGGTGGAGGGCTGTTGTAGGCTCCAAAGAGACATTGATAGGATGCAGATCTGGGCTGAAAAATGGCAGGTAGAGTTTAACCCTGATAAGTGCGAGGTGATTCATTTTGGTAGGAAAAATGTGAATGCGGATTACAGGGGCAACGGCAGTGTTCTGAGGAATGTGGAGGAACAAAGAGATCTTGGGGTTCATGTCCACAGATCTCTGAAGGTTGCCACTCAAGTGGATAGAGCCGTGAAGAAGGCTTATACTGTAGTGTGTTAGCGTTTATTAACAGGGAGCTTGAGTTTAAGAGCCTCGGGGTTATGCTGCAACTGTACAGGACCCTGGTGAGACCACATTTGGAGTATTGTGTGCAGTTCTGGTCACCTCATTATGGGAAGGATGTGGAAGCATTGGAAAAGGTGCAAAGGAGATTTACCAGGATGCTGCCTGGTTTGCAGGATAGGTCTTATGAGGAAGAAAGGTTGCGGGATCTAGGGCTGTTCTCTTTGAAGCGGAGGAGGATGAGATGCGACTTAATAGAGGTTTATAAGATGATGAGGGGGATAGATAGAGTGGACATTCAGAGACTATTTCCTCAGGTGGATGTAGCTGTTACAAGGAGGCATAATATAAGATTCAGGGTGGGAGATATAGGAGGGATATCTGAGGTAGGTTCTTTACTCAGAGAGTGGTTAGGGTGTGGAATGGACTGCCTGCTGTGATAGTGGAGTCGGACACTTTTGGAACTTTGAGGCAGTTATTGGATAGGCACATGGAGCACACCAGAATGACAGGGAGTGGGATAGCTTGATCTTGGTTTTGGACAATGCTCGGCACAACATTGAGGGCCGAAGGGCCTGTTCTGTGTTGTACTGTTCTATGTTCTATTTGGCCTTTGCCAGCTGTTATGTTCCGCCTTTCACAGTCTCAGAAAAGACAAAGTATTTCTCAGATGCAGGCTAGAAATGTCTTTGAAAGTGTAGGCACTATTATATCATGGGAAATAAGCCAATTTTACTGAAGCAAAATCTCACAAACTTTAACCTGACAAAAGCCCCAGTTTAAAACTAAGTGACTCTGGAAACTGGTGGACCGTATGCATGTTTTACAAAAGGCATGAATTTACTTACCACTGGAGTCCTTTGAATAACTATTGGATGGGAGGGGGGCGGCATGGTGGAGCAGTGGTTAGCACTGCTGCCTCACGGCGCCGAGGACCCAAGTTCGATCCAGGCCCCAGGTCACAGTCCGTGTGGAGTTTGCACATTCTCCCCGTGTCTGCGTGGGCCTCACCCCCACAACCCAAAGATGTGCAGGATAGGTCGATTGCCACGCTAAATTGTCCCTTAATTGGAAAAAAAAATAATTGTGTGCTCTAAATTACTAAAAAAAATATTGGATGGGTTATATAACAGTTGGTTGATTCAATCTCCCTGTATGTAGGAACCAAGAAAGAATATGCACGCCAATCATTTTACCACAAAACACACCATGACCTTTCACTGAGAAATTCACAGTGCATTTGAGAGACCTTAGAGAGTGAAGCAAATTTACAAAACAACAAATTAGGGGTTATTCTATAACTCTGTTCATGGTGTCACAAACACAGTTAATAGAAAATGAACAGCCATCTGACCAAATCAATTCCCTCATTGACAATTGCACTATTCAGTGAAAATAAGGTGTTGCGCTTTGGTTCAGGAACCAATCCCCCGTTTATAATATTATTCCTATGGGAAAATTGGTTCCAACTTAAGACATTTCGACTTCCAACGCAGTTTTCAGCAACCAATTGTGCTGTGAGACAACTCAGTCATGGAGACCATCACAACTAAACCCAGTCTAATACTTAACTGCCTTTCACACCCTAATTTTCAGTTGGCTAATCGTCAGGAGCTTGCTTATTTCTCTCCCTACCTTTTGAAGGAAGAATACTGGGGAAAATTCTGGGAAAGATGATATCTTCCCAACCTGGTTGAATTCTTCAAGGAAATGTAGTTACCGCTTTAGTGTTTGCTCACTCTCAATATTGTTGGGTACAGGCTCCATTCCGAGACTTTTGAACACCTAATTTTGCCTGACAATTTAGTACAGAACTGAAGGAATGCTGCAAGGCTGGAGACACTTTCAAATGTGTTAAACTGAGAGCTTGGCTGTCTCTCTCTGATAGTATGGCAGTATTTGAAAAAGCAGGGGAGTTACCCTGGTGTCCTCCTCACTGATATTTATTCATCAATTAATCTGGGACTACTGTCTTGAGAAGAGGATAAAGTAGGAGTGTTTGGTAGGTCTGTTTTCATTTGATAACCATTACACCATCAATGATGTAAATCACATCATAATACATCAGGGACTGCAGTGGTTCAAGAAAGCAGTTCACCACCACCTTCTGAAGGACAACAAGGGATGGACAATAAATGCTGGCCTAACCAGCGACTCCCACATCCTGTAAATTAATAAGAAAAGATTCTATTTGTATTCTATATCCTTGTGATATAAGAATTGGATGACCTTCCTTGTTCACTATTTTCTCAAACTGAAAGACATTTTAAATAAGGTTGACAGCTTAGCTCCAACAAAAGATAGATGGAAAGTGGCACTTTGCTGGCAGTGATTTTATCATGAAGTTAGCCACGGACTGTAGAAATAACACACATGCTAAAAGAAAACGAAGCAGGTTTTCAATTTAATTGAGCCCGAGGAGAAAATTTATTTGAAAAACATTGTAGCCAATATGTATATTTTCATTATTATCTGAAAAACATTCCGCGCAGAGGGTCACTCAGCAGTGAACAAAGACCTGCTGAAGATCTTGGGAGATATTTTGAGTGGTTCCATCAACACTCCTTTTATTGCACTGGAACATGCTGCCATAGCATAGAGTGGCATTGACTGCATAATTCAAAGTATTTGTTTCTTATGGCCTTTCGGCTCCAACTTTGCAGCCTGGCCCCTTTCCAGTTACCATGGTTTTTTATTACCTTCTAATCTGAACAAATCCCTTCTGGGTAATTATGCCTCTGGTCACTAAATATTAATTTCCACTGTAGATTAGGTTTTATACTTATTGTACTGTTGTGGCTCATAAATGAATAGTAATAGGATGCTAATACCAACAGAGTGTAAGGCATCAGGCATTTGATAGCGCAGACCTGATCAATGCATGTTTTTCTTATTAGAAATGTTTCCATTTTTGGCAGTGTTCCCAAGCAGTTTTGAATATCCATTAAAGGAACATTATTCAAATCAAAAGGTGCATGGCCATCCTTTTCTTTGTTGTTTGGTTGCAAACAGATAGGAGTGAACAGCTTTGGTCCCAGTACAAATGTCAGAATCTGCACCCTTATAACTTTTGGCACCAACTCTGCCAAAGATTGTGGGGCAAAGGGAAGCTCATCTCATTATAATGATAGGTGCGTCTCACATGCTTGTCATGGCTGAGAGGCCTGTCAAATGTCCTAACCAGGGATACAAGTCCACTCTCCAGCTCCCCCTCCCCCAGAATGAAAGCCCCCCACTAACCAATGTTCGCTCAATCGTCGCTGCAGTGCATCTTGGAGATGGTACACACTGCTGCCATTGTGTGTGAAAGGAGTGACTGTTTACAGTGCTGGAGCGGGTGCCAATCACCAGGGTTGCTGGGGACTAGCTTCTTAAGTGTTGCTGGAGTTGCATTCATCCAGGCAAATGGAGAGTATTCCATCACATTCCTGATTTGTGCCTTGGAGATGGTGAACAGGCATTGGGGATTCAGGCAAGTAACTTACTTCACTTAACTTTAAACACTTTGTGAATAAGAGATGTAATAAACCATACTGTCTTGCCCTGGGTTACAGAGTTGTTAATTGCTTTGATCCAGCTCACATGCAAACAGGCCAATTTAATTTCTTGGCTTGGTTGGTACTAGTGTAAGAGTAAACTGCTATGGCTTTCCAGGCAGACCATCACAAGTGACTTATCTGGAGTAAGGGTTTCTATTCAACTTTGCACCTTTGGCCAGTGGATGGATTGTTCTGCACCCTCATTCAGTGATGCACCAGTAGGCCTATCAATAAAATCATCTGGCTACACTTTACAAGAATGAGTTCTCAGAAGTCTTCCAAGGCTAGATTCAGATAAAGGACGAGATTCTCCGACCCCCCACTGGGTGGGAGAATCGCCGGGGGTCGGCGTGGATCCCGCCCCCGCCGTCCTCCTAATTCTCCCGCCCCCCCCCAAAAACCGGCCTGGCGTGAGTCACGCTGACTGCCTCGCAGAATGGCGGGGTCCGGCACGACTCAATGGGCGCCGGGGCTGCACGAAATCTCAGGCCCAGGATGGGCCGAAGTCCCGCCCGTCTGTTGCCAGTCCCGCCGGCGTAAATTGGAGTAGGTCCAGCGGGATCTGGCGGCGCGGGCGGGCTCCAGGGTTCTTGCGGGGCGCGGGGGGATCTGGCCCCGGGAGGTGCCCCCACAATGGCCTGGCCTGTGATCGGGGCCCACCAATCCGCGGGTGGGCCTGTGCCGTGGTGGCACTCTATCCTTCCGCACCAGAGGCTGTGGTCCTCCGCTATTCCCGGTGTGGAAGCAAATCACTCTACGCATGCGCAGGGATGATGCCAGCACGCGCTGGTGCTCCTGCGCATGCGCCGACCCGTGCCGGCTAGCAGAGGCCCTTTGGCGCCAGTTGGTGCGGCGCCAAGCTCCTTTCCTGTCGGCCGGCGGGGCACCAACCAATTCGGGGCGGGCCCAGCCCCTGAAGCTGCGGAGGATTCCGCACCTTTGGGGCGGCCCAACGCCGGAGTGGTTCACACCACACCATCCCGCCGGGAACCCCGCTCCGCCGGGTAAGGGTGAATCCTGCCCAAAAAGTTCAATTCAAGGACAATGAGTGTAGTTAGGAGAATGCTTCTGATGAGAGAACAATCTTGGATTTACTTCTCATCACTTCCGATACGGTCAGACCCCTGAGAGATTTACTGAACAATTCCTCCATCTCTTACCCACATGAACAGTTAGAGTTATTGAATGTTGCAGTTTGTAAGGAAACTGTTCACCCCACATACCTGTACAGACTCTTTAAAAGAGTCCAATTTAGTCCCATATCCTTGTAAATCAGTGCTCCTCAAATACTTGCCCAATTGCCTTTTGAATGTTCCTATGGAATCAAATTCCGCTACACTTCCAGGTACAGGAGTGCGTGTTTCACACCATAAAACTCTCTGTGTGACATAATCCTTTTCCTTATTCATACTGTTAATTGAAATTGAAAATGGGAGGCTTCAACAGGCAACTGAAGAGGCAAGCGCAAGTTTGTGAGGTGTGGAGGCAGGATCGGAGGATTTGCCCTTGGGCAGCTCTCTTCAAACCCTCCTGATATGTAGCAATCAGGAATGTTCAACTCACACTCCTGCCCATATTTAAGCCAGGTCTCCATTATAGACATTATTTCATCAACATGTGAGGGAATCTGCACCTGCAACTTGTCAATCTTACTTGCAACATGTCTCACATGAACACAAGTCCATTCCAACACCATGCTAATAGACTTCTTTCCTCCATCTATTTACTGTTATGCCTTCACTATTCTTTGTCCTGTTGCCGTGACCCTCTTGGGTTTCTATTCAGCGAGTCTCCCCTCTCTACCTCTCGATCCTGGTATCCCATCCCTGTCAAATTAACGTAAACCCAATCTCATTGGTCCCGGGGCCCATTCAGGAGCAACCCGATAGAACTGACAAATGATCATTGACATGAAAGGTTTGTTCATTCTTCTTCCTTTGCCTATACTGCCAAACATGCTGAGCTATCCCAACATTTTCAGTTTTTATTTCCGATTTCTAGCATCCACTGTATTTAGTTTTTGTACCAGTGATATGCCTATCCAGGCATAATGGAGGCAATACAACATTCCAGTTCATGCCAGTTGCTGCACAAACAACTGTGTGTGCCCCCCAGCTATTGAATCCCCTATAATGACTACATTGCCACACTTTCCTCTACCTCCCTGTGCAGATGTATTTCCCATATGTTACCCGATGTGCTTCTGACTGTGCCCATCCCCCCCTCCCCCCACCCCACCATCCACCCCCACTGGCTGAGGTGTGATTGCTGACACTGTATTCAACATTGAATACAGATTTGTGAGTCCCCACTCAGAAGGGTTTCTGCACTGTCTAACCTGACCTATTGGACTCCCCTGTGGTCACCCACCATCTCCCAAACTCTCTTCAGCTGCAGAATGACTACCTTCTGAAACATGCTAGCCAGAGAACCCTCCGGTCTTTCCTTTAGAAGTACCAGCAGTTTACCAAGCTGAAAAACTCCCAGCTTGAACAGTTAGCTGCACCTCCTGCATAAATGGTTTTCCAGGTGTCATGCCCAGTACAGGAATGCCATATTATGAACTTTTAGTCAAGCCTTTTTACAATTGGACACAAGCAAGCTGTTAAGATGACTGCTGCAAATCATGTGACTTTGCCATTTGGACTTCAGACAGTATCAAGTCTCTGCCAAATACCTAATTAATTTTGGACATAGGTGAGTGTACTTCACATCCATTTGTGGAATTCACACATCTCATTGTTTATGGATGTGTTAACACCTAAAGACTATGGTTTCCAGACTGTTTGTCTCCATATTACATACTCGACAAAAGGGAAGATCGAAACTCAATGTCCACTATCACCTTCCACATCTAAACTAGACTGTATGAGCCTCAGAAATGTTAACCCAGCAGATATTTGATCGAAGCTGGTTTCAGGGACTGCATCCTTATTACCCCAGGACCCATCAGAACCATCAGTCGTCAGTAAGTCTGAGAGCCAGACTCTGAAACTAGGATCAAGCAATCAAGCAGCCGTACTGAACTTGTTACAGTTTCAAAGTTCATCTCAGAAACAACATCCTGGATATTTGACTACAAGAAACTTCACAACCTGCTGTGAACTCTTTCAAATCCATTCAAGAAACCATAGGCCTGCCATATGGGAGACCACAAATCGTAAATCAGAGACTTAGTTAACTGTCATCTGTAATGGGACACACCTTTATCTGTATCCAATCTTTTGCATGTGTGCGTGTGTGGGTCCGTGTGTGTGACATTGCATTAATTCAAAGTAAATGTGTAAGATTAAATAATCTTCTTTATTTTAAACTTATGTAAGTTTGATGCTCAATTATTTAATTGAATACACAATCCAAGGGTAAGAAAAGACACAGCTCTTTCCATACAAAACATATTAATTACATGTAATAAGTGGGCACATGCATTCTGTCGATGACGCAAGATGCACAAAACTTAAGCCACAACTGTCCTGTTTTGTTAGCTGTCAGTGATTTCATATTGTTTAGTTAACTTTAATACTATTTAACTGCTTAGCTAACACTAAAACACTAACTCCAACAGTAAAACAAATCCTAAGTACTGAACAAATAAACCAACAAACTCATTGATCGTTAAATAAAATACTTAACATTAACAACTGAATGCTAATCCTAAATGCAATACTTATCTATAATTGCTTGGGGACATTGTGTAACTGATGGTGACCACCACACCCACCTTTAATGACACTGGCACATTTCAAGTAATCCCGAGTGATCTCTGCTATCTAAATCAGGCTGCTTGTGGTCATAAATTCAACGGGGGCCGAGCACATTTTACAGGAGAACTGGAGAATTTCTGGATTTTGGCATCGCAATAAGGCAGCAGGAGATAGGTTCATATGAAGGATAAGGAACCTCCTTTGGGTCACCTGGAAGAAGTTGATACTTCAAGATTCGTCCTGCGGAATAAAGATTGCTTCTGTTGTATACTGGATTTATGCCAATCCCTACTCCAATGGGCAAGCCAGTGAATTGACACAGGAAACCCCTGGGCAAATTTCTCACCAGACAGGTGCACCTGCAGCTGAAATAATTGTAAAAATCTGCACAAGCAAATTCACTTACCTGTTTCTTTTACAAAGCTTTTGCTGTCCCTGCCCCTTTAAGTTTCCTGTTGGTTTAGACCAAGCATGTTCCCACAGACTCCATATTCCCTTCATTACCTCTCCAGTAGTTCACCAGATGTGTAACCTATGCTTATCTAAGCTCTCCAAATTAGTGTCCTCTGGAATATTGTGTGTTCAGGTCAAGGGCCTGTTTCTCTTCTGATGCACTTTGTTGAATTTGTCCTCAAAATTAATCCTAATAGGAAAATCAAACTTTATTAAACAAGTTATCTTCTGCATCCCTTGTTACCTGTAAGTTACACTTTGGACTGTTGATGTCAGTATTTCCTTGTTATCCATAGACTCCCTACAGTGCAGAGGGAAGGCATTCGGTCCATCGAGTCTGCACCGACCCTCTGAAAGAGCACCCTACCTTGGTCAACTCCCTGGCCCTATCCCCATAACCTCACCTAATCTGCACATCCCTGGACACTAAGGGGCAATTTAGCAAGGCCAATCCATCTAACCTGCACATCTTTGGACTGTGGGAGGAAACCGGATCCGGCACCTGGAGAAACCCACACAGACACGGGGAGAATGTACACACTCCACACAGTCACCCAAGGCCGGAATTGAACCCGAGTCCCTGATGCTGTGAGGCAGCAGTGCTAACCACTGTGCCACCATGCTATAACATTTATGAAATATTGAAAATGATGTAAAACTAATTGGGGATTAAAAATTTAATTTCTATGAGGGCTCCCAGATTTTCTGCCATTTCTTCATTTCTCTGGGAGCTTTTGCTGATCTTCTGCTGAAGTGGGCGATCAAGGACCCTCTGTGAAAATCCTACCTCGACAGTTTACTGAAAGCTCTCAATAACACAAACTTAAAGAAGAATTAAAGGGGCAGCAAGTCCAGAGTGGTCTCCTGCACTAGTTCCAATCTCATAAAGCTATCGGAGTGGAATTTTCCTGATTGATTTCCCCCAATATTGGCCTTTCTTTTGCATCTCCCACCAGGATCACATGGATTTCAAGTGGGGTGTGCTGTCAGAAAATTGTGACACACAGATTATTGTGTGAATTGGGCTGAAGCGTGTCTTCTGTTTTTGTTCATTAAAAGGAAAGACTTTAAGTCTTCAGCATAATAACTGGATGCATGGCTATGTCTAAAGAACCAAAAACGCCTTTCTGTTTGTTTCTGCAATTTGAACCATCTCAGATATTTTCAGCAGAAAGAAAATGAAAGTGTTTTGACACAAACTCAAGGTGACAGCAAAGAACACAACAGGCTGGTGCCTCGAGTATGGAAGTGATGTTTGTGAGCGCCAAGTGGCATATTGCGCAGTCGTCTAGCATCAGACCATCTGCTGCGAGCCAGTGAGTGCCAGGCAATGCCCCTCACCTTCACAAAGGAGCTGAGATAGCACTGCCCCCTACTCAAAGCAATTACTGCCAACACTGCTCCACTTAATATACACAGAATGCCAGCTCCAATTACAGACCATACCTCTCTATCAATCATTTACCTCCACGTGATCACATTATTGTTTACTGGCTGGGAGCTCAGAGAGTGGGAGAGGCCTTACACTGGCCAGTTTATGTCAGTCCAAAGAAATAAGGTAATGAGGGAGAAAGAAAGGATTGTTTTCATGCATATTTGCCTACAAGATTCTCTCCCTGATTAGATTCTAATGATATAAAAGGTCTGTGCCTTTGACTAATGACGGCAGATCAAGCAGGCTGCAGGGCCAACACAAAAGAAAAGAAGGCAGTCGGGGGAGACAAGCTGAATGCACACACTCTCTCTCTCTCTCTCTGAAGAGTTAGTGGATTGGCACTACCTATGCATGCCAAAGAGATCATTAATTGCCTGCTGGAAAGCTACCGCATGTGACTGCAGCTACAAGTCAAGTGAAAGTCAGTTCTCCTTTTGACCGAATATTTTCTGCCTCAGTTTCACTGCCGAAGGCAGCAAGTAACGCAGCTAGACTGCAGAGCTGGAGTTATTTCTCACAGAGGGCTTTTAAGTCGTCCCTCTCGAAGATGTCTGCCACTACAGTGAGCACACTGATGGGATTTTCAAGCTTTTCTTTGATGGCTAATCGTTTGTGAAACATCACTTTTTAAAAAAAAAGTTATTTGTGTCTTTGAGCTTGTTAATAATCACAACGACTGGTCCAGTTTGAAAAATAAATAGCTCATGTGGACAGCGTATCCAGCACAGGCAATGTTCAACACTTTGCAATGCCTGAGAATAAGAATATCATATTCTGCACGGCGAGTGCGTTGACATACCCCACTTTCCTCCCCAAAACTACCTACAGGAAAATAAAGCGATGTTTTAGCTTCAGAAAAGGTAAGTTTTGTTGGAGCGTGTGTCAGCAGCTGTGAAGGTAGCCAGTCTGTACATAACCCACCACCTGGGTTTGAATGCTTTCACTTGTGGAAATTTCTTCACAGCGTGTGAAAATATATCTCCTCACTTGCAAGTGTTTTTCTCTGCATCGTAGCAAAGATGCATTGAGCTTTACACAAAGATCAGATGGGGCAATTAATTGATGTTTGTTGTGACCAGCAATAAATGTTCCATCGCAGATTGTCAGTAGGTTGACCCTTTATTTTTGTGTGCTAAAGTGAATGCACACATTAGATGACTACGGTGTTGTAAATCAGAAAGGTGAAGCATATCTTTGAGCTGAAGTTGGCTCTGATGGCCTAGTACTCAATAATTTAATTAGTGATTTAACCACAGTGATTATATTTTCTACTACCAGCATTTATCTCCTGTATTGCCTGTTTGGTCAGGTGTAGCTTCACCTGTAATCAGTTGCTCTTGGCTAAGTTGCTGTCTATGTGTTTGTGATTGAACAGGTATCTTTGGTCAGCGTCTTGAAGATACTGTACGATATGAACGCAGGTATGGCACACACATGGCACCAACACTTGTGGAACAATGTGCAGACTTCATTCGCCAGAGAGGACTGAAGGAAGAGGGTCTTTTCCGGCTGCCTGGTCAGGCAAATCTAGTTAAGGAGTTACAAGAGGCCTTCGACTGCGGTGAGAAGCCATTGTTTGATAGGTAAGGATTGTAATATTCTGTTCATAGACATTTCTGAATGTCTGGTTGAATTGAGTTCTCTAAACTATTCCTCATATTCCAATGCACACTTTTGATTAAGTTTAAGAGAGAGAAAGGACTTGCATTAAAAAGCACCCTTCATGACTACCAGGCATCTCAAAATGCCAATGAAGTACTTTTGAAGTGTAATCATCATTGTAAGGTAAGAAACACAGCAGCCAATTTGTGCACAGGAAGCTCCAATAAACAGTAATCTAATAATGACCGATGGTCTGTTTTCGTGATGCTTATTGAGGGCTATGTTTTCACCAGGACACCAGGCATAACACCCCTGTTCTTCTTTCAGATCATGTCATGGAATCATTTACAAACAATTGAAAGGGCAGGTGGGACCTTAGTCTAAAGTCTTAACTGAAAAACAGCACCTCTGACAGTGCAGAACTCCTCCATCAGCACTGCACTGGTCTGTCATTTTTATGTTCAAGTTCTGAATTGTGACTTTAACCCAGAATCTTCTGACTCATAGGTGAGAGCTCCATCAACTGAGTCAAAGAGGATGCCTTTGCTGGCGATATTTCTTTCAGTGGAAACTGTGGGCGCGATCTACCAGCCACGTCCCATCAGAACCGGGGCTTGACACAGCCGGTAGATCTCGGGAGTGGCCTCCCCCGGGATTCCCAACGGCCGTTAAGCCTCGCGAGATCTAACCAGACCACACAATGGGCGGACCCAGTCTCTCACGATTAAGTGAGTGACAGAACCCACTTAGCCATGGACGCGCCAGATCTAACGGCCACCCGGCATCTATTGGTCTCGCTTTGGAGACCCCAGCTGGGCGCCGTCCAGTACTGGTGACAGCCTGGTATTGCAGGTGCCAGCTAGAACCTTGGCAATGTCAGCCAGGTACTCTGGCAGTGTCACCCTGGCAGTGCCACCCTGGCAGTTCCACGGTGCCCAGTTGTCAGTGCCAGGCTGGCAGTGGCACTGCCTGGGTTCCAGGCTGGCATTATGCCCACGCCGGGATCGGGGCGTGGGTACCCTGCCCATGTGATGTGGGGTGCAGAGGGGCTCGATGACCCCCTTATAGGTGCTTTGGGGCTGTCCGGGGATTAAGTCTGGGACGTCATTTAAAAATGGTGGATGAACTCTGCTCACCGGAACTCAGTGCAGGAAATGACGCTGTGTGGCCTCGGCGAGGTTGGGGAGAGGGGCTGTTCCCCACCGGGGCACTAAGTGCTGGGAACGACCCTGCTAATCCTGCTCGGAATGTTCTCTTTTTTAAATTAGATCGCGCCCTGTAATTTTAACTAACCATCTTACTGACTACAGGACAAAGCCTTGAATCTAGATTTGTGTTATTATTTATCATTACCATCATTGATGTTGAATCAAACATTTGACTTTTCATTGCATAGTTTTCAATATTATACAACTGTTACAGCTCATAAATTAAACATTTATCATTATAAATTAAGATGAACAGTTTCCTTACAAGCTGGATAGTTTGTTTTGTTGAACAAAGTGATTGAGGGACAGAAGAAATGGGTGGTATTTTTCTGAACTCTGGTTGAATGTGTTGCCGTGCTATTTTCCAGTTCTGTAAATTACTATCTTCCTAAACGTTTTAGTTACAAGCTGAATGGTTAATAAATGTAAGAGTACTTGAGAGGCCTTTCGAAGGCCATAAATATTGTATTGAACCAGGCCCCTGTGTCGTAATTGTCGAGATTGTAAGTGAGAAGATATTGCTGTCTTTCCATTAGGTTTGATGTGAAAGCTTTCAGAGCTATTAAGATTTTTAACCATTCTGTCCAGCATTCAATGGTTTTCTCTTTAACCAGCGTACTACTATCCATACTCATTAAAACATCCTAATGTAGCAAAGTATGAAAAGAGTTTCAGACTGATTCAATGAACAGGCAGGATATGAAGAAATCTATTCAACCTGATAATACAGGTTCCCTTCTGACTCATTCATTATCTTATTGTTTATTAATCATTCACAAACCATCTTCTTCAGCAGATTGCTTTTTAATCTAAAATTAGTTGCTGCAAAGCATTAGTCCACAGTTTCCAAACAAAAATCATCTGAAGTTACAGTTGTCAAGTTCTCAAAGCCAGAGTCAAGATTGTTATTCATGGTCCTGTCTTAGTCGAATGATTGTTATCCCAAATTTGAAAAAGTAAGCAAGGCTGTATTGTCCAGTAAGCTTGGCAAAGTTGGAACAGAAGCTTTAAAGCACAGAAGCAGCTTGAGGATATATGAACCAGTCTAAATATAATGTGGAAGGCAGTTAAGAGAAAGGAAATGAGGGAGGATCTGTTTCAAAGTAGTCAATGCAAATACACATGGAGGCTTGGCAGGAGATGAGGAAATTGTTGGAGCTCAGGACAAGATGGCTGACCAAACCGGACGAGCAAGTCAACAAAGATAAAAATGAACCATGCAACAGAAAATTAACTTCTAATGTAATAAGTGAGTTAATATTATGCTCTGCTGGAATAAATTGCGGGGGGAGAAAAAATAACTTGAATGTAATTAATTATACAAGTTCAACTATCCTAAGTTTATCCTAACTTCCGAAAAATTCCAAAATCCACACTTCTATTCGAGCGCTGACATGACATCACAAGTGGGAAATCACACAACGTTCTGGGAAGGTTCCCAGGTGATTTGCAAGTCCCTACGCGCCACACTTGCGCAGTTCCCAATGTGCCGCATATACACCGTTCCCAATGCTCCGCAAATGCACAGCTCCCAACGCTCTGCACATGCGCAGTTCCCAACGCACACCACACATGCGCAATTCCCAATGCTCCGCAGATGCACAGTTCCCAATGCACTGCACATGTGCAGTTCCCAACGCACACCACACATGCGCAATTCCCAATGCTCCGCAGATGCACAGTTCCCAATGCACTGCACATGTGCAGTTCCCAACGCACACCACACATGCGCAATTCCCAATGCTCCGCAGATGCACAGTTCCCAATGCACTGCACATGCGCAGTTCCCAATGCATGCCGCGCATGCGCAGTTCCCAACACATGCTGCAATGCGCAGTTCCCTATGTGCCTCACATGCGCAGGTCCCAATGTGCTGTTGATGCACATATATTCCCAAATTCCAAAATCCAATATACACTCGACCCCAAGCATTCCGGATAAGGAATGCCCAACCTGTACATGAATAAATTATCTCACACATCGTGATGAAATACATAAGCAAAAAATAATTGAAATATGAATTTATTTAAAACAGCAGTACCCTTAATGACCAAATTGCAAAACCAGTTGCCATGATTTTCGAAAGTGATTATGCACCAGGTAGTGACCATTAGTTGGCTATTGTATCACATTAATAATGGTATATTGTGAATAATATTTATCAACCAGCTCTTATACATTTATAAGTGTCCCTGAACAGGCACCGGAATATGGCGACTAGGGGCTTTTCACAGTAACTTAATTGCAGTGTTAATGTAAGCCCACTTGTGACACCATAAAGATTATAGTGAATTTTCCAGTTCCCACCCTCAGTTATCCAACGTCCGCCAACCTGAAAATTGAGTCTGGGCGGGTAAAGTCCCTTAAGTGGTTATTAACTGGACAATTAAGGGCCTTCATGGGGCAAGGAGAGGCTTTCCATCTGAGGTCCTGCCACCCCACCATAAAATTGGCCTCTGACAGCATCTTTAAGAACCATTGTTCATACATTTCCAAAACCAGAAATGCTAATCAGATTGAACTAACTGTGTAAACAAATTGAGCAGACCAGTCCGTGCCGAGCACAGGACTATTATTTCAATGTTGAAATGAAGCCTCGGCTCGTTTCAGGCAGCCAACAGATGTTCCAAAAATAGGCCCCAACTAATTTAGCAGCAAATGCCTTTGCTCCTTCCCTGCTAAACTAATCATTGTGTCCAGTTTATGATTTTAAAACCAGCGCACCAATATTGAATTTAGGTCGCATGTCACTTTGATACTTGTCTGATTGATGACAGGACATAAATATCCAAATGAGCTGTTCCATCATGATTTGTAAAGACTATCTCTACAATGATCTATCAAATCAATATTATCAACTTCTTCCTATAATTTGGATGATTCTCAGTTAAATGAAGCACACAATTCTAAACACTGACTCTGATCCAATTTCAACCCAAATTTGTTCAAAATGGCTGGTGTCACACAGCACAGCAAGAGAGATATTTACTAATAAAGAACAAAGAAAAGTACAGCACAGGAACAGGCCCTTCGGCCCTCCAAGCCCGTGCCAACCATGCTGCCCGACTGAACTACAATCTTCTACACTTCCTGGGTCCGTATCCCTCTATTCCCACCCTATTCATGTATTTGTCAAGATGCCCCTTAAATGTCACTATCGTCCCTGCTTCCACCACCTCCTCCGGCAGCGAGTTCCAGGCACCCACTACCCGCTGTGTAAAAAAACTTGCCTTGTACATCTACTCTAAACCTTGCCCCTCGCACCTTAAACCTATGCCCCCTAGTAATTGACCATTCTACCCTGGGGAAAAGTCTCTGACGATCCACTCTGTCTATGCCCCTCATAATTTTGTCGACCTCTATCAGGTCGCCCCTCAACCCCCGTCGTTCCAGTGAGAACAAACCGAGTTTATTCAACCGCTTCTCATGGCTAATGCCCTCCATACCAGACAACATCCTGGTAAATCTCTTCTGCACCCTCTCTAAAGCCTCCACATCCATCTGGTAGTGTGGCGACCAGAATTGAACACTATACTCCAAGTGTGGCCTAACTAAGGTTCTATACAACTGCAACATGACTTTCCAACCAAAGGATGAAAGTTGGTGACAATTGTAATATCATATGACTCCCTGCATGTGGACTTGAGTTGCAAATAAATGGACCATTGCTTCTAATGTTTGCAATGCTTCCTCTAACTTACATTTCCAACTGCTTCTTGGAATGTTCCACTGTCCCTTCTGTCAAAATTATATAGTGTTTTTTCTGCCAATTAAAAAGAGGCACCTGGCATAATTTGTATAGTCATGAGTGATCATCAAGAGAGATGCAAGCACAACAATTGAAAAGAGCGCATAAATTTCCACAATTTTCAGCATTTTCGACATGCGCCTTGTCTATTGTTAGATTGGCAATGGATAGTAATATATCCTTACCTCTTTGTAAGTCCTGGGTCCAAATGCCTTTTGGGAGGATTGAGACTGATATCCTGAGGGAGTGTTGGACTGTCAGAGGTATTGAGCGGAAGATTCAGCACAGGCGGCTGACAAGGATTCTGGGAGAAATCAACTCAGTCACATTCACTGTACTGTGGGTAGCCGAAGGACCCCTCTAGTGACAAACAGCAGGAAGTTCATCCAGCAGAGGCGGCGGAAGAGGATTCTGGGAGACGTCATCTCAGTCACCTCCACTGTGGGTAACCAAGGAATCGGATTCAAGGAGCGGTTAAGCCCGAAGCACTACATTAGTGTTTCTCTCCCTCCACCGAACCAAAATAGAAGGCACTGTGAGCACAAGCAAGGATAAAAAAGGATATCATGGCCAGCAGGTACGTGATTGGGTGGTGACTGGTAAGTAGATTTTATTTTTTATTTTCAATTTTATTTTCTCTTATTCTCTTTTGTTTTATAAAATATTTTATTGAGGCATTTATAAT
This sequence comes from Scyliorhinus canicula, assembly GCF_902713615.1. Taxonomy (NCBI): domain Eukaryota; kingdom Metazoa; phylum Chordata; class Chondrichthyes; order Carcharhiniformes; family Scyliorhinidae; genus Scyliorhinus; species Scyliorhinus canicula. Next base: position 171,588,195 of record NC_052148.1, on the reverse strand, counting down.
TTTTACAATTCAACATTAAATTTCAACAAAAAAACAGCAATGTAGCCAACAACCGTCCCCCTCCTCCCCCGAGCACAAACCCCAGGCAACATGGCTTACACAAACAGTGCCACCATCCTCAGCCACCAGTTGGTTCTCCTGCCCTTACTCGTCTCTCTCTTGCCTCCCCTTTCCCCTCCCCTCCCCTCACACAGTGCCAAGCCTATCCTCCACCCCCTCAAAGAACCTGCTCATCTGGGCCACAGTCATATGTGCCCTGTGGACCACCTTAAACTACACCAGGCTGAGCCTGGCGCACAACAAGGGTGCATTGACTCTTCTCAGGACCTCCTCGCATAACCTGGCCACCAACTCCACTCCCAGCTCTTCTCACAGTTTCTCCTCATCTCTCCTATTGGGGCTCCCTCCCACTCCATCAGCCCCTTATAGGTCTCTGAGACCTTCTGCTCTCCTACTCCTGTTCTTGACACCACCTTATCCTGCAGGCCCCGGGGACAGCAGGTGCAGGAAGGCCGAAACCTGCCTCCGCACAAGATCCCTTACTTGGAGATACCGGAACCCTTTCTCCCCTGATAACTCAAACTCCTCCTCCAGCTCCTCCAGGTTCGGGAAACCCTCATCAATAAAGAGAGCCCCAATGGCAGCACGGTGGCGCAGTGGGTTAACACTGTGGCCTTACGGCGCAAGGTCCCAGGTTCGATCCGGGCTCTGGATCACTGTCCATGTGGAGTTTGCACATTCTCCCCGTGTTTGTGTGGGTTTCGCCCCCACAACCCAAAGATGTGCAGGGTAGGTGGATTAGCCATGTGCTGCCTCCACTATCGCCACACCATCAAGGTTGCCACTACTACCGGGCGTGGGGAGTACCAAGCCGGCGAGAACGGCAGAAGTGCCATCAACAATGCCCCCAAACTGGTGTCTTTACATGATGCCACCTCCACCCGCTCCCACAATGATCCTTTTCCACTATCCACTTCCTGACCATCACAATATTTGCCGCCCAGTAGTAATTAATGAAATTCGGAAGAGCCAGAACCCCCCCCCCCCCCCCCCCCCCCCACCATGCCACTGCTCCAGCAGAACCTTGTTCACCTGTGGGGTTTTGCCCACCCAAACAAATCCCGAGATCTCTGCAGTCACCTTTTTGAAGAACGCCTTGGGGATAAAAATTGGGAAGCTCTGGAAAACAAACAAAAACCTCGGGAGAACTGTCATTTTAACCGTCTAAACCCGCCCCGCCAACGACAATTGGAGCGCATCCCACCTCTGAAAGTCCCCCCTCATCTGATCTACTAAACGACCAAAATTCAATTGATGCAACTGCTCCCGATCCCGCGCCACCTGGATACCCAAATATCAAAAACTCCCACCACCTTGAACAGCATCTAATCCAATCTCTTCTCCTGCCCCCTCGCCTGGTTCGCAAAGACCTCACTCTTACCCATATTCAATTTGTGTCCCGCAAACCAGCCGAATTCTTCTAATAGCCCCATAATCCCTCCAATTCCCCCAGCAGATCTAATATGTACAGAAGTAGATCGTCTGCATAGAGCGAGATCCTGTGCCCCACCCCTTCCAGTACCATCCCCTGCCAGACCCTCGATATTCTCAGTGCCAATGCCAATGACTCTATGGCCAAGACAAACAACAGTGGGGAAAGTTGACATCCCTGCCTCGTCCCCGGGTGTAACCTGAAGTAATCCGATCTCATCCGATTCGTCCGCACACTCGCCACTAGTGCCTGGTATAGCAACTGCCCCAGAATCTCCCATAAGTATTCCCACTCCACCCGATCAAAGGTCTTCTCTGCATCCATGGCCACCACCACCTCAACCTCTCGTCCCTCTGGAGGCATCATAATTACATGAAGCAACCTCCTAACGTTGGTCGCCAAATGCTGCCCCTTAACGAACCCCGTCTGGTCTTCCCAATTTACCCCTGGGACGCAGTCTTCGATCCTTCAGGATCTTCGTCATTAGTTTGGCACTAACATTTAACAGGGAGATCGGTCTGTATGACCCAGAGTTTTCTGGGTCCTTATCCCGCTTTAAAATGAGGGAGATCGACACCTGTGACAACGTTGAGGGGGGGCGCACTCCCAGATCCTTTGCTTCATTGAAGGCCCCTTCCAACAGCGGCCCCAACATCCCCGAAAACTTTCACCAAACACCCGTGCAGTCCCGGGGCCTTACCCAATTGCACCATCTCCAAACTCTCTACTACTTCTATAAGCTCAATTGTGGCCCCCAGGCTCCTCATCAACCTTCGGGAACTCCAACCCTCCCAGAAACCACCTCATTCCTTCTTCCCCTGCTGGAGATTCCGACTCGTACAATTTGCTATAAAACTCCCGAAACACCCCATTCACGCCCGCCGGGTCCAAGACCGTATTCCCACCTGTGTCCTTCACTTTCCCAACCTCTCTCACCGCCTCCTGCTTCCTCAACTGGCGCTAACATCCTGCTCGCTTTTTCCTATACCGCCCCTCTCACCCTTCTCAACTGCCCTACCACCTTACCCGTGGATAACAGCCCAAATTCCATTTGCAACCTCTCGCGTTCCTTTAACAGCCCTTCCTCCGGGGCCTCTGCATATCTCCTGTCCACCTGCAGGATTTCCTCCACTCGCTCCGCCTTCTCCCTGTGTGCCTGAATCGAAATAAACTCCCTCCTGCCCACTGCCTTCAGTGCCTCCCAAACCCTACCTGCCGACATATCCCCCGTATCATTAATCTTCACATACCCCCGAGTGGCCTTCCTCACGTGCTCACCTCTTCCTCCGCTAACAATCCTACATCCAGCCTCCATTGTAAGCGCTGGACCCCCCCCCCCCCCCCCCCTTTCTCACTCGTAAATCCACCCAGTGCGAGGCATGGTCCGACACCACTATTGCCTAATACTCGACATCTACCACCCCTGCCAACAACGTCTTATCCAATACGAAGAAATCTATTCGGGAGTACACCTTGTGTACATAGGAGTAAAACAAAAATTCTTTCACCTTCGGCCTCCCAAATCTCCACGGACCCATCCCCCCCACCTCCCACCTGCTCCATGAACCCCCAAATCTGTAGCCGACACCCTCCCCAACCTCGAGCTCGACCGGTCCAGTCTCGGATCCAGGACCGTATTAAAGTCCCCCATAATCGGTCGATGAGAGTCTAGGTCCGGAATCTTCCCCAGCACCCATCTCATAAATTCCACATCATCCCAGTTTGGGGTCTAGATGTTTACTAACACCACCGGCATCCCCTCCAATTTCCCGCTTACCATAACGTACATCCCCCAGGGTCCATCACTGTATTTCCCAACTTGAACGCCACCCTCTTATTGACCAAAATCGCCACCCCCTTCGTTTTAAAGTCCAATCCTGAATGAAATACTTGCCCAATCTATTCCTCCCTCAGACTAATCTGGTCCCCCACCTTCAGGTGCGTCTCTTGTGGCATGGCTACATCCGCCTTCAATCGCTTTAAGTGTGCGAACACACGGGCCCTCTTGACTAGCCCATTCAATCCTCACACATTCCATGTGACCAGCCTGGTTGGTGGGCACCCTGCAGTATCGCTCGCTGCCCCTCCGCCATCTCCACGTGCATCGGAGGCGCCGCACCAGCTTCAACCGACTGATTCCCTCTTTTTCGACCGCTTCTAGCCCTCCGCTCATACGCCAGAGGATCAATCTCTTTGACTCACTCTCTTGCACCGTTTTTCTGCCTCACATCCACCTGACAACCGGTGAAATAGTCAGAAAAAAATGCCACAAGCGGGAGCCACCAAATGTGCGATCACTCACTCCATGGCCGCCTCTGGAAGTCTTCTCTTATTCTCTTTTGGCGTTGTTGTAAAGTTAACTTAAGGGTTAATTAATGGCAGGAGATCCCAGACCCTGTGCGAAGTGGGAATTCAGGGATCCTTCGAGTGTCCTAGACTCCTTCACATCACAGAAGTGTGTCCAACTGCTTGATGGTTCTGGAGCTGCAGGTGGATTCACTTCGGAGCATCCAGAATGCTGAGGAAATCGTGGATCACATCGCATATAAAAATTACTGAGGAAGATCAGGAATGGGTGACCACCAGACAGAAGGCAGTGCAGGGGTCCCCTGCGGTCATCTCCCTCCAAAACAGATATATCGATTTGGAAAAGGTTGGTGGAGATGGCTCGCCTGGTGAAGGCGGCAGCAACCAGGTTCATGGCACCGTAGCTGGCTCTGCTGCACAGGAGGGCAGGAAAAAGAGTGGCAGAGTATAGTAATACGGGATTTAATTGTAAAGGGAGTAGACATGGTGCATTGCCTCCCTGGTGCAAGGGTCAAGGCTGTCTCGGAGCAGCTGCAGGACATTCTGCAGGGGGGTGAATAGCCAGCTGTCGTGGTGCATATAGGCACCAACAATAGAGGTAAAAAAAGGGATGAGGTCCCACAAGCTGAATTTAGGGAGTTAGGAGTTAAACTAAAAAGTAGGACCTCAATTTCAGGATTGCTACCAGTGTAATTTGCTAGTCAAAGTAGGAATGGCAGTATAGCTAAGTTGGATATGTGGCGTGAGGGATGGTGCAAGAGGGAGGGATTCAAATTCCTGGTACATTGGAACCGGTTCTGGGGGAGGTTGGACCAGTACAAACTGGATGATCTGCACCTGGGCAGGACAGGAACCAATGTCCTAGGGGGCATGTTTGCTTGTGCTGTTAGGGAAGGTTTAAACTAATAGGGCCTGGGGATTGAAACCGATGCAGTAAGTCAGAGAGAAATAAGGTGGAGACAGAAACAAAAGGTAGCAAAGAGAAAAGTGGAAAGCAGGGAAACTAAAGACAAAAATCAAAAAGGCCACATTACACCATAATTCTAAAAGGGTAAAAAGATGTCAAAAAAACAAGCCTGAAGGCTCTGTGTCTCAATGCGAGGCATGTTTGTAATAAGGTTGATGAATTAACTGCACTGACAAACATTAACGGATATGACGTAATTGGGATAATGGAGACCTGGCTCCAGGGTGACCAAGGATGGGAACTCAACATCCAGTGATATTCAATACTCAGGAAAAACAGAAGGAAATTACAGGGAGGTGGGGTAGCATTGCTGGTTAAACTGAGCCCCAGAAGGGCAGAGGAAATGCTTCAAATCTCCCTGAAAAAGTGCAACATCCCCACCAACATCTAGGAATCCCTGGTCCAAAACCGCCCAAAATGGATGAAAATCATCCAGGAAGGCGTTGAACACCTTAGTTTCATCAGCAAGGGTGATATTAAACCAAGTATCAACAGCAAAAGGAATGCGTAGTGACCCAGGCACTCCACCTACCCGCCTGCTCCCCAGTCACCTGCCCCACCTGTGACAAGAGATTATGGGTCACACATTGGACTCCTGAGTTACCTCAGAACTTTTAGTGTGGAAGCAAGTCATCCTCAACTCTGACTGATTAAGAAGGAGGAGAATCTCTGGGATGTCCTAACTCATTACTTTATTCCAGTTATATATTTATCATGCCTTTACTGAAAGACTCTTGGAATTTCCAAATGGCCCTAATGAAGTTGAGTTTTAATTTTGCTGCTGGCACCACCACAGGTAAATATCCACACAGTAGATATTGTTCAAACATGGCAGCCATTTTTCTTGACAACACTCAGTCAACAATGGACAGAGGGCCAGCCATTTTGAGAGAACTGGTCCCAAAGAGCTGGGCAGCCAATTAAGCTCATTCCTGAGTTGGACAAGGAAGATTAGACAAGGCTCTTGCAAGTCTTGATAGCCAGCCAGTGATCTTTGAAGCCTGAGTTGGACAAGGAAGATTAGACAAGGCTCTTGCAAGTCTTGATAGCCAGCCAGTGATCTTTGAAGCCTGAGTTGGACAAGGAAGATTAGACAAGGCTCTTGCAAGTCTTGATAGCCAGCCAGTGATCTTTGAAGGCAAATGTCCGACTATGAACTGACATTAGGGAAGCCGAGGGTCAGGTCCAGGCAAATTGCAGACCCTGTTGAGTGGTCAGATAGCTTGCTGCCATATTCATGCTTGAAGAACAATCATTTAAACAAAGTACCAGATGCCTGTGAAGCTGGATGAGATGAAGAGAAAAATGAAAGGAAAAAAGGGAAATGAAGATAATAGAAAATTTGGGCGGGAATTATCAGGATTCTCTTTTCCTGCTGACAGCGCACTCCACTCATGGGTTTCCCAGCAGTGTGGAGTGGCTTTAATGGGAAATCCCATTGACAAGTGTCAGGAAGAGAGAATCCCACCGTCAGCGAACGGTGGGCTGCCGAGAAACAGACAGTCAGAATCCCACTGCCAGCGAACGGTGCGCTACCGAGAAACATGTTAGACGTTTAGCTGCTGTTGTATAAAGAGTCAAAAGTTCTGCTCCTTTTCACCTACACCTTTATTTCACTTTAACAAAACTCTAGCATCACATCACCTGACACAAAGGCCACCTGAAGCCTCTTTACCTATCAGTGTCAATTATTGGATACTTAACATAAATAACATAACTAATTGGAATGTCTCTTAACCCATTACTTAACAGTCGCCCCTTCCTTGGAGAAAAAACAATTAATTAGGTGAAAAGAAAATTACAAGAAACTCAAAAACACACACGCATCCCCCTCCCCCTCACCTTTTTTTTTCATTTTTGGAAGAAAAGAAAACGGTCACAGAAACAGGCGCCCTTCATTAACAATATCCAAAAGTTTCTCTGAGCTAGCCCCTCATTTTGTAAAACAGTCTGACAATTGATAGCTACTGTCGACCCATTTAATTTTTGCTATTTCCGCTCTGTCCAACATCTGCTTCAAACATGCGATGTCTATCCTTAACCTTTTTTCATTGACACTTTTTGTAGAGTTCACATTTTCCCACAGGGATTTATTGTCAATATGACATTCAATAGGTATATTACCCAAATCCCCTAATCCCAAAATTTCTGTCAATATCTGAGCTATATAAAAGGCCATATCCACCGCCTCTACAAGGCTTAACGTCTCAACAGCCAAAGTGCTATTGACCACTCTCCTTATTTTCTGTGTTTCCCACACTAGAGGGCAATATTTACCATTATTCCTCAAAAGGAAAATTTAAAACCACCTGCGCTTAAAACCCCATCACATTAATTTCATCATTATAAACTATGAGTTTCAAGTGCCTAAGGTCACCTAAAACCGGGAACCTCAAAACACACTCCTGCATTTTTAGTTTTACCAACGCTTTATTTGCTCTTATTATGTCTTGCACTTTGGGATCATTCATTTTTGTACTCAACTTTAAGCCATCAAAACTCACATCCGATCTACTCTGTCTACCTAACCAATTCAGGTGCCCAATTAAACTTCACAGATGCTCTTTTCCACCTTTGAAACCATTGCATCTTTTTGTGAAACCCGGCCACGGCTGATTGCTATTGGGCTGATGCTTTCCAAATAAGATTGTTGATGTAAAGTTGCCCCTAACTTAGTCTGTCCGATTTCCAGTCCAGTATATTTAAATGCACCGGAAACCTGACTTCCAACTCTGAATTCTTTCCTCAAACCAGAGAATACACTAGCTTCGAAATCACTAGTCCCACCCCACAAAAAATCATCGACATGCATCATAAAGATGCCAGAAAGATTTCCTTTATAGTGCCAGTAAAACATTGCCCGATCTACTTTCAACTGGCAACAGCCTAACTTTAACAAAACTGACCTTACCGAAAAATACCAGACTCTAGATGCATCATTTAATCCATATACACATTTGTTCAACTTCCAGAGTACCCCTTCTGTGTGAGCTGCCTCTTTAGGAGGACGGAGAAAAATGTCTCTCTGGAGCTGATGCACCTGCAAGAAGGCAGCTTTTATATCTACAGATTTGCATTCCCATGCCTTTGCGGCTAATAGAGCCAAGAAGGTCTTTAAAATAACTTTTCCTGCCGTTGGTGAATCTACCCTTAAATCCTGATCATCTAAGTTTTCTTCAAATCCCCTTGCCACAAACCTGGCCTTTGCCTTATAAGTTCCATCCGGGAGAACCTTTTCCATGCAAATCCATCTGTGGGATACAGCTCTTTGTCCCCTATCCGGTACTTCCGTGTATACCCCAAATTCACTCCAACTATGCAGTTCTTGCTGTTTGGCATCTTTGATAACTTTTCCATCTAATTTATTGGAAGCCACCAAAATCTCACGTGAATGTGGGCTTCTACTCCTATTAGTATTTGTGGTCTTAGTCATGTTCCGAGACCTTGATAAACTACGTCCCCTCTCCCGTCTGGTATCTCGTTCTGTACCGCGACTGCTTGATCTTTCCCTTCTGCTGTGGGATGTCCTTTAATAGTTCTCGACCTTTTCCTGTGGACCTGTTCACTATCCGATGTACTATCTGAACTGGCACTGCGTTTCTGTGCCCTCCATTTTTGAACTTTGTGTTCCCAATCCATTTTCTTGACTCCCTCCCCTGAATGCTGTACATTCAACCAATGTTTATACTTTCCAGTGGCCTTCCCTGCTCTACTAATAACAGTTGCATCCTCAGGGAAGTATGTCACCTTTGTACCAACTTTTGGCAGTTGTCCTTTTGGAAAAAATGGCCTGTTCTAATTCATCAGAAGTGTTGTGTTCCTCTACAGAGACCCTGTCTATATCAGTTAACTGGTCCTCATAGTTCTGTAACGCTTGCGTACCAGATGATCCTGGTTCCTCGCCATGTCTGTCTGCTCTGTCTAAATTTGAAAATTTATAATCTGTACCCATTATCCTTGATGAATGTACACTAACAGTTTGATTGCCATGTTGCAAAATAATTATTTTGCCATCTATGCCTATAATCCTCCCTGGGCCTTTCCATTCATTAAAATTCTACCCATCTTATAGTATACTATGTCTCCTTGCTGAAAAACGATATTTGATGGCCATACATTATGCCTTAAAGCTCTGTGAATTCTTTCAGAGACTTCTGCTTCCAAAAAGGCTTTTCTACTGCTATGTAATTCATTTAAACGCTCAGCAAAGGCAGAGCTAATTGTAGTCCCTTCCCAAGCTGGAGGCTGGTCATCCAAAAGGGACGGGATTTTAGGATTTCTACCAAACACTAATTTATAGGGACTGTAGCCCCCAACCATCTGCAGTGAATTCTTTGCATGTACCGCCCATGCTGAAGCTGAATTTAGCCTGAAATTCGGTCTATCTGCAAATATTTTCCGGAGCATGTCATCGATTACAGCATGCTTTCTTTCACAGACACCATTACTAAATGGGCTTTCCACAGCCGTATTCATTACTGTGATATTCACATTTCCACACATATCCCTAAACCCATCATTAGCAAATTCTCCCCCATTGTCCAGAAGGAATTTTGCCGGTGGGCCCATTCCTGTCCCTATCCATTTTTCCACGATTTGATCCAGAATTACTCTCTTTTCTTTACTTCGTACAATCATTGACTAAATCTGGTTGCTAAACCTACAAAATGCAAAATAAATATATTATTTGCTTTATCCCAGGTCTTAAGGACCATGGCCACAATATTGTTAAAATCCCTAGCCAAAGGTTGGGTTATTATCGGTCGTGCTGGTGTCCTTCTGTACTTCCTACAAACTTCACAGCGATTAATAACCTGTTCTATTAGTTTAGTATAGTCTTCATCCCTTACCCCTGCATCCTTTAATATAATTTTCATCCTCCGAGGAGACGGATGCACAAATTTCATATGCAGCTTTCATACAACAAGCTTTTTATCAGCTGAAGTCCCATTTTCAACTACCATTAACACATCCTTTACAACTCTACTTGAAATATTATTTGTCAGTAATGGAATATAATAGTGTCCCGACTACGTAAATTGTAAGTCCATCGTCTTTCCAAAAATTGTTGCCTTATCCAGTTTCATGTGTGCTTTCTTCATCGACGGTCTGCTCAGAAGCAAAGATATCTCACTTGATACAACATCCGTACTAATGAAATGATTTACTCCGGCAATATTGCAAGGGATCACCACTCTTTTCAGCGACTTCGGAGTATTATCATCCCCAAACCTGAAACTTGTGGAACTTTCAAATTCCTTAATCTTGTTACGATTTTCAGCATTCAAGGAGTCCAGGTAACATCTTAACCAGTCAATTCCACACACAGTAGATGTGCAGCCACTGTCCAATACAGCACAATTGAAGGGTTCTGCAACCAACACCCTCATTACCGGCGTAAAACTACTTGTTAATAGGACAATGCCTTAGTTCTGGTCACTATCTTTTTCCTCTTCTGACTCTTCCGTGTCATGTGTCGCTTTAAACATAACGTGTTGAACAGTTGAAAGCACAATGGTATTGAGAGTCGCATCGAAAACATCAATTTATCATGCCCCGTGCATTTCTGGGGTTCATCTTCCTATTGTAGGTTCTAACAGGGTTTCTGTCTTCGGTCTCTATCGCCTTCTATAGTTTTGGAACCTGTTTGCAGCCGTGCGATTTCGCCATCCTGTCAGTAGTGTATCTTCCATTTTCTGCTTTATTGCAGGCTGACGTATTTGGGTCTTCAGAGCCATCGGAATCGAATGCTTCCCCAGAAACTTCTAAAAAACTTCTGTCATCTGATCGAATGAGCTATCCTTATCCGCAAACTGAACTCCTGTCAAAACCAGGAGCCTATCCATGTTGCTCACTCTAGCACAGTCAAGTAATTTAAAGGCCAACACAAACTGTGGAAATTCCAGGTTGTGTTTCTACAGCCTTTTATATAGTCTGCCAAATTCCTTTATATAGTCTTCAATGGAGAAATCCTCTATTTTCCGGAACCTATGAAAATCCGACCAAGCTTCTTACGCACTTAACAAGTCATCCTTCTTATAAATCTTATCCATATAACGTAATAGAGTTTCCAGACCTTCTTCTGAGTCTAAATCTTCCAATTCCAGCTCAGAAAACAATTTGCTGCGGATTTTACTGTCAAAAGGTAGAGAAAGAGCCAATGTCATACCTTGTTTTCTCTTTCTCAAGGCAGTTACCTTAGTCCACATAACTACTGCACTTCTCCATTGGTTGTATGATCCCCTTTCAGAAAATAAGGGGGAATCGTCATACCCAGCCATCTTTATCGTAGGTTCAGCCATATATCTTTTTTTTTTCTTCTCACTCACTCCTGTGTTTGGTCTGGAAAAGTTGTATCTTTCAACCCTTCACATTTGCACAGCAACCATACTCTGCTACCATTTGTTAGACGTTTAGCTGCTGTTGTATAAAGAGTCACAAGTTCTGCTCCTTTTCACCTGCACCTTTATTTCACATTAACAGACTCTGCACAAAACTCTAACATCACGTCACCTGACACAAAGGCCACCTGAAGCCCCTTTACATATCAGTGTCAATTATTGGATACTTAACATAAATGAGACAACTAATTGGAATGTCTCTTAACCCATTACTTAACAAAACACACAGACAGAATCCCACTGTCAGGAAACGGTGCTCTGCCGATAAACACACAGTCAGAATCCCACTGTCAGGGAGCGGTGCTCCGCCGATAAACTCACAGTCAGAATCCCACTGCCAGGGAGCGGTGCTCTGCCGATAAACACACAGTCAGAATCCCACTGCCAGGGAACGGTGCTCCACCGATAAACACACAGTCAGAATCCCACTGCCAGGGAACGGAGCTCTGCCGATAAACACACAGTCAGAATCCCACTGCCAGGGAACGGTGCTCTGCCGATAAACTCACAGTCAGAATCCCACTGCCAGGGAACGGAGCTCTGCCGATAAACACACAGTCAGAATCCCACTGCCAGGGAACGGTGCTCTGCCGATAAACTCACAGTCAGAATCCCACTGCCAGGGAGCGGTGCTCTGCCGATAAACACACAGTCACAATCCCACTGTCAGGGAGCGGTGCTCTGCCGATAAACACACAGTCAGAATCCCACTGCCAGGGAACGGTGCTCTGCCGATAAACACACAGTCAGAATCCCACTGCCAGGGAACGGTGCTCTGCCGATAAACACACAGTCACAATCCCACTGTCAGGGAACGGTGCTCTGCCGATAAACACACAGTCAGAATCCCACTGTCAGGGAGCGGTGCTCTGCCGATAAACACACAGTCACAATCCCACTGTCAGGGAACGGTGCTGCGCTGATAAACACACAGTCAGAATCCCACTGCCAGGGAACGGTGCTCCGCCGATAAACACACAGTCAGAATCCCACTGCCAGGGAACGGTGCTCTGCCGATAAACACACAGTCAGAATCCCACTGCCAGGGAACGGTGCTCTGCCGATAAACACACAGTCAGAATCCCACTGCCAGGGAGCGGTGCTCTGCCGATAAACACACAGTCAGAATCCCACTGCCAGGGAGCGGTGCTCTGCCGATAAACACACAGTCAGAATCCCACTGCCAGGGAGCGGTGCTCTGCCGATAAACACACAGTCAGAATCCCACTGCCAGGGAACGGAGCTCTGCCGATAAACTCACAGTCAGAATCCCACTGCCAGGGAACGGTGCTCTGCCGATAAACACACAGTCACAATCCCACTGTCAGGGAGCGGTGCTCTGCCGATAAACACACAGTCAGAATCCCACTGCCAGGGAACGGAGCTCTGCCGATAAACGCACAGTCAGAATCCCACTGCCAGGGAACGGTGCTCTGCCGATAAACACACAGTCACAATCCCACTGCCAGGGAACGGTGCTCTGCCGATAAACTCACAGTCAGAATCCCACTGCCGGGAAACGGTGCTCTGCCGATAAACACACAGTCAGAATCCCACTGTCAGGGAACGGTGCTCTGCCGATAAACACACAGTCAGAATCCCACTGTCAGGGAACGGTGCTCCGCCGATAAACACACAGTCAGAATCCCACTGCCAGGGAACGGTGCTCTGCCGATAAACACACAGTCACAATCCCACTGTCAGGGAACGGTGCTCTGCCGATAAACACACAGTCACAATCCCACTGTCAGGGAACGGTGCTGCGCCGATAAACACACAGTCACAATCCCACTGTCAGGGAACGGTGCTCTGCCGATAAACACACAGTCAGAATCCCACTGTCAGGGAGCGGTGCTCTGCCGATAAACACACAGTCAGAATCCCACTGTCAGGGAACGGTGCTCTGCCGATAAACTCACAGTCAGAATCCCACTGTCAGGGAACGGTGCTGCGCCGATAAACACACAGTCAGAATCCCACTGTCAGGGAACGGTGCTCCGCCAATAAACACACAGTCAGAATCCCACTGCCAGGGAACGGTGCTCCGCCGATAAACACACAGTCAGAATCCCACTGTCAGGGAACGGTGCTCTGCCGATAAACACACAGTCAGAATCCCACTGCCAGGGAGCGGTGCTCTGCCGATAAACACACAGTCAGAATCCCACTGCCAGGGAACGGTGCTCTGCCGATAAACACACAGTCAGAATCCCACTGCCAGGGAACGGAGCTCTGCCGATAAACGCACAGTCAGAATCCCACTGCCAGGGAACGGAGCTCTGCCGATAAACACACAGTCAGAATCCCACTGCCAGGGAACGGTGCTCTGCCGATAAACACACAGTTAGAATCCCACTGCCAGGGAACGGTGCTCTGCCGATAAACACACAGTCAGAATCCCACTGCCAGGGAACGGTGCTCTGCCGATAAACACACAGTCAGAATCCCACTGCCAGGGAGCGGTGCTCTGCCGATAAACACACAGTCAGAATCCCACTGCCAGGGAACGGTGCTCCGCCAATAAACTCACAGTCAGAATCCCACTGCCAGGGAGTGGTGCTCTGCCGATAAACACACAGTCAGAATCCCACTGCCAGGGAACGGTGCTCTGCCGATAAACACACAGTCAGAATCCCACTGCCAGGGAACGGTGCTCTGCCGATAAACACACAGTCAGAATCCCACTGCCAGGGAACGGTGCTGCGCCGATAAACTCACAGTCAGAATCCCACTGCCAGGGAGCGGTGCTCTGCCGATAAACTCACAGTCAGAATCCCACTGTCAGGGAACGGTGCTCCACCGATAAACACACAGTCAGAATCCCACTGCCAGGGAGCGGTGCTGCGCCGATAAACACACAGTCAGAATCCCACTGCCAGGGAACGGTGCTCTGCCGATAAACACACAGTCAGAATCCCACTGCCAGGGAGCGGTGCTCTGCCGATAAACTCACAGTCAGAATCCCACTGCCAGGGAACGGTGCTCCACCGATAAACACACAGTCAGAATCCCACTGTCAGGGAGCGGTGCTCCGCCGATAAACACACAGTCAGAATCCCACTGCCAGGGAATGGTGCTCTGCCGATAAACTCACAGTCAGAATCCCACTGCCAGGGAACGGTGCTCCACCGATAAACACACAGTCAGAATCCCACTGCCAGGGAACGGTGTTCTGGCGAGAAGCATGCGGCTGGGAAACCGGAGAATTCAGCCCTCATGTTGAGATTGTGTAAAATGTAACTCTAGAATAATCACAACAAAGGAATTTGGAGAACATTTAATTGAAGTCTGATTGGAATAATAATGGCTGTTCATTATACTGGCACTGTTAGGCCAGTCTGAGCTTTACTATTCAGCACAATATGATGTATTTTAACGTGTTAGGCAGTGAGTGCAGTGAGTGGTGAATTCCCAGCTTAGTAGCTTCAGAGTTATGGTTTTCTGTATCCGACCCAGAACATCACAGTCATATCTACAAAGGGCATTATCAGATCAGCAGTTAGGTGCTGACAATATCCAAACTGATGCTTGCCGCATAGCATTCAACTTTGAAAATACACAACTGGTGTGACTCCCCGTCAATAAAGCCATTGTAATGCTATTCCTTAAACTCTATCATTGTATTATGCAGAAAATCATTGCCTAATCATTTGGGGCTATATTGAAGCCAATCAGGCCTATGGAGAATAAAATAATCCAGGCTGTAAAATCAGTCTTCCACTATCAGCTTCTCATTGAGCGAGTTGGGTTAAGATTATAATAATATTTCTCTGGTCAGGATTTTGGGAGCCACCGAGGTCAGGACTTTGAGTTTAATTAATTATTACTTTTGATCGAAGGTGGCGTCCATATTTTTGGTTGCGATAATCTTTTGCACATCTGATAAATCAAGACCATAAACATTAAGGCAATAGGCATAGTGTATTCCACTTTCTGACGAAAACTGAAGAAATGTAGCCTCATGGGGAAATTTATTCTGTTCACTATGTTGAAATCATAAGCATGTGCCCACACTTCCTTGGATGTGCTTCGACGACTAAACTGAAAGCTGACAACTTGCAAGGGTGCGGGGCAACCATCCAGAATGGACATTAGGCACCTTGAACATGCAAGCCAGGGTTCTAACATTTGTTTTATGAACCCTTTCCAAATTCATCATCGTCTGACTGGAACACAAAATATGCATCGTGAGTCCATAGTGACCCATGCAAAAACTAAGTAACTTTTTCGTACTTTGTATGGAGTTCCAGCTCCACAGAAACACTGCTGGCTGCGACAGGCCCAGGGTCTTCATTTTCAGGAAGCATCTGTAGGCAGACTCAACATTGGGGAAGTTTCCATATGTATGCTGACAGCTCGCAGCTCTACCCTTCCACATCCCTCTCAATGCCTCCACCGCCTCCTGTGCCGTACAACAGTTTGAGGGATCGCCAGTTGTGAACGAAACACCATTTCACCCAGGGTATCGGGAAGGTGGAAATCATTAGACAGAATTGTCTCTGTTTGAGCCTGCACCACCAGCAAATTATTTTTTAACAGATTGGAAAAGGGTGTCCTGACACAAACATTTAAAAGTAGAACCCCCCACAGAACACCCACTCATACAACATCCATCCACGCAACAGCCCCCCCCCCCCCCCCCCCCCCCCCCAGCACTGCACCCTTATACTGCCAGGTAATGTCTGCAGGCACTGCCCAAGAGGTGCCTGGGGAAGTAGCAAGGAGCGGTACTAGGGCATTGCCAGGGTACTACCTGGAAAATGACCCTCTTCCTGCTGGGAGAATGTACTCATCAGCATGCCTCCAGCGGGTTCTGCTCACCAGCTGTACATCATGGCAACCTGTTGTGATTCACATTGGCGTGAGGGAACATTGACATGTATGGGCAATCTAATAGTGGGGGAGAATCAGATTTAAAGGCCCGATAATATTGAAATGGATTCAATTGGGGTTGGGATTTCTATTGTGTCTTTAGCGGAGACGAGGAAAATCAGAGCATGAAATCCCACCAGTGTAAACCACATTTGCACAGTAGAGTTGGAGTGGAGTAGAGGAATCTGGAACCTTGTGATAAACAAAGCCTTGGTTCATATTTTTTCAAGAAAATGAGGTAGAAATGTCACTGAGACAGAAGTCTATGGTTGTAAATGCTGTCTTCAGTAATAGTGTTGCCAACTCCACTGGACATTTACCGGGAGACTCAAGACTTCTGCCATTGGTTGCACAACATATGCATCATCAAAGTGTTCCACCACCCCAAAGCTCTTCAGAGTGTCCCGGTCAGAACTTTTAGAAATTTGGTCACCCGAGGTGAGACAAACAAGAGACATTGAACCTCTGATAGGGAAGTAGACACAAAAACTCAGGGAGCTGAGAATTGGAGAGGAAACGGGAGCTATTTTCCCTGTCCACAGCCTCCTCTTTGGACTATGGAGACTCTGTCTTCAATGACCTCTGGGTTAATGGAGGGAGGCCACCTCTATTGAGTTGGTGTTCTTCCCGTGCCATGGAGGATTGGCCCATCAATGGTACAATGCCGTCAGCTCATTAAAGAGGGCCTTAATGGTGCCTTTAAGTATGCAAATCGGATGCCTGCTTCCTTGGAGTGGGCAACTACTCTGTATCCGGCCTGGCTGCTGGGGAAATGTCCCAGCAGCGGGATTGCTTCAGAAAGCCAGCCCAGCGGACGTTCGGTGGCGGCTATGAAGGAGTAGGTCGCACATTTGGTGGCTCCCGCTCGGGCCGGACCTTTGGACCTTTTCCCCCGATTTCTTGTCGGACATAATTCGGTAAATTGATGATGGAGGCAATTGTGAAGTGGATTTCTACATCAGTGCATGGAGAGGCGGTGCTCGCAAAAGAAGAAATAGGCAAACAGAGAAGGCTTGGGCAGAAGCTGCAGTCGGAGAAAGCATGGCGGACGACCGGAGTCCTGGCTTGATGACCCACAGTCGACGGAGCAGCTGATGCAGTTCATTCAGGAGGGCTTTGCCAAGCAGAAACAGGAATGCTTGGACCCGATTAAGGAATCGATTGCGCGGCTGGAAATTAGGCTGGATGCTCAAGATCGGGCGATTCAGAAAGTGGAGAAGGCACCTACTGAGCAGGAGGAACACCAAACAGCAGTGGAGTTGGAGGTGGGGATGTTCAGAGACCAGCAGAAAAGGCTCCAGGAGGGGCTGGTTTAGCTCACTGGGCTAAATTGCTGGCTTTTAAAGCAGACCAAGCAAGCCAGCAGCACGGTTCAATTCCCGTACCAGCCTCCCGGACAGGCGCCGGAATGTGGCGACTAGGGGCTTTTCATAGTAACTTCATTGAAGCTTACTCGTGACAATAAGCGATTTTCATTTTCATTTTCAGAAGGTGGAGGATCTAGAGAATAGATCCCGCCGGCAGAACTTGAGAATCGTTGGTCTCCCAGAGGGGTCCGAAGGGGCATACATAGCAGGCATGTTCGAGAAGTTACATGGGGATGGGACGTTCTCCCGATCCTTGGAGGTGGACAGGGCTCACAGAGCGCTCGCGAGGAAGCCGCATGTGGGGGCCCCCCCCCCCCCCCCCCCCCCCCCCCCGAGGGCAATGGTGGTGAGATTCCACAGGTACCTGGACAAGGAGAGTATTTTACGGTGGGCCAGGCAGACACGGAGCTGTAAATGGGAGAATAGTATCCTGCGGATCTATCAGGATCTGAGTGCGGAGGTGGCCAGGAGAAGAGCGGGGTTCAACCAGATAAAGTCGACCCTTTTCAAGAAAAGGGTTAAGTTTGGACTGCTGTATCCGTCCCATCTTTGGGTCACGTTTGAGGAGCAACATTTTTATTTTGAGTCGCCCGAGGAAGCAATGGACTTCGCTCGAAGGAAAGGGCAGGTGGCGGACTGAGGTCTTTGAACTTCGCTGCAGCGCTCATGTTGGAAAAAAAAAAGTTTCCTGTTTTTCGGACGTTATTTGTAATGCCTTCTGTATTGATCTGGGGCTTGTTGCAGAGCAGAGTGAGTTAAAGTTTACATTTGCACTGATGGGGGATGTTAGAATGGTGGGGGATGGTGTGAATATTAGATGTTAGATCTTCTGTTTGATCTTTTCTTTGTTTTTCACGTTTTTTGGGGGGCAATTGTGTTGGGATTGTTTTTCTTTTGCATATGTGGGGGGGAAGAGAACAATAGGTGGGAGAATGTCTGGCACCATGGGCGGGGGTCACCAAGCTAGCTGGGCGGGCTAGCTCACGGAAGCACAGTGGGGGGTGAGCAGATGTTATGCTTGTTGAAGGGGTTGGTTTACATAGTGCTGTTACTCAGAGGGGAGGGGGGGGAATGTTCTGCTGATGGGGGAGGGAGGGACTTTTGCTGTGGGACAGAAACGAGGTCGGGGGAGGAGGCTGCATGAGGGCAGGCCGGCGGATGCGTGAGGCGCGGACTGGAGACTGTCCCAAGAAAGGTGATGGCTGATCGGCGGAGGGGGGTGGGGGGCGGCGATAAACCCCCCCAACCAGGCTGATCACCTGGAACGTAAGGGGGCTAAATGGGCCGGTTAAGAGGGCACGCGTGTTCGCGCATTTGAGGGGACTGAAGGCGGACGTGGTAATGTTACAGGGGACGCACCTTATAGTAACTGATCAGATCAGATTAAGGAACGGATGGGTCGGACAGGTTTTTCACTCGGGGCTGGACTTAAGACAAGAGGGGTCACGATCCTGATTAACAAGTGAGTGTCATTCGAGAAGGGAAGAATAGTTGCGGATGTGGGAGGCCGGTACATTATGGTCAGTGGGAAGCTGGAGGGGCTGCCGGTGGTACTAGTGAATGTGTCCGCGCCAAATTGGGATGATGTGGAGTTTATAAAGAGGATGTTGGGGAAGATCCAGGGCCTGGATTCGCCTAAGTTGGTCATGAGGGAGGACTTTAACACAGTCATCGACCCTGGGCTAGACCAGTCGAGCTCAAGGACAGGCAGGGTGCCAGCAATAGCAAAGGAGCTAAAGGGATTTATGGAGCAAATGTGGGGGGGGGGGGGGGGGGGGGGGTGGACTAATGAAGATTCGGGTGGCCGGGAGTGAAGGAGTTCTCCTTCTACTCACATGTGCATAAAGTGTACTCCAGATTGACTTTTTCATTCTGAACAGGGCTCTACTGTCGGGGGTAGTGGACACGGGGTATTTGGCGATCACAATCTCGGATCATGCCCCCACTGGGTTGACCTACAGGCTAGCAACGAGAGTAGCCAGCGCCCGCACTGGAGGCTGGACGTGGGACTTTTAGCTGATGAGGAGGTGTGTGGGCGGCTGAGGAAAGTATTCAGAACTACCTGGAAGTTAACGACACAGGTGCAGATTCGGTGGTCTGGGAGGCATTGAAGGCGGTGGTTAGAGGGGAGCTGATCTCGATACGGGCCCACAGGGAGAAGACAGACAGAGCAGAGACGGACCGATTGATAAAGGAGATATTGCAGGTCGACAGGAGGAATGCGGAGACCCCAGAGGCAGGGCTTCTAAGGGAGCGACGGAGGCTACAGTCGGGGTTTGGCTTGTTAACTACAGGGAAGGCGGTGGAACAGCTGAGGAAGGTGAAGGAGGCGATTTATGAATATGGAGAGAAGGCCAGCTGAATTCTCGAGCAGCAGCTTAGAAAGAGGGAGGCAGCCTGGGAGATAGGGAAAGTAAAGGATGGGGAGAGGAACCTGGTCGGAGATTGAGCAGGGTGAATAAGGCGTTCAAGGAGTTTTACAGCAGGTTGTATGAGTCAGAACCCCCAGCTGGGCCGGAGGGGATTAGGCACTTTTTAGGGGGCCTGAAGTTCCCGAAGGTGGAGGAAGGGCTGGTAGAAGGGCTGGGGGCTCTGATCGGGTTGGAGGAAATAGCAGAGGGTCTGATGGCCAAGAAGCTGGGTAAATTCCTGGGGCCAGACGGTTACCCAGTGAAGTTTTATAAAAAGTTATCTGGGATATTGGGGTCGCTGTTGATGAGGATGTTTAATGAGGCAAGGGAGAGAGGGGTGCTTCCCCCGACGATGTCACAGGCCACGATCTCATTGATCCTGAAGCGGGACAAGGACCCGGAGCTATGCGGGTCCGTTAGGCCAATATCCCTATTAAATGTAGACGCCAAACTGTTGGCCACAATCTTGGCCTCTAGGATTGAAGACTGCGTTGCGGACGTGATTGGGGATGACCAGACGGGATTCGGTTAAGGGTAGGCAGTTGGCGGCCAACGTAAGAAGGTTGCTAAATGTGATCATGATGCCCCCAGAAGGTAGGGACATGGAGGTAGAGGTCACAATGGACGCAGAGAAGGCATTTGATTGGGTAGAATGGGAATATCTGTGGGAGGTACTGGGGTGGTTTGGATTTGGGCGTGACTTCATTGACTGGGTCAGGCTGCTGTATTAGGCTCCTGTTGCGAGCGTACGGATGAACAGGTCAAGATCGGACTATTTCAGGCTGCACAGGGGGACGAGGCAGGGAGGCTGGGGGGGGTAAGGGTAGTGGAACACAGAGTCTCATTATACACAGAAGACCTGCTTCTATATGTTTCAGACCCACTAGAAGGGATGGAAGAAATTGAGGATTCTGGGGGAATTTGGCCAGTTTTCGGGTTCTCAACTAAATATGCGGAAAAGTGAGATGTTTGTGATCCAAGCAAGGGGGCAGGAGAGGGGATTGGGAGAGTTGCCATTTAGGGTGGTAGGGTGAAGCTTTTGGTACCTAGGCATTCAGGTGGTATGGGAATGGCTACACAGTTAAATTTGGCCAGATTAGTGGACCAAATGAAGGGTGATTTCCGAAGGTGGGACGCGCTCCCATTGTCACTGGCTGGGAGGGTGCAGACTGTGAAAATAACGGTCCCCCCGAGATTCCTGTTTGTGTTTCAGTATCTCCCCATCTTTATTCTGCGGTCCTTCTTTAAATGGGTCAATAAGGTGGTCACTGGCTTTGTATGGGCGGGTAAGACCCCACAAGTAAAAAAGGGGATTCTGGATCGGAGCCGGGGAGGAGGGCGGGCTGGTGCTGCCGAACTTTAGTAATGATTATTGGGCGGCGAATATAGCCATGATTAGGAAGTGGGTGGTGGGGGGAGGGTCAATGTGGGAACGAGTGGAGGTGGCATCATGCAAGGGTACTAGTTTGGGGGCATTGGTAACGGCGCCTCTGCCGTTCACACCGGCACAGTACTCCACTAGCCCCATGGTGGTAGCGGCCCTGAGAGTCTGGGGGCAATGCAGGAAACATGTGGGAGCAGAGGGAGCATCGGTCTGGTCTCCAATCTGTAATAATCACCTGTTTGCCCCGGGAAGGCTGGATGGGGGGTTTCGAAGATGGCAAAGAGCAGGGATCGAGAGGGTGGGAGGTATGTTTATAGAGGGGAGCTTTCCTAGCCTGAGAGAGCTGGAAGAGAAATTTGGATTGACGAGAGGAAATGAGTTTAGGTACCTGCAGGCGTGGGACTTCCTACGCAGGCAGGTCTCAACCTTCCCGCTCCAACCACCAAGGGGGATACAGGACAGGGTAGTTTCCAGAATGTGGGTGGCAGAAGGGAGGGTTTCTGCCATTTACAAGGAACTCATGGGGTCAGAGGAGACGCAGACCGAGGAGTTGAAACGCAAATGGGAAGAAGAGTTAGGAGGAGAGATAGAGGATGGCCTCTGGGCGGACGCGTTGAGTAGAGTCAACGCGTCCACAACATGTGCCAGGCTTATCCTGATACAGTTCAAGGTCGTTCACTGGGCTCACATGACAGTGGCCCGGATGAGCAGGTTCTTTGGGGTAGAAGATAGGTGTGCGGGAGGACCAGCGAACAATGTCCACATGTTCTGGACATGCCTGAAGCTTAGGGGATTCTGGCAGGGGTTTGCAGATGTCATGTCCATGGTGTTGAAAACAAGAGTGGCACCGAGTCCAGAGGTGGCGATTTTCGGAGTGTCGGAAGACCCCGTAATCCAGGAGGAGAAAGAGGCAGAAGTTCTGGCCTTTGCTTCCCTGGTAGCCCAGAGAGGGATACTATGAGCTTGGAGGGACTTAAAGCCCCTGAAGTCAGAGATCTGGCTAACTGACATGGCTGGCTTTCTCTGTCTGGAGAAAATCAAGTTCGCCTTGAGAGGGTCGCTGTTAGGGTTCATCCGGGTAGCAGCCGTTCGTCGACTTCTTTGGGGAAAATTAATCGTCAGCAGAAGGGGGGGGGGGGTCGTCGGGGTTTAGTTTAGTTTAGAGTAGGGGGTTAGTAAAGGTGGGACCTGTAAGGGAGGAATACGGCTTTGGCACTTTGTTTATATTTTCATGTACATTGTTTATTCTGTTGTTGTTATAAAACCATAAATACCTCAATAAAAAAAAGAAAGCCAGGCCACCTGAGCCTCCCATTTTGCCCCCCAAAGACCATTAAAATTCTGCCCAACTTTTCCCATGTAAATGCTGACAAAGGAATTACGAGTGGAAAACGTTGCCGTAAAGGTGTGACAAGGAGTGGCCACAGAAAATAAGCTTATCCAAAAAGGAAGTAAATGCAACTGTCTTAAGTTTTGTTTTAGAAAAATTGAATTTTTAGATTAGTTAAGGGGTTGATTCTCAGAAAATTATCCACCTTCAGCATGACTTCAGTCTTTTCAAGAATTATGTCAACTAACACACATTATAGGGATGTATCACTGAAAGCACACCACATTGATTATCTGACTGCTTACAAAATGACAACTGCAAGGGTGTTTTGTTCACTTGTGAGATATATGGAATTGCCCACTTTCAATTAAATGGTACCAAATGTGTGTTAAGTGGATGTTACCCTGTTTAATGGAACTTAATTAGGTAATTAATTTTAGGTATTGAATGTCGAAGTGGCAAACGAGTTAAAAAGGATCATGTTCAGCACCTAATCGCATGAACTAAAGAGGCTGAAATCTCCAGACCAATACAAGGAAATGTCATTGTTTAAATTGTGTAGATTGTCCATAATGGATTGTGAACAAAATCTTCTCCAAATAATAAAGTCAAATTCTGAATTAGAATCTGTAAGTAGAAAAGCCATTCTTTTTCCATCATCATCAGTCTTACCTGGTGATGTAACACTGTGGGCTAGACACTAGAAAGTCGCCATAGTCCCAGATGACCATAAACTCCTTTCCCTTTGAGGGGGACAGCTGACTGGTGGTGATTTAACCTGGGGATCACCACACCTCAGATGAAGGGCAAGGTTGAGAAGCAGGGGCCTTCATAAATAACTTCAACCGGTACGGGAATTGAACCTGCGTTGCTGGCCTCGCTCTGCATCACAAACCAGCTGTCCATCCGACTGAGCGAAAGTGGTTCCCAAAAATATGGACGTCATTGTGCTCCATCCGCAAAGCTCAGATGCCTAGAGCACTGTACAAATAATGTTCTGAAGGTGAAGGACAAGCCTTATATCCTCACCACTCTGTCCCGGTGGGGATACCCATTTTCCCTGTGTATTCCAGGACTGGGAAATAGGCACGTCTTACATCCACGGTCCAATTTGCTTTCATCTCAGAAATGTTTTGATGCATTCTGAGCTAGAAATCAACAGGAGAGTTTGTTTTTTGTATGGACAGAGCCAGTTATTAAAGAGCTACAGCTCACTAGTATCAGGGAACTAATCATAGTGACAGAAAGATGAACGATTTATTCCCAACAGCAAAACAGGGGATAGTTAGAGACCACATATCCTTTTGCTTCTGAAAACTAGGTGGCCCTGCTGTTGGAGGTAAAACATTGGGGACAGAAGGTGAGGCACATTCATTATATTATATCGAAATGAATCACAATTGCCAATGCCACAGCCACATTTTCTGCTTCCAAGTCATATCCTGGAAAATGGAGCCTTTCATGATTCAGATGACCACTGAGATTGTAAAACTAACAAAATCCTTTATTAGACAAAGCTGGGAACTGCTCCTCTAATTTTGAATGGGAGAAGTTGGAGTACTTACTTAATTATTTAAGGTGGCTGCTCCTCAGTTTGAGGCTAATAGGGATGGGAATTCAAAAGACTTTCTTGAGAGCCTGTTTCTGGCCAGGGGGCAAAGTGGAGTGGATCACTCAACTGGCCTTTTCACATGTTCATATCTGGCTAGCCCTGGAGCCAGAGCAGGAGTGCCAGTGTCCACAGTTGTGCTTGAAGCTTTCCACAGCTGGTGGGTGTGACATTGTGAGAAAGGTACAGAACAGTAAGGGTTAATGTAATCTCCAAATCAACCACTAGAGGGAGCTAGATGCAGAACTATATAAAGCATTGATGCTAAGCCTTCTGGGAGAGTGTTGAGGAGAAGGTCAGGAGAAAGACTGTAGGAAAGCGAGTGTGAGTGAGAGCAGATCAGAGTTATTGTATTAGTGTAGAGATTTGTGGTAGATGAGTGTAGATTGTATGTTTATTGTCAGTTGTTTATTACATAGAAGTAAGAGGTCGCATTCAGTTAAGTAGTGTAAATAAATCTTTAGCTTTGTTCAATACAAGAGCTAGTTGTGCTCTTTGTGAACACTACGCCAACCATCCTAGGATCTGAACCACAAAGAACACCACAGTGGGCATCGCAGGACTGGAATATTTTGGGAACACTGGGAATATTATAATTTGTTTTAGAGTCATCTTGTTCAAAGTGTATTAAAGAAATAAATTAACTTCCCTTCATTTTGTGCAGGCCACATGCATTAGTTTGGAGTCTCTTGTTTCAATTATATGACCTGGTTTTAATTGGTAAATCCTGTCATTTCTATTGCTGTCTCAAACTCAGGCCAGCTTATTCTAATCGTAAGCTTCATCTTTGGTCGCTGCCCTTTGCTTTGCTCTTGCTCTGTACTGACAGGAAACACTTACAAATCCCAAAGTTAGATGAGCTGTGCAAAAAGAAAGAGCAACTGAAAAGGGAACCAAGATGAGAAGTATGCTTGAACCAGCTTAAGGACCCTCTGCAACAAGCAGTATATACAGATCTTTAAGCCTTTTATCTTTATTGTAAAGTTGGCTATCCATTTGTAGAATTGACGGCTTGTAGTATCCACCTTGTAGTTGGAAATTCTATCAAGGAAGGTTGAGAGTCCTTTGGCTCTGTCATACTGTGGGAGATCAAAGGTTAGAGTCTTACATCAGCTAATGGAGTTGATATGAGCTGACAGCTTTGCTGATGAATTATCTTTGCCAGCATCAATTCACCTTGTTCAGAATTAGCACTTACATTTTCCCCTTTTTATTTAAGCTACGTTGTAAATAGACATAATGGGCACGATTCAACAGCCACATTGCGCCCGGCGCAGATTTGGGTGTACCTGGTAAAGAGCAGAAAAGGCCAAATGCCCCCAATGCAGACCCTGTTCAGAGGATGGGTGTGAGCGCGATGTCAGTGGAGAGACAGGAGTTAGACTTTTGCAGAAACTGAGGAGCACCAGAGCTTTCCTCACAGCGAGTGATCATCACTCTCCTGCCTCGTATGGTGACCCCTGACAGTGCCAACACAGGCCCATCACCCTGGAGTGGCGTTACACAGACCCTGGGAGGGCTGAACAGGGTTATTGGGGAGAGGGTGGTGTGATGGGGTGGGGGAGATGGGGGGCAGGAGGGAAATGGGAGGGTAGGGGTTAAACTGACAGACACATCCTCATCCAATGTGAATCTGTTGTGGATGAGGGCCTCACTGGCCAACTTAACAGTGTCACTGGTGTTGCTGTGCTACCCTCTTCTGCCTTCTGCCCTTGAGATTCACTGGTGTCAGGAGGGGAAAACTCGGACAACTGAAGATCGCCGTTGTCTCTTTGGTGGAAGGCTCCGATTGGCCTCCAACTCTTCCTCCACTCTGACAGTTACCATAGGGTCCTGGAGGTCTCCATGGGATGAAGTGGCAGCTGGTATATGCTCCAGAGGGCATTGAATTATCTGCCATTACCAGCCCTGGTGGCTCCCCATTGTCTGCACCATGATGTTGACGCTCTCAGCGATGGCCCTCAGTGGCTATGTAATAATCTGCAGTGTCTCGGCAATGTCCATCTGCATCTGGAACACATCCCTCAGCGACTGGGACAGGATGTTGAGTCCCTCAGCCACGGTCAACACAGACTGAGCCATGCCTTGGGAACTACCACTCAAGGCGCAGATGTTCTGCTCCAGGTTTTCCACTGTGGTTGTCATCCTGGCAGTGTTGGCCTCGGTGCCACGCATTTTCGGCACCATCTCCTGTGCCCAAAGCCTTTGGCACTCCTCCAAACGCTAATGCTGGAATGTCCCCTCCTGAATGTCACTGCTGTGTCCTATCATCTGCATCAGCTCTGGGAGTGGAAGAGAGGATTCTGGGATCTTGTGAGAAACAGAGACTTTGTCCAGAGGCTCGACATCTGACTGGGACCCAGCTGAGTCCTGGGATTCAGCAGACCTCCGACTGCTGACTCCCTTGGATGTTCCTGCCACCACCTGATGTGCATCAGCAACTGTGGGGAGATGTCATGATATGCACTCTTGTACATAATGAGATACAGGCAGTGACAGACACCCAGTACAGCCAATCAACACACAGGACAGAACACAACCAATCAACAGGCAGAACACTAGAGGGTGGTCTCCCACTATAAAACACATGAGGCATCAACCCTCTGCCTCTTTCCGCTGGTGACAACTGTAGTGACAGTCAGGGTGTATATATCAGTTAGCACCTTCTACACGTGGCTCAGAGCTAGTCTGGTCTAGTTAGTTATAACAAGCACGCTTAGATTAGTAGAGTGTCAAACCCACAGCCAACTGTGTGCACTGCTTAACAAGTTCAATAAAGAGTATTGAACCAACATCACAGTTTGGAGTCTACTTTCAAGTACAACTGCATCCAGTTGCGGTCCATGTTACCCCAGGGTGAATAACACAACATGGTGCTCATCCGATTGTGCCTCAGAAGCCTGTCCACTAATGTCATCCACCGAAGTGAAAGAGGCGGGTGATAGCTGTGGGCCTGGATGGTGGTCTCCTCAGAGCACTCCTCCGAGGTGTTCTCTTGGATGTCGGATGGGGGAAATGACTCCGGATGGCTTGACCACATCAGATGGATTTCCTGTGAGAGAATGGACATGTGGTCAGTGAGAGGGAAGGATCATTTTGTCTAACACGAACTAGTCACTTGAGGCAGGTCATCTGGGCGAAGGTCATCTGGCAGTGGATCCTCACGTCTGTGGCGCAGGCCAACCTTGCTGCCAGTGACTGCCATCTCCTTGAACAGCCCCGCAGTTTCCAGGGCCCGCTCTTCATAGGGGGCAAAGACTTGAATCTCTGGGACTGTGCTGCCCTCCAACGCCCACCCCCACCCGGTCTTAGCCCTTTCCAGCTTATTGTGGGGTATCTTCTCTTGCAGGGACAAAGAGAGGGCATTGTGAGCCGCAAGCTTGAGAAGTCAGGGGTTGTAGCAGGTTGCATGTGTGGGCACCGCACCTGACATAAAGGGGATGTGCTGGTGGGTGTCAAGAGGTTCTGAGGAGCAAGCACTGGGACATCAAGTGTGGGGAGGATCTGAGGTGTCAGCCATTGATTATGTGGGGGGGGATTCTGGGAATTTGAGGGCAGCAGGCAGAACTGATGCCAGAAGAGAGGTGGTAACTTACCCTTGCAGCTTGGTGGAGGTCATTGATCTTCTCCCGACGTTGGTACGCAGTCCTCCATGTCATGATGCCTGAACTGACAGCCGCTGCCACTGCCTTCCAGGCGGCATTGCTGACCCAGCTGCTGGTCCTCCTACTCCCTTGGGGGAACAGGGTACCCATCTTGCATCGACGATGTTGAGAAGTCTGGCCAGGTTGGCATCCCCAAAGTGAGGAGCAAGTCTGCGTGCTGTCATGCTTGTATGTTGACTGGGAGTAAGTGGTGAGGGAGTGTTTAATAGTAGCTCCTGCTTGTTAGCGGCGAGAAACTACGACACAATTCCAGCTAATCAGATGGTGCGACAACCAGTAATGGCGAGAAGCACATTAGGGCTAATTTTTGGCATTGTGTGCCATTAAATACGGTCCGTGATCTCCACAATGCGGCTGTTGAGAAACAGCCCAACAATCGCGCCCAAAATGACACTTTTAGAGTGGAGAAAACCTCAGATGTGAAAGGCCGAAATATCCAATCCAGATCAGGAGAATATAGCATTATTATGTCCCTGGATTACACTGCATTACAATTACTTTGGGGCAATGTGAGTCAGCTACAGATTGGGTGACTGGCACCACTGAAGCCAGAAAGGTATCCATAGCAGGCTGTATAAATAATCTCCAACTGCTAAAAGTAATCAGGCAATAACAGTCATACGCTAGCATGACTCACTACCTTCTGGAAAGGAGGAAAGACATTTGTTTTTAAAAGGTCTGCTGATTGCTGGTGTTTCTGACAGGATCACACGAACTGGACAACATTTCGGCTCCAAGACTAACATTTATAAAATGTGATCATTTAAGTGTATGGGATTAAATTGCTATTTACTACAGCGCAATATGATGGATGAAGATGACAAGGTTCTCTTTTGAAATGCAATGCGCTGAATTATGAAGTAATCCATTTTGGTATGAAGAATGAGAAAGGGCAATATAAAATAAAGAATACAGTTCTAATGAGGTGCAGAAGGATCTGGGTTATTATGTGTATAGATCACCGAAGAGCAGATTGAGAAAATGGTTGATAAAACATAGGCGATACTGGACATTATAAGTAGAGGCAGAGAGCAAGGAAGTGATTGTGAACCTTGAAAAACACTGCTTCAGCCTCAAATGGATTATTGTGCCAAATTATGGGCATCACACTTTCAGAATAACGTGAAGGGCATAGAAAAGACTCACAAGAATGGTTCCAGAGATATGTGACTGCAGTTATATGCATAGATTTGTAAAGCTGTGAGTGTCCACCAAGGCAAAGTGAAGGTTGAGAGTAGAATTAATAGAGGTGTTTCAAGTCAGGGAAATCTGGACAGAGTAGACAGGGAGAAATTATTCCCCATTGGCGAAAGGACCAAGAATGAAAGGACACCAATTTAAGATGATTGGCAAAAGAACCAGAGGCAATATGAGGAAAAACATTTTACACAGCAAGAGATTAGGATCTGGAATGCACTGCCTGAGACCGTGTTGGAGGTCAATTCAATCAAAGCTTTCCAAAGGCAATTGGATAAACATCTGAAGAGAACAGACAGAGGGATTGGTCTAGCCGGAGTAGCTCTTGCAGAGAAATGGCACAAGCTGAATGGCCTCCTTTTGTGCTGTAAACATTCCATGATCTTAAGATTTTTGTAAGCATAGCAAATCAAACTGAGGTTGTTGGCTAACAGAGAGTTGAGAGCACTAGTCTTTATGCTGTGTAAATTACTTTGTAATTTCTAATAGGGCTTTGTGTAAAGATCTTAGGCCTGATTGTCATCCCTCAGTGCGCTTCTTCCGAGGTCAGGTGTCTCCATTGTGAAGGAACACAAGAAAATTGTGTTTCCTCCAGCATATACTTTTCGTGTTTTGGTATTAGTTTCTGAAAGCCTGAAAAAGATGCACCTCCTTGGAGAGTTTGTGGCCACTGGAGGAAGCCTGCTGAGGAGCCAAGCACTTTCTGAAAGATATGTGTAAATTGTTTTGATACCAAAATGTCAATATTAAATATGCTGTTGTAATGTAGATGTATACTACGCAGTGATTCATCATAAGAATCACCCTGCAATGGTAAGTTGATCCCTACATTCACCACTTTTGTGTAAGTGCTGACATGCATTACAGTACTTTTTCCATTGAATAATGGGACACACTGCATTAAAAATGTTAAACAAAAGTCCTGTCAGTCCCTGATGTCTTGTGTTGTGCTCTGGCTATTTAAAAAACTGTGCTTTCGGAAGTTGAAAAAAATCTCTGCACCTGTTCTTATCTATGGTTGATAGGTACAATATTTTGAAATTCAAATGGGGCACCATTATCTTCTGTCAGCTTTAGGTGATATTTATTACATCTGTAGTCCTTATGAATGCTTGACTGTGTCTCAAAAGCTCAGCAGATCTATTTATCCAGGCACAATTAATGCATTGAAGAGACTATAATAACAGAATATGCCATTGATGTGGTTTCTTGTTTGTTTACAAACCTAATAGGCACTTCAAGGATTAATTGTTTTGCAGCGGAGTGGTTTAATTTTTCCAGTATTAATGACAGTGTGTTTGAATTCAGCTTTTCATTCGATAAAGGTTATTTTTTTCCCAATTATTTTAAAATAATTCCCACTGGTAATGCAAGGCAACTGAGGACTGCACATAGTGCATTCTGGCT
This sequence comes from Scyliorhinus canicula, assembly GCF_902713615.1. NCBI lineage: Eukaryota > Metazoa > Chordata > Chondrichthyes > Carcharhiniformes > Scyliorhinidae > Scyliorhinus > Scyliorhinus canicula. The sequence continues at coordinate 171,557,786 of NC_052148.1, read as the reverse complement.
GAGTGTGCTATGAAGAGTGCATGGGGGACATGAGGGAGAATGGGGTGGCGTGGGAGCTGAGGAGGCATGGACAATCTGAAGGGATATGATGTGACATGGGGTAGGATACAAAACCAGAGGGGGTGGCCTGGGTGACCTGAGATGGAATGGGGTGGCATGATGGATGGGTTCGGGGTGGGAGGGTGAGGCATGAGATTTAAGTTATGGTGAAAGCTGGGTTGCTGTGTTGGAAAACCGAGGTGAGTCTTCTAACCAGCCTGCTTCCACACACACACTGCGAACACACTCCACCTCAGCTACAGAATGTACTGCAAACCCTGCATGAACAGACAAAAGTCCCGGACAAAGTCACAAGTGGGTCATTTCGAAAGGCGGAAAGGTACACAGCTTGGGTTTTCCCAAACCAACAGGAAAATTTGGCCCCTTGTCAGATAATCTAGGATTATTTGTCCATAAATAGAGATTGATTAGCGGGTACAAACTCTGAACTGCAATAACACCGGGAGTCAGCACAAAGGTTTGTCCATTTGATTATGAACTTTTTGTTTTGACTTATAGCATTGTATAGCATAGTAGTATGAATGACTCTGGAGCAGGAGAATCCAACTCCATCCCTTTTGATTATACCTCTGAAAGGAACCTTTGCCATTTTGACACCAGTTTAACTCAATTATTTGCCTTTCATTTGATTTCAGTGTGTGAGCGTGAAGAACAAAGTAAATTGTTTAAAATATTTCAGTCTACTAAATTAAGCAGTCAGTGACCCTGTTTGCATGAATTATTTAATGGCATCATCCATTTTGTTGATTGTTTATCTTGTTAATAATCTAATTAGCTGATGCAGTGGCAGAATGTCGTTTAAGTGCAATTTAATTATCTGCATCAGGTAATCTGTTCAAAAATTCCAAAGAGCCTAGGTTGATGGGCATTGACAAATCTATAAACTAATTACTGGATTAATGAACATACTACTAGTTCTAGACGGCCATTATTCAGACTTCAGATTTATGTACGCACCAAATGCTTGGAAATTGTAAAATAACACTGCTGCCTCGCAACGCCAGGGACCCGGGTTCGATTCTGACCTTGAGTCACTGCCTGTGTAGAGGTTGTATGTTCTCCACCGTGTCTGCGTGGGTTTCCTCTGAAAGTCCAAAGATGTGCACGTTAGGTGGATTGGCCATGCTAAATTGCCCCTTTGTGTCCAAAGATGTACACGTTTGGTGGGGTTAAGGGATAGGGCAGGGGAGTGGGTCTAGGTAGGGTGCTCTTTCAGAGGGTCGGTGCAGACTCGATGGGCCAAATGCAAGATCCTATGATTCTATAACAACTGTTCTTTACTAATGACGCAATATGTATCAGCTGCGTTTAAATAGGTTGAATTATTTTATGTTGGCATTCATTCAATAGATTTAATCTATTCAATGCAGGAGGTGACAGGAGTGACTTTATGTAAATGACAGCACAGTGGCTAGTCATGAGACTTGTTTCAGAGTATAAATAACAACCGGGAATCATTTTCTGAGCATACCCTGGAGGTGGAGAAGTTCAGCAACCACCAGCACATACAATCGCACCCAATACATTCATGGACATTTTATCATATATTGTGAGTGTCAATCATGACCCAGTTGGTAGCTCGCTGTGTTTCACCCCCACAACCCAAAGATGTGCAGGTTAGGTGGATTTTCCATGCTAAATTGCCTCTTAATTGGAAGAAAAATAATAATTGGGTACTCTAAATTTATTTTCAAAAGGTGACTCAGTTGGTAGTACTCTCGTCTTTGAGTTTCAAGGTTCAACCCCCCACTCCAGAGCTTGCCTACGGCAGTCAGGTTTGACACTCCCATTCAATACTGAAGGAGGGCTGCACTGTTGGAGGTGTCGTCTTTCGAGATGAAATGTTAAACCAAAGTCCCACCTTACTGTTTGGGTGGCTGTAAAGCACCCCAAGACACTGGGCGGGGTTTACAGGCTGTTCACACCAGTGGGAAATTCTGGTCTCATGCACGGGGTCTCCGGCGGCAAGGCGGCCCATTGACAATGGAAGGACTGGTAGATCACGCAGGTGGGCCGCCTCCCACGCCATAAAACACGTGGCGGGATGGTCGGTAAATCCTGCCACTATTTCAAAGAAGAGCAATGGAGTTATCCTGAGTGTTCTGCCCGATATTTAATCCTCAAATAACATCACAAAAACAAATTATCAGGCCATTATCACTTTGCCGTGTTTGGACGTTTAGCGTAAATTAACTGCTGTGTTTCCTATATTACAACACAGACTACACTTCAGAAAGTACTTCATTGGCTGAAAAGCACTTTGAGATCTTTAGCAGCTGTGAGAAGTGTTATATAAATGCAAGTCCTTCTCTATGTTATGTACCAGCAGTTTCCTGGCGACAACCCATGCTTGCACTTACCCAGTTTGTTTACCCAAAGCATGCCACCCTTGCAAATAAATTTGTCGATTCTGATCCGGATTCCGGGTTCTTTACATTAAATATTAACCGCTTTTATAGGTGGTACAATTTGGTATTATGGATTGCTTTTGCAATGACCTCTTTTGTTTGCTTTGTTTTCAGCAATACAGACGTGCACACTGTGGCCTCATTACTCAAGCTGTATCTGCGGGAGCTGCCAGAGCCCGTCATCCCCTATGCCAAATATGACGAGTTCCTCTCATGTGCCAAACTCTTCACCAAAGAACAAGAGAGTGTAAGAATTTTACCTCAAATGCAAAACATTTGAGACCAACGTTTACATTATGAAGTAATTTAATAGCCGTTTAGGTACAAACTCTCTCTCTTATATAACTGTATGTCTTCGATAGCCATGTTGTCCAATAAACTAGTTACTCGAAACATGTGGTTAATTGGGAATTCAGGTGTAGCTAATTTAATTTTTGATTAAGAAAATTTTTTTAAAATGATGATCGACACAATCATTGGGCAAGTGATCTTAATGCCCATATTTGTATGGTGTGTGAATCTGCACTTTTCTGCTAAAATCTTGAAACAAAATACAAGATGTGTTCTAGAGTGTTTCTTTCCTTGGTTCCTGCTTAATGGTTAGCTGCTGAAACAACAGTCATAAATGCTGAACTTTAGCACCATGGAAATACATATAATCATTGGTTGGAGAGGAGAGATGATATGTGGCCAGTCCAACCAATCGGAATAACCACTTCATGCCAGTTGGAGAAAGCAAAATCAATCCATAACAACCACTTCCAACAGGACACTTGTTAGGAAAGGGCAAGCAGGATCCAAATACATTCTGGATGGAAAGCAGGAGCAGGCATTTTAGAATTACCACAAGGAAGTAAAGTATTGCTCACGACTGCTGGACAAGAAACCTGGAAGTTGCAGGAAGTTAATCTGCATCAAATATACGGCAGAATGTCAGATGTTCATGAAAGAGAAATACTGCAAGGTTTTGAACTGAAATACTTGCTGGGCGAATAATGTAAAGTGGCCATAGTTCCAGGTGACCATAGTCTACTTTCCCCTTTGAGAGGGAGAGCTGACTGGTGATGACTTAACTTGAGGGTCACCACACCTCAGACGAGGGGCAGAGGTGAGGAGGCGGAGCCTTCATGAATAACTTCAGCTCGTACAACTAAGTGAATACATACATATTAGGTACATATTCCTGCATTATATCAATGAAAATCTCCATGGAAATTGTGCATGTGGCTAAAACGCTGTTGCCATTGCCACACTCTGGCTGGCCAGTGATCCCTCTGGACAAAACTGAGATATTAAAATGCTGCATGTGCTATAAATGTTAAATATCACAGAGAATGCTTTTGGTCAATCATCTGAAAGCGAAAGTGTAAAGTGTTCAGGAATGGTCCATCCTCAGTAAAAAGGTTCTAATGAATAGCATTGATTGTCAAACTGTGAACTTCCATAATTTTCCATTTGTTAACCATTATTACAATATTTTCCGCATGCATGAGCATATATAAATGCGATCGATAGTTTCATCCATAAAGCCATGTAAACATAACCCCGCTATTTACAGCACCAAACTTTCCTCAGTGGTGCTACTGAGAAGTAGTGCTTCTGGGTTTCAGGCCTGGATCATAAAAGTAAGCCAGTAATGCTATCTGGCATGCTTATTCTTTAAAAGGCCCAATATGACAGAAATATTTGAAAACCTTCGCATACATCCAATATCACATAATGCAGGCCTTGCCTTCAATGCCCATGTCCCATGGATGAATTAAAAAATAGATTTCAAATGTATTTCATTTCAAGTACTTTCACAACAGAGTGAATTATTAGACATCAGAAAGTGCTCAATTAAACTTTAACAATAAGTTTCATTTCCATCTGAATATAGCTAAATGTCCCTCGCCCCTTAGATCCTGATGCCATTGTAATAATAAAATGAGAGACTACAGAATAAGAAACTACCATTTGATTCATGGAGATTGTTGTTTCCACAAACGATCTGCAAACTAATCTGTAAGGGACCCTAATCCACCCATTTAATGTCCTGAGGGAAAGTTCTCCAGCAAAAATTCCAAAGACGCTGAAACTCTGCGCCTTGGATCTGTATCTTGCTTCTCAATCTTGTTTCTAATAGTCTGACTCTGACTCATTCACTGTGCTCCAAATATACAAAAATGTGTCAAGCTTTGATGTATCAAACAAAAGGGACATGACATCGATGACAGGGGTTTAAATGGAATCCATGAGAGGAACTGATGTGCAGGGCTATTGCTGCCTTGTTTGTAAAACTCATCTACATTAGGTGCACTTATCTAAGTTTTGAAAGCATAATTTTAATGCTGGATACCAAGTTCCAGTTGGGGCTCTCTGAATGTTTGTTTTTAATAGCCTGTTTTATCTCTTTCAGGGAATGAAAGAACTAGTGAAACAAATGAAGACCCTGCCTCCAGTCAACTTTAACTTGCTGAAGTACATCTGCAGGTAAACTCCGGTGGAAGGATGGCAGGCCTGCTGGGTGACCATCTTTTTTGACACAGTACCGAATTCAGACTGTTAACTCACGGTGGTCTGCTGGTGTAATGTGATGCTCGGATCAGCTCCAATCCACTCAGCATCTCAGAAAGAGACATGTCACTTCGCAAAGCCGGCTTATCTCTTTAACACATCGGTCCAGGCCTACCTGAGGTAGCAAATTCACACGATTAAATAGATTAGGTAGCCTGCATGATCTGCCAGCCCAAGGAACAGGGCACAACAGGCCACACAGACTGAATGCAAAGGTTGTCTTGAAATTCAATACATTACAGCATGCAATTACAGCACGCAATAGAACGTAACAGAGGAGCACCATGAAAAGTAGGTACAGTTCCATTAGCGCAGGAGAATTTTCTTCATATTTGCAGGATCTGGTCCATGCTGCCAATTCACTTAATAAGGAGCTGGTGGTGGTGGCAGATGTTTCACTTTAACTGCTACCTCATAGTAATAGGGCTGGATTCTCCCAAAATGGGGCTATGTCCCCACGCCGGCGTAAAAACACTGATGTTTCACTCCCGAGTTTCCAATAAAAAAGAACAGTCGATTCACTTACCTGCTGGGAGCTAGCAGGGACCCAGAGTGATTCACGCAGCTTTAGCTGCGGATACGGGCCCCTGCACTTCCAGTCTGGGGTCCTCACATGCGCACGGTGGTGGCCTCCAGTGGCCACGCCGAGCGCCATGGTGGACTCGGACCCCGGAGGCAACTTTGAAATGTAGGCCCCCCCGATCGGCCACACGCCCGAAGATCCTTCCGGCCTGATCTCTCCCCAGCCACCCATAAGACCCCCAACCCCCGATGCCCGATACAACCCCCCCCCAACCAGTGCATCCGCAGATCCCGACAGGCCACGCCGTCAGGAACTCGGCTGGTCGGGAGTGGAGGATCGCTGGGCGAGCCTCTGGCAATGGCCCCCCAGCCACGCGGAGTACTATGCGCACATGCCGATTTTTGGGGCCTGGAGAATCGCTGGAAATGCACTGGGCCCGATTTCGGCGCCAAATTGGATTCTCCTCCCCCGCGCCAAACGCGATTTCAGCGCGGGACTGCCGTGAATCCAGTCCATTATCTTTGTAACTAAATAATGTATTGGACCACTTCAGAAGATTAAGAGCCAGCCTCAGTAGTGCAGGACTGGAGTCCTTTGGAAGTAAGCCAGAAATAAGTAGCAGGTTCTCTTCCTTGAATAGCATCATAGGAAGTCTTACAACACCAGGTTAAAGTCCAACAGGTTTGTTTCAAATCACTAGCTTTCGGAGCACTGCTCCTTCCTCAGGTGAAGAAGGAGCAGTGCTCCGAAAGCTAGCATTTGAAACAAACCTGTTGGACTTCAACCTGGTGTTGTAAAACTTCTTACTGTGCTCACCCAGATTTATTAAGCTAAGTTCCATAACTTTGAATAATAGTATTCACATTAGGAACATTGATGTAGATTATTTAACCCATTGAGCTCCGTCATTCAATATAATAATGTCTGATACTCTGCGCATCTATTCCTTTTACCAAAGTGGATAACCTCACATTATTCCACGTTATATTCCATCTGTCATATTTCTGCCCACTCACTAAGTCTCTCCAAGTTGTCTTGAAGTTGCTTCACACCACACATTCCAACCTAGCTTTGTGTCATCCATGAACTTGGAAATATTATATGTGGTCCCCACAACCAAATCTTTGATGTATGTATATATTGTGAACAGCTAGGGCTCTGAGTACTGATCCCTGTGGTACCCCATTCGTCACAGCCTGCCAATGCGAGAATGACCTGTTTATCCCTACTCTCTGTTTTCTACATGTTAACCAATCCTTGAGCCATGCCAGTATATTACCACCTATTCCATGTGCTTTAATTTTGCTAACCAACCATCCGTGGGGGACTTTATCAAAAGCATTCTGAAAATCCAAGTATACCGTCTCCACCAACTCACCTGTATCAATTATGTTAGTGATATCCTCAAAGAATTCAAAGATGTTGGCCAAACATGATTTCCCATTCATAAATCGATGTTGACTATGCCCAATCAGATCCTTATTATCCAAGTGCCCATTAATAACATCCTTTCTAATAGATTCAAGCATTTTCACTACTACTGATGTACAGCCAACAGGTCTGTAGTTCCTTACTTTCTCTTTCCCTTCCTTAAATAATGGAGTGACATTTTCTACTTTCCAAACTGCAAAAGCCATTCCAGAATCTATAACATTTTGGAAGATGATTTTCAATGAATCCACTATCTCCATAGCAACCTCTTTCAAGGATGTAGATCCCCTTGACCACTGGTTTGGTTATCTGGTATCATAAGGACTATGGGCGCGGATTATGGAGCAACCTGCCATGTGTTCGGCGGCATGAGGCGACCCGCCCAGCATTAGAAATTTCACAGAATGTCATATACTATCAATACTGTTCAATAAAACAGTATTCTGGGAAAATGACAAGGAGCTGATTGACAATTGAAATTCTCCCACTTTGGCGGAATATTGACGGAAACCCAGAGAAATGCGTCAGTATTGTTTAGACAATTTCTCTGAGGTTTCTGCTGAAGTTCTGCTGTAACAAGCAGCAAAGCTAACCCCAAAACGATACTCAGTAATGAAAACACTGATAATGGACAGTGTCTTTTCAATTTAGGCCAAAGGCAATGTTTAGTTCTGAGAATGAAACTGATCCCATGTCTTTGACAGTGTAGATTGTATACCTCATGTCAGTGGAGAATACAAACCAGTGCTATGTCATTTACACATATGGCACTTTTCATGTGTCAGAGGAATAATGCATGCGACAGGCAGTAGTTAACACTGATTCAGAACTCCACAAAAACTCTGATGGATTAATTAATCTTTCACAGGTTCCTGGATGAAGTCCAGTCTTATTCAGATGTAAACAAAATGAGCGTTCAGAATCTGGGAACGGTGTTTGGTCCAAACATACTGCGTCCAAAGGTTGAAAATCCTGTGACTATTATGGAAGGTAACTTTTGAAACCTAAGCTTCAGATTTGTCTTTGTTTTACCAGTGACTTCATCTACATGTATTTTAAATTTTCTTCTTATTTTTCACCTTTGGGTGATTGCCAACCCTATTGTAATAAGGCTGAACATGATTCTGACCATTGTTAATCATGGTTAATCAGCTAGGCCAATCATTGTATGTTGTTCTGGAGAAGGACCTGAGGAGGAATGAGAGGGAAGGACATTCATATTTAGACAATTGTTCTACATCTCCCCTTGCCCAAAAGAGTTGTGTGTACAGGCAAAGGTAAACAAACCTTAACAGACCACAGGAAATTTCCCTTCGAGGGTTACAAACAGTGGAGTGACAGAATTATGTAGTGTCCTGGACTGAGACATTCAGACTTATAGGGCAGGATTCTCATTGGCACCATTGGCACCGACGCGGTCAGGGACCACTTCGCCCCCCCCCCCCCCCCCCCCCCCCCCCCCCCCGGCGATTCACTGCCCAGGATGGACCGAGAGGCCACGCTAAAAAAGCCAAGTCCCGCCGGTGCTGTCCACATCTGCTCTTACCCGGCGGGACCTCGGCGTGGCTGCATTTGGGGGCGGCCTGGTGGGGGGTGGGGGGGTCCAACCCGATCGGCGGGCCGGCTTCTCGGTCTGGGGGCCTCTTTTATTCTGCGCCGGCCCCTGTAGTCGTACGCCATGTTGCGTCGGGGTCAGCGCAGAGGAGGGGGCCATTGCGCATGCGCGCATTGGTGCCGGCCCCACTGCGCATGCGCAGACCCGCCGACCCCACTACGCATGCGCAGACCCGTGGCGCTCATCTGATGCCGGGGATCAGCAGCTGGAGTAGCGTGGGTTGCTCCTGTGCCGTGCTGTAGGGGTCAGAATTGCTGCTCCTGAGGCCATATTGATGCCGTCGAGAAACGCAACGGCGTTTACGACGAGCCAACACTTAGCCTCAGGATCAGAGAATCCCACCCATACTTTCAGACGAGTTTTGTTGTCTGGCTCTTCCCCCTTCCCACCACATGATCTTCTGGTCCTGCCAATGGTGACCCACCCCCCATGCAGTGGGTGTCCCGGGAGCAGGAGGGGCGAGCCACGCAAAATGCCACAGACATCGGCGGGACCGTGAGATCCCACTGCCGGCCAATGGTGAACCGCCTCCACCACCAGAAAGCATGCCATGGGGGTGCCGGAAAGTATTCAAGAAATAAAGGAAGGAAAAGAAGAGGGTGGCCGTGTTGATTAAGAACATTGCAGTTCTGGAGAGAGAGGATATCCCAGAGGGGTCAGGGACAATATCTATTTGGTGAGAGCTTAGGAATGTAAAAGCTGCAAGTACATTGCTTGGCGTGGTCTATTGGCCACAAATAAGTGGGAAACATGCAGAGGAACAAATATGGAAGGAAATTATAGAGGGGTGCAAGAATGATAGAGTAGTAACAATGGGGAATTTAATTAACTGAATGTAGTCGGACATAGTAGAGTGGAACAAGTGTTCCCAGAGTGTGTTCAGGAAAATGTTCTGCAGAAGTACATTTTGTGTCCAATGAGAAAGGAGGCAATGTTGGACCTGGTTCTTGGGAATGAGTTGGGCCAAGTGGATCAAGTCCGGAATTTTCCGTCCATTCGTTGGCAGCACGATTCTCTGGTCCCGTCGGCAGCACACCTCCACTCATGTGTTTCCCTGCAGCATGGAATGAGTTCATTAGGAATTCCCATTAACAGTGGTGGGAGTGGAAAATCCCACCTCCAGCAAACGGTCCCACCACCGAGCAACACTTGGCTGGGAGGCCCCGGAGAATCCAGCCCCAAGTGTCAGTAGGTGAACATTTAGGGGATGAACACCGATCATTGCATTATAACGTTTAGGTTGACTGTATAGAACGAACAATCCAGTCAGAATAATAAACTGGGGGAAAGCCAACTTCAGTAGGATAAGAATGGATCTGGTCCAGATAAACTGGAATCAAAGATTAGCAGGCAAAACTGCAGCTGAGGAATGAGCTGCCTTTAAGAAAGCTATAGCTCAAATACAGTCACGGTATGTTCCTATGAAGGGAAAAGGTGGGGTCAACAAATCCTGGGACCCCAAAACAATGAAAGAAATAGAGATTAAGAGGAAACAGAAAAAGTATGCTTCCGAAGGAGATCAGATAGATAATACAATTGAGAACCAGGCTGAATATAAAAGGATGAGAGGGGAATTGAAAAGGAAATCAGAGAAGCAAAGAGAGAGTATGTGAAGAGACTGGCAGCTAACATAAAAAGGAATCCAAAAGTCTTCTAAATGGTAAAAACTTGGTAACAGGAGAAGTGGGGTTGATTAATGACCAAACAGGAGATTAACATATGGACTCAGGGGGCATGACTGAGGTATTAAATTAATACTTTGCACCTGGCTTTACCAAGGAAGAAGATGCTGCCCAGCCATGGTGAAGGACACTCAAAAGGGTTCAAAATTAATGATGAGGTATTAGATAGGCTGTCTGTGCTTAAAATCGATAAGGCATCAGGACTAGATAAGATATCTCATAGAATAGAATTTACAGTGCAGAAGGAGGCCATTCGGCTCATCGGGTCTGCACTGGCCCTTACAAAGAGCACCCTGCTGAAGCCCACTTATCTACCGTAACCCAGTAACCCCCACTTAACATTTTTTGGACACTAAGGCAATTTATCATGGCCAATCCACCTAACCCGCACATCTTTTGACTGTGGGAGGAAACCGGAGCACCCGGAGAAACCCACGCAGACACGGGGAAAACGTGCAAACTCCGCACAGACAGTGACCCTGCTGGGAATCGAACCTGGACCCTGGAGCTGTGAAGCAACTGTGGTAAACATTATGCTACCGTGCTGCCCACATATATCCAAGGATGCTGAAGGAAGTAAAATTGTGGAGACCGGTGAAAATTTTATAATCTTCCTTAGATTTAGAGATGGTGCCAGGTGACTGGAGAATTGGACATGATACATCCTTGTTTGATAAAGAGTGTAAAGATGAGCCCAGCAACAGCAAGCCAGAGTTTAACCTTAAACTTAGAAAACGATAATTCAGAAGTCACTTGGGCAAATACTGGTTAATGAATGAAAGCCAGTATGGTTTTATTAAGGGTAAATTGTGTTTAACTAACTTCCTTTTTTGATGAGGTAACAGACAGGGCCAATGAGGAGGTTAATGAAAATGAAAATCGCTTATTGTCACGAGTAGGCTTCAATGAAGTTGCTGTGAAAAGCCCCTAGTCACCACATTCCAGCGCCTGTCCGGGGAGGCTGGTACGGGAATCGAACCGTGCTGCTGGCCTGTCTTGGTCTGCTTTAAAAGCCAGCGATTTAGCTCAGTGAGCTAAACCAGCCCTGAATGTGATGTATCTGGACTTCTAAAAGGCATCTGGTTATGTGCCGCACAACAGACTTGTGAGTAAAGTTAGAGCTCACAAAATAAAGGGACAGTAGCAACATAGCTATGGAATTGACTGAATGACAGGGGGGAAATGAATAGTGGTGAATGATTGGTGTATTGGGCACAATTGCCAAATTTGCACATGGTATGAAACTTGAAAGTATTGGGCTGGATTCTCCCAAAATGGGACTAATGTCCCCACGCCGGCATAAAAACGCTGCCGTTTTACTCTGAAGATTCCTGGGAAATAGTGGAGCTGATTCAACGACCTGCAGGGGACAGCAGGGACCCAGAGTGATTCACACAGCTTTAGCTGTGGATACGGGTCCCCTGCACTTCCGGTTTTGAGTCCACGCATGTGCACGGTGGCGACCTCCAGCGGCCGCACTGAGCGTCATGGCGGAGCCAGGCCGCAGAGGCAGACACAGAAATTAGTGCCTCCCAATCGGCCGCACGCCAACAGATCTGATCGAGCTGATCTGTCCCCCGGCTGCCAATAAGGTCACTCCCGGTCCGCAGCCGCCACGCGAGGATCCCAACCGGCAATAGCACATTAGTTCCACGCCATCGGGAACTTGGCCGGTCGGGAGCGGAGGATCGCTGGGCTGGCCTCTGGCAATGGCCCCCCAGCCGAGCGGAGTACTCCGCGATCACGCCGATTCTTGGGTCCCAGAGAAACGCCGGACTGGCGGCGATCCCGATTTCGGCGTGAAATTGGATTCTCCGCTCTCGCGCCGAATGCGATTTCGGAGCAGGGCTGTGGAAAATCCAGCTCATTGTGAACCATGAAGGGGATAGAGAAGAATTTTTTTTTAAATGTACAGGTTGGTGGAATGGGTGGACAAGTGGCAGATAGAAATTAATGCAGAGAAATGTGAAGTGATTCACCTTGATGTGAAGAATGCAGAGAGAGAATATAAAGTGAAGGATACAATTCTAAAGGTGATGCAGGAACAGAGAGACCTGGTGTAAATGTGCATATAATATTGAAGGTGACACGACAGATTGAGAGAGAGGTTAATAAAGCTTATAGTATTCTAGGCTTTAGAAACAGTGTCAAAAGAAGTAATGGCAAAATGAGGAAAAATGTCTTCATGCAGCGAGTGGTTAGAATCTAGAATGCGCTATCTGGGAGTGTGGTAGACACAGGTTCAATTGAGGTATTGAAAAGGGAATTGGATCATTATCTGAAAAGGAAAAATGTGCGGGGCGACAGACAAAAGGCTTTGGAGTGGCCTATGGTGAATTGCTCCTTTCGAGCAGTGTTTCTCAAACTTCTTTTCCAGGGGACCCATTTTTATCAACCAGCCAGCCTTCGGGACCCATGCGGGCAGCCTACACGACCCATGCCGGCTGACATTTGCGACCCGCCATTTTCTCTTACCTTTAATGCGCGAGGTGAGCCTGCTTGGTCCTCATTTACTTGTTTGCTACTGACAAAATGGAGGATTCGCAATCACACCCAAAGAATGTGACGTCAGCATTTGGGGTGCGTGACCAGCTCTCTGCTTCGCTTCCAGCAGGAAGATTAAAATTATTTTCTTTAAAAAATCATCTTGTGCATCAGGGCGCTGACGGCAGGAGGAAGTGGTGCTTCTCTTGTGCTTTTGCGCATGCGCACCGATGAGCGTACACGCGTGCGCAGTGCTCCCACATTTTTTTATATAGTCGCGGCGGTCATTTTCAAAGCCGCACGCAGCCGGCATTGTTGAAAGCGGCTGCTGTGGCTGTTGCACACGAATTTGCGCGATCGGGAACACCATGACGGATGGCTCCGCGACGGACAGCTCCGTGACCCACACCAGCAGACCTTTGCGACTTGCGCCGGCTGACCTTCACGACCCACGCCAGCAGACCTTCATGACGCACGCCGGCCGACCTTCGCGATTGACTTTCACAACACATGCTGGCCAACATTCGCGACCCACCATTTTCTCTTACCTTTAATGCAAGAGGTGAGCCTGCTTGGTCCTCATTTACTTGTTTGTTGCTGACAAAATGGAGGATTCACAACCGCGCCCAAAGCAGTGACGTCAGCGTTTGGGGTGCGTGACCTGCTCTCTGCCTCTCTTCAGGCAGGAGGATTACAATGAATTTTTAAAAAAATCTTCTCCTGCGTCAGTGCACTGACATCAAGAGGAAGCGGTGCTTCTCTCGTGCATCTGTGCATGCGCAGCAATGAACGGGCACGCATGCCTGGTGCACCCGCATTTTTTATATGATCGCAGCCGTCATTTTCAAAGCCGCTCACAGCCGGAATTGTTAAAAGTTGGCTGCTGTGGCTGTTGCGCACAAATTTGCCGCGACCCTCTCGACACCCTCCCCCAACCCACCCGTGGGTCGCAACCCCCACTTTGAAAATGCTTGCTTTAGAGAACAAGCACAGACGTAATAATTTTTATTAGTGTTCAAGTAGGCTTACATTAACACTGCAATGAAGTTACTGTGAAAATACCCTAGTCACCACACTCCGGGGCCTGTTCGGGTACACTAAGAGAGAATTCAGAATGTCCAATTCATCTAACCAGCATGTCTTTCGGGACTTGTGGGAGGAAACTGGAGCACCCGGAGGAAACCCACGCAGGCACGCAGAGAACGTGCAGACCGTGACCTAAGTGGCAACCGAACCCGAGACCCTGGCGCTAAAGAGCCTCCTTCTGTGCTGTAACCATGCTATGATTCTATGTTGTCTTGCATTGCAGCTATATTCTGTGGCCAATGCTTCTGACTTTGGGTGGACAAGCAAAACCCTTCCCATTAGCTGATGGTAGAAGGACTGGAGACAGAGATTGAAGATTGAAGTTGCGGGAGAATGGGAGGAAGAACAATTATATGCAGCAGTGGTAATGACCTGAACACATTGCCAATCAGGATGAAGGCTGTGGAAACAGGCAATGATTTTAAAAGGAAATTGGATGGGCACAAGAAGGGAATTAACTTGCAGAGCTACAGGGATCAAGCTGGCGATTGCTCCGAAAAGAGCCAGCATGGCCTTGACGGGCGGAAGAACCTCCTTCTGAGCCGTAAATTACTCTCTGACTTTCTGACCTTTACCCAAGGGCCATAGAGATGACCTGCTTTCTGCTGCTGACTTGTTCTCTGGTCACCTCCACTGCGGCATCAGAGAAGCAGGGAGTTCTGACTAAGTCTCAGGCTAGAAGTGGCTAAATGGCTGTGTGTTATCCACCACTGCGAATGCTGCTCCCCTCAAGAAAGTGCAAGCTGTCTTTAGGTGCAGCACCATGAGTGCAGGCAGATTGCTAACTGCATTTAAATTCGGCCTGGCCATGAAAATGTCTTGAGGCCCCATCCCTGCTGCCTCTATTGAGTGGGCGGAACAGATTCCCCACCCACCGCTACCCAAGTTGATGCGAAATACAAAAGTTAAGCTTTGTCTTAAGGTACCAAAAATGGTGCCTTACAGTGAACTGAATTTCTAAATTTCTACGTCAGAATGGAGGACTTAGCTTTGTAAACCATCATAAACGCCTTTTATAGTTAAATGTCAGCATAACTCAGTGAAAATGAAAATCGCTTATTGTCACGAGTAGGCTTCAAATGAAGTTACTGTGAAAAGCCCCTAGTCGCCACATTCCAGCGCCTGTTCGGGGAGACTATTACGGGAATCGAACCGTGCTGCTGGCCTGCCTTGGTCTGCTTTCAAAGCCAGCGATTTAGCCCAGTGAGCTAAACAGCCCCAGTGAGAAGGTCTTGCAGCGAAGTGGGTAGCATTCCTGCTTCTGAACCAGACGTTCTGGGAGTCCCAACTCAGAACTTGATGGTCAAGTAGATGTATTCAAGGGCGGCATTTGGCACAGTGGTTAGCATTGGGACTACCGTGCTGAGGAACCGGGTTCGAATCCCAGCCCTGGGTCACTGACCGTATGGAGTTTGCACATTCTCCCCATGTCTGCGTGAGTCTCACACCCACAACCCAAAGCTGTGCTGGTTAGGTGGATTGGCCACGTTAAATTGCCCCTTAATCGGAAAAAAATATAACTGGGTTCTCTAAATTTATTTTTAAAAAGTAGATGTATTCATAACATAGCCAATGGGGTTGAGTATCAACCTGCAACATCCTTTCAATGCGCCAATGGCAGGTGGGAAGAGCAGGAGAGACTCCTGGTCAGCCATGCTTGATGCAGATGGCACCCCTCAAGTTTTTGGCCTTTGGTGACAGGTGAGCAACCTGTTCCAAGAAAAACTATCTATGGAAACAAGTAATGTCCGCCTTGTGTACCACTAGTGCGGGAAATGAAACAGCATCAACGTGACTCAATTGGGAGCATGCTCGCCTCTGTAATCATATGGTTTCAGGTTCAAGTCCCACGCCAGGACTTAAACACAAAGTCCAGAGCTAGCAGACCAGTGCAGTACTGAGGGAGTACTATACTGTCAGAGGTTTTGGCCCAGAACGTCCGTTCCCTGGTCGGTCGTGCCCTGGAGTTACCGCAGAAGAGGTCTCCACACCAGGACTGCACGGTAATTGCAAACATCCAATGGGCAATTATCCTGGAATTCTCCGATACTCTGATTTAATTCGGAAAGTTCAGAAGGCTCCGACTCTCTTAGCAAAATGGTTACCAAGGAAAAGTTAGAAAGGTTAAATCCACTTCCATCTCTTGGGTAGCTATACAAGTGCCCTGATGTGCCATCAATGAACACAAGACGAGTAGTGAACGTAACTGTAGCTTTAATAAGCCAAATAGAAAGCCTCCCGAACTGGGGCAGAGGCGGAGACCAGCCACCTTTATACTGAGCCCGAGGGGAGGCAGAGTCAGCAGGCAGTGGTTTACCACATTACATGTAATACGTTAGCAGTTTACCACAATATACATATAATATACAACAGTGGTTTATCACATTCACCCCCTGTTTAAAAAAAGAGTCCAGCGGGTGTGAAGTGGACTTAAAGATCAAGTCTGTCAGGGGCCTTGACCTTCCACTGTGATCGCCTCAGTCCCGGCTGTGGTGTGGGCACCGATGTCGAGACCTGCGACATGAAGGAGGAACCCTGATCGCTATGGATGGAGGTGGGGAACCCGAACAGGGTGAAAAGACTGTGCAAGGCCTTGATGACGATGGCAGAGGTCATGTCAGTGCATGGGATGGCAAAGAGGAATCTTGAGTATTCGTCAACAATATTGAGGAAGTACACGTTACGGTCAGTGGAGGCAAGGGGCCCTTTGAAGTCGATGCTGAGGGGCTCAAAGGGGCGAGAGGCCTTTACCAGGTGCACTCTGTCTGGCTGATAGAAGTGCAGTTTGCACTCCGCGCAGACCTGGCAGTCCCTGGTCACAGTCCTGACCTCCTCGATGGAGTAAGGCAGGTTGCGAGCCTTGATGAAGTGAAAAAAACTGGTGTCCCCCGTGTGATAGAGGTCATTGTGGAGGGCCCAGTGTCGGTCTACTTGTGCGCTGGCACATGTACCGCGGGATAGGGCATCTGGGGGCTCATTGAGCTTCCACGGTTGATTAAAGATCTCTTAGTTGTAGGTGGAGAGCTCGATCCTCCACCTCAATCTTGTCGTTCTTTATTTTGCCCCTCTGTGTATTGTTAAACATGAAGGCAATCGACCGTTGGTCAGTGAGGAGAGTGAATCGCCTGCCGGCCAGGTAATGCCTCCAATGTCGCACAGCTTCTACAATGACTTGGGATTCCTTTTCGACGGAGGAGTGTCGAATTTCGGAGGCATGGTGGGTACGGGAGAAGAAAGCCACGGGCCTGCCCGTCTGGTTGAGGGTAGCATCAAGTGCAAAGTCCGACACATCGCTCTCCACCTTGAACGGAAAGGACTCGTCCACAGCGTGCATCGCGGCTTTGGCAATATCTGCCTTGATGCGGTTGAAGGCCAGGCGGGCTTCAGCCGTCAGAGGGAAAATGATGGATTTAACAATGCCTTGTCCGCATAATTGGGGACCCACTGGGCCTAGTAGTAAGAAAAGAACCCCAGACATCTCTTCAGGGCCTTAGGGCAGTGGGGGAGCTGGAGTTCCAGGAGGGGCGCATGCGGTTGGGCTCGGGCCCTAGGACTCCGTTTTCCACAACGTAGCTAAGGATTGCTAGGCGGGTTGTGCGGAAAACTCATTTCTCCTTATTATAGGTGAGGTTCAGGAGTTTAGCGGTGTGGAGGAAGCGCCGGAGGTTTTTGTCATGGACCTGCTGGTCATGGCCTCAGATGGTGACATTATCTAAGTACAGGAACGTGACCCGCAGCCCGTACTGGTCAATCATTCGGTCCATTTCTCGTTGGAAGATCGAGATCCCATAGGTGACGCCGAAGGGGACCCTGAGGAAGTGGTCGAGATGGCCAGCTGCCTCAAAGGCAGTGTATTGGCGGTCCTCCGGGCGGATAGGGGGCTGGTGGTACGCGGACTTTAAGCCAACTGTGGAAAAGACAGGGCAGCACGGTGGCGCAGTGAGTAGCACTGCTGCCTCACGGCGCCGAGGTCCCAGGTTCGATCCCGGCTCTGGGTCACTGTCCGTGTGGAGTTTGCAAACCCCGTGTTTGCGTGGGTTTCGCCCCCACAACCCAAAAAGGTGCAAGCTAGGTGGATTGGCCACTCTAAATTGCCCCTTAATTGGAAAAATGATTGGGTACACTAAATTTAAAAAAAAAAAACTGTGGAAAAGACTCAACACTGCGCAATCTGGTTGACCATGTCAGATATGCAGGGGAGGGGGTATGCATCGAACTGCATGTACCGGTTAATGGTCGGACTGTCGTCGATGATGGTGCTTCTCCCCAGTCTTGACGACCACCCCTTCGGATCTCCAGGGGCTGGTACTAGCCTCAATGATCCCCTCTCGTGTGAGTCGCTGGACCTCCGACCTGATAAAGGCCCTGTCCCGGGCACTGTATCGTCCGCTCCCAGTAGCGACGGGTTTACAGTCCAGGGTGAGGTTAGCAAAGAGCGAGGGTGTGGTGACCTTAAGGGTTGCGAGGCTACAGACGGTGAGGGGGGGCAGGGGTCCACTGAATTTGAAGGTAAGGCTTTGGAGGTGGCACTGGAAGTTGAGCCCCAGTAATAGGGCAGCGCAGAGATGGGGAAGGACGTAGAGCTTAATGTTAGTGTACTCTATGCCTTGTACAGTAAGGGTCGCGACACAGCACCCCCGGATTTCTACTGAATGTGATCCGGAAGCCAGGGAGATTTTCTGCGTCGCGGGTAAAATTGGGAGGGAGCAGCGCCTTACTGTATCCGGGTGAATGAAGCTGTCTGTGCTCCCGGAGTCGAAAAGGCAGTCGCAAAATGGCCCTTCCTCCCACACCCGTTGCAAGTTGTGTTCCGTGCAGAGCAGCGTTGTCTGGGATGCTTACCCTAGCCGCAAAAGTAGCACTTTGGGCTTCCGGCGTTGGCAGGCTGCTGTGCGGCACAGGCTTGCTCCGCACTTGAGTCGAATGATGGCGGCGCCCACGACGTCCACGAGGGTGCCACGTGGTCGGAGGTGGAGGCCTCCATGTTCTGGAAAGCCACCTTCAGCGGGTTTGAGAGCTACACCGTCTCTGGGAGGCCTAGTGTACCCCCTTCTAGCAATCGCTGGCGGATGTAGTTTGATTTAATGCCTGCGACATAGGCATCCCTGATCAACAGCTCTGTGTGTTGGGTAGCCGATACCACCTGGCAAGCACAGTTCTGGCCAATAACCCGCAAGGCACACAGGAATTCGGCTTGTGATTCTCCAGGGCGTTGTCGCCTCGTGGCAAGAAGGTGCCTAGCATACACCTTGTTTACAGACTTTACATATTGTCCCTTCAGCAGCATTATCGCCTCCGTATACGAGGGGGCGCCCTGATGAGAAGAAAAACTTACGGGCTCACCCGTGCGTTGAGTATTTGCTGCTTTTGGAGGTTGGTGACGTCTTCGGTGGAGGATCCGAGGTAAGCATCGAAGCAGCTTAGCCAGTGCTCGAATGTTGCAGTGGTGTCAGCTGCCTGTGGGTCCAGCTCCAGGCGATCAGGCGTGAGTGATGAATTCATCTTAGAAGTTTAGCTTATTAAATTGATGTGCCATTAATGAACACAATACGAGTAGTGAATGTAACTGAGGCTTTAATAAGCTAAATAGAAAGCCTCCTGGTCACTGATCCCGAACTGGGGCAGAGGCGGAGATCAGCCACCTTTATACCGAGCCCGAGGGGAGGCGGAGCCATCAGACAGTGGTTTACCACATTACATGTAATACAGTAGCAGTTTACCACAATACAGATAATATACTACAGTGGTTTACCACATGCCCCCACCAATCAGATCAACCATTCAATAAGATCATGGGTGAACTGCTTGTGTTTCGAGTTCACGTTGCCATCTACCCCGATTTGATTCTCTTGCCTA
Organism: Scyliorhinus canicula; assembly: GCF_902713615.1. NCBI lineage: Eukaryota > Metazoa > Chordata > Chondrichthyes > Carcharhiniformes > Scyliorhinidae > Scyliorhinus > Scyliorhinus canicula. The sequence goes on along the minus strand of NC_052148.1, from coordinate 171,538,085 downwards.
ACAAGAATCCATCTACCTCTGCCTTAAAATTATTCAGTAACCCAGCTTCAACCGCCTTCCGTGTCCCTTGCAGAGACCCCAGAACAGCTCAGTGTCCCTCCGCACAGCTACAATGTGTCCTGTGGAAAGGGCTAATGAGGAAATTTTGTTTTTAATTAGATTGTTGATTTATTACGATTGTGTTAGTATATTTTAGAATGTGTATCTGGATAACGAAGTAGAAAACACATTTAATGGCCCCAATTTGAACCCCGGGCAGGTCTTTAGGGTTGAAGTGAGTTGGATGCTTACTCACTGCTGAAAAATCAAGGGTGTGTTACTTTAAAGTCCAAACCTTGTGAATGGGTCTCCAGTCCACTTGCGGCCGAGAAATAGCTGGAACAGAGCTGGGCAGAAGCTGCTGGCCTGTGGAAAACTAGGTGCCATTGCGCTCTGATAAGTGCAGGGAAGTGGGGAGGAGGACTAAACAATCCCCCAGCCTTCACTGACCCCATGACCGAAAGGTATAACTGCTTGGTTCTCTTCCTGTTCCTGGGAAATCCTTATCCTCCTCAGCCTGGTACAAAAGCCACAACGGTTCCCCTGCATAGGCCCTGTTCAGAATAGTAGTCAGAGCCTGATGACAGCATCAAACTTCAATCTACACATTTAAAGAAAAACAGTCAGCTTCGAATGGGCCCCTTAGCTGCCAATCCAGAAACCTGAGTAAAAATCAGTCAAGAGGATATGGGCGGTTCAAGGACAGCTAAGTAACTTGGGTTAGTTTAACTGCACACTCAACCATATCTGCTGGGCAGGTTGGGTTAAAATAGTCCCCATCGAGCCACAATTTGCTGTAATTTGATATTTGCAATTATGGTCTTCCTATTGTGGAGAAGTCATTTAATATTAAAATCTATTTTATTCAAACGTAAAAAAAACAGATGGAACAGATTTATAAATTTGTTATATAATAGATGGGGCCTCTGCAGTATACTTGGGTTAAATTACTCCCTTAACAGATAAGATTCATAAAACAAATCTCTTGGAATATAAAGTTTACAAGCTGGCAATGGTACTGTAAGGTAACCCAGTATGTTCTGTTGACCATTTAAATTAAATTAACTTTAATTTTAAATAGATTTACATGGCACCTAGGTTGCCTGGGGAGCTACAGGAAATCCCATATTTTGGAATTTTTTGTTGTTACTGTCATCTGGATATAAGTTTGAAGAAAACTTGGAAAACTACTATTACATCAAGCTCCAGCCAACATGCGAGAGGAAGAAATCATAGATGTTGGGCAGAATTTTCCCCATAACTTGCCAGGGTGTCAGGCTGTGTCTAAAAACTGATGTGTATCTCGGCTCTTTTCCCCTATCCCACACATAACGGGAACCTCCCAATATGATTGCCCAGAGAGCCCTCCATTGCACCGCCCCACGCACAGGAAGGAACAGCCAGATTGACCCCTGCCAGGTTGGCACTCTCAGGTCGACAGTGCCAAACGGCAGTACCATCCTGTGACAGGGGGTAGTGCCAGGACACTGCACGGGCATGTCACTCCCTCCCTGCATGGCATACTTACCTTGATGCCCCTGGCAGGATTCCCTCGACTGAACCCATTTTTAAATGCATGTTGTAAATTGTCACTTTGGCGAGCTTTCAATATTTAGTGAGGGAGGAACATGTGGCTGGAAGGTCCGTTGTAATAATAGGCGTGATTCATTACACAATGCTTAGTGTTGGGATAGGCTGTTGAATCTCGTGGGAGGCGCCCAGATACGCATATCTAAATGAGCCTTATTGCTCATTTAAATATATGTTCGCTGGATTTTTAAAAAATAAATTTAGATTACCCAATTATTTTTTCTAATTAAGGGGCAATTTAGCGTGGCCAATCCACCTACTCTGCACATTTTTGGGTTGTGGGGGCGAAACCCATGCAGACACGGGGAGAATGTGCAAACTCCACACGGACAGTGACCCAGAGCCGGGATCGAACCTGGGACCTCAGCGCCGTGAGGCGGTTGTGCTAACCACTAGGCCACCGTGCTGCCATGTGTTCGCTGGATTTAACTGCCGCCCAGGACTTAACAGCTGCGCCGGGAGATCTCGCCAGGGTGCCATCTAGTAGCGGTCCACACAAACATGGACTAGGTGTAACGGCACCTAGTCAGTGAGTCTCCCAGGCCATTGGAGACCTCTGGGTAGTTGGGGACAGGGCAGGGTGGTACCCTGGCTCTCCATCTGACAGCTGGGCACTTTGGCACTGCCAGCCTGACACTGGCACTGCCATCTTGGCACCCTGCAGAGCCAACCTGGCACTTTCAGGGTGCCTGGATGGCACTTGCAGGCTAGCAGGGGCAGGGCCAGGTTTCCAGGCTGGCCGTGACAGGGAGCCTGGGTGCCAGGTTGGCACTGAGAGGGATCGGGCCTGGTTGGGCCTTACCAGGTAGAGAGTGGGGGGGGGGGGGGGGGGGGGGGGTGAGGGGGATTCCCAGAAGTCTCTCCAAGGTTGAGGAGGGTGAGGGGGTGTCAAAAACAGGGGGAGGGCCTGAAAGGGAGGGAGGAAAGATCAGGGCAGCCTTTCAAACACGTGCCCCGATCTGCGAGGAGCCTTTGCTGCTGTCAAGCTACAGTTTTCCACCAGGAAATCACTCGAAGTGCGGCCTCGACTGAGAGAATCTCCCGAGACCAAAATAAACAGTAAAGGGCCGTTGAATAGCGAGATGTTTCTCGACGGCACCAAGCAGCACCCCGCTAAGCACTTCATTCAGCGAGCTTTAACCCAAGCACACTGAATCGTGCCCAGTAAAATAATAACATGTAGTCAAATATATTTAAATTGGGTTCCCGCTCTTCGTCGGCTGGAACCTCATTATGTCATGGCACGGGGCAGGGAAAATCGGGAAACAAGGGTCGGGATTCTCAGAGCCTCTGCGCCACAATCACGCTCGGAGCGGGGGCAGAGAATGGGCATCAGACCCGCGATCAGGTTCGACGCCGCTCCTGCGATTCTCCGGGGACCGGAGAATCACCGCCAATCGTGCGCGGTCGACGTGGTGCCGGTCGGGGGCCATTTAAAGAGGCCCCCGCAGCGATTTTTCACTGACAACTGGTTGAGTTGCCGCCGCCGTGGTTCACTCATGGTTCCACCCAGCAGGAGCTTGGAGTGGCGGCTGTGGACTGAGTCCGCAGCCGCCCTGATAGGGCGCGGGGGAATCCATCACCGGGGGGGGGGGCCTCCAGGACGGCCAGGCTCGCGATCATGGGCCACCGATTGGCGGGCATGTGCGATCTGGGGGGTGCCTATATTGTCAGTGCCAGCCCACAGTGTGTGTCCGCCATGCGCGGACCCGCAGCCGGACGTGCAAGGCCCCGTATCGGCAGCCGGAGCTGGGAGGACTTTTCGGGGGCCCTGCTAGCCCCCTTCAAAACGGAAAATCACTCTGGACTTTCCTGCTGGAAGTCCATAGTGATTCGCGCCCGTTTTCTTGCGGGCATGGAGACATAGCCCCACTAACAGAGAAATCCGCCCAAGGTCTCGCCAGCGAGAATCTAGTTTCCTGACTCTTGTGGAATTTGCACCTGTGTCATTGATTACACTCGCGGTGGATGTGAGTGCAAAATCAATCACCCTCGCTGCCAACACAGGGAATTTAATCAAACACACTGCTGCCCCACATGACTACTTTAAACTGTCCATGATCGCAAGGAGGATTCTACGTTGGCAGGATCCTCCGCTTCACCGGCAGCGCACTCACGCCCGCGGATTTCCCGGCATGGGGGGTGCCCACATTGGGAAACCCAATTGACCGGCTGCCAGGACAGAGGATTCCCGCTGCCGGCTGGGGCACGCGTACCAGAAAACAGGTGTGCCGGTACGGAGTATCGCCTTTATTTCAGACACTTCACAATAAATATAACAAAACAATGAAAGGTTATATTGTTTTTAAAAAGGCTCAGTTTTTAAATGAATGGGAAACATTAAAGGGGTAATCCTCTGACTATTGGAGAGTGAATACTATGCAATGATTTTCTGGCATTGCAATGAATGGTTAACACACCATGCAGAATTATTGCTAATGGGGAGTTCCTTGCTCAGGCCAAAAAAAACAGCAAAGTGCCATTAGCCTTTCCCGCCGCTGAAGACGCCGAGAAACACCCGCTAAATGCGCCATTGAGCGGACGTTAACTCATGTTCGTTATATCATGCTCCTTGATCACCCCACAATCATGCATGCCCCACCGACTTGCTGTATAGTCCAGCTTCCTATCACTGTCTCCCATGCGATTCCATAGGACTGGCACCACCCTCCCTAACCCGGCCCCCCTCTGACTGCCTCCAATACCTTGCCTCCAGTCATTGAACGAAGCTGCCGACGGGAAAAAGCAGCTCCTACTCATGCCAAATCTATCAGTAAAACTACCTTACCTGTAGGTAGTCATGAATCTGAAGACATGTGTTTCTCGTTTGTTGATTGCTTAATTGGAAAGACACACTATTCTGGAGAGGTTGCCGTTTAATAAGCACACACGACTTGCAAATACATCAAGAAGATGGACCCACATTTTTTATTGGAAAGCTCCGTCCGCTGTCAATACGCCGCAGACCTATTTCCATAGTTTAATGCCACCATTGGGAAGCTGACTTTTGACCTCCCGCACAATGAAGTGCCCGTCCCTGTTTTGTTTCCTGCTCCTGGGAGCTTATTATTAACATTCTGGAATTGGCCATCCCTTCAAAGGGATGAGTTTAAAACAGGGGATAGATTTTTCATGGTTTATCTGGGTCAGTGGAAGTTTTGTAAGTCAAAATGGGCTGTTTCTTGCTTTGAAAGTATAGACTTGTTCGCCAATTTTATTGATCTGTTACTGCTTGCCTGTTGGTGTAAATGTTGTGAGGCTTAACACTGTTTAATTTTACAGACATTTGTGCAGAGTTTGTAACTTATTTTTTGTTATTAATTTCCTCCTCCCCTCTCCCATTTTGTAGGTACGGTCCTGGTACAGCAGTTAATGTCGGTGTTTATAAGTGAACACAGCAACTTATTTCCCAAAGAAGGCGAAGAGATTCAAGGCAGACAGGACGGGTGCAATAATAACAATGAAATACCAAAGAAACCCTTTGTTCCGTTTCCTCCGCCTCTAAATAAAGAGAACAAGAAGCCAGCGGTCGAACCTTTATGTCAGTGCTCCTGGGATAACTCGGAGTCGCCCAAAAGGGGAAGTGGTGAGAACGGGGGCTCTCCCACTACACTGAACGGGGGCAACAAGTCGAGCAGCAGCCCCAGGACCAGCCTCAGCAAAGTGGATGTCAACAGAAGCCCGCCCATCATGGTGAAAAAGAATCCAGCTTATTCTAAAGGCAGCGGTATAGTCACAAATGGGTCCTTCAGCAGCCCTGCAGAAACCCAGGAGAAAGTACAGACATTGCCCAATGGCAGTTTGCAAGCAAGGCGAAATTCCTCACTAAAAGGAACAGGGACTAAGATGGGCACTGGCAGCATGCAGAATGGGGGAGTGAGAATGGGCATCTCCAGCACCGACATGATGAGTTCCTCTTTAAACAATCGAATTGCAGGGTGGATGCCCAATGGGTATATCACACTGAGGGACAATAAGCCCAAGGACACAATAAACAGCGAATCCATGCAGCACAACAGACTCTCCACCTATGACAATGTTCAGCAACAATTTTCTCTTTCAAACTCGGAGGACAAGCAGAGTGTGGACAGTGCCACCTGGTCTACCTCTTCCTGTGAAATCTCCTTGATGGAGCATTCAAACTCCTGCCGTTCCTCCACAACTACCTGCCCAGACCAGGACATTTACGCAGCAAATTATGAAGACCCGGTTTCAGAGGGACCAGCACATGAGACGTCCCTTCGGACTGACTCGGAGAACAAATATGAGCGGAGTAGTGGAGGTGGCTGCAGTAGCCGTGCTACAAACAGCAGTGATAACAGTGACACATTTGTCTCCAACACTTCCACTGGCAATCACAGTGCCTTGCACAGTCTTGTAACAAGCCTGAAGCAAGAAGTAACGAAACAAAAGATTGAGTATGAAGCAAGAGTAAAAAGGTACGTGTCTGTTCTCTAGATACAGGTGTACTTTAAAGCTGGTACTTCAACCTCTGCTTTCACATTTGAAGTAGCAACTACTATTAACAGAGAGGTTACCTTAACCTCTCTCTATTTTTAGCTCCCCGTTTTAGTGTAAAATAAAAGTTGTTTCCGAATGTCCACCAGAAATTTCTTTCAGCTGGAAGTATTTGTGTTGTGTGAGGGGGAGGATTGAACCAGCCACAGCACCCTCAATAGGTGAATATTATTGTCTAGGCTCGCACATAAAGAATAATAATCACTTGGGCAAGTTACCAAAAGGCAACTGATGCTGCAGCAAGGTGCCAATGTCAGGATAGGAGAGGTGAGAATTGGTAGAAAAGGCAGAAGATAAAAAGAAAGTGATTTATCTGAAACATGACCATCAGCCAAACATGAAAAGCCACCTGTCGCACCTCATCCACAAGTATCTTTGGAAAGGAGCAGCTTGTAATCGTTGCTTAAGTTAGTTCATGTCCATGTTGTGGATTGTTATATTTGAGCCTTTACTAATAAGTGCGATCAATTGCAGAAAGGGAACATCACACCCCAGAGCCGGCCTTTTAACAACAAGAATATGTCTATAGGTTGAGGGATAGTAAATAGGACTAGGGTTACTAGCTTCAAAAAGACATCCCAAAGAATCTATGAACTTACAGGTCAGTTAAAGTTCCATGTCGGCAAGCTACTAAAGTCTATAATAATTGGTGCAATTATGAGGTACTTGGAGAAATATCAATCTATTAGGGCTAGACCATGTGGATTTCGAGAAGGTAGATCATGAATAGCCAATCTGACAAAATTCTTTGAAGAAATATGTCATTGTGGTGAAGTTAGCAGGAGGAAACAGTGAGATAGTGGGAGGACAGTGAGAGGTTAGTGGAGGTCACAGTCTGGTCAACGGGATGTCACGGTGAGGTTAGCGGGAGGTCACAGTGAGGTTCGCAGGAGGTCACAGTGAGGTTAGCGAGAGGGCAGAGCAAAGTTAGCGGGAGGTCACAGAGATGGTTGGCGGGAGGTCATAGTGAGGTTCGCAGGAGGTCACAGTGAGGTTAGCGGGTGGGCAGAGCAAAGTTAGCGGGAGGTCACAGAGATGGTTGGCGGGAGGTCATAGTGAGGTTCGCAGGAGGTCACAGTGAGGTTAGCGGGAGGGCAGAGCAAAGTTAGCGGGAGGTCACAGAGCTGGTTGGCGGGAGGTCATAGTGAGGTTCGCAGGAGGTCACAGTGAGACTAGTGGGAGGTCACAGTGAGGTTAAGGGCAGGACAGAGCAAAGTTAGCGGGAGGTCACAGAGATGGTTGGTGGGAGGTCATAGTGAGGTTAGCAGGAGGTCACAGTGAGGTTAGCGGGAAGACAGTGAGGTTAACGGGAGGTCACAGTGAGGTTAGTAGGTCACAGTGAGGTTAGGGGGAGGACAGAGCGAGGTTAACGGGAGGTCACAGAGATGGTTGGTGGGAAGTCATAGTGAGGTTAGCAGGAGGTCACTGAGGTTAGCGGGAGGACAGCGAGGTTAATGGGAGGTCACAGTGAGGTTAGCGGGAGGTCAGAGCGAGGTTAGCAGGAGGACAGCGAGATTAGCAGGAGGACAGCGAGATTAGCGGCAGGTCACAGTGAGGTTAGAGGCACGACAGAGCAAAGTTAGCAGGAGGTCACAGAGATGGTTGGTGGGAGGCCATAGTGAGGTTAGCAGGAGGTCACAGTGAGGTTAGCGGGAGGACAGCGAGGTTAACGGGAGGTCATAGTGAGGTTAGCGGGAGGACAGAGCGAGGTTAGCGGGAGGTCACAGTGAGGCTAGCGGGTCACAGTGAGGTTAGCAAAAGGTCGCAGTGCAGTTAGCAAGAGGTCACCGTGCAGTTAGCGGGAGGTCACAGTGAGGTTAGCGGGAGGTCACAGTGAGGTTAGCAGGAGGTCACAGTGAGACTAGCGGGAGGTCACAGTGAGGTTAGAGGCACGACAGAGCGAAGTTAGCAGGAGGTCACAGAGATGGTTGGTGGGAGGCCATAGTGAGGTTAGCAGGAGGTCACAGTGAGGTTAGCGGGAGGACAGCGAGGTTAACGGGAGGTCATAGTGAGGTTAGCGGGAGGACAGAGCGAGGTTAGCGGGAGGTCACAGTGAGGCTAGCGGGTCACAGTGAGGTTAGCAAAAGGTCGCAGTGCAGTTAGCAAGAGGTCACCGTGCAGTTAGCGGGAGGTCACAGTGAGGTTAGCGGGAGGTCACAGTGAGGTTAGCAGGAGGTCACAGTGAGGTTAGCGGGAAGACAGTGAGGTTAACGGGAGGTCACAGTGAGGTTAGTAGGTCACAGTGAGGTTAGGGGGAGGACAGAGCGAGGTTAACGGGAGGTCACAGAGATGGTTGGTGGGAAGTCATAGTGAGGTTAGCAGGAGGTCACTGAGGTTAGCGGGAGGACAGCGAGGTTAACGGGAGGTCATAGTGAGGTTAGCGGGAGGTCAGAGCGAGGTTAGCGGGAGGTCACAGTGAGGTTAGCAGGAGGACAGAGCGAGGTTAGCGGGAGGTCACAGTGAGGCTAGCGGGTCACAGTGAGGTTAGCAAAAGGTCGCAGTGCAGTTAGCAAGAGGTCACCGTGCAGTTAGTGAGGTTAGCGGGAGGTCACAGTGCAATTTTCAGAAGGTCACAGCGAGGTTCGCGGGAAGTCAGTGCGATTTTCAGGAGTCAGTGCAATTAGCAGTGAGTCTGCAGTTGGAGTATTTCAAGAAACTTTGGGCACTCCATCATAGCAAGGGTATTCATTCACATGTTCCCAGATTTCAGGGGTTACAATTATGAGAGACTTGGTAAAGTAGGGTTGTTTCCACCGAAGATGAGAAGGTGATAACTTGAAAGAGATTTTCAAGATTACAGAGGGTTCTAATCAGGTTAATTATGAGTGGTTGCTTTTGGTTGACAAAAAAGTAATGGGGGGCACAAAATTTCGATGATCACAAAATAATTAAAGGGACAGTGAGAAAAAATGCCTTTATGGGAAGTGAACGAACGGTGGAATTCTCCAGCACAAATGGAATTGGACAGTAGATGATGTGGTGACGTGCATAAGCAATCATGTGTATAATATTAGTTACAGCCTCCAACCAGCAAGTGGCAGTAGAGAACAACCACGTGACACTGTTACCTCAGGGAGTCTGGAGATAGTCTTCTTAGTGGATAGTCACAATTTGTAGTCGCTCTTAGATTATTTATAATAGATAGTAGTTTTGATATCATTTTTATGGTTATCTAACCCACATAATTGTTGAACAATAAAACTTTAGCTAGTCACGAACTAGACGTTCTCTTAATAAGTGCACTTATTCTGACCGGCCAAGCACCAGAAGCTAACAGGTGCAGAAAAGTGAATATTAAAGCAATATGGTTTGCAAACAGTCAGATTTGACCAGGGGGCTCCAAGTGAAATAAAAACACCAGTACAAACACGATAGGTGAATGACCTGTTTCTGTGATGTCTTATTCACTGTCAGATCTTTTCCTTCTTCTAAAGTCCGATTACTGAGGGCGGTCGGGTATATTTATTGCCACACGTGCCAGGGAGTGAAATTCGGGGGTTACTGAGGTGAACCATTGGCGCAATGATGAAACAGACGGAATTATGATGGCACCTGAAAATGCTCCGAGGAGAATTAATCCTTGTTGTCCCCTTTTCCCAGTATAAAAAGGACATTGAGGACCAGTTTTGGGGCACAATATCCTGTACCCAATTTGTAAGAGTGATCTGTCTTTCCGGGCATCCATACACACAAGGTAATGCCGAATGGAGCAGGCTGGGCTCCTGGTCTACTCTATTCTGCCCCATTGCCTCAAGGTGTCGTGAAACAGGCGTTAGATATATTCAAGAATGCTAATATTTCTATAATGCCTGAGTGACTGCTTTAAACAGTATTTAGTGCAGAACACCACAATGCCAAAATGGACTTCATGAACCACCATATTTTTTGTTTACTTACTCGTGTCACTTACAAGTTGAGCATTCACCACCCATCATAATTACCCTCGAGAAAGTAGTGGTGAGCTGCCTTCTTGAACTGTTCCAGGTCATGTGGTAAAAATGCACTCACAGGGTAGTTGACAGGTAAATTCCAGGATTTTGACCCGGTACAGTGTTGAAATAGCGATATAGTTCCAATTCAGGATGATGAATGACTTAGGGGGCGAACGTGCAGGTCGTAGTCTTCCTATACTCCTGTTGCCCTTGACCTTCAAGACAGGTTGGGAAGGCATTGTCGAAGGTTCAGTGAGTTGCTCCAGTATATCTCGTACATGGCACACATTGCTGTCACTGCACCTCGGTGGTGGAGGATCTGAACATTTAAGTTGGTGGATGGATTACATTGTTCCAGTTGGTGTCAAGCCTATTGAGGGTTTGTCAAGCTGCGCTCTTCCAGGCATCACTCTCCTGACCTGTGCCTTGTTAAGGAAGGCTTTCAAGAATCAAGAAATAAAGTCACTTGCAGAATCTGACCTGCTCTTGTAGACATTGTATTTTGTGGCTGGACCAGGTAAGTTTCTGGCACTTGTGCACTATGGTAGGACGAATAGAGACATAGCCTATTTTCTAAATGGGAAAAGAGTTTGGAAATCTGAAGCACAAGGGAATTAGGAGTCCTAGTTCAGGGGTCCGCTTAAGATTAATATGCAGCTTCAGTTGGCAGTGAGGAAGGCAAATACAATGTTACCATTCATTTTGAGAGGGCTAGAGCAGGGATATACTGCTGAGGCTGTATAGGGCTTTGGTCAGACCCCATTTGGAGTATTGTGAGCATTTCTGGGCCCTGTATCTAAGGAAGGATGTGCTGGCCTTGAAGAGGGCCCAGAGGAGGTTCATAAGAATGATCCCCAGAACGAAAGGTGTGTCATATGAGGAGCGGTTGAAGACTCTGGGCCTGTACTCCATGAAAAAGGGGGGGATCTTATTGAAAGTTACAGAATACTGAGTGGCCTAGATAGAGTGGTCGTGGTTAAGATGGTTCCAGTGGTTGGAGAAATAGAACCCGAAGGCACAGCTTCAGAGGGCAATCCTTTAAAACAGAGATGAGGAGGAATTTCATCAGCCAGAGGGTGGTGAATCTGTGAACTCATTGCTGCAGAAGGCTGTGGAAGCCAAATCACTGAGTGTCTTTAAGACAGAGATAGATAGATTCTTGATTAATAAGGGGATCAGGGGTTACAGGGCCCTTCGAGTTAGCTCTGCCTCATGTTAGAACAACAGCTCATATAGAACATTGTCCCATTTCCTCTCCCGCTGCCTCAATAACCGTGTGTGCTGTTGCTTATTAGGACTTATTTTTTCAAGAGGAATTACTTGGGTGAAAGTTGAAACCTGGGTCAGTGGTAGAGCTGAGGTGGGGAGGGATTCATTAACAGGGTGTGAAGAATTTAGCACATGTCCATTGTCACTGCAAAATGAATATCCAGCATTTGCAAATGTTGCCAACCCATAGATGCCCAAGGCCTGCCTGCTACAGGTGGGTAAATTAATGAACTCTACTGCCCATCTGAAACAGGGGCATGGCTGTTTAATGTCACAAATCAGAGATATACCTTGATCGTAGGGCCCCAATGACAAAGTGTAAGCAGGAATGTGCACTGCGCATGGTCCACATAGTTGTATCAAATGTTAGGAGGCTGAACCAGTAGTTCTTAAAGTGACCACAAGATAACCGAGGAAGTGTTGATTCTTTAATTTGTGTGCCCAGGAGAAGTAAATGATGTTTTGCACAAAAAAGGTTCAAACACAATGGGCGGGATTCTCCGATTGCCGACGCCGAAATTGTATTTGGTGATTGGCTGGAGAATCCGTTTTTACGCCGAAATTGGGACATTTTTCAGGGCCCTCGCCACCATCTGGCAGGCCGGGACCATGCGCAGCCGGTGCCATGTTGTACCACAGGTGGCCGCAATGCGCCTGCGCAGCCACGGACCCGGCAATTCTTCGTCCGTAAAGCCGGGGGCTTTACATGGCGCGGCTGTTAACCCACCCACCAGGTGGCGCATCGGTACAGGGGGCGATGCCGACTTTTTCATTGTAAAACTAGACATGCTCCGGACATAGACTCAAAATCGGAGAATCCAGCCCAATAAGTCCACTCATGGCATCGCTGCAAGCTCTAACCAAGTGAGATCCAATGTAGGCCACCTCAGCATAAAAGAGTGCCAATTTGCACTGTCCAACATCTGCTGATTTATAGCTAAAAACAGTTTGATGCCCACAGTTCCCTAACACGACTGAGCGAGTGGAGCACCTCTGTCAACATCATGCACAAGTCAAATTTCCTAACTTTAATAGGTTGTTTCTTCACAAGTGTCATCTTGAATCACGGCATCGGCCAGTTGAAGTAGGCATTAAGGGACACCATGTTAATTTAGTACTTGTAAGCCTTTATTGTTTTTTCTAACTATTTCCACATGCCTAGAAAGTTAGCCTTGCGTGAATTAAATAACCAGGTAGTACAAATCTGGAAACCAAAAACTAAAACCTATTTCAAAGCCTTGCAGTAAATAGCCTTTCGAGATGCAACAATCCAAACCACTTGACATATGCTGCTCTTGCTTTGTTGCTGTTTTCAATTGTACAAAATATAACAAATTGTATCCCACGCAGGACATACGGGGTGGGAATGATTATCTTCTCCGTGGCCCTTGCAGCTGACGAGCTCCCCCGCTGTCTATTAACCTCTGTATAAAAGGTCGGCCACACGGCACCGACCAGAATAGGAACCCAGGAGGGAACTTACTGGGCAGTGTCTGTTGGAAATAAAACTTTGTTTCTTTATTTTACTCGGTGTGGACTCCCGTGTCCTTATTAAATAAGTGATGAACTGAAAGCAGCAGCTTCTGTCTTGTTTTCTCATTACCATTTCCCAGCTGTACTGGTGCCAGAGGCTAGCTTCTGGGGAAATGAATATATCCAGATGTGCCTCACATTCCAGAATCGTAATGAGAAATTCAATAATCTTTAGCATTGCTCTGTGTGGAAGAATATGAATTTATATCTGACACAGACCACTTGGCAGCAAGTCATATCTTCTTGAGACTCTGAACCTGAATCATTGCAGGGTCTGAATTACCTCTGAACACCTCAGCATTGCTTTTTCATTTTTTAAAAAAAGGTCAACATCTAGGGGGCGGGATTCTCCGCGCTGAAATTGCGATCGGCGCGAGATCGGTCCGACTCCGGTCCCGCGATTCTTCGGTCCCCGGAAAATCACCACCAATCGCGCGCGGTCGAGGCGCCGCCGGTCGGGGGCCATTGAAAGAGGCCCCCGTGGCGATTCACCGAGTGCAGCTGGTCGAGTACCCGACAGCACGGCGCTCTCATGGTTCCACCCGTCGGGAACTCGTCCGCAGCTGGCCTGGTGGGGGCGGGGGAATCATTCACTGGGGGGGGGGTCCGCGGTGTGGGGCGGCCATGATGCGTGGGGTGGCCGAAGTGCAGGGCCTCGTATCGGCAGCCAGAGCTGCGTGGAGTACTCCGGTTCCCTGCTCGCCCCCTGCAAATCGGACAATCACCCTGGACTTTCTCCAGGTAAGTCCAGAGTGATTCGCGTGCGTTGTTTCGCGGGACATAGCCCCATTATTGGAGAATCCCGCCCATGGTTTCCATGGATGGCAGCTGAGCTTAATTTCCTGGAACTTTGATGCTTATTTGTTTTATGGTTGTGTTGACTACCTATGTGAAGCTCATACGCAGCAGCTGGAAAATGCAGTAGCACCTGAACATACTGATTTTATATGTGGCATGAAAGTCCAAAGATCAACAGTATGGTGTGTGTGTATAGCATAATCCTCCTTAACAAATACTAATTCCTTTTTGCTTCTTCAACATGATGTGAATGGCGTTCACGTCACCAGCCTGTGGAAGTGCGGCCCATCATTAACATACTGGTGGGAGAATTACAACCTGATTTTACGTTGGCAGGTTTCTGACTTTTGGTATAATGCTGGATTTTCCACTCGCCACTGCCACCATACCCACCACGGGCCGAGTGGGAGAATTCCACCCAATGTATCTGCTTGTCACTCACTAAAGAACACATGGGCCTAGATTCTCCCAAAAATGGGACTATGTTCTCACGCCGTCATAAAAAAGGTGGAGTTTTATTCCAGAAATTCCGAGAAACAAGTTGAGCTAATTCAGTGCCCTGCAGGCCCCCACACCTCTGGTTTTGAGTCCGCGCATGCGCACGTCGACGGCCTCCAGCGGCCACGCCGAACGTTATGTCAGACTCTCTGAGACTCTCTGAGAATCTAACCACATGGATCTAACCCTCTCCCCCCCCCCCCCCCCCCCCCCCCCCCCCCCGGCCAATAAGATCCCCCCCTCCGGTGTCTGATCCACCTACCCCTGACCAGGGCGGCCGCGGACTGAGTCCGCAGCCGCCAAGCGAGCATCACTACCAGCAATAGGTGGCTAGTTCCACACCGTCGGGCTCACTCAGAATCACTTCTAAAGAACATGGAGCGCCAGTACTTGAGCCGCTGGTGTAAATGTCAGATGAAGTGATGAGGCCTCTTCGTCAGTGCTCTCTCACCCTCCTGGGCTGCTGTGGCTGAGCAAGCAGCAGTTCTGTCTGCCACCTGGGGCTGGGCAGGCAGCAGTGTTCTCTGCCCTCCTGGGGTTGGGCAGGCAGCAGATCGCTCTGCCCTCCTGGGGCTCCTGGGTTTGGGCACGCAGCAATTCTCTCTGCCCTCCTGGGGTTGAGCAGGCAGCAGTTCTCTCTGCCCTCCTGGGGCTCCTGGGGTTGGACAGGCAGCAATTATCTCTGCCATCCTGGGGCTGGGCAGGCAGCAATTCTCTCTGCCCTCCTGGGTTTGGGCAGGCAGCAATTCTCTCTGCCCTCCTGGGGCTGGGCAGGCAGCAATTCTCTCTGCCCTCCTGGGGCTCCTGGGGCTGGGCAGGCAGCAATTCTCTCTGCCCTCCTGGGGCTCCTGGGGCTGGGCAGGCAGCAATTCTCTCTGCCCTCCTGGGGCTGGGCAGGCAGCAATTCTCTCTGCCATCCTGGGGCTGGGCAGGCAGCAATTCTCTCTGCCCTCCTGGGTTTGGGCAGGCAGCAATTCTCTCTGCCCTCCTGGGGCTGGACAGGCAGCAGTTCTCTTTGCCCTCCTGGGGCTGGACAGGCAGCAATTCTCTCTGCCCTCCTGGGGTTGGGCAGGCAGCAATTCTCTCTGCCCTCCTGGGGCTCCTGGGGTTGGGCAGGCAGCAATTCTCTCTGCCCTCCTGGGGCTGGGCAGGCAGCAATTCTCTCTGCCCTCCTGGGTTTGGGCAGGCAGCAGTTCTCTCTGCCCACCTGTGGCTGGGCAGGAAGCTGCTCTTTAATTCTGTAGCTGTCTGAAAGATGAAAATCAGAAGGGAATGGTTGGGTGAAGGAAGAGGAGTGAAGTGGAAAGCTAGATGTCCATGACCACACCATTTTCAACTTGCTTAGAATATAAGATGCATGGGGATGCAAGGAAGAAATGTCCTCACTTCCCCTACCCTCATATTGTTACATCTGTCTGGTCACTACTATTGAATACTAATGTCTGTATGCACTGCACATCACAAAGAACAAAGAACAGTGCAGAAGGAGGCCATTCGGCCTATCGAATCTGCACCGACCCACTTAAGTCCTCACTTCCATCCTATCCCCATAACCCAATAACCACTCCGAACCTTTTTGGTCACTAAGGGCAATTTAGCATGGCCAATCCATCTAACCCGCACGTCTTTGGACTGTGGGAGGAAACCGGAGCACCCGGAGGAAACCCACGCAGACATGGGGAGAACGTGCAGACTCCGCACAGCCAGTGACCCAGCGGGGAATCGAACCAGGGACCCTGGCGCTGTGAAGCCACATGCTATCCACTCGTGCTACCGTGCCACTCATGGAATTAAACTGATGTATTTTCCTGTATGTGCAGGAAAGCCTCCGACCGGTTAAAATCAACAAATAGTATCCATTCATTAGTCAAAAGCACCTCCAAGTATCAGCAGTACAGATAAGGTCAGCCTTCAGCATTACCGCCATCAGCCTCCTCACTGTCAGCTTCTATGTTCTCCAGTGATTATTCCAGGATTGATTTATTGTTACATGTACCGAAGTACAGTGAAAAGTATTTTTCTGCGGCCAAGGGAACATACACAGTACGTACATAGTACAATAATCGACAAAGTACATCGACAAATAGTGATTGGATACAGTGCGGAACAAGGGCCAAACAAAACAAATACTTGAGCAAGTGTTCTTACAGGGTACGGATCAGTTTGAAGGAAAGTCATTGAGCCTCATAGCTGTGGGGAAGAAGCTGTTCCTATGTGCCGGTCTTCAGACTTCTGTACATTCTGCCTGATGGAAGGATCTGGAAGAGGGCAAAGCCTGGGTGGGAGGGGTCTCTGACATTGCTGTCTGCCTTCCTGAGGCAGGGCAGTGGTAGACAGAATCAATGTGGGGGTGGCAAATGTGTGTGATGCTTTGGGCTGAGTTCACCACACTCTGCAGTTTCTTGCAATCTTGGGCTGAGCAGTTGCCATACCAGGCTTTGATGTAGCTGGATAGGATGCTCTCTATGGCACTTTGTAGAGGTTTGTGAGAGTTGATGCAGACATACCAAATGTCTTTAGCTTCCATAGGAAGTAGAGACGTTGTTGAGCTTTCTTGACTGTTGCATCAACGTGAGTGGACCAGGACAGACTGTTGGTGATGGTGACTCCCAGGAACTTAAAGCTATAGGTTGACGTGAAATCCAGATGCCCCATTACTGTACTGAGATTCCCCATTACTGTCTGGTTTCGGTAATAGCATCAGGCTATTTGTGAGCTTCACCTGGGCTGAAGTTCAATGTATGAGTGAGTTCTCAGCATGGTTTGTCAGCTAAGCATTGTGACTGTATTTTGGTTTGTTATCAGGTTGGAGAGCATGGACCGTGAGGCTTTTAATCATTTTGCGACACCTCCCTTTTGAGAATTTCCTCAATGCCTTGCAAAATGTTCATCTTGAATCCCTTGGATAGCACAAATGAGATTCCCCCAAGCATTTTCAATCAGCATAGACTGATGCTCAGAGAGAATATCGAAACCAATTCTCATTGCTTTTTATAGACATTACCATGAGCTTAAAAATTCCTTTCCAGGTGTGAAGCATTAAATGAAATCATTTCAAAATTGATCTTTTCAATCTCGTGTTCAGTGATCACTAAAACCAAGTGAAAACACAGTTATATTAATAACCAATAATCCTTAAAAGTGAATTCCAACACAAAGCTTGTTTTTAGAATATCCCTCACAATTCAGATGTCACCCTTCAAAGTAGTAAAACGAGAGAAAATAAACTCATGGAGACAGACATTGACAATTACCTGGCAATGTGGAAACTCCCTGGCCAAAAGGAAATTGAACTAAGATTGACATCAGGATCTATTCAGATTACTTCCTGATAGGAAGTGCCCGTGGAGTGACCTTGAAAGGACCCCAGCTAATCCTTAAGAAATGCTGTATAAGATTATCCTCTCCTGTCTCTCCCTCTTCCTGTCTTTATGTGCAAACACATTACAGAAACAACCACATTTTAATTTCCATAACCATTGAAATCAAACCGGATTGAATATCAGTTTGGTTTCTACAGCAGGCAGTCAATCCACCACATTAGCTTGTGGCAATCAGGGGAGTGGAGATTGACTGGTTCCCTTCTTTCCCAATCACTTATTAGACAGCAGGATTTTAAAAAGGATATGCATTCAGTCAATGTCTAACTATTTATGTGTTGTGGCTGCAAGTGTTATGGGCCAGAGTTTAGAGAACCCCAAAGTGTATCATGGAGTTCACCTGACCCACAACGTTTAATAGATTGTGGTATGGGGAGCACATGGCCCACTCGACAGGTGTGGTACAGCAGAAATGGAAAAGTATGTTTTAAAAGCAAAACAGTGTTTATTCTATGAACTCAAGTTAACCTTTTTAAAACATACAGTGAATATCTTAGCAACCATTAATTCAAATACAACCCCCAAAGAGTACAACACTAAGTAATGCTTATGGTGTCCTTTTAACATCCAGAAGGCTTACAAAAGAAATACCTTTTAACAGAAGCACATCAGGTTAAAGTCACTACTGAAAACATTTATAATTCTGAATTCACCAAATGATCAAGAGATAGTCTTTTCATGGCAGCGAGATCAACAGTACAGCTGCTGTGTCTGGCTTCAGCTCCCTCACTGAAAATGAAACGAAAACACACCCTGCAGCAAACAGACTAAAACGAAAGTAAAAATCTGACAGCCCAGCTCCACCCACTCTCTGACGTCACTGCAGTAGTAAACACCCATTTCTTAAAGGTACTCTCACCACAGATATTTATATACACGACCATTTATAAACACCCATTTCTTAAAGGTACTCTCACATGACACAAGAGACAAGCAAACGGGGTTCCATGCTTTTTTCAGAAAGTATTTACTCGGTTTATGAAAAATAATATAAGTGCCCCAACATTTACATGTATACTCACTCGAAATTCCCACATACACAGGGACAGCACGATGGCGCTGTGGTTAGCAATGCTGCCTCATGGCGCCGAGGTGCCAGGTTTGATCCCGGCTCTGGTTCACTGTCCGTGTGGAGTTTGCACATTTTCCACGTGTTTGCGTGTGTTTCACCCCCCACAGCCTAAAGATGTGCAAGGTAGGTAGATTGGCCACGCTAAATTTGTTCCTTAATTGGAAAAAATTAATTGGGTACTCTAAATATATTTTTTTTTAAAGAAATTCTCACAAACATGCCAATAAGTAACAGAGTGGGAGGATAGATTAAATGATTTTTTAAAAGTCCAATTAGGACTAAGATTATACACGTCTTGTAGGTTGATGGCTTGGGTGGATCTAGGCTTATCTCCATGGTTTTTCTGGTTCGGCATTGAGGTGATTAAAGGTACAGACACTGCTGGCTTGAGTTCTTTGAAATCTCTATCTGTGGCACCGGGGCAGTCAAACATTAGACAGGGTTTGAACTTGCAAGATGGAGAGAGATAGAGACCCATGCAAGGGTCTTTTCTACTTCTATCTCTGGTCTGGGGAAAACAGGTTCTTAACACAAAATGTGTTATCTGTCTTGCCACATGATCCTCCCTCTACAACTGAGCAGTGGCACAGATATGGCCATGGTTGGTGTATTCCAGCTGGATGGTTTCAACTTGAGTAGATTATGGCTGGTGTGAATTCCTTTCTTCACCCAATTTATTGCCTGAGATGATTACATCTAATGTCTAGTCCTTAGTCAGGTGATGGAATGTTCTGACATTCATAACGAGATTTACTTCTAGATAGAAAGGTGAATTCCAACAGCATCCCATATAGTTTACTGCCATGATCCTATCTATCCATCATGTATGCCATTTTGGTGTAAACAGATGTGTCTTTTTTAAATAACATCCATGAACGTGAATGTGGTCAACTTTCAATCTAATTGTTGCATCTATCAAAATGAACATGAGTGTTTGATCATTTCCCCATCGTTCTTATTCATTTCTTCTTCCACTTTGCAGTTTGGAACAGAAAAACGTTGAGCTGGAGTCAGAGGTAATGACACTCCACGAGGAACTGGACCAGGAGAGGAAGAAATATACCATGGTGGAAATAAAGATGAGAAATACAGAGCGTGCACGGGAGGATGCCGAGAAACGAAATGAAATGTTGCAAAAAGAGATGGAGCAATTTTTCTCGACGTTTGGCGATCTGACTGTGGAGACAAGAAGACCAGATAGAAGTAATACTATCTGGATACAGTAAAGATCCAGAAAAATCTGGACAATGGATAGGGGGGGGGGGGAGAAAAGCCAGGTGACTGGTCACCTGACTGGTGTTAGCACTCATTGAAATTCAAAACCTTGAAGGAAAAAAAATCATTTCAACTGTACTTGCCAGTATTTTAATTGTATACTTACCATGTTATTCTGACCTATAAGCTCCATGTAATTATATAACTGTTAAGTGTTACAGCTGGTTGTGTACATAGCTTAAATGAAAACAAAATCAATGGCACCTATCAGAAAATGTATGTCATACTGAAAAGGAAACTTTTAACAAAAGCCTTGTATTTAAACTGCTAAAGTTAATATTATTGTGTTGCAATCTAGCTTTTTATCAAGGCTTTTTAACTTGCACTTAACAAGCTATTTTTTAGCATTGTGGTATAGTTGGCCTGTTTTGTAATTTTATTTTGTGACCCCTTTCTCTCTGGGGACAAGAGAATACCGAACAATTCGAAGGTTATGGAATGGGCAATGGAATATATAAAGCTAAAATATTGCCTAGCGTGACGATGTTTCATGTGGCATTCCCATACCAGCCTCCCCGAACAGGCGCCGGAATGTGGCGACTAGGGGCTTTTCACAGTAACTTCATTTGAAGCCTACTTGTGACAATCAGCGATTTTCATTTCATTTTCATTTTCATTTTACTTGTTCATGACCAAAAAAGTGTACATATTTTATAAAAAAGTA
The DNA here is from genome assembly GCF_902713615.1 of Scyliorhinus canicula. Taxonomy (NCBI): domain Eukaryota; kingdom Metazoa; phylum Chordata; class Chondrichthyes; order Carcharhiniformes; family Scyliorhinidae; genus Scyliorhinus; species Scyliorhinus canicula. The sequence continues at coordinate 171,517,517 of NC_052148.1, read as the reverse complement.
TAACAAATGAATGACCTAAACCTTTTCTTAAGTGTACTGCTTTATTCCAGTGTGTAATTTAACATGCCACGCAAGCATTCTGAGTGTGTAGACAGGTTACATATACCCTTAATGCCAGTACATGGGATTGTAAGGTAAAGTCACCATAATCCTAGATCACCATAGGCTGCTTTCCCCTTTGAGGGGGAGGGCTGACTGGTGGTGATTTAACCTGAGGGTCACCACACCTCAGGCAAGGGGCACGGTTGAGAAGGCGCGTCCTTAATGAATAACCTCAGCCAGTATGGGGATTGAACCCGCGCTGTTGGCCTCGCTCTGCATCACAAACCAGCTGTCCAACAAACTGAGCTAAATTTTCTAAATGGCGCCGCAATCCCTAGACCCCCCACCATGATTCAGGACCCCCCCAACACCGCAACTCCCCAATAAGGGGGTCATCGAGCCCCCCCGTACCCCACATGATAAGGCAGGGCCCACCAGGTCTGATCCCTGGTCCAGGCATGATGCAATCTGGGCACCTTGGCATTGCCAGCCTGACACCTTGGCAGTGCTCCCGCCAGCCTGGCAGTACCACCTGGTGACGCAGCCACGTCTACTCCATGAGGCGAGAGGCGATGATGGGGACCCTAGCCCTCCTGCCCATGCACACCCTTGTCCCCAGCTGGTCTCCATCCTCTGGATCCTCAGTGGCCTCTTTCTCGACTCCCTCCTGAACGTCCTCCTTGTCTGAGGACACATGCCGCTCCTCCAGGTATTCCTCAGGAAGATTGTTGCCCTGCTGCAGAGCCAGGATATGAAGCACAGCAAGCTATCACCATGTGGAAGATCCTCTGAGGGGTTATACTGGAGGGGCCCATCAGACCCCACCTAGGCACAGGAAGCACATCTTCACCGGTCCCATGCAACTAAATATTTAGCCATTCCTTAAATTTGAACTCTTTTGAGTTCAACCAATTAAACTAAATGAAACAAATTAAGGAATAAATTAAAAGGGGAACTCTATTAAAGGGCACCTCCCAAATCACAGCAAAGAATAACGGAAACTTACAGAGTTCAAACCTGCACGGAAGGCCGTAATGGTGCCAGTGGACACTGCATGCTCGTTCACCAGGGAAACCCGGCCGCAAATGAAGCTGCAGAAGAGGGGCTAACAGTCAGGCTGGACGACCCGATCGATCGGCCATTGCCTGGACCTGTTCATGCAAGTTTTGCCAGCCCCAGGAGCAGTTCACGAGGAGGTGCTCCACCTTCCCTGCCTCCCTCAGCACCGGGTGCCCGTAGATCGGGAGCGTGGGGCTGAAGTGCAAACAAACTTTAGAGAATTGTTAGATAAATAACTAAAAAGGGGGTGCAGCCTCAAACATTCGACACAAACATGGTCAGCGGACTCCACAAGGCCGCAAAAAAGGAAGGCATTCCTTGAGTTTGAAATATTTTAATTAAAACAGTAAACATTACAGTTGTACAAGGCCAAATGGTACAAACACTAATTTTGTGTTGGAGGAACTTGGTACCCTATCCTCTGTACCAACGTACTGGGGGTGGGAGATACGATATTCTGATTATTAGAATGGTAAACAACACAGTTGTAGAAAAACAAATGGTACAAGCACCAAACTCTGCACTGGAGAGACCGGGAGCGGGATTCTCCGTTGCCCGACGCCAACAACGTAATCGGTGATCGGGTGGAGAATCCTTTCCAACACCCGAATCGGGAGCAGCGCAGGTTTGACACCAATTTTTGAGTCTCCGTCATCGGTTGCGCACCACACGCTGTTGGACAGGCATTGGCATGTCAGCGGAAGCCCCTCTCCCGAGGGGCCGAGTTCCCGATGGCGCGGAATCCTTATGCTATTTTTTATCGCCGGCTCCGCGTGTCAGTTGTAGACTGTGTCCAGCCCTGCCACAGTCAGGGGGGGAGGGCTTCGGAGAGGGCAGGGCAGACTGGTAGAGGGTAGTCTGGGTGGCGAGGGGGGTTACTGGGGGTCACTATTTTGCAGACCGGGTCCACGAGCGGCCAGCGCCATGATGCACAATGTGGCGGCGGCCATGCACATGTGCAGCCATGGACCTGGCCATTCTCCAGCCATTTTTGGCGTCGAACCAGGAGCTGGGAGCCAGGAGCTGTACCTGCCAGCCTCCAACAGTCCCGGAATCGGTACAGCTGTTGCGCCGTTTTTTTTCTGGCGTAAACGCCCCTGTTCTCACGTCGGCATCAGCCCTTAGTCTGGAAATCGGAGAATCCAGCCCTAGATAATAATAATAGTAATAACCGCTTATTGTAACGAGTAGGCTTCAATGAAGTTACTGTGAAAAGCCCCTAGTCGCTATATTCCGCCACCTGCTCGGGGAGGCCGGTACGGGAATTGAACCCGGGCTGCTGGCATTGTTCTGCATTACAAGCCAGCTGTTTAGCCCACTATGCTAAACCATCACCTCTGTGGACAGCTGAGATTTTTTTTGAGATTTTAATTGAAATATTTGTAAAATTTGATAACAAAAACAGAAAAAGAACAATAGGCGTTAAACATTGACATTGTGCAAAAATAGATATTTCCACGAACGGCTCTGGCTTCACAGACCACCGAAAATAACAAAAAACAAACACAACACTTACCCCTGCCCCCCCTGGAAAGCTGCTCCTGCCGACATTTTAAATTAAATTTCCTCAAGAAAGTCGATGAACGACTGCCACCTCCAGGAGAATCCTAACAATGATCCTCTTAAGGCTGAGAAACCAGCTATGTCACTAACCCAGGTCTCTATACTCGGGGGCTTTGAGTCCTTCCACAATAACAGGATCTGTCTCTGGGCTACCAGGGAGGCAAAGGCCAGAACGTCAGCCTCTTTCACTCCCTGATCTCCCGGATCTTCTGACACTCCAAAGATCTCTATCTCTGGACTCAGCACCACCCGTGTTCCTAGCACCTTGGACAATGCCCTGGCAAACCCCTGCCAGAACCCCTCAAGCTTTGGGCATGCCCAAAACATATGGACATGGTTTGATGGGCTCCCTGCACACCTCGCACATCTGTCTCCTACCCCGAAAAACTTGCTCATCCTCGCTGCCGTCATGTGTGCCCCGGTGAACCACTTTAAACTGTATGAGACTGAGCCTGGCACATGATGAGGAGGAATTGACCCTACTTAGGGCTTCCACCCAGTTCTAACTCCCCTCCTAACTGCTCCTCCCACTAGCCTTTAAGCTCCTCCACCGGGGCTTCCTCCGTCTCCAACAGCTCCTTGTAGATATCCGACACCTTCCCCTTCCCCACCCAGGTACCGGACACTACACTGCCCTATAACCCAGCGGGAAGGCCACCAACTGCTTCCTCAGGAAGGTTTGCACTTGTAAATACCTAAAGCCATTCCCTGGCGGTAATTTAAACGTGTCCTCCTTGCCTGCAGGCTGGGAAAGCTCCCATCTATAAACAGGTCACCCATCTTTCTAATACCTGCCCTCTGCCAGCTCTGGAATCCGCCGTCCATCCTACACGGCAGGAACCTGTGGTTATTACATACCGGGGTCCAGACCGATGCCCCCTCCATCCTCTTGTGTCTCCTCCACTGCCCCCAGATCTTCAGTGTCGCCACCAACACCGGACTTGTGGAGTAGCGGGCCTGCGAGAACGGCAAAGGTGCCGTTACCAGCGCTCCCAAACTAGTGCCTTTGCATGACGACTCCAACCGTTCCCATGCCAACCCCTCCCCCAATACCCACTTCTTGATCATGGCAATGTTGGCTGCCCAATAGTAGTTGCAAAAGTTCGGCAGCGCCAGCCCACCCTCCCCCCCGACTGCGTTCCAGCAGCACTCTCTTCACTCGCGGGGTCTTGTTCGCCCACACAAATCCCGAGATGATCTTATTAACCTGCTTGAAAAAGGCCTTAGGGATGAAGATGGGAAGGCACTGGAATACAAATAAGAACCTGGGGAGGGCCGTCATTTTCACGGTCTGTACCCTCCCCGCCAGTGACAGCTGGAGTATGTCCCATCTTTTAAAGTCCCCCTCCATTTGTTCCACCTGCTGGGTCAAATTAAGCTTATACAACAAATCCCACTTCCGGGCCACCTGTATACCCAGGTAGCGAAAGCTCTTCTCTACCCTCCGCAGCAGCAGCTCACTCAGTCTCTTCTCCTGTCCTTTAGCCTGGATCACAAACAGCTCGCTCTTCCCCACGTTCAATTTATACCCTGAGAAACTGCCAAATTCCCTTAAGATCCGCATGACCTCCCCCTTCCCCTCCAGTGGGTCCAAAATATACAAGAGGAGATCATCCGCATAGAGCGAGAACCGGTGCTCCACCCCAACCTCGGACCAGCCCCTGCCACTTCCTGGAAGCTCTCAGCGCAATGGCCAGCGGCTCAATAGCTAGAGCAAATATTAACGTGGGGGGGGGGGGGGGGGGGGGGCAGCTGAGATTTTTAACGGTTAACTCTTGATGGTCAATTAGTTAGACGAGCATGAGTCTCAGGAATGGTAGAAGACACAATTTCTTTCTGCTTCAGGGACAGGCAAAGGTAATTGGGCACCCTCTTACTCAGACTGCATCATTCCGAGATATTGCTGTCAAGCCTCTACACTTAAGACTCCTGGACAGCCACTCCCGGGTTTTGCCAGACCCCACCCCATCCCAGGCTGGGCACCGTGTTTCTTTCTCTTTCAGTGTCTCATTCACCCAGCCCATTAAGGCTGGCTGCTTGCCTTTCATAATGCCCCACCCCCACCGAATGAGACCCACAATCTCAGCTATCCGATACCCCCATGCCACACACTGGGAAAGACCAAAAGAAATAGGAACAGAAGTATGCCGTTTGGCCCCTCGAGTTTGCTCCGCCTTTCAGGAGGACCATGACTGATCCAACATTCCTCACGGTCACTTTCCTACCCTTTCTCGCAGCACGGTAGCATTGTGGATAGCACAATTGCTTCACAGCTCCAGGATCCCAGGTTCGATTCCAGCGTGGGTCACTGTCTGTGCGGAGTCTGCACATCCTCCCCGTGTGTGTGTGGGTTTCCTCCGGGTCCTCCGGTTTCCTCCCACAGTCCAAAGATGTGCAGGTTAAGTGGATTGGCCATGATAGATTGCCCTTAGTGTCCAAAATTGCCCTTAGTGTTGGGTGGGGTTACTGTGTTATGGGGATAGGATGGAGGTGTTGACCTTGGGTAGGGTACTCTTTCCAAGAGCTGGTGCAGACTCGATGGGCCGAATGGCCTCCTTCTGCACTGTAAATTCTATGATTCTATGATTCTATAACCCTTGACTCCCTTAGTGATCAAGAATCTATTTATCTCAGCCTTAAATATACACTCTGCCCCCACAGCTCTCTGTGGTGAGGAGTTTCTCTGAGAGAAGAAATTTCTCCTCATCTCAGTCTTAAATTGGCAACCCTTTATTCTGAGACTGTGCCCTCTGTTCCTCGACTCTCCCATGAGGGGAAATATCCTCTCAGCATTTACCCTGTCAGGCCCCTTACAATCTTCAATGTTTCAATGAGATGACCTCTCATTATTTTAAATTCCAATGAGTAGAGTGCCAACCTGTTTAACCTTTGCTCAGAAGACAATCCCTCCATACCGAGGACCATCCTAGTGAATCTTCTCTGAATCGCCAATGAAATAATGGGCGGGATTCTTCATTGCAAGTCCACCCCGCTACCACTGCTTGCGAGGACGGAGAATTTGGCGTGTTGTTCGCTGGCGGCAAGGTTCCCTACTCCCGCCACTTGTCAATGGGATTTCCCTTTAAACCACCCCGCGCCGCCGGGGAACCCATGGGTGGGGGTGTTCTGCTGGCAAGACCAGATAATCTCGCCGCCAGCGAACGGTCAGAGAACCCCACCCAATATCTTACGTGCCTTGTATAGTTGCAGCAAGACTTCCCAACTCTTATACACCAACCTGCTTGAAATAAGGGCTAACATTACATTAGCCTTCCTGATTACCTGAGCACCTGTGTGCTTTTTATCCGTGCTTCATGCACAAGTTTGTGTTGGAGCTTTCTGCAGGTTTTCTCCATTTAAATAATACTCTGCTCTTTTGTTCTCCCTTCCTAAATGAACATCTTCACATATTCCCACATTATACTCCATTTGCCAACTTTTTGCCCATTTACTGAACCTATCAATATCTCTTTGCAAACTGTTTGTATCCCTCTCACAACTTGCCTTTCCACCTATTTTTGCGTCGTCTGCATATTCCTCCAAGTTGTTAAAAGATATTGTAAACAGTTGCGGTTCCAGTACTGATCTCTGTGGAACCCCACTGGTTCCAGGTCAGCAATCTGAATAAGAACCCCTTATCCCCACTCGCTGTTTCCTGCCAATTCACTGTCCATTCTTATATACCTCCTCCATAACCATGGGCTCTTATGACATAACCTTTTGTGAGATACCCCCTTATTGAATACCTTCTGTAAATCCAAAGACAACACATCTACTGCTTCCCCTCTATCCACTCTGGTTGAGGCTTCCTTGAGAAACTCCCTTGAAGCCATGCTGACTCTGCTTGATTAGATTGTGGGCAAAATTCTCCGCCTCACGACGCCGCAAATGTGAACTGTGATCAGGCGGAAAATAGACCGATCTGGGCAAAATCGAGGTCTGCACCCTACGCCGATTTGGGCACCATGTTCCAGTCCCTCGCAGGTGGTGATTATGGGATTTACGCCCCGCGCTGATGGCGGTGTGCAAAACCAGCATTTGCATGCATTTAAATGTGATTAGCACATTTGACTCACTATGCTCCGGGCCTCCGCAATACTCTTCCCCTCTCAGGCAGAAGTCATGTGGTGCGATTTACTCTAGGTATTTACAAACGAGGACTGGAAATCATGGCATCTGAAGGGGAGGGAGAAGGTAAGAAAAGCTGTTAAAAATTGCAGCGCATCCTGGGACTTCCGGTGGTGGCCATGGTGTGAATGGCCACACACAGGGGAGCTCCTGCTTGAAGGCACTGGAAGAGCTCTTTATACCCGATATTGGGTGGAATTCTTATGAAAAGGGATCATTGAAGAGTGAAGGAGTAGGTTCCCCCCAGGAGTGGCATGTCCGCTGGTTACCAAACCTGGCAGAAGACGGTGAAAGACCTGGCCAAAGAGTTGGTGGAAACCTGTGGCGTAGCAGCCAGTGTAAGGATGGCTGTGGGGGAAGGGCTGGTGCAAGGTGGAAAGCCCCAGGTGGAGCAGTTGATGGCTTTTAATAAGGAGGAATTCTGCCAGCAGAGGAAGGAAATGCGGGAGGATCGCCCGAAGACCATCAAAGGAGCTGTGGCACTCCTGAAGAGTTTGATGGAAAGGTGGAGATGTGTTTAGAGGTGCAGGAGTCGCAGTTTCGGTAGATTGAAGGAGTGATCTCGGACCACAGCGATCGTGCAGTGACTCTGGAGGTAGAAGTGGGGCTCCGAGGAGACCTCTGTAAAATGTAGAAGGCAAAGGTGGAGGAGCAGAAGAGTACCCCGAGAAGGCAGAACCTGTGAATAGTTGGACTGGCTGAAGGAATGGAAGGTGTGAGTGCCACGAGGTACATCTCAAAGATGCTGGCGGGGCTGGTGGCAGAAGGGGTGCTAGGTAAGCCCCCTGAAGTGGACCAAGCGCACAGGTCCCTGAGGCAGAAGCCAAGAGCTGGGGAGCCGCTGCGGGCGGTGACCATGAGCTCGACAAATTTGAAGAGAAAGAGAAGATTTTGCGTTGGAGCAGGGAAAAGCGCACCTGCAAATGGGAGGGGAACAGGATCCGAATTTATCAGGACATCAGAACCGAATTGGCAAAGCAGCGGGCAGGGTTCAACAAAACCAAGGCGGTGCTGTACCGGTGACAGATCAGGTTTGGGGTCCTCAGCCCCGAAAACTTCTGGGTGGCTTTGAATGCTGGTAGTATTATTTCAAGACCCCAGAAGCGGCCGAGGACTTCATCAAGGAGCATAAACTGGGGGAGAACTGAGTGGACAATGCTTGGGAACCAGGGTGCTGGCACTTTGTAATGGTTGGGAATTTGTTCGAAGTGGGGGCAGAGATAGGGGATTTCCGCCACCTCCGGTTTGGAGTGGGTCCTTTTTTAGGTTTGCTGTTTACTGTTGGGCTTGTAAGGGGTGATAGGGCTGAAGGGTTTATATAGGAATGGATGTTCCCATCCACCCCTCATGTTTTATGGGACTGTTTGTGTTCAGCATCTGTTTGTTTGCTTTTGGTGGAGACGGCCTGGAGTTCAGGAGGTGTCCTTGTTTGGTTGGAGGGCGGGTAAGGTCAGCAGTGAGCCTTCTTCCTCGAGCTGAGTGGGGGGTGGGGAGGTCATTGGGAGGAGCCTTTGGGCAGGGGCTGCCATGTTAGCAGGTGATGCTGGTGAACGGAAGTGAGGTCGTGAGGGAGAAGGCCGAGAGGGGTGGACGGAGGGGAGGGGGGGGGGGGGGGGGGAGAGAAGGGGGGTTTGGCACGATGTGGCAGGGGGTGAGAGATGACATGGTCAGGGGCAGAGAAGGGGGCATCTGGGATGGGCTAGGTATAGGGTGGAGTTAAGGGGGCTGGAGTTGAGTGGGGAAGATGATGAACGGTCGAGGGGATTGGAGGCGCACGCCTCCGGAAAGGGTGGTTACGTGGAACGTCCAGAGACTCCGTGGGCCTGTTAAAAGGTCGCGGGTGTTCGCGCACCTCAGGAGCTTGAAAGTGGGTTGGTCTTTCTGCAAGAGACGCACCTCCATGTGAAGGACCAGGTTCAGTTAAGGATGGGGTGGGTCGGGCAGGTGGCCGGGGGGAAATTATTTTGTTTAGGGTTCATGCGGATAGGGAAAGGAGGGAGGAACATGACTGTCCAGTGAGCGAGATAGTGGAAGTGGACAGGGAATACCCCAGCATGGAGGGGTTGGCGAAGAGGATAAAGTTGCAGGGGCAGTTTGACAGCTTGACAATGGGGAGAGTAGTAGGGCAGCTACGTAGGGAAAGAGGGGTGCAATATGAGTATGGGGAGAGGGCGAGCCGCATGATGGCGCACCAGCCATGGAGGCAGGCCGCGTCCAGGGAAATATTGCAGATATGGACTGGGGCTTGGGATGTGGTGTTGGAGCCGGAGAAGATAAACGAGGCGTTTAGGGAGTACTACCAGGGACTGTACGAGGCAGACATGGGGGAGAGAGGGCTGGAACTTTCCCAGGTGCAGGAAGCAAAGAGGCAAGCATTGGAGGAGTCCCTGGGGCTGAGGGAGGTGCTGAATAGTGTCAGGGGGATGAAGCCCGGGGCCGGATGGGTACCATGCAGAATTTTATAAGGAATTTGGACGGACCTGGCACCACATTTGTTGAGGGCGTTTAATGAAGCACTGGAGAAGGGGGAGTTGGCAGAGACAATGAGGCAAGCAGTAATCACACTAATCCTGAAAAAGGGGAAGGACCTGATGGAATGTGGGTCGCATAGGCCCATTTCACTATTGAATATGGATGTGAAAGTATTGGCTAAGTTGTTGGCGGGCAGGATGGAGGTTTGTGTAGGTTTTGTGAAGGACAAACAGCTTGCGAATAATATAAGACGGCTGTTGAATGTAGTGATGAATGGGAACTGCTTTTGGTTCTGTGGGAGGCCCTGAAAGCAGTGAGTAGAGGGGAGGTAATATCACACAAAGTGCCTATGGATAGGTTGGCAAGGAAGGAATGCCAAAGGTTGGGAGATGACATCTTGGTCAGGTACTCAATTCGAGTACCACAGGTACTTGAATGCCACAATCCCCGAGCTCTTGGCTAGCAGGAAAAAGTTTCAGATGCAGTTTGACCTGTTAACCATGGATGTAGGCGTACGCTATCTGCTGTGCTTGAGGGGGGTTACTCATGAGTGTGGGGAGGAGGCCAGTCGTCTCCTAGCTTGCCAGTTGAGGCAGCAGGCAGTTTCCTGAGAGATTATCTCGGTCAGAGACTCGGGTGGCAGGCTGGTGAGCAATCCAGGCAAAGTTAATGGAGCATTTGAAACATTTTATAAGAACCATTATAGGTCGGAGACGCCGTGAGTAGGGGGGAGGTCGGATATGTCGGATTATTTGGAGGCTTACAGTTTCCCCAGGTGGGGACGGAAGAGAAGAAGGGTTGGAGGGGCTATTGGGCACAGAGGAGATCTTGACAGCAATAGGGAGGATGTAGACAGGTAAGGCCCCAGGGCCAGACGGATTCCCGGGAGAATTTTACAAGATGTTTGCAGGACAGCTGGTGCTGTTATTATTGGGAATGCTCGAAGGCTCTGTAACATGGAGTTCCCTTGCTGAAACGCTGATGCAAGCATCAATTTCACTTCTATTAAAAAAGGAATGAAGACCCCGTGGAATGTGGTCGTACTGCCATATCTCTCTACTTAATATAGACACCAAGATATTGGCCATGGTGTTAGCAATGAGGCTGGAATCATGGGCGGGATTCTCCGACCTCCCCCACCGGGTCGGAGAATCCCTGGGGGTCGGCACGAATCCCGCCCCGACGCCGGCTGCCGTATTCTCCGACGCCGTTTTTCGGGCAGGGGCGTGATTCACGCCCCCCGGCAACAGGCCCTGATGGGCCGAGCGGCCGTCTGTTTTTGGCTAGTCCCGCTGGCCTAGGGTTACGCATGGTCCCACACGGCGGGACCTGGCAGGTACGTCAGTGGGGGGGGGGGGGGGACGTGAGGGGTTCAGACCCCGGGGGAGCCCCCGGGGGAGTTCCGCCATGGCCAGCACGGAGAAGACCGCGCATGCTCCAAAATACGCCGGCCGGTCTGCGGAACCACGCCAGCGGTTTAACACATGTGCGAGATCACGCTGGCCATTCAGCACATGCGCAAACTCGCGCAATCCCTTCGGCCCCGGCTCAAGCGGCGCCAACCCCTCCGGCGTCCAGCTAGCCCCTAAAAGTGCGGAGAATTCCGCACTTTCAGGGGCTGTTGATGCCGGAGTGGTTGGCACCAGTTCTCCCACCGGCATGGGGACTTAGTCCCCCGGAAGGGAGAATCCCACTGATTATCTTTCTCATGTTATTGGTGAAGATGAGACGGGTTTTGTCAAAGGCCAGCAGTTGTTGTCTAATGTGCAATAATGTGGTGGTTTCCCTGTCTGAGGGGCCTGTTCCAAAGGTAATTGTTGCATTAGATGCTAAGAAGGCTTTCGATAGGGTAGAATGGAGTATTCCTTTGCAGTCTTGGAGAAGTTTGGATTGCTTCCCAAGTTTGTGCCTTGGATAGGGCTGTTGTACAGGCCCCAAAAGCTAGTGCCCGCACCAGTACCATGGACCCGGGGTACTTCCAATTAAATAGGGGAACAAGGCAGGGGTGCTCTATGTCCCCCCTCTTGTTTGCATTGGGGATACAGCCTTTGGCCATTGCCTTGAAGGCTTCAAAGAAGTGGAGGGTGATAGCGAGGGAAGGGATGGAGCATAGGGTGTCCCTGTGCGCTGATGATGTCTTAGTTTATATGGCGGACTCCGTCTCACCTTGGGCGACATAATGGAAATGCTGAGGCACTTTGGCTCTTTTCAGGGTACAAGCTAAACTTGGGAATCAGTGAGTTTTTTCCAGATACCCCTCGGGAATCAGACGGGTGAGGATCGATCTGCAAATGTGGGATAATCTTCCCCTGTCTTTGACGGCTGGGGTTCAGTCAATCAAGATGAACATTTTGCTTTTGTTTTTGTTGCAATGTTTGCTCGTCTTTCTCTCTAAATCCTTTTTTGGGGGAGTTGAAAAGTTGATTATGTTCTTTATATGGGCGGGCAAAAGTTTGAGGATTCGCAGGGCAGTTCTTCAAAGAGATAAACAGTCGAGGGGCCTGGCGCTTCCGAACCTGATATTTTACTGCTGGGCAGCTAATGCTGAGAAGGTGTTGGGTTGGTGTAGTGACCCGGGAGCCACGTGGAATTGAAGTCATGTAGAGGGGGTCTGGTTTGAGGGCATTAGCGACAGCCTCACTCCCGTTCTCACAAATTATTCGGCAAATTCAGTGGTTTTCTCCACTTTGAAGACATAGAGACAATTTTGACATTTTAAATTGGGGCCAGTGTCGAAGCTGGTTTCTATTTGTGCAAACCATCTGTTCAAGCCGGTGAGATTGAATGCCAATTTCAGGGGGTGAGAGGGAAGGGGCTGGATAGACTGGGTGATTTGTTTCTAGAGGGGCCGTTTGCCTGACTGAAGGAACTGGCGGAAAAGTTTGGCCTCTCGCAGCCTGACTTATTCAGATATTTACAAGTTTGCAACTTAGCGAAACTTATTTTCCCAACATTCAGTGTGGCAAAGCCAATCTCTCTACTGGAGAGGGTTCTTTCCCTCACAGGGTGGGTGGAAGGGAGCACCTCCGGTATTTATGGATGGATTATGTCAGAGGATTCAGTGTTGGTGGAGGCCAGGTGGGAGGAAGAGTTAGGGCCCATATTGAATGAGGAGGTGTGGAGCGAGGCCTTGTGTCGGGTGAACTCCACGCCCTGGTGCACGAGACTTGGTTTAATCTAACTCAAAGTAATTTATAGGGCACACCTGACGAAATCCAGATGAGTCTCTTTTTTGCAGGGGTGGAAGTCAAGTACAAGCGCTGCTCAAGTGGTCCAGTCACCCATGTGCACATGTTGTGGTCTTGCCCCAAGCATGTGGGTTTCTGGGTCTCCTTTTTTTGGCACAATGTTGGCGATTCTGAAGATTGAACTGTAGCTCTGTCCCTGAGTGGTCATATTTGGGATGTCAGGCTTGCCAGAGCTGCAGACGGACCTGGGGGCCGATGACCTGGCCTTTGCCTCACTGATTGCTCAGAGGAGAGAGTACTACTGGGGTAGAGATCTACTTCACTGCCCGGTGCCTTGAAAAAGTCACATACCCCTTGAAGGGAGAAATTGAGGGGTTTTACTGAAGATGGCAGCCTTTCATTGTTTACTTTAAGGAGTTGGTCACCGTCAGTTATGGGGGGGGGGGGGGGGGAGGGGGAGGGGTTAGGTTGTGGGAGGGGGTAGGCTATGTTTTGGGGGTTTTATGTTTGTACCAGTGATTTATTCTGTTTTGTTGTTTTTTATTATTGTGTATTATATAAAATTTAAAATCTGAATTAAAATATCTTTTTAAAAAGAAAAAAGAGACGCGTCAAAGCTTTTTGTCATACACTTCACAGGAATACCAGTGTAAGGTGAAAATAACAATTTATACTGCATGAGAAGAAAATGTTGACTTGTTGACAAGTAAATTCTGATTGATAGAAGCTTTACCATGGAGAATGCACTAGATGACTGATAGTTAACCAAACATTGTCTGAAATTTGAAATAGGCAGTTTGACCCGGATTGGTCAAGGCATTGCCCTGGGAATGAGTCAGCAGACAGCTGTCACTTATTTTGTTTAACTGAAACAGGTGCAATGCGTGTGAAGATTCTTTCTGGCTGCAAAGCTAAGGGCCCTATGTACTGTTATCACACAAACGGGTAATGTGTTATATGAATTTCAGTACCAGTGTGATGTAGGTAGGCAGGCTGTACATCATAAAGGCTGGAGAATCTCATCAAACTGCGTGTCCCAGCTAAGGTTCGCAACAGGCAAGGTATAGATGAATGCCAAACAGCCCGTGCATGCAAAACCCAAAACGCAGTGTCCAACATTAGTGTGATTCTGTGATTGGACATTTGCAAAATAATCCTCAGTGTGCTAAGAATTTAAAAATTACACCGACAACCAATTTAAGATCATCAGTCTGGCTCACAGTGTAGCACATTTGCGTATATTGGAAGCTACATATGTTAATACATAGGGACATATTCTTTGCAGACAGAAAGAACATACACACACATTGTGAATGTTTAGCCAAACAAAATACGTGACAGCTATTCGCTGACTCATTCCTCAGGGCAATGACTTGACCAATCAGACAGATAACAAGTATTCATTTAATACCTCAGCCATGCCTCCTCCATGTGTTACTCCTTTTTTTGGTCCCTACTTGGCCACACTGCTCCTCTTACTACAACTTTACTATTTATATGCCTATAGATGAATTTTGGAATCGTTTTTGTGTTAGCTACCAGTCTCTTTTCATACTCTCTCAATTGCCTTCTTTGCTTTTCATTTCCCCTTTGAAGCTTTTATATTCCGTCTCGTTCACCGTTGTATATTTCAATGTTTTTTTCTATTTCTTTATTGCTCTTGTATTCTTTAACTTACTCCTGATTGTCCCTACCTTTCTTTAATTTGCTTAATTTTTAAAATTCAGCCATTGAATACTCTCATTGTATGACTGCTGATTTCACGCTAGAGATAGAAAGAATGGTATTATTTTCAGCTAGGTTGGGCAGCAGTAACCATTCGAATCATTAATATGTGATGTGAGAAAAAAGCTTTTTCACATGATGAGTGGTTCAGGTCTCAACTACACTGCCTGGGAGTCTGGCGGAGGCAGGTTCAATCGAAGCATTCAAGAGGGCAATACTTGAACAGAAACAATGTGCAGAGGTATGGGGAAAAGGCAAGGGAATTGCACTAAGCCATGATAATTGTTTGGAGAATTGGTGCAGACACGATGGGCCAAATGGCCTCCTGCGCCACAACAATTCAGCGATTCTGTATTTCAATCTTCCATTTAAAAAATTGAGGCCCAATTATAAGTCTCTGCTCTTGATGAGAATGGGGTGAGTGTGAGGGCGGATGGAGGTGTAAAATAGAGGCAGCATTCTTGCTGTTCTCTCACCTGCTGACACTTGCATTGTCAGGTTTTGGAAGCGGTGAGGCCTTCGCCAGAGCACAGGAGAGTCTTAGAAATATTCAAACATTGGAGTCGGGTGACATAGTTCCCATCCTGAGCCAGCTTTTAATCTTAAAGCTCAGGTGATGTGCACAGTGCCCGCCTTGATTTGTATCAAGGGGGTTAAAATGTCCTCAAGCAAGTGCAGCCATCAAACTTCTCTCTGAGCTGTATGGGTATGCGGTCCTACAGCAATTTGAACGACATTAAGTAGGGAATAAATATATCCCACAATCCAATGTTCCCTTCAAGCTACGCACATGTGGGTCAAACTTAAAGGGACCATACAGTGCAACAAGCCAGCTGTACACAGAGAACAAACGTTAAAGAGAAAATTGGTGACCAACCCACTCTGCAGCATGAGTTAAAATTGAGGCTTGTATCTGGTTTCAAGTCAGGTTTCCAAGACAAAATTGTGAACTATTTGAGGCTGCCAATTCTTGCTCCTTCTGATGAACATTGTGTGACTGAGGTGAAGGCCCAGATAAACCTGATCTCAACCTTGCGTTGTAATTCTGCCAGGATCATTGAAGGGGTAAAGCTTCCATTCCTTATAACACCAGCATCATAGGAGCTAGGGGAGCAAAGGGAAGGACTCCAAGCTTGGGAAATCATGTCCCATTCTTGGCAGTGGAGAGTAATTGGTGGTCATAATGCATGCTCACTTGACAAACAACACAAATGGTCCATTTGAGGGCACATGACCAGATCCTGTTTTGGTGGTGCAATACATTACTAGAAAGAGTTTGCTTGCCTGACAAAGAGAACTGGTGCTCATTCTGGTGATCTGAAGACCCTGAGGCCCCCTCCATCCCCCAGCCTTGTATTCTTCGCCGTCAGTTTGATGGGATGGGTGCAGACCAGGATCTTCCTGGCACGCCGGGAAAAATGCAAGTTCATCGAACCAACTAATCATTATGCAACGAAGAAACATGATTGCCCATTTGAAAAGCGTATTTTATTATTTTTTTAATCACATACATATATTTTCTACATACACAGTAGCTTTAAAAGTTTGAGTGCTTTATTTCCCTTCCAGTTTTGATTTGAAAATTTGAGTTCTATCCTGGAGCTGGGCCTTGAGGAACAATCTTCCTCAGCACTGCTGTAGAGTCCGGACACAAATCTCATTCTTACATCCTAACAAAATTGATCACAAACAGTACAAAAAAAAAGCAACCACCAAAGTTTGTTTAAAATCAAACTTGACACAAAGTCGTCACATCAGATTCCAGTAGTGATCGCAGCTGACCTCATCATAATGGTGGGGTCTCAGAAAGAAATCTTATTGCACCGCCATTAAGTGAAAATACCTGGATGTTATGAACACATTCTCAGTTAGACTGACAAATGGTATTGAGAAGTTCATTAAAATATTATTTTTAAACTTTGTTTCATACAAAATCCTCTTCCCCGAACAAAACATGTTTTTGAAAACCCCTTACAGAATCGGAAAGACATACAAGCTGTCCCAACAGAACTGTTATGCCCAGTTATTACTTTTCTCTTCCCCATTCTTCTACACATAGTGCATTGTGGGAGTCATCAAAATATTTGTTGTTTACTTAATTAACTGAACTAATGACTTTTTTCCCCCCAACGGTCAGTTAATTGAATAATCCTACCATTCTTAGAAAGGCAATATCTGGTGTTGAAGGGTATTTTATTTAAATTTCAGTTCTTTTTGATAGTTTTCCCCTGTCCCCATCAGATTATGGACATCTCAGTTCAACCAGGGGGATGTTTTGTCCAGGGCAAAATAGCGTTGCCATTCCCTCTCCCAACTCCCAAAACACCCCTTCTCCATTTGAGATGGCACTCGGTGACACTCTGAATAAACCTGAAAGCAGTACGATATTGCTATTGCGTGATTCAGCTATTCAAAATGCAGGAGTACTATCTCTCAATTGATCACACACATATCCCACTGTCCCCTCCCCTTTCCAAAAAAGAAAAAATACAAATCTATGAGGGAAAGAGAAGGACATTCTGTTAAAGATGATCATTATAAAAATGATTGATGATCGACTGACAGCTCCAGGAAACTTTATAGCAGCCCCTTCCACAGTTAGTAAAAGCAGATAATGCATCACACACCTTCAGGGAGAGAAGCATCCTGTATAATCTTGGATAGACTTTGTGCCATTAGCTTTATAGGAGGCATATTTGTTAGACGTCTGTCGGACAGAAGCCTCAGGGATGCTGTATTTTTGCTAATTCTGAAATTTTAACTTTGGAAGCAGAAAGTTTGAAAATAACCTTCCATAAATGGAATTGCGTCACCCAGTCAGCCTGGGAGAAATTTCCTTCTGTGAACCATTTGCATATATCTCTGCAGTAAATCAGAAAGGAATTGTTCATTTATATCCTGTCATGCCATTGATTTTAGAAGATAAGCCATTAGTAAGAACATGCAGACTTGGAGAGTGGATTCAGCATTGTGGTTAGCTATGTTCTGCTACAAAATATAGCAATAAAGCTCCTTAGAGTTAATCTTCTACTATATTGTGCTTTGCAAGCTTGTTTTTATATAGGGGAACTAGGCTGACTAATTCCAACACCTTTGCTGCTGAAATTGTTTGGACATAAAATCCTGTAATTCAAATGTACTGATAATTATTCACCTTGGGATAGAATTGGGAATCCACCATCTTCTGAACTAGTGCAATAATCATTGATCCTATCCCGTGTTTTACCTATCAGTTTTTCACATCTATTCTGGCAGCCAAATTCAGCTTGCGAAGAAGAGGGAAATATTTTAGTGTAACCGTTAACAATACATTTCCATTATACTTTACAATCTATTATGCAGACATTTCAAACAAATTAAACTGTGCTGGACATCGCTAATGCACCCAATGGAGCTAGATGCTACATGAAGTTTGTTCTATTTTGGAAACAGGTCAAAGTTTTAATTCACTGTTTGGGCACGCGAGTCCAGATTCTGTCAATATTAGAATAGAACAGGGGCTACTTATCTTTACATGGGAATACACATTATAATTGATTATGTGTACTCACTGTCCCAGTGAGATGATACAGGTCTAGGAATGTTGCAGAAGTTCCCGTCTATTTTAGAATGGTTTGTGTACCTGGCCTGCTCTGTCACTGTCATATTGATACCTCATGAACAGCACATTGTCAATGTGCCACATAGAAATGTGGCCAGTAATGATTGAAATATTAATTGCAATTCTTCAGCTACCACCCAAAATAAATTATCCGGTCACTTATTTCACTCCTCTTTGTGGGAACTCGCTGTGAGCAATTTGGCTGCTATGTTTCTTTTCTAATTGGCTCCCAGGTAGAGTGCCAGGGGACTTCTGAATCAGAGGCCAGAAAATTGGATGGAACATGCTTTCTGTCAGATTCTGTTCCATGTTTTGGCTGCAGCCTTTTTTTCCCCCATGTTCTCTTCAGCCTGAGATGGGCTTCAGGGCATCTCTCATCATTGCTGTCAGCTATTCTACAACAGCTGAGAAATCTGGGTGTGCACCCATAAAATGAATGCTTGGTAATAGCTTGCAGCCCACGCCAATGATACTAATCGCCCCATGGCACAATTTGGAACAAGGTTTCCACTTTCAGCCGTAAGCAGACTACTGCCCTGCCCCTGGTGAACAGCCAATCAGAAGATTGCGCCTAATCACATCTCATTTTGAATACCGGTTGAACGGGACAGCTACTGGATCATGGGTTGCCTCAATATTACCACAACAATGATCAAACCTAATAGGCTGGGTTTTGTCTCCAGTAACCACAGTTTTCAGATGTAGGAGAGGCTGTGCAACTTCCAGAGTTACAGAGGGAGCTTATAAATCCAGAGGTGTATGTTTTGGTCCTGCCAAAAACTGGAGGGGTATTGGAGGGTGGTCTTTAGGGTAATCTCAAGGGGGTGCATGTGAGACTTGAATCAGGTCCCCTAGAAGCCATATTCGAGGTGTCAGATCGGCCGGGGTTGGAAGCGGGTGCGGAGGAAGGTTTCTTAGCCTTCGCCTCGCTGATTGCCCGAAAGCAGATTCTGTTGGGGTGGAGGTCGGCTTCTCTGCCCTGTGCCTCGGCGTGACAGGGGGACCTGCTGGAGTTACTAACACATGAGATAGCAAAGTTCGAGTTGAGAGCTGGATGGAAGGGTTGTACAACTCATGGGCCTTGTTCAGCATGCATTTTCACGAATTGGATGACATTGAACATTGGGGGGGGGGGGGGGGGGGGGGAAGGGACGTTGGAGTGAACAAATTAATGATGATTCTTTTTCATTGGTGTTTTGTATTCAAAATGTTGGGAGCTGTTTGAGGGTGGGTGGGATGACAGATTGTTGGCTAGTTGGCTCGGGGATTGCCATTGTATTTGTTGTTATTGTTAATTATTTGTTGTTGTGAATATGATGAAAACGTGAAAAAGGAGAATAAAAATATTTATGTTAAAAAAATAAATCCTGAGGTGCACTGGGCCAAAAGCCTGAGCGTTCACTTCAAATGACAAATAAAGATCCAGTGCAAATCTGGGCCGATATGGTTTACTAATTAGACTTTAAAATTGTATACCTGTATTTGCAGTTTAAAGGGGTCACCTCTTGATTGGCAAACACTTAATAAAGAGGCCCTACCAGAAAGCATGTTTTAAAAAGTCAAATGGATCGGTTTCTTTTAACATGGAACCCTTTAAAAGTGTGATAAATCTTGTTTAAACAAATCAAATACTTTTTAACAAGATTTATCAGCTTTTTAAATAACACTTGAAATGATACTTGATCCAAATTCTTGTAACTTTTAGAAATAAAGCCAAATTTTTAATTATATAAAAAATTGTAATTTTGTAGAATGAATCCATGTTTGTTTAGGCTGAATTTGCAATGATTGAAATAGCCTCCTTCATACAGGTTTGTGCAGCAGTGATTAAGCCACATCATAGAAACTTACACTGCAGAAGGAGGCCATTCGGCCCATCGAGTCTGGACCGGCCCTTGGAAAGAACACCCCACTTAATCTCACGCCTCCGCCCAATCCCTGTAACCCAGAAACCCCACCTAACCTTTAATAATCTTTTCTTTATTGTCACATGTAAGCTTACATTAACACTGCAATTAAGTTAGCATGAAAAGCCCCGGCCTTCCGGCGCCTGTTCGTGTACACAGAGGGAGAATTCAGAACCGGCTGCCTGTAGTTTTTGCTCCTACAACACACCCGCTGTGGGATTTTGCTGCAGCCCATGCCAGAAGGCAGCTACATCTCTGGCCTTGGGGACCATAGTAGGTTCATGCATTGATTTATTTGAGGTCAGTCACCAGTGTCACCGTTGCACTGCTGAGTGTCAAACCCAGACCAATACACTGAGTATCCTACACCCTTTCTTCACATTGGGTTGAATGATTAAATATGGGTTAAATATGAATTAAAATCATACCACAGACTAAAGCAAACGTAAACAGGTTTTGATACAACAAGATTTTTCTTTGTTACTCTTATTTATATGTTAGTTCAGTTACTCCACCTTTGGAGTGTTAACATGTAATGGTGTTTTGAGGAGCTGCACAATGAAATCCCTGGATCTACTGAGGCAATAATCAGTCCATAAATACTGTTATAGTACAGATAGTACACAGTATCCAACTAGTAAGATGCCACTGCATTAATTACAAATGTTATAGGTACTTAGTTAAGAGAAATTAAGAATCATGTTGAATTCAAATTTAAAATCTCTAAAGAAACATTGTTGGCAGTGTGGTGGAATTTAGTATTGGAATAATAATGTGACAGGTGATGGGCAGTGCCGAGTGCAGAATGGTGGAATATGCCTCATGGGGAGAATTGGATGTGTTTCCCAGCCTGGTGACCAGTCAAAGGGAGTCCAAGGCCGCTGTAGCCGCTGGCCAGACGCTGTGGGAAGGTCCTGAAAAGGAGCTGGGAGGCTTGGGTGGGCCCTGCATCCATGAAGCCTTGGAACCTGTTCTCTATCTTGTTTAACATCCACAAGCACATATAAGGGCAAAACACAGCTGCAGGCCGACTGTCCTAAAATCCTCTCTTAGGACAGAGCCATTCTGAAGCTTGTTTCTTGGAGATGCATTTCATTCTCCTTGAAGTTTCAATAGGCTCTGTGGTTTCAATGTTGCAGTATGCCTGTTTTTATCCCTTTGTCCTGGTTGATTACATTCAGTTTCACACCCCATTGACTTTTACAAGCCTCTTGATTGACAGCTGAATGATATCTCAAAGGAGAAATTAGCTGTGTTTGTTTTTATAGCATTTCGTGATCCATTAACTCTGAAGCACCCCCTTTTTTGAGTAGGTGTCCTGCCTGACCGCATTTTCTCTATAATGTGTCTTTTTCTACTCTGTAATGCTCCCTGGAAAGAGCAGGTGCTCTCCCTGCATGCTATTTTTAAATAGTGGGTCTTTTTCTACTGTGAAGTGCTTCCAAGAAAGGCCAGGTGCTCTGTCTGACAGTAATCTTATTAGACAACATCTTTTTCAAGCTCTGATACCTGAACACCATGCCTGCACAAGAG
The DNA here is from genome assembly GCF_902713615.1 of Scyliorhinus canicula. Classification (NCBI taxonomy): domain Eukaryota; kingdom Metazoa; phylum Chordata; class Chondrichthyes; order Carcharhiniformes; family Scyliorhinidae; genus Scyliorhinus; species Scyliorhinus canicula. Next base: position 171,496,299 of record NC_052148.1, on the reverse strand, counting down.
GTACCTTTCCACAACAGAAGTAGCTGGCACCACTAAGCTATTAAAGTGCAAGGCCTCCTCAATGAGGACCTTCTCGCAGCCACTGCTGAATTCTCTGCATGGACGTGATAACCATGATGGGGGTTCAGAGACCTTTGTAGCCCTCGGGTGGTCAGGGGCATGGCAGGACAGTGCCATGGCACTGCTCCTGGCACCATGGATGTACCAAGGAGCCAGTGGGCACAGGCAAGTTTGCACATCCAAGGGGTGAGGCCTGACAGGGCAGGGCCAGAAAGGGGTGGGTCATGAAGAGAGCAAGGCATGAAGTGGGGCTACGAAGGGGCGTTATTTGGCAGGGAGTCACGCACCTGGTTGGGGGGGGGGGGGGGGGGGGTGGCAAAGGTCCCACACAGCACGTTTTGGGCACAAATTACCCCTGACTCCAAAGAAATGACTAAATGTGGCCCCCAAATAGCCCGACCACTAGATTATTACAGCCTTGACACTACCGCTATGCCATATTCTCCCCTGAAGCATGACTTCTACCGCTCTTCAAAAAGTCCAATCAGGTACACTGGGCATGACCTACACTTTACAAATCATTTGAAATGTTCCAAGGACTTTAGATATCCAGTCATGCAGCCAATTGTTCAGATATTCATTTGAGGATCATTCATTTTTTCCAAAAAAATTACTTCTTCACAAATATGCAACTCAACCTAGTTTCCTATGGTGTCATTGCAGTCCTGATCTTAAGCTGAATTTGAACCTTCTGATTTAAAATGAACTTGTTGTAAACCCCAATGTTCTTTTTTGCATAATGTGCACTACTAATGTCTTGGATGTCAGTCTCTCATGTTCTGCATCCCACCAGTTAAGGCTTTTGTTGTAATTTCAAGTGGACAGTTAATAAATTTGATCCTGGTTAACGCAATTTAAAATAACTCCGGGGGTGGGATTTTCTGATCCCACTGAATTAATGGACTTTTTAACTGTTTGCTGCCTTTTCTGGACCTGCCCCTATTGCAACAGGTCTGTAAAGTTCTGCCCTATGTTTGCTGGGGAGCAGAGTAGACATGTAATGAATCCATGCAGGTTCAGCATTAAAGGGGTTTAAGAATACAGCAACATTTTTCAGGGCCTTGGCTGCATACATCATGTATCATATAATAGCCTACAGTATATCTAAGTATATTTTACCTTCCATTTTAAAGTAATATATTTGGAAGTTTCATCATGCACAACTACAGGCAAGTGCAACTAAAGACTCTGTGCAGCCAACTATGTCAAGGTGTGCAATCGTTTTATATGTGCATGTCTTCTATTTCACTGGCCAGAAGTTCCTGCCACCTCAAACCATAGCATGCAAATGCATGTATGAGCAGGAATTTCAGAATTTCTCGATTCAGATCACAAATCTAACTGAGCTTGCTCTCCTTGCTCAATTTTAATTCTTTTTAAGTGATAATGTTATATTATCATGTCCAATAGCTAATGAACAGAATTATGCCATACTGTATGACATGTGTTGCCGTGTCATAATTTATTAAAAGGGCTTTCAATTTAGTTTGAATAAATGACAGAAAGTATAACAGAACATAGCTACCACCTTACCATTTTAACGTAACATCAGTCCACAGACATTGGAACGTTTTATGAAAATTGGTCAACTACGATAAGTTTTCGTAAATTAAATGCATTAGGCATACCTAAACTGCAACCCAATTAAGACAGAGAGAAAGAGTATAGACAGTAACATTGCTAAACAAAAATATTAACATTACAGTTTAAATGCATGGTCAGAAATTGTTTGTGTTTTTGGATGTCCCTTTAATTAGACTTACAGAAATTAATTTTTGCTTGTGTTTTAAACTACAATGAAATTCAATGCTCACAGGATTAATAAAAAGGATTACATTTTCTGTTATTTTCATAGTTACTGTCATGAAGCCCAAGTTCCATGGGTTTTTGGTAGGTAATATGTATACGGTCATTTATAGGAATATATTTTTACAAGGTGTTTATAGTCAGCAAATACATAATAAGTGGAAGAAGGGACACATATTGCAACTTTAAGGAGACAAAAGTGCATTTAGTTTTAACTATAATGCTGCATCTTTCCTGCTCACCTTGCGTTGCCAAAGCAAGTGCCACAGGGAGCTAATTTATAATCACATATTTACATGTGAAATGCTGCTGCCTAATACTCTTAATGAGCCTTTGTTTAATTGGAATGAGGTATAAGCTAAGCATTTTGACATAACATTTTAGCATCAGTACTTCTGTGTTCCTTTTTAAATAGTTCTTTTCCAGAGAGGCGCGCTGAGTATTTAGTACTTGCATCATTTTCTAAAGAAGAAGGGGCTCCTCAGGCAGACGGTTAGTCACCTGCAACAAAGCGGTCCTGCTGAAGTTTCCAGGCTGCTGTCAGTGTCCGACGCGAGGGTCTGATCGGTTGACATAGATGAGATGTCGTTTACTGATGAGGATGGAGGAAGGCTTTCACTGCTATTCACTGCTGCACCTGTGCTGAGAAATTAACAGTAGAGCCATAAAATCCGGGAACACAGTTTCATAAGGCCTACATTCTTTACTCTTTATTATAGGGCATCTGCACTGCAGAGCCACCTTTAAAACAAAACTGAACACCTGGTTGCCTTTCCTGCAAAGAGCACGTTTTCATCATAGTGAAAATGCTAAGCGGTTTCAGTTTTACACTGGCACCAAACCTGTCCAATCATATTTCAAAGGGTAGCAGTGTGAGACGTCCTTCTTTAGGTGATCTAGACCATTATCTAGAAGAGAAAGATACACATTCTTTCAAATTCTTTCATGACTTATATTTTGCAGAGTGGGTGTTTCTGATTTCAGGGGCAAACTGCATCAAACCAATTTGAGCCACTTTTGCATGGGCACGCTCAATGACCCTGGGAAGCTAACCAAGCCCATCAATACACTGGTGATGACCTTCTGCTGATTGATGAGCACCTGCCCAACTTGTTCACGTTTGAAGGTTCACTTTTCAGTGGCTGATAGCACTCAGTTGGCAAACATGGTGCAAATGCAAGAGAGTTGATGATTCTCAATGCAATGTCCTCTCTCTGCGCTTCTAATAGGTAATGGGAACTTCTACACAGTGGGGGCAGCTCTGTAAACCTTTGCTCGAGCTATCGAAACATTTAGAAATGCGATGGAAGCACATTTATTTTTATTAATTCATGGAATGTGGGAAATCTAGGCAGATTTTTGATTGGCGGATCCATTCAGAACCTTCTGGAAGAAGGGCTGATGAGAAGAAGAGCTCCATTTTGTCTCAGTTCTGGTCAGACATTAAGACAGCCAGGAGCACGTTTAAGCACTCCCTTCCTACCAGGTCGGCGAAAGTCTGATTGAAAGGATAGGGAGCTAAAATTGACTTTTCTCTCCACAGTCAGTTTAACCTGTGTAGGGATTTCCTGAAAGTGAATCTTGATCTGCAAAAACGGCAGACAAGCGGTCAATGTCTGGAGTGGATGGACAACCATCATTTAAATTCTCAGGTAGAGAATTGTAAAATTGTTTCAGTGAGGATTGAGCCCACCTCAGAGGTGGATTCTCAGTGTGAAGACCACGATTGTTAAAAGTGAAAGTGACTTACCAGGGAGCATTCTACTTACTGCAGGTTCTGGCTGAAGACCACCATTAGAAGACCGCTACCTCAGCAGCAAAGAAGTATCTCATGCTTTTTAATCTCTGTTATTTTCAATCTTTTCCCTACCCCCACCGTATGTTTGTCTTGTGTATGTCTGGGTGGAGGGTGGGACGGGGTTTGTGGAATAGTTAGATTAGCAGACCATTGTTACATTCTTACCAGTATATCTTCATCTTTTTCCTTAAACAGTTTTTTTTAAATGTTTTACTTATAAATCTGGTGCCTGTAACTAATTGGAACAGTCAAGGGTTAAAGATCTCAGGAAAGTATACAAATGATTGGTTAATTCACTTGTGTTCAGACTCTGGGGTTTGTGGGCTGGAATTGACCGTGCACTCGTCCAGGGTGTCATAACAACACATTGACAGTGAATGAACAGCAATATATTTCTCAGTCTTTGCCGATGTTGGTTTTCCAATATTCTTGCTTCCCTTGTCCTACCAAGTTTTAGAGGCCGCAAGTTTGGGAAGTATCATGCAGTCAATGCCAATTGACGTTCTCAGAAATCCCTTTGTAAATCAGAAACTAGGAGTACTGAAAAACTTGGGAAAGATCTTCAATGCCATTCTAGAGCCGCAGATTAAGTGTAGGTGGAGGATATTCAGCCCAGATGCAGTATGGACGTTATTCAACATTGGCTGCCCTGGATTGGTTACTTATTGGGAAGATAATTACATAGGCTATGCAGTGAAGTGGCTTTTGTTTCTTTTACCATCCTGATGGAGTTCACAGGCTCAGCACAACATATCAGTAATTTTCTGAGCTTCACAGTATAAGGAGGACCTGCTTCTTCAGGAGGCAGTGATGAGTTGTGTCATATCCTGCAGGAAGACATGTAGTCAAGTGCTACAGCAAGCAAAGAAGAGCTTACAGCAGTCAAGGTTTTATACAACTGCTACAGCGAGCACAGCACTGTATATAGCAGTCAAGGTTACTGCAGGTGAAACCTCTTTGCTGCCAGCTCCTTCCAAGTTGTCATTGGAAATATCAGCAATATAAGAGTCCAATATAAGTCAGTCCCATTATGTATTTTCTTTTATTTCCTTTTCTTTTCATGTACTTAATCATCTGTCGAGCTGCTCGCAGAAAATTACTTTTCATTGTACCTCGAAACACGTGACAATAAACAAATCCAATCCAATCCAATCCACAGTCTATGATTGTATTAAACAGGTGACTGACGCCTTGCTTTCCAGTGCAAAGACATTCAACATATTCCCCATGCACACAACGAAACAGCATTCTGAATGAATCACCGTGTGAATGAGTCTATAAGTGAACACCAACAGAGTCACACATGCCTTCGTCCACTTTGGGGGGGGGGGGGGGGGGGGGGGGGTGGCGTGACTCCTGCCCCGCCGCCGGCTGCCTAATTCTCCGGCACCGGTTTTTGAGCGGGGGTGGGAATCAGCCACGCCGGTCGGAGCCACCCATTTTCAGCCAGTCCCGCCGGCATGAAATAGACATGGTCCATCTCGCCGGGACCTGGCTTGGAGGGCGGCTAGCGGAGTCCTCAGGGGGGTGTGGGGGGATCCGGCCCCAGGGGTGGCCCCCACGGTGGCCTGGCCCGCGATTGGGGCCCACCGATTTGCGGGCGGGCCTGTGCCATGGGGGCACTCTCTCCCTCTGCGCCGGCCTCTGTAAGGATCTGCCATGGCCGGCACGGAGTAGAAACCCCCTGCGCATGCGCAGGAAACACGCCGGCGGCTCTGTGCATGCGCCAGCTTGCACCGGCTCACGGCGGCCCTTCAGCGCCGGTTGGTGCGGCGCTAACCCCGCCGGCGCCGGCCTAGCCCCGGAAGAGCGGTGGATTCCGCAACTATCGGGCGGCCCGACGCTGGAGTGGTTTGCGCCGCTCTTGGCACCGGCGTCGGGCCATCCCGCCAATTGCGGGAGAATCCCGGCCTATATGTTCAGACCTATGGGTCAACTACAGCAGATTACTGGATACACCATTCAGAAATTTAAATGGAAGTGAAGAGAGACAAGAGTGGAGTGGAAAGTGTAGTAGAAGGATCTGGTACCTAATGGACTAACACGAGATTCAGTACAGTACCGCCGACACAGTGATGTAAGATGGCACATGATCTAGAGCTAAGGCCAGTCAAGAGGTGAGTAGGAATGTGTAGGGATCTAGTATACCTACTGTAAGCATGTACATAGATCAGTATTGCTAATAAGGACTTATCTGTATCATACAAGACTGTTTCATGGTATATAAGCAGTATCCTCGATACTACAATACGGTCTATTGTAGTGAAGAGTGCAATGTGAGGAGAGAGGAGGGAGAAGTGGCCTCCTCCAACATGGCCCACAGGGAGGGTCCTTTTTGATCATAGCGATGCATGCACCTTCTATGCAATGAGGGCAACAGCATGGAGTTACCATTGAAGGATGGCTTGCTGCATGGTGAATGAGAAGGCTGTGATGGCATCGAAGATGACGAAGAAGTAGAAGGTGTCTCAATAGTTATCTCTAGCCAGATTTGCCTGACAGCAGCTCATCAAAAATTCCTGCTTCCCATTCATTCCCAACATCTTTCTTACTCCTTCCAACCTTCAAGCATAATATCATAATTATTCAAAGTTGCTATTTACTCCACCTTGTCCTTAATATTGCAAAGTCACATGCCACTACAGGAATAGTTTGTGCACACAAACGTCTCAAATACCATGTTGAATGGTTTGTACCAAGGTCTGCACAGCTTTGGTCACATTAATCTGTGCAAAATGTTCTTTTACATATTTTAAGATGATCCCTAGTGGCTACAACATTGAAGGAGGAGGTTGTAGTCATTCAAGGGCTCCTAAAACACTTGTGATCGCCAACCTGTAGGAGTACAGCACTGAAAGGGCCAGAGTGCAGACTGCAGCAATTGGATGCCTCTTTGGTCAATCTGGTCCAGTTTATTTGCTGACATCAGGATGGGGACATTTGCTCAGATAGGAGGGCTGCAAAGGTATCCAAGTGCTGTCATCATGAAAAACTACTTTATTTTCCACTCCCACTGTACAATTGACCCTAACTTACAGCTCAGCATTCTGACTGATGCACAGGGGAGCAGACTCTAGGAGATCACTGATCTGCATGGAGTCCCAGTTTATTTGATCTCCTAGCCAGCCTAAGGCAGAGTTGAAGGAAGAGCAAGAGTCTGTATGGCTCTAATTTCAGCATCCCTGGCAGATGGTATTAATCGTTTGCACAGTAGGGGATGGGGAATGTTATCTCTCTTGCAACGGGTAATGAGGTAAATATGTATTCCATGGCTGACTGAAAATTATGAGGCGATAGATGCGAACCATCCACAAGTGGCTACTGGATTGAACTATAATGTGCAACATATTTTGGAACCTCTCTGTCTAGCATGTCTTCAGCAATTACTGGTCCACAGAAGTGATTTTTTTGGTGGCTGAAATTCTATATCACTGCCCTCTTCTATGAATCTGAGACACAGTGTGGCACGGTGGCACAGTGGCTAGGACTGCTGCCTCACAGAGCCAGGGATCTGGGTTCAATTCCAACCTCGGATGACTGTGTGGAGTTAACACATTCTCCATGTGTCCGGGTGCTCCAGTTTCCTCCTACAGCCCAAAGACATGCAGGTTAGGTGGATTGGCCTTGCTAAATTGTCCCTTAGTGTCCAAAGGTTAGATGGGGTTCCAGGTTATGAGGATAGGGCAGGGGATTGGGCGAGGTAGGGTGCTCTTTCAGAGGGTGGGTGCAGACTCGATGGGCCGAATGGTCTCCTTCTGCCCTGTAGGAATTCTATGATTCTATGAGCTGCCCAACAATCAGCACATCCTCGCTATCTCTGGCTGCTCCTGCTCAGTGAATCCATAATGCAAGTCAATTCTGAACAAGGGTTCACAGCTGAAATATTTTATTTGCTTTATAAATTTAGAGTACCCAATTCATTTTTTTCAATTAAGGGGCAATTTAGCATGGCCAATCCACCTACCTTCACATTTTTAGGTTGTGGGGGCGAAACCCACGCAAACACGGGGAGAATGTGCAAACTCCACACGGACAGTGACCCCACAGCTGAAATATTAACCTGTCAGTTCTCTCTCCACAGATGCTGACTAATTTCTTGGCATTTTCTGTTTTTGTTTCAGATTTCTGGCGTCCATAGAGTCCTGATTTACTATTGAATTAACATAGGATGCCAGTTTCTGGTGTACCTCTTGACATGGTAACAGCAAGGTGCACTGTGAACTACGTACTCATTTATATCCTGTTTGGCACTAGCATTCAAGTCTTCTGATTTGATAAATATTATAGTTGCATATTTTTAGTTGAACACAAGAAGTAGCAAGCTATTAGATTCCAGATCTGTGTATACTGCTGAGTTCTAATTACTTCTTTGCAGAGAGCTTCCCAGAATGTGAAATAAAAGCAACCATTATAATTCTGCACAAGCTTGAATGTTAATTTGGACATAACATGATTGGTCTGGAAAAAAGGGAGAGGAACAATGATTAGATCATAGTTTCAATGGAAAGCACCACGTCATAACAAGTCATGAGGTGCAGGAGACTGGAAAGAGTGTGACTGAAAGAGTTAAGTAGGCAAACAAGAGGGAAAGAAGATGCCAATGTAGCATTCAATCGATTGATTGATCTGTGTTTGCTTATGTTCGTCAGCTCTCTGATCTCTGTAACTGAACTTGATTGCTCAAGTCTGAGAGTGGAGCAAGAGAGTTAAGTACTGACACCACACAAAGTTCCATGAAGACCTAAGCCGAAGCAGACGCCATGCGCAGGAATCCCTGAAGGTACTGAGATAGTTTTAAAGTGCTGTGAATTAATCTGTTATTGATAAAGAATTGGTATCATCTCCAGTGTTCTTAGATAAATTAGACATCCAAGATTTCTGGCATCCATGGAAAATCAGTGAATACGTAAAAGCCAAGAAATCTGTGACAGGCCTTCAGCTTTGTCATAGCTGATTTTGATAGATGGACATCTTGGGGCGGGATTCTCTCAGCCCGGGGCCGGGCCGGAGAATTCCTGCGACCGGCGGGAACCCACCACGCCACCCCGACGCTGGCACGCGATTCTCCGGACAGCGGAGAATCGGCACCATCGGCGGCGGCGTGGTTGGAGCGGCACCGGTCGGGGGCCGCTCTACGCGGCCGGCCCGTCGATTCTCGGCCCATCGTGAAAACGCCGTGTCCTGCTGCCGCCGTCCACACCTGCTCTAAGCCGGTGGGAACTCAGCGTGGAAGGGTCGGGGGGGCGGCCCATGTTGGGGGGGGGGGGAACGGGGCGTCTGACCCCGGGGGCAGCCTCCGATGTGGCCTGGCCCGCGATTATGGCCCACCAGTCAGCGGGCCGACCTCTCTGGCTGCCGGCCTCCTTTCTTCTGTGTCGGCCCCTGTAGTCCTGCGCTATGTTGCGTCAAAGTTGGCGCGTTGAAGGAAGCCACTGCGCATGCGTGCGTTGGCGCCGGTATCACTGCGCATATGCACATTGGCGCCGGTGGCACTGCGCATGCCCGGATCCCACGGGGCCCAATTCACACCGGAATCAGCCAGTACCGTTGATCTTGAGGCCGTGTTGACGCCATCGAGAAACGCGACGGCGTTTCCAACGGCGTCAACACTTAGCCTCAGGATCACAGAATCCCGCCCCCTATTCTTATGTGAATGGCAACCACCTCCGTAAGAGGGGGGATTGAAGAGTGTCACTTGGGATCTCCTCCTCTACTGGTTTTCAGTCTCTACTGTCAGCAAGAAGACTGGAAGGAAGTAAGTATGCGCTTTGTGCAAGGGCTTTGAATCCTTGGCATGTTTCAGTCAGTTCAGGAAAATTGCATTGTTGGCCAGACTTTTGTGGAGCTGGGACACCTCCGGAGCCATTTAAAGATGGCAGGCACAACCTGCTTCCCAGATTTCTACCCATATTCCCAATATTGGCAATTGTTGCCAGAATGAGTTTAGATTGCGACTAGAGTGCCTGCACCCTGCACTCCTGACCTGATCAGCTCTATAGTGACGTGGGCAGCCCTAGGACCCTGCAATTTTCACAGACGCAGGCCAACTGCTTCATGACTCTTGGTTCATGGACCCTCAGAGCAGTCATGAACCATAATCTTGATTCTGGGAATCTTTTGAAAGGCAATTTCAAAATGTTTTACCCTTGCCTCCCAGCCACTCCCATAGTCCCTCATACGCTGCATGCCAAATCAATGAGCATTAGCCTTTAGTTTCACAAAGCTGTGTTTAATTTTCTGGGCAGAATACCGCAGTCAGACATGATTGAAAACTATCCCTAGGATCAGGGGCTGATTTAGCACAGGGGCTGGTTTAGCACAGTGGGCTAAACAGCTGGTTTGTAATGCAGGACAAGGAGTAAAGTTACCCTGGGTTCTCTTGGTTTAAACAATGTCCTCTCAAAGATGCACCCTTGAAATGAAATGTGAATATTGTTATGATGTTTACTTGAGTTTGGGGGTGGTATCTCTTGTAGTACTATATCTTCCATTTTTTCTAAATAGAAAGGCATGAAGAAAATTCCAACTGCTCATCAATCTGCTTTTCCTTTTTATATATTTACAGTACAGAAATGGGACACTGTTGTACTACAATAACATTAAATGAAAATTTTAACTGTGAATGAAATATGACAATATTGTATATATTTGATATTACTTAATTCTGGGGAAGAAGATTGTCAGAGGATACAGCAAGATATAAAAGTGGTTGGAGTCTATATCTTGGCGGAGGGAGCCACCCGTGCTAGCTGACGAAAGTCGGCCAGAGAATGGAGGTGAGGTGAGAGGAGGGCTGCGGACATTGGAGCCTGGTTAGCAGGTTTTGATGGGCCTACGAGGCGAGCGAGACGGGGGGGGGAGAGAAGGGATTGATGCTGGGAGATGTTTTTTCGAGAGGAAATGTAGGGGGGGGGGGGGGGTTTGGGAGGGGGGAAGGAGTTTTATGTTAATAATGGATAGGGGCGGGTCAGGCTCATGGGGCAGGGCCTGGTGGTATGATGATGGTGGCTAAGAAGGGGGGGAGGGAAATGAGAGACCCCCAGTTAGGATAGTCACGTGGAACGTGAGGGGGTTAGGAGGTCCGGTCAAGAGGTCAAGGGTGCTTGCGCATCTTAAAAGTTTAAAGCCAACGTAGCAATGCTGCAGGAGACTCACTTGAGGGTGAAGGACCAGGTGAGACTAAAAAGGGCTGGGTTAGCCAAGTGTTTCACTCTGGACCTGAAGGAAAGGCTCAAGGGGTAGCGGTAATGGTCAGCAAAAGACTACGCTTCCAGATGGAGAAGGTGGTGGCAGATCAGGGGGGTAGATATATTATTGTGACAGGGGCGCTGGAGGGGAGGTCAGTGGCGCTGGTAAGTGTAAACGGCCCCAATTGGGACAATGTGGGATTCGCAAAGAAGGTGTTTGGGGCCATCCCCGACTTGGACACAAACGATCTGATAGTTGGGGGGGGGGACTGGAACTTGGTGCAGGAGCCAAGGTTGGACAGGTCATGGCCACGCTCGCTGGTCCCTTCACGGGGGGGGGGGGGGGGGGGGGGGGGGGAGGGGGGGGGGGAGGGGGGGGGGGGGCGTTGGCTGAGCTGATGCTGGGAATGGGAGGGGTGTACCCTTGGAGGTTTCAGCACCCGAGGGAGCGGGAGTACTCGTTTCTCTCAGCAGTCCATAAGGTATACTCGCAGATTGACTTTTTCGTGGTGGGGAAGGCTTTGCTGGCTGGGGTTAAGGGGTCGGAATACTCGGCAATTGCAGTACCAGATCATGCAGGAGATTTAGGATGCAATTGGGAGGATGCAGTCGGGGAAGGTGGCAGGGCCGGGTGGGTTTCCGGTGGAATATTATAAAAAATTCAGGGATAAGTTGGCACCCCTGATGGTGGGGATGTTTGAAGAGGCGATAGGGAAGGGGGTGTTGCCACAAACCTTGGGGCAGGCTTCGATTTCCTTGTTGCTAAAAAAAAATAAGGATCCGACGGAGTATGGGTCGTATAGGCCCTTATCACTTCTGAATGTGGACGCAAAAGTATTGGCAAAGGTATTGGCGGGTAGGCTGGGGGAGTGCCTCCCGAAGGTGATAGGTGAAGATCAGACGGGGTTCATGAGAGGGAGGCATCTCTTTTTAAACATTAGAAGGGTATAAAACATCGTTATTGCACTGGCAGAGGGGAAGGAAACAGAGGTGGTTGTGGCATTGGATGCTGAGAGGCGTTTGACCGGGTAGAATAGGGGTGCTTGATGGCAGTTCTGGAGCGGTTTGGGATTGGACCAAGATTTGTGAACTGGGTAAAGCTACTATATAAGGAGCCGAGGGCGAGTGTCCGCACAAACAACATCAGCTCGAGATACTTTTCTCTCCACTGTGGGACTAGGCAGGGATGTACTATGTCCCCCCTGCTGTTTGCATTCGCGATTGAGCCATTGGCCATCGCATTAAGAAGTTCGGGGGTATAGAAAGGGATAGTGAGGGGGTGGGGGGGATAGAGCATAGGGTGTCCTTATATGCTGTTGACTTGCTGTTATACGTGTCAGAACCGAGTGTGTCGATAGGGGGAATATTGGAGCTACTTTGAGTGTTTGGGTCTTTCTCGGGGTACAAACTAAATCTAGACAAGAGTATTTTGTGGTGTCTCAGGCGGGGGTGGGGGCAGGGGTTGGGGGGCTGCCATTCCGTAGGGCAGGGACTCACTTTAGGTACCTGGGGTGCAGGTTGCCCGGGAGTGGGGGTGGGGGTGGGGGGGGGGGGGAGTGAAAGCTGATCTGGCAAGGTGGGATGGTCTCCCTCTGTCACTGGCGGGTCAGTTACAGGCGTTTAAAATTAACGTGTTGCTGCGATTTCTGTTTATTTTTCAATGCCTGCTGATTTTCCTGCCAAAGGCTTTTTTCAGAGAGATTGAGGGAAGGATTACGTCGTTCATATGGGGAGGGAAGGTGGCCATAGTTAGAAAGGTGCTGCTACAGAGGGGAAGGCGGGCAGGGGGTTTGGGTCTTCCGAACCTGATGTATTACCACTGGGCGGCGAATGTGGAGAAGGTGCGGAGCTGGGTCAGAGGGGTTGATTCCCAGTGGGTCAGAATGGAGGAGAGTTTGTGCAGGGGGTCGGGATTGAAAGCACTAGCAACAGCGGCGCTCCCGATAGCCCCGGGGAAATACTTAGGGAGTCCGGTAATAATAGCTCCATTGAGAATTTGGAGGCGGTTTCGCCAACACTTTGGGTTGGGGGAAGGGTCAAGGGAAATGCCGATTCGGGGGAACCACAGATTTGAGCCAGGGATGTGGGATGGAAATTTTCGGAAATGGGAGAAGAAGGGGATTAAGACACTAAAAGATTTGTTTCTTAGGGGTCGTTTTGCAGGATTGAAGAAGCTGGAAGCGAAGTACGGGCTGGAGCAGGGGGAAATGTTTAGATACATACAGGTTCGAGATTTTGCCAGAAAGGAGATACAGAGCTTCCTGGAGGAGCCGGCCTCCACATTGCTGGAGGAGGTGCTGACGACAGGGGGACTGGAGAAGGGGGTAGTGTCAGCGGTTTATGGAGCTATTTTGGAAGAGGAGGAGGCACCACTGGAAGGGATCAAAGCAAAGTGAGAGGAAGAGTTGGGAGACGATATGGAGGAGGGGTTCTGGTGTGAGGTGCACCGGAGAGTGAATGCCTCCACCTCGTGCGCGAGGTTGGGGCTGATACAGCTGAAGGTGGTATACAGAGCACACCTCACGAAGGCGAGGATGAGCTGATTCTTTGAAAGAGTAGAAGATGTGTATGAACGTTGCCAGGGGGGGGAGTGCCGCTAATCACGTTCATATGTTTTGGTCCTGTCCAAAGCTAGAGGATTACTGGAAGGAGGTTTTTAGGGTAATTTCTAAAGTGGTGCACGTGAAACTGAACCCGTCCATATTCAGGGTGTCGGTACCAGCCAGGGTTGGAAACGGGTGCGGAGGCAGATGTTGGAGCCTTCGCCTCGTTGATCGCCCGAAGGCGGATCCTGATGGATTGGAGAGCAGCCTCTCCACCCTGTGCCCTGGCGTGGTGGGGGGGACCTGTTTGGAATTCTTGACTCTTGAGAAGGTTAAGTTTGAACTGAGGGGAAGGATGGAAGGGTTCTACAATTCATGGGCATTATTCATTATGCACTTTCAAGAACTGGATAACATCGAACATTAGTTGGGGGGGGGTTGGGGGGAGGGGGGCGGTGTGTGTTAATGGTGACTATGGGTGATTCCTGATTCCTTTTTGTCATTTGTTTATGTGAACATGCGGGTGAATGTTTGGGGTTTGGTGGGAGGATGGGATCGTTATTATTGATATGGGGATTGACATATTTGTTACTGATTATTGTTTATTGTTGGTGGGTGTAAATTTGGAGAAAATGTGAAAAAGGAGGAGAATAAAAAATATTTTTAAAAAATGGTTGGAGTTTTGGGCGGAGAAATGGCAAGCGGAGTTTAATCCGGACAAGTGTGAGGTAATGCACTTTGGAAGGTCCAATGTATGTAGGAATTACACAATGAATGGTAGAATTCTTACAAGTACTGACAGGCAGAGAGATCTGGGCATGCATGTTCACCGATTATTGAAAGTGGCAACGCATGTGGATAGGGTAGTCAAGAAAGCATCTTGGGTGGGCCCTGTGTCTGTACTCTCCACGTAATTGTTAGATGTCCCTTCTTTGTGGAAATGGTTGACTCCAGATTGAGTGGGGTGGGAGGCCCCCAATTTGGATGGTCACCTTGAGCGTAATGGCCCAGTGAAAAGATCAAGGGTATCTGCGCATCTGAAAAGTTTGAGTGTTGATGTGGTGTTTCTGCAGGGGACCTATTTGCGGGTAAAAGACTAGGCCAAGTTGCGACTAGGCCAGGTTGCGGAAGGGATGGGTGAGGTCAAGTATTTCACTCGGGTTTCGATGGTAGAGCCTGTGGGGCAGCAATTTTGATCAATTAAAGGGTTCAATGTTCAGCTACTAGATCTTGGCGGATCCAAATGGTAAATATGTGTTTGTTAGTGAGTCCTTGATGGGCACCTTGGTGGTCCTGGATAACATTTATGTGCCAAATTGGAATGACAGGTTAATAGGTTAACATTTTTGTTAACAGGTTGCTGGCCTCCATTCCTGACTTGGACTCACATCAGCTGATCCTGGGAGGGATGTAAACTCTGTCCTGGAGTCGAGAATGGATCGATCTGGGCCCAAATCACTGGCTCTTTCAGGGATGGCAAAGGTGATATTGGCTTTTATGGAACAAATGGTGTGGGGCGGGGGGGGGGCAGTGCTCAAGGGGGGCATTTTATTGGGATGGGGAGAAGGCCAGTCGCCTTTCAGCTCATCAGCTGAGGCGTCCGGCTGCTGCCCGGGAGATTGTGTAGACAAAGGACTCGGGCGGTAGTTTCGTTTCAACACCATCTAAAGTCAATGCAGCTTTCAAAACATTTTATAAGGATTTCTATAGGTCAGAGTCCCTGGAGGAGTGTTCAGCCAGGGTGCCATTTTTAGATGGGTTGTCCTTTCCCTTGATGGAGAGAGAAAGGCAGAATAAGTTGGAATCTTCGTTGGGTCCTGAGCAAATTATGAAATGTATTGGGTTAATGGAGATGGGTAAGGCTCCCGGCCCCCATGAATTCCCACTGAGTTTTACATGAAGCTTGCAGGGAAGTTGATTCCATTAATATTGGGCAAGCTCAATGACTCCTTGTCCTGGCGTTTGTTGCCCATTACACTGGCACAGCCTCTATTGCCTGGTCTTGAGGAATGATAAGAGCCCTATGGAATGTAGGTCATGTCGTCCCATTCTGCTTTTAAATACAGACATTAAATTGCTCGCAAAGGTGCTGGCACTGGGGCTGGAGCTCTGCTATCCAGAAATGATCGAGGACGACCAGACAGGCTTTGTTAAGGGCCGGCAGTTGTCGGCCAATTTACGTCGGCTGTTGAATATTGTTCTTTCTCTCTCTCGTGTCCGAACCGGAGGTGATTGTGGACACAGAAAAAGCATTTGATAGGATGGAGTAGGGATATCTTTTAGAGATTCTTGGGGAGTTTGGTTTTGGGAAAAAGTTCCTTTGTTGGATTTGTTTACTGTATAGGGCCCCCACAACTGGCGTGTGTCTGCACTAATGTGTTGAGGTCGGGCATTTTCCATTGTACGAGGCAGGAGTGTCCGTTATCTCCGCTTCTGTTTGCTTTGGCAATTAAACCACTGGCCATAGTGTTAAGATAATCCAGTAAGTGGAAGGGGATAAGTAAGGGAGGGAGGAAGCATAGAGTGTCACTGTACACTAATGATTTGCTTTTTCATATTATGGACCTGGTTTCCTCTATGGATGAGATAATGAAACTATTTAGGAGTTTTGGCTCCTCTCTGGGTATAAGATGAATCTGGACAAGAGTAAATATTTTCCGGTCAACCCTCCCTGGGAGGGGAGCCGATCTGGGGTTGTTGTCTTTTCGCCTTGCCAGGCCTAGCTTTTGTTATCTGGGAATCCGAGTGGCCCAAGATTGGGCTTCACTCCATAAATTAAACTATACTAGTCTGGTTCATGGGGTCAAGACTGACTTACAGAAGTGGGATAACCTTCCTCTGTCCTTGGTGGGCAGGGTCCAGATCATTAAAATGAATGTGTTCTGAGGTTTTTGTTTCTTTTTCAGTGCCTCCCCACTTTTCTCCCCAAATAGATCTTTCTTAGAGTTAACAAGTTAGCGTCCTCAATTATTTGTGCGGGCAAGATCCCAAGAATCTGTAGGGCATTTCTCCAGAGGGATAGACAGTTGGGTGGGTTAGTTTTGCCCAATTTGTTATTTTGTTATTGGGCTGCTGACATTGAGAAAGTGCTAGGGTGGCTTAGGGATTCGGGTTCCATTTGGGGCAGATGGAGGCGAATCCTTGTAGGGGCTCTAGTTTGGATTCTTTAGCAACTGCCTCGCTTCCGTTCTCTTTGAATCCATCAGTGGTGTTCACCCTGAGAATCTGGAAACAGTTCAGACAGCATTTTAAATTTAGTTCCATGTCGTTGTTGGCCCCTATCTATAGTAATCATCGCTTTGTGCTGGTAAGCTTAGATTCAACATTTAGGACATGGGAGGGAAAGGGTGTGGAAAGGTTTGGGGGCTTGTTTGTGGAAGGAAGGTTTGCCAGTTTTGTGTAGCTGTCAGAAAAATTTCAGCTCCCTGCGACCAGTCTGTTCAGATTCTTCCAGATCTGTGACTTTTTGCGAAAGACTATTCCCTCTTTTTCCCTGGCACCACCGTCTTCTCTGTTGAATAGGATTCCATCTTTGACCTGGTCTGGTGGGGGAATATTTGGGGCATTTATGGTCAGACCATGCTAGCAGAGTCCACTCCATTGGATGACGTGAAGATAAAATGGGGTGAACTGGACCCTATTCTGGATGAGGAGGTTGGAGTGATGCTCTTTGTAGGGTCAACTCCACTTCCTCTGGTGCTCAGCTTAGATTGATCCAGTTCAAGGTGGTGCACAAGGCTCATCTGACCAAGGCGAGGATGGGTGTTTTCGGGGGTAGATGACAGGCGTGAGTAATGTTCTCGGGGGTCGACTAATCATACGCACATGTTCTATTCATGTCCCAGATTGTTAAGCTTTTGGGTCTCCTTTTTCAGCACCGTGTCAGAGGTTCTTAGCTATGAGCTGCAGCCACGCCCACTGGTGGCCATTTTCAGGGTATCGGATTCACCAGCGCTGCAGATGGGAGTGAAGGCCGATGTCCTCGCCTTTGCCTCATTGACAGCCTGGAGGAGAGTTCTGCTTGGGTGGAGATCATATACTTCGCCCACTGCCTCCAGTTCATGGAGTTTTTATATTTGGAGATTGGTCAAGTACACCGTTAGGGAGTCGGTAGAAGGGTTCTACCTAAGATGGCGGTCATTCATTTCCTTTTTCAAGGAGTGAGTCACCTTCAGTTGTTAAAGGATTTTTTGTTTTAGTTCTTGTGAGCTGTGGGGAGGCGGTTTGGGTGTGTTGATTGCTGATTGTATTCTTTATATTATATTGTTATGTTGTTTTGTTCTATTGAAAAAGCTTTTAATAAAAATATTGCAGATCTGAGTGCATCAACATTTTCACGAGAATTAGTGACGAACTCCACCCCCAACAGCACTTTTTAGTTGACCTGTACATTTCATTATTTATTATTTAGATGTATTATTTACAATTCAGTTGTAAAATAATTCTGGCAAAACGTTCGCGCATTCGCAGCAACACCCAATCCTGTTGATGAGGAGCAGTCACCACACAAGTGAAAACAACTGGAAAATGTTAAAGTCTGAAAGTATTTCAAACACATTGGCAAAAGCATATCGTAGGGCATTAGTTATTTGGATTCTTCGAACGCCATCTCCAAGTTTGCTGATGACATGACTGGAGTGGGTCTGATCTCAAACAACAATGGGTCAGAATACAGGAGGGAAATCGAGAACCTAGTGGCATAGAGTAGCGACAACAAACTCTCCTACAATGTCAGCAAAACTAAGGAGTTGATCATCGCCTTCAGGAAGCAAAGCACACCCCTGTCTGTATCAATGGTGTTGAGGTGAAGATGGTTGACAGCTTGAAATTCCTGAGTGTACATATCAACAACAATCTGTCCAGGTCCACCTACGTCGACGCTATGGCCAAGAAAACACAACCGCACCTGCATCTCCTCAGGAAACAAAGGAAATTCAGCATGCCCACATTGACTCTCACCAATTTTTACAGATGCACCATAGAAAGCATCCTATCTGGCTGCATCACAGCCTGGTCTGACAACTGCTTGGCCCAGACCGTAAGAAACTTCAGAGAGTCGTGAACACAGCCCAGTCCATCACACGAACCCGTCTCCCATCCATTTACTCTGTGTACACCTCCTGCTGCCTTGGAAAAGTGGGCAACATAATCAAAGACCCTCCCACCCTGGTTATTCTCTCTTCCAACCTCTTCCATTGGGCAGAAGATACATATGTTTGAGAACACCCACCAACAGATTCAAAAACACCTTATTTGCCGCTGTTACCAGACTCCTGAATGGCCCTACTGTGGACTGAACTGATCTCTCTACGCATCATCTTTTCTGTGTTCACACTATATTCCGTATGCTTCACCCTATGTCCATGTATTTACATTGTGTATCTATCATATGTCCTATGTTTCTCACGTATGGAACGATCTGCCTGGACTGTACACAGAACAATACTTTTGGCTGTACCTTGTTATACGTGACAATACATCTAAATCTAAATCACTTGTGCCTCTTGTATTTAATGCACTCTGTTCCCATCTGAATATTTGAAAGGAAATCACTGCATTGAAAACTATTCACTGCCCCCTAGTGTCCAGAAAGAAACAACCAACCATGACAGAAAATTCAGCCCAAGATTCCAATGTGCTTTTTTGTGCTGTTACCTTACTGACCAAAGTGCCAATTTTGTTATTTTCTGGTGATTTATGATAAAATAAATAACCTTTCAGTTGAAGAAAACTTTCAAATAATGATTAAACATATTTCTGGAATATACTAATTGAAACAATGGAAAATGTCCGAATAGGATATATCTAACATTTGAGAATCAACATTATTATCTGTGTACAGGGTTACTGGATTTACCTGAGGGAGACGGCTGCCCCTTCACGACACCATTTTTAGTTTTCTCCTCAAAATCCATCACCTCCTTGTAGATTAATTCTGTCAAAAACAGAAGTCAAGTCAATGGAGCATATTTATTTAGTAAATTTCATCAAATTTATTCCAGCAGTGATGATTTTTGGGGTCTTTTCTACAGAAATAATATTACCACAACAGCTTAGTGGACTAGACAGCCGGTTTGTGATCCAGAACAAGGCCAGCAGTGCGGGTTCAATTCCCGTACCAGCTGAGAATTCTGAATTCTCCCTCTGTGTACCCGAACAGGCGCCGGAATGTGGTAACTAAGGGCTTTTCACAGGAACTTCATTGCAGTGTTAATGTGAGCTTACTTGTGACAATAAAGATTATTTACATTTACCTTTACAAGCTGCATTCAGAGTGAACACGAACATCATCCAACTCCTGTAATGATCAATGTAATCATCTACACTATGAACAGGCACTCAGTACTCACATAAACCATTTTTACCTGTACCCTAGTCTTTCAATCACTTCGACATGCATACATCTCTTGGCAGGCAGTACCACATTATCTCTGAATATATGAATCAATGCATTCAATGTTGCTGCAAGGTACTACAGTGACCCAATGCAGACAATGGTTGTAAATCCTACTTGATTAGTAACTGCAAGCTAACTTGCAGCAAGGAAGATTCGAGGAAGAATTTCAAGAATGGAGAGTTGGGGGGTGGTGGTGAGCTGTGCTAAATTATGAGCCCCGGCTCTCTCCAATTAAGCAAGGGGTATGCTGTTTGGAGTCAAAAGATCCACTGAATGAGTTTTTACTCCAGTGAACTGAAGTTTAAAAATTACACTCCGTCATGCTACACAGAAAATTTGGGGTCATGACTGGTAGTTTTCCCGGTTTACCCCAGGAATTTCAGCCAGCATGTTCCAATACATTGAACAGGGCCTACATGTCTTCAAGATCCAGCATAGGTTCTGCTCTAGACCTACTGAAGGTCCTATCAAAGGAGAAAGCCAGTGCTTGCACTTTAAGCAAATTTCTCCTTTCTTAACTGGGTAAAAGATTCTATCCATTCTACTGAGCAAAATCCGATACTTAGCCACACCTTCTTGAAGTGGGCTGGTATGTGCCTCCTCCATGAGATGGTTGGTCCTATTCTGCCACGAAAGGCATGGGCTCCTGCCTCTAGTATACAAGGTATTCCATCCAAGGGATATGGGATTGGATTTACATGGGGAGGGCTCTGAATGACAGGCTGAAGCTCATCATCAATTCTGTGGAAATACACATTCACCCCGTGTTTGCTTGGGTCTCACCCCCACAACCCAAAGGTGTGCAAGGTAGATGAATTGGCCACGCTAAATTGGCCCTCAATTGGAAAAAATGAATTGGGTAATCTAATTTTTTTTTTATTCTGTGGAAATTCAACCCGATCTTTTTCTATCTATTCTCTGCTCCCCATGGGTGGCACGGTAGTAAAGTGGTTAGCACTGTTGCTTCACAGCACCAGGATCCCAGGTTCGCGCCCCGTCTTGGGTCACTGTCTGTGTGAGGTCTGCACGTTCTCCTCGTGTCTGCGTGGGTTTCCTCCGGGCGCTCCGGTTTCTGACTCTTTGGCAATCTCTTTGATGATATGCATAATCAATCATGTAAACACCAATGGATAAGACCTCCAACCAACAGGAGGCAGTAGAGAACAACCACGTGACACTGTTACCTCAGGGAGTCTGGAGATAGTCGTTGTAGTGGATAGTTCTTACATAACAGCAATTTATAGTTAGTAGATTTTGATAGTTTTCTTATAGTTATCTGACTCACGTTGTACTAGTCATGAACTTGACGCTCTCTAGTACAGAAATTCCATCCTGCCAAGCACCAGAACGTAACAATCTCAGCAACCCATTCTTATTTACTACATTCTGGTGCTTTGGGATAAATTCTATGTGGACATTATTTCACTAATAGTGACCAGTATCACCAAGTAACATAAAACATGTGCTGCTAACAAAAGTATCCTTTATTTCTTGCTGTATGTTTACAGATAGCGGCCGAAATCTTCCGTCCTCGTTCGCTGCTTGTATTTTACGGTGCCGCTGACAGTGAATGGTGTTGTGGCTGGAATGCTAAATTTTCTGATCTCACTTGCAATGGGTCTCACAATGGACGAGAGTCCAGTAAATATGACGCGGTAGATTTTTATCTTTCTGCTCAGACATAACACTGTTGATGCAGATTAATACTGACTGTTCGAGGAAGCACTGATTTTCAATTCAATTGATTTACACCTTGAAAGCCAGTTGACAATCTACCCATCATTTCTCACAATTTAGTGAAGATGGTGATGTTCATCATACTTGGAATTTTTTGTGTAGAATTATCAAAATATATATGATCATAATTGTAACCAGAGTCCTTGTTTCGCATTACCTTTCCATTCATCGATACTGTGCTCTCTCTCATCAAGCTGTTTATCATAAATCTGGGGAGGAGGCTACAAAACAAAGGGCACGTATATTACATAGCATGGCATAGAAATTTACATTTTAAACACCTCTCTTTCCGCAGTATGAGACAGAATTATCTACTGTTTTAAAATAATCCCCGCACTGCGTTATTAGTTATTGAAATTGCTGTTCCTGTGCGATCAATAGGTTAACTGTAAGTTAATATATGCCAATCTACAAAACACAGAGAAAATGACAAAACAGCTTCAAACAGCTAATGCAGCCCCAAAAGAGCTGATAGCTCAAAACACATCATACAACTGAAAATGTTTCATTTTGTCTCTGGGTTTTGTTTCTTCCTATCAGCAGTGTTATCTGTCACCGTGCTATGTATATAGAGTTTAGCGTGGCTTTCTCTGGCTTATTTTATTTACGGCTCATTGGTTTTCTATCCTGAGTTAGCTATAGATGTTACTGTTCTCACAAGCCACTAAGAGCTGCATATTTGGTTTTGGGTGCACAGCAGTCAGCCATTAGTGACAGTCTTCTGTCTTGTAAGGCATTGGTTTGCGCCATGGTGTTCAGCTCTGTGCTATGCTGTTTATCAGGAGCCCCACTTGGGAGCTGTATTGGCTGCAGCAGAAGACAGTGGTCTGAGAAGATGAACAATGTATTGGCTTTTGTTCCGTCTGGACCCTCTTCTTGGCCTGCTGAACCTTATTTCTGCTCACCTCTTCTAATGCCTTTCCAGACACACAGCCTCCAGAGGCCGTGGTTGTCAGTGACCTTCTCCCAGTTTTCAGTTATAATGTCTGCCATCTTCATATCTCACTTGCAGTAGAGGTCGTTACCCAGTGGCCCGTTCAGCATACAGAAGGTCTTTGGCTATACAGCCATCATCAATCCAATGAATATGGTTGTGATACTGTACACAATACGGCAAATGTGTTTTCACTACTGCTCTGTAACACTGACCCATAACCTCCTTACTTTTGCATTCAATTCCTTTCACAATATATAACATTCTATTCGTTTTTCTAATTATTTGCTGTAACTGCATGTATTAGCCTTTTGTGATTCATGCAATAAGACATCCAGATCCCTCTGCATCTCAGGGTTCTCCAATCTCTCACTATTTAGGTAATAAGCTTCTCTTTCATTCTTCCTCCCAAAAAGGACAAGTTGACATTTTCCCACATTATACTCCATTTGACAGATCTTTTTACACTCATTTACCGTAGCTAA
This sequence comes from Scyliorhinus canicula, assembly GCF_902713615.1. Lineage (NCBI taxonomy): Eukaryota > Metazoa > Chordata > Chondrichthyes > Carcharhiniformes > Scyliorhinidae > Scyliorhinus > Scyliorhinus canicula. The sequence goes on along the minus strand of NC_052148.1, from coordinate 171,473,352 downwards.
ATTTCCATATGTCCTCTTCACAACTTACTTTCTGACCTATTTTTGACTCATCAACAAATTTGACAACCATCCCATCCATCCAAGTAATTTATATAAATTGTAAACAAGTATGGTTCCAGCACTGATCCCTGTGGCACACCACTTCTTTCATCTTGCCAACTTGAAAAAGACACATTTATGCCTACTCTCTGCTTCCTGTGAGCCAGCCAATAGCCATGCCCATTTGTTATCCTCTATACCATGGGCTTTTATTTTACACAATAACCTTTGGTGTGGCACCTTATCACGTGCCTTCTGGAAATCTTAGTACAATACATCCACTAGTTCCTCTTTATCCACAGCACGTTACTTCCTCAAAAAACTTCAATAAGCTGGTTAAACATAATTTTCCTTTCACACAACTATGCTGACTCTGCCTGATTACTTTGAACCTATCCAGGTGCTCTGCTATAGCTCCTTTAATAATAGTTTCTAACATTATCCCTACGATAGATGTTGGGCGCGATTCTCCGCCCCCCACGATGGGTCGGAGAATAGCGGGAGGGGCTTCCCGACATTTTTCCCGACCTCCCGCTATTCTCCCCCCCCCCACGCCCGCCCCCAGACACGAATTGCTGTTCACCGTTTTTTTACGGCGAGCAGCGATTCTGCCCTAGCCGACGGGCCGATTTCCCAGGCCTTTACGGCCGTTTTCACGATTGGCAACACACTTGTTCTCACCATTCGTGAAAACGGCCGCAAAGTGCCGTTCTGGGTAACCATGGCACCGATTGGCACGGCTGCACCACGGCCGTGCCAAGGGTGCCATGGGCCCGCGATCGGTGGGCACCGTTCGCTGGCAGCGGGTCCGAACCCCGCGCACTCTTTGTTCCTCCGCTGCCCTGCTGGATCAGCTCCGCGGGACGGCTGAGGGGCATACCGGCCCGCGCATGCGTGGGTTTCACGCATATGCGTGATGACGTCATCCGCGCATGCGCGGGTTGGAGCCGTCCAATCCGCGCATGCATGGCTGACGTCATCGTGCGCGTCAGCCACCGTTAACTTTGGCGTGCGGGCTTAGCGAATTTCGCTAAGCCTGCGATGCCGAGGTTCACAGGGCCCCGCTGCTAGCCCCGACCGGGGAGCAGAATCGGGTCCCGGGAGGGGGCGCGGAGGCTGCCGGGAAACACGGCCGGTTTCACAGCAGTCTTCACGACTCTCCGCATTTGCGGAGAATCGCGCCCGTTATACCCAAACCAGTACAAGACTAGAAACCACCCAGTGCATGAAAATCAAGGCAAAACTAACTTTAACTACTGTTAGCATGTTACTTATTATACAGTGATCTGTCAAAAGGCAATGGCACATATTGGCCATGCCTCCTTGGTAAATATCAGCCTCCTTAGTCACACCTGCACTGTCTTTACCCGGCTGCTGTGCCCTGCTGGAACACCTGGGATTGAGACCCTGGGCGTATTTCTCCGACTCCCGCCCGGGGCTGGCGTAAATCCCGCCCCCGCCGTGGCCGGAATTCTCCGCCACCCGGGAATCGGCGGGGGCGGGAATCGTGCTGTGCTGGTCGGCGGACCCCCGCGGCGATTCTCCGCCGCCGCTGTCAGGCCTCTCCCGCCAACGTGGTTTAAACCACCTCTGGTGCCGGCGGGCTTGGCAGCGTGAGCGGGCCCCGGGGTCCTGGGGGGGGGGGCCACGGGGCGATCTGACCCCGGGGGGTGCCCCCACAGTGGCCTGGCCCGCGAACGGGGCCCACCGATTGGCGGGCGGGCGGGCCTGTGCCGTGGTGGCACTCTTTTTCTTCTGCCGCCACCACGGCCTCCACCATGGCGGAGGCAGAAGAGACCCCCTCCACCGCGCATGCGCCGGGGGGGTGACGTCAGCGGCCGCTGACGCTGCGGCGCATGCGTGGACTCATGCCGATCGGCGAAGGCCTTTCGGCTAGCCGTGGCGCCAGTCGGCGGGGCGCCAAAGGCCGTTCGCGTCTGTCGGCAGGGCACCAACCGCTCCGGCGCGGGCCTAGCCTCTAACGGTGCGGAGAAGTCCGCACTTTTAGGGAGGCCCGACGCCAGAGTGGTTCTCGCCACTCCGGTACGCCGGGACCCCCCACCCCGCCGGGTAGGGGAGAATCCCGGCCCCTGTGTATGCCACCTGACACCACTGACAGCCCTTTCCTGCTTTTGGTGCCATGCCCTATACTAGAGTTGCACTGAATGCAGTTCCTATGGTGCCAATAAAATGTGAATGATAAAAGGAAGCCACTACCCAGTGAATAAAAACTCTAACTTAGTTACTGCAATTCCTCCAGGAACAACTATTTTTCTTCGAGCCAGATGAATTAATCACTTTAGTAAGAGCAGCAAATGTGATTGTGTCCTCCCTTAACTGTTTAATTTGACAGCTGAATTGCACAAACACACAACACCATTAGGTTAGTGCTCACTTTCAAATTGTGCTTACAACAATTTTGGTAGTGTTGGGAAATGCAGCAATTATTGGATATTGGGAAGCCATGCCATGGGAAAGATGATAAAAGTAAATAATTCTGCAGTCACTTGATTGATGTATCTATGGACAGAAAATTGACTGAAACTACAGATGATGCCCAAGCTAGTCTACAAGGATTCGCAGGCATAATAGGTGGGGGAGGAGATGGATTTGCCTCTCACCAGCACTGTACTGTGCGTATAACAAGGAGTGGCAGGTATTTTTAGAGTAGATGGTATTGCCCTACAGCGGAAGTTCCTTTATAATGGGATAAATATGCCAGGGTATGCAGTGCTCAAATGCTTGGTGCTATAATGAGGGGAGCAGCCAGGTGAACTCGCGGGCATTGCGTGTTTGATGTTCTTCATCACCCCTCTCCCCCCACCCTCAGCCCCAAGAGAATAATGACTGTTCAAAAAAACACAAAGTAACTGCATGCCATTAAGATTCCTCTTGGCTTGTGCAGTTATATTGCTTTTACCACCCACTTTAAATGGGCAGATTGAATCCTTGGCTGAACATCCACTGGAACCTTAGAAACTTGTCTGATATGAATCAAATTCCCATTGTTTCTCCTCTTCTGAAGGCATTGACTCCTACTGAGATATGACTCCCAAACAACACTCAATTTGTCCAAGTGGCCAATTTTGCTGCAAGAGTTAAAAAAAAATTAATTTAGAGTACCCAATTCATTTTTTCCAATTAAGGGGCAATTTAGCACGGCCAATCTACCTACCCTGCACATCTTTGGGTTGTGGGGGTGAGACCCATGCAAACACGGGGAGAATGTGCAAACTCCACATGGACAGTGACCCAGAGCCGGGATCGAACCCGGGTCCTCGGCGCCATGAGGCAGTAGTGCTAACCACTGCGCCACTATGCTGCCTATTTTTCTGCAAGAGTTTAAACGATACTTGGGAGCATTCCAGGTGGGACATCAAACCCAGGTTGAGTTCCATCCTCACCTGACTTACGGGAGGAGAGCAGGGAAATGGGACTGACTGCATTGCTCTGCAGGGAGCTAGCATGGGTTCAATGGACCAAGTGGTCTCTTTATGTGCCACATGGCTCTAACTCTATGACTTTCACATGGGTGCATTGTACAGCAGGTTTCACTGGATAGTAATCAGGAATACAAACGAGGAAGCAGTCAGTACGTACTGCGATCAATTGTGATATCCCAACTGCAACTGAGTTTGGCTAACTCAGGCAGAAATTGACGCAGTTACTTTTTGACTGATTTTCAAAGTTAACGTTGGCGTTGAAGCTTTTGGGGATCGCTTGAAAGACTCGTTTTAATTTGATGTCCTACTTAACAAATTATCTTTCATTTTCTTAAATCAATATAATTGCTCCAAAAGCTCCACAGAAATAAAAGAGAGCAGTTGACAGTTTTTGAATACTGACGAACAGTGTATGGAGAGATTGATTCATCCGGCACTTGATTGAACGGCATAGTTCACCTTCAGACAATGTCTAGGCTAATCAAAAAGAACTCAGCAATCAAATCTTGGCCCTCGGTGAAAAGAAAAAATGCCTGGATTTGAGTATACTTTCAGAAACCAAGATGATGTTATAAAGCCAAAGAATGAAGCTCGGGTAGTTTATAAAGCCAGCTTATTTGTCATATTATTATACCTCTCTCTATTGTACGCTACCCTCATCCAGCTAGCCAATCTTTCTGTATTGTAATTCCATGCTTCTCATGATCGTTACTCAGCTGAGTTTATTTTAATGTTGCCAACATTATATTGCAGTTCAGGTTTATATTTCTTATTCTCACCACTTTTTCATAGAATCCCGACAGTGCAGAAGGAGTCCATTCAGCCCATTGAGTCTACACCAACCCTCTGAATACCAAGGACCACTCCTCCACCCTATTCCTGTAATCCAGTAACCCCACCTAACCTTTTGGACACGAAGGGGCAATTTAGCATGGCCAATCCACCTAACCTGCATATCTTTGGACTGTGGGAGGAAACCCACGCAGACACGGGGAGAACGTGCAAACTCCACACAGACAGTCACCCGAGGCTGGAATTAAACCCGGGACTCTAGAGCTGGGATTTAGTTCCAGTTCTTCAAGGCCAGAACCTGACCTTTTGATTCGGCACTTTACAGCCTTCTGTGCTCAACATTGAGTTCAGCAATGTCAGACAATAAACTCTGACCAGAAAATTTGTTTCTGCTTTTTTTATAAAACATGTAGCCCAGTGGTTAGCACTGCTGTCACAGCACCAGGGAGCCGGGTTCGATTCCGGCCTTGGCTGTTTGTGTTTTTTTTTAAATGTATTCTATTACAGACATGTATCAAAGCAAGTTACAACCCATAAACTGCCAGGGAAACATACTTCCCAGCAACCAACTATACAGTGTGGACAGATTTTTCACCCTGCTCCTCCGCCCCTCCTGCAACGAACAGCTCCTCAAACACGGTCACAAACTTCCACCACCAAAGGGTCCTGGTCCACCTCCTCCCCTACTATCCTGGCTAAGACCGTGAACACTCACGCCCAGAACCTTCCCAATTTTTCGCAACCACAAAACATGTAAATGTGATTCGCTGGCCCCTGCCCACACCTCTCACATTCATCTGCTACCCCCTGGGCGAACCCACTCATTCTCGCCTGAGTCATATGCACCCTGTGCACCACCTTAAACTGTATCAAACTCATCCTTGCACAGGAAGAGGTCCCGTTTACCCTACGGAGTGCCTCATTCCATACTCCCCAATTCATCTCCCCTCCCAACTCCCCTTCCCATTTCTCCTTGATCTTCACCACCCGCTCGCCTCCCTTCTCACCCAGCCACTTGTATATATCCCCAATTCATCCCTCCCCTTCCACATCTGGAAGCAGCAGTCTCTCCAGCACGTTGTATCCAGGCAACCTAGGGAGCCCCTCCAGACCTTTCGCGCAAAGTCCCTAGCCCACAGATACCTGAACTCGCTCCCCACGGCAGCTCTATCCTCTCCCTTAGCTCCTCCAGACTGCCGAACCCTTCCTCCAAATATAGATCCCTTACCTTGGCCAGCCCCACTTCCCTCCACCCTTCACCTTGCCAAGCCCCACTTCCCTCCACCCTTCACCTTGGCCAGCTCCACTTCTCTTCACCTGTCTGTGTGGAGTTTGCACTTTCTCCCCGTGCCTGCGTAGGTTTCACCCCCACAACCCAAAGATGTGCAGGATAAGTAGATTGGCCACGCTAAATTGCCCCTTAATTTGAAAAAGTAATTGGGTAATCTAAATTTAAAAAAAAAAAATGATGGACAAACACACACAGGGATCAACATGAGTTAGAAATGTATTTTCTAGGCAGCACGGTGGCACAGTGGGTTAGCACTGCTGCCTCATGGTGCCGAGGTCCCAGGTTCAATCCTGGCTCTGGGTCACTGTCCATGTGGAGTTTGCACATTCTCCTCATGTTTGTGTGGGTTTCACCCCCACAACCCAAAGATGTGCAGGGCAGGTGGGTTGGCCACGCTAAATGTCCCTTTAATTGGTCAAATTTATTTTTAAAAGAAATTTATTTTCCTCTACTGACATAAAGGGCAGAACTCCCTCAGTGGTGATGTGTGTGGGGGTGGTGGTGGTAGGGGAAACTGGTTTGGACTTTTCCTGGGTGGAAAGATGCTTTCTCTATCTCACTTTTCCTGTAATATCATGCAAATAAGGTATGATGGGCAAGCAGAAGGGTGGGCTGAGATCACTGCTGTGATTCTCTATCCTCTGCTCCTCTACCACCATATCCCCACATTGTGGACAGTATAGCAGAGGAAAGTCCAGCCCTCGCAGTGTCACTCAAGAGCCAATTGGATGCAGTGGTGAGCACAGAGGTTTATCTTTCTGGTTGATTCAGATAAGATGAGTCACATTCATTGGCTGTAATTATACTGTGATCTTAGAAATCACTTACCGTGATATGTACTGGAGTAAAAAACATCAGGACTTACCGCCTCAACTTCAGCTGGATCATACCAGACGTTAATGTATGGATGCTGTAAGGCTTCATCCACAGATATCCGTTTGGAAGGGTCAATTACCAACATCTTGGAAAGAAGATCTCTGGCTTGGCTGGCTGAAAAACACATTTCCCACTCTCAATCAATTTCCTATCCATGGACAATATTGCTCCCACCTCTATTTGCCTTCATTTTTGACTTGTAATGTAACCTCCGGTGTAAATCCTGGTCAAATGCCTAATGAAAATCTTTTAATATTTCATTAACTGATCATCCTCTATACAATGGTCCTAACTCTTCAATCAAAACCTCTACTACTTTTAGTACATTAGACAACAGTAAACCTCGGCCCTGCAGTGCTGAGCTTAATGTCGAGGAGTGAGTGTAAGTCAGCTTTGTCTTTGACCCTGCTGAGGTCAGGATGAGGTACCCAGTTACCACAGTGGTGTTGGGCATCCATACCATTACAGGTGCATCTTGGGAACCTGTAAGAACGTATGGTGGGGCAGCAGATATAGTAAAAGCAGCACTAAGCAGTTGGCAATGCTGCAATTGGCGCCATTGGCTATGAACGCTTAACCCCATGGCATCCTTTATAAAGGTGCTGTTAAAAGGTCAAGTGGACAGGATTTTGACTGGGGACCAGCTCAAGTCTCGGGCCTCCACTCACTGGTTGGGCCCTATTTGTACTACTCAAGCAACCTGTATGGGTGTGAACACTGGAACAGTTTACCCAGCTTTTCAACAACCAGAGGCCTCGTCCCAACATACATTCATCATAATGGCATTGAAATTTCCTTCTCTTACCCATGGCCACTTCAGTGTGAGAGGTTGGCTTAGGGGTGAACAGAGGATCCATCCTAACCAGACCCCCCAAATAACTTGAGGTTTGGGCTGGACATGTTGTATATTCGGATCCTGCCTGATTGCCATGGGGCTGGGCCACACTACTAACTGACTAACAACACTGTTAGCCCACTGGGAATTAGGTAGTTGGCTTTCCATTCACAAAAACATCCTGAGTCTCTGTAATCATCTTACACTTTGATGAAGGGTGACCCCATGTTTTATAGTTACAGCTGCTGGTGGCTGAGTACATTGCTTTTTCAAAAATTAATTTTTACAGGATGTGGCATTCGCTGGCTAGGTCAGCATTTGTTGCCCATCCCACTTGCCCTTGAGATGGTGGTGGTGAGCTCCCGTCTTTAACTGCTGAAGTCTATGTGGTGTTGGTATACCCACTGAAGGAGTTCCAGGATTTTGACCCAGCGACAGTGAGGGAACAGCGATATATCTCCACATCAAGGCAGCGAGTGACTTGGAGGGGAACTTCCAGGTGCTGGTTTTCTCAGGTATCTGCTGCCCTTGTCCTTCTAGATGGTAGTGGTCATGGGTTTGGAAGGTGCTGTCTAAGGAGCCTTGATGACTTCTAGTCTTTTCCCAAGATTGTGGGGATTTGTCAAACAAGTTAAAAATAAATATTAAAAAGTGGTGTCCACTAAGAAAGGTTAGGACCAGGTTTTTATAATGAAGTTACCAAGTGACTACCATGAGTGCAAATTTTCAAACATGTAGCTTTGGGTTTTTACTGAGTTTCAGTTCAGATATTTAGAGATTCCATTCATGCATTTCTTTGGTTTATTCAGCCAAATTGTCCTGACAAATGAATAACGACTGATACTTACTCCTGTGACTTACCTTTTAATTTATTGTGTTCCGAGTCTGCTGGGAAGAGACAATCTGGGAAGAGCTTGGGGAAAGTGTGTCCTGTATACTTGGGCCTATTCTCCACATAGTTACGAACAGTGGGCTGCAATTTCTTCATGAAATCTGGGGAAGGCGTTCCCAACTGCTCAATAACCTTATTCCATTGATCAATATCTGAATTGAAGAAGTTTAGGAAAATCTCCTACTGTTATCAGAGGATAAGCTACACTTAAAAGCGAAGGAGATGAACAAAAACAAATAAAGCCAACACTCTAAATGTATTAAAATACCCTGTGATATTTACATTCTTGACAAATTTAGTCCTCCTACAGGTATTTATACAGACAATTCACTTTTAGACATATATTTGCATCCTTAAAGTCATACATGTCTGTGATGTTCCTCGTGTAGTCCTCCAAGTTGGTCAAAAGTCCTAGTGCTGACAAAGAACATCAAGCTATGTATTTGAAACAAAGCTAGTTTATTTTACACTACTTTAAATGATTCGCACACTTTACTAAATAACATCTAATAAAAGAACAGTACTAAATCTATGCTACAGAAATCTATAATATCTCTAATACAACTAATACTCTATCTCAACCTTTAACTAACCTTCTCTAACACCTTCTTCAACTTTCTCCCCGAACTCCAGGAGGCACAGTCGTTTATATGACTACTCTGTGGTGCCATCTAGTGTTGAGATACATGAACATCATCTTGTTAACCTTTTACACTCCTTACATTATACATATCATTACAATGTCAAGCAGATTGGGCATAGAATTATTCACTCTGATTCCATAAACATTTTTCAGCTATTGTGATTATAAAAAATACACAAACATTAATTAACAGGAAATGTTTCATAAGAATTTGCAACACATTTTATATCTTGATGAGTTTACAATGACGTCCCTCTTTTGGGATGTGCATCTCGATAGTCAGTTTCCACAGGTTGCATTCTAAACCACTGAGCATTGTACGCTCAACTTCCCACACTCTCCAATAAGGTGAGCTTTGAGCACTGAATCCTATGGTCTTTTTAAGCAGCTGCATTACTGAGGCAAACATTTCCCAGAGTAAGAATGTAGGATATTCAATGTTTTTTTTAACTTTTATGATACGTTTTATGGCACTTTTGTTTCTAAAAAAGGATTTGTCCTACAGTTAAAATGGATTTACAATTCATTTGTCATCACTTGTGATGGATATTGGGACAGAAGTCAATACATATGCAATTGCAGGATTCTTCATCCCATCGCACCCGTTTCCTGGTGTGCATTCCCCCGACGGCAGTGGGATCCTCCGTCAAGCCAGCGGCTCCACGCCCTCGGGAAATCCCCGGGCTTGAGTGTGCTGTCGACGAAACAGAGGATCCCGCTGACGGAGAATCCAGGGGGCGATTCACCGCACTCACGACGGTGCGGAGAATAGCGGGGGTCGTAAATTTTTACGGCCACGCTGGTCTGACGCCCTCCCGCTATTCTCCCCCCCCCCCCCCCACGCCCGCCTCCCGACACGAATCGCTGCCCGCCGTTTTTTTACGGCGCGCAGCGATTCTCAGCTGGCCGATGGGCCAAATTCCAAGCCCTTTACGACCGTTTTTAGGAACGTCAAACACACCTGGTCTGACCGTTCGTAAAAACGGCCGTAAAGTTGCGATCTGGGGAACCATGGCACCGATTGGCACGGCAGTACCACGGCCGTGCCAAGGGTGCCATGGGCCTGCGATCGGTGCCCACCGATCGCGGGCAGCGGGTACTTACCCCGCGCACTCTTTATCCTTCCGCCGCCCCGCTGTATCCATTCGCGGGTTTCACGCAAATGCGCGATGACATCATCCGCGCATGCGCGGGTTGGAGTCTTCCAATCCGCGCATGCGCGGCTGACGTCATGTGACGCGTCAGCCGTCGCAAACTCTGGCAAGTGGGCTTAACGAAATTCGTTAGACCCGTGATGCCGGAGTTCACGGCCGCGGCATGCTAGCCCCGACCGGGGACCAGAATCGGTTCCTGGTCGGGGGGGGCGGAGGCTGGCGTCAAACCCGCCCGTTTTTGACACCAGCCTCACGATTTCTCCCGGGTTCGGAGAATCACGCCCCCAGTGCGTTTTGGAATCCATTGTACTGCAAATGTTTTTTTCAAACAAAAATGAAAAAACTATCTACTCCAGTATCCCTGGCAGCTACATGGTGGGAAACAAACCTAGTTTGTGAGACTTTTCCCAATTTAATTGTGTGACAACATATGAGAGGCATTTTCATGTACTCTACCCAGTCATCTTTACAATCAAGATATGCACACTTTGGTCTTCTCAGCTATGTTGTTAAAACATGCATTTGTGTAGCAACTTTAATGCAGATAAACACCTCAAGAGGTGCAGTCAGAAATAAATCAATACCGGATACAAAAGACAATATTAGCAGGCCTGATCAAAAGCTTGGTTCAAGGTGTGGGAACTGGTGGGGGGTGAGGGTGGAATGCGGGCATTCTAGAGGATGGGACCTAATTAGTTGGCCACCAATGATGAGTGAAAGGAAGGCGATGATAAACAAGATGCCCGGGATTGGGTGGAGAATTTGGGGATGGGATAGTAGAGCTGGAAGAAGTAGCACAGACAGGGAGAGTGAGACCAAGAAAGGATTGAAACATATTGAAATAGAATATAGTCCACGCTTCATCCCCCTAATGTTAAATGCATAATATAGAATTAAGCTTCTTCTCCTATGTGATTGTTTATAATGCCACAAAATGCTATTAAGAAGGTGTAAATTAACTTTTGAGGCATGTGAGGAGAGGATATGAAACAGGTGTTTTGTGGATCAGTCGCCCTTTATGCACTCCAGGTTTGTTTTTCATTAACTTAAATGGAAAAGAAAATTGGCCAGGATGTGTATATTGGTGACCAATCTATAATCATCTATTTCTCGCCCCCGCTGAAAATTAAACTTGGCCCCTAGGTAAATACATAAAGCCATTTGATACAGAGAGCTGGTGTGGTTATCACAAGAACAGCAACCTGTGTTTGCTTGAAGTAAATTGAAAATAAATTTTGAAGTGAAGGTGTAAACAATCTGCTAAAAACCTTCCACAATACTTGACAACATTACCAAAATACACCAACTGATCTTTGTCTAGAAGGAAGCAATCCAATTTCACACGATCAAAATTGATGACTAAAGCTGCCCTTGATCAGAATACCATTCACTTCATGAAAAACGCATTTGTCAAACTTCTCTGTTTACTTGAAAGCCCAGCAAGCAATAATATAATTCATATTAAAATGTATAAACATACCTTGTTTGCATAACTTGGGACAGTAATAAAGTTTGCAGAAACTATTTTTATGAATATAATGCCCTTTCAACAAAGATGTGGTACACAGAGGGTGTTAGTTATTTTAATTATTAGAATTATGCTTATCAAACTCATTATTGTATGAGAGATTGTGTCTCTGGCTCAAGGTGCTGACTTCACCATTTCATCATGTGTGGAATTCCTAACAATCAGACCAAAATGATTTCCCTTAAAAATGACTGATGCAGGTATCAAAATGGAGCTGCTGTGGTTTCATTTGGAATGCATGCAATAAATAAGCTTAATGCCAGTAGCATTTATACTGTGTCATAACTTTCTGGCCATTGTAATCAGTAGATGTTTGTCACTCAGGTAAACTGATGAGCACTGATATATGGTGAGGAAGTGATTATAACAACAGTTAGGTACATAACATGTGGGGAATGGATAATAGATGCAGCAATGGTATTGACTGAAGTTTGTCCATCAGAGTAGCTGTCGTCTTGATTGATCTTCAGGGTGGTTGCAATAGCTATTTAATGTACCTGAGGACATCGGAACAGAAATAGGTTACCCAGTCCCTTGAGCCTGTGAGAATTCTTCGATCTAATTTGCTGATCAGCCTGCCTGTTGCTTGCCTTGTTCACGAACATCACATGTCGAGGTCACTAAATTCAAACTGACTTCAGAAAAATTCTGCACTTTACAGCTTGTTAAAGCTTAAGTGAGCAGTTTTTCTTCTGGTGAATGGTGAGTAGCATACTCAGCAAAACCTGAACCAATAATTAAGTCAGCATCTGTTGCTATTTGTGGCAGACGTCCACACTTTTACCATTTCCTCTGTGAAGGAGTGTTTCCTAATTTATCTCCTGAATGGCTTGGCTCTAATTTTATGTCTACGTTTCTTACTCTATCATTGGTCATTGACATCAGGAAGCAAAGTATCGTGCATACCACTGTCAGCATCAACAGGGCCAAGGTGGAGATGGTTAGCAGTTTCAAATTCCTAAATGTGCACATCTCCAACAATCTGTCCTGGTCCACCCATGTTGGAGCCATGAAAGCACAACAGCATCCATTCTTTCTCAGGAGACTAAGGAAATTCGGCATGTCCACATTGAATCTTAGCAGTTTTTACAGATGCACCATGCAAAGCATCCTAACTGGTTGCATCACAGCCTGGTATGGAAACTGCTCGGTTCAAGACCTAAGTAAGAAACTTCAGAGAGTTGCGAACACAGCCCAGTCCATCACACGAACCCGCCTCCCATCTACACCTGTCTACACCTCCGGCTGCCTTGGGAAAGTGGGCAGCATAATCAAAGTCTCCTCTCATCCAGTTTATTCACACTAACAACTTCTTCCATTGGGCAGGAGACACAAAAGTCTGAGAACAAGTTCAAAAATAGCTTCTTTTTCGCTGTTACCAGACTCCTAAATGACCCTCTTATGGGTTGATCTGATCTCTTCACACTTCATCTCTACTCAGTAGGACTCCTGTATGCTTCACCTGATGCCTAGGGTTATGTATTTACATTGTGTATTTATGTTTGCCCTATGTTTTTTTGTCCATGTATGGAATGATCTGTCTGAACTGTACACAGAACAATGCATTTCACTGTTCCTCGGTACCCGTGACAATAAATAAATCCAATCAATTTCCTTTTAAAATCCTACAAATCTCAACCAAATCACCCCTTAACCTTCTTGATCCCAAAGGGTACAAACCTAATTCATGCATTCTCACCTCATAATTTAAGCCTCTAGCTTCAAAGGCTAATGTGCGATCAGCCTTTTTGTTACTATTTGTCCCTCACATCTTAGTGATCTGTACACATGGGCCGCCCTCCATATAAAATGCTTGGGACTGATATTGCCAAAAACAGATTGATGGCCTAAGTGCCACTGTCCTGCTGTCCATTCTTCTTCAAAGTCACCCGGGCTCAAAACGTTACCTCTGTTACCTTCTCTACAGATGCTGCCAGACCTGCTGCGTTTATCCAGTAGTTTCTGTTTTTATTTCAGATTTCCAGCATCTGCATTATTTTATTTTTATAGAAGGAGTTTGGGGTGCTTTGCAGCACTATCACCATATTCATATCCACGCAGGTATATATTCCCTTCTCCCTCATTTGTTATCTACCATTTCCTTAAATACATCCACACTATCCACCATCAAACGCTCTTGGGATAGAATTTTGAGGATGACGATTGGTGCTCACCATCCCGAGAGTTTGTGCCTAACACTAGTCACCAACTCTCGCATTCCGACTGGAATTTGACGCTCAGTTTCGTGTTGATTGGCAGTGGGCAGGACTCCCATGGAAGGAAGTCTTGTCTATGAGAGCAGTCCGTCAATCAGATGGCAATTGTCAGAAGTAGTACTGCAGCCCTGTACTCCAGGATCTTGGAGAAGGTAGGTCCCAGGGATGGGAATGTAGAGGACTCCTAGGGAAGTTGGAAGAGGGGCGATTGTGGCATCGGGGGTAGATCAGGTGGGGAGGGGGACCAGGAACTCCAACATCGTGGCAGGGAGGGTTCCCCAACTCTGAGGGGGTCTTCAGATCCCGCCCGAGATGGGAAAGAGTGGAAATATCCATTTTCCCACGCTCTCTGCATCCTCTCCTGCCCCTTAAAATTGAGGCAGTGCAGGATAAGGTTCTGAGTGGCCGCTTTGGGTATGGGTTGGCGGGGTCCCGGGGGGATTCCCGTCCATCAACTTTACCCTTCCCCCTGCCTGAGACCCCTCCTTAGTGAGAGTGTAAAGTTCTACATTTTCACCACATTCTGAGTAAAGAAGTTTCCGCTAAATTCTCTTTCTAATTTTCAGTGACAGTTTTCCATTGATAGCTTTAGTTTGCTCTTCCCCAGAAGTGGAAATATTCCCTTGGTTTTAATGCCAAAATGTTTCACAATAAAAAGCCTCCATTAGATCATTCCTCCGATTCCTCTTCTCAAATGATAAAAGACCTGCCACGTTCATCCTTTCCTGATCAGTATAAACTTGCAGTTCTGTTATCACGGTGGCACAGTGGTTAGAACATCTGCCTCACAGCTCCAGGGACCCGGGTTCAATTCTGACCTCTCGTAACTATGTGGAGTTTGCACTTTCTCCCCATGTCTGCATGTGTTTCCTCCGGGTTCTCCAGTTTCCTCCCACGGTCCAAAGATGTGCAGGTTAGGGAGATTGGCCATGCTAAATTGCGCCTTAATGCCCAATAGGTTAGGTTAGGTGGGGTTACTGGATTACGGGGACAGGGTGGGGCGTGCGCCTAGGCAGGGTGCTTTTTCAGAGGGTTGATGCAGACTCGATGGGCTGAATGACCTCCTTCTGCACTGTGGTAATTGTATGATTCTATGAGACTCCCCGGTGCCTCCATATCCTTTTTATAATATGTTGACCAGAACTGCACACACTAACACGGTTTGACAGAAGTTTAGCAAAAATTTTCTACTTGTAGTTTTATTCCTCTGAAAATAAACCCCAGTGCTTGGTTTGCTTTTGTTATGGCCTGATTGACTTGTACCACAATTTTTATTGATCTATACTCAAAGTTGCACTTTTAACAACCATAAATGAGTATGTTATAAAATGTCATTGTGGAGGTGGATGGATTAGATCCATTGGAGAGAACGGGAGCAATGAAAACTCCACCCCGCCTGTATAACCTGGCTTTCACATATGGTTGATCTACCACATTCCAAATGGCGAGCAACTTACAGATAGTGCAATTAGTGCTGGCAGCTAGCCACTTAAATTTAAATCAGGCCTAATCATGAATATTGATCGGCCTCATGCTAACATAATTCAGTAGACAAGTAGGCAGCTTACCCACTGCTCATTTGATGTAAATGGCAGTTACAAATGTTCGGCACTGTGGTGTTTGATGGATGAAATGATTACGGTTCTGCAAAGTCACAGGACGGTATAGGCACTCCGGCGTGCCAGTACTACTATCTTCTATTTTCAGTGTGGCAGCTGGCAATGGTGATCAGGTTAAACCAGTGCAGGGAGCAAGCAGTTGTGGCAGATTCCAGATCATGCATACCAAACACGCAGGTAAAGTGTGGACTTTGTGATGTATGTGGATTAAGTGATGTAGACGAATGATCATTAAAAGATGTGTCAGGTGACAGAATTTGGCCTCAGCAGAGAGGGAATTCAGCATAAAACACATCGTTCACTGAGGTCTACAATGATTATCCCTCTCAGCGCTGGTGGTCTGTACTCATGCCAACTGGGAACTGAAAGTAGGCACTAGTTAGATTCCAGAACTCAATGAGATTATAGGCAGAAGTAGTGCTTCATGAGTGTGTAACTGCAGAAATCCCTGCCATTTTACTTCCCCAGTTACCCATTGCCAGTGTGCGATAGGCTCAATGTGTGTGTTTTCGCATTTATCGATGAGCTTGGCATGTGTGATTCCAGTAAAGGATCACACATCAAATTTTTAATCCTCATTGATATGCAGCCTTCAGACTCTTCACAGAACACACACTTCAGCCGTGAGTATAACATGCAAGGTGCAAAATGCGTGGGTAATATTTAAATCCAACTGGTTTTTTTGAAAGTCCAAATCCAATTTAGCAGATAAAAGTGAAAAATGGAGGATCAATATAAAGTAAATCAATGGTGATTAGTAGATTTTCTGTCAGTCGAGATTCATGCAGTGTATCAGGTATTGTTGTACCAGATATGAATTACACTAAGGTCATTATTTTTTTAATACACTGTGTAAATTGCCCCTTTCAGCCATTGGGTTCCAAATGCAGCATTTAGCTGTTGTACAGTTAGCTGTACATCTAACTGTCTCGTTAATTTGTATCTATCTAGGTGAGATAGGCAGGTGTAAAGTGGCAGCTCATTCTGTACAACAGCCAAATACTGCATTGGGAACCCGGGGAGAGCTAAACCCATTTGTGGGGACCAGTACTAAACAGCACTCGCCTAAGGTTTCTGAGGTAAAGGAGTCAGATCCAAATGCCTCGGGTAGATCAGGCAAGCTGCACATTCAAGTGAGGCTAGCTACTCAGTCTAATATGCAGATTTTCCATACACTGATCACGGCCACAATGGGTGGGATCCAGATTGCGAAATCTTGTGAGATCCTGTTAGATCTCATGAGACCTGGAGAGCTGGGTAGATCCTGGAAGAAGCCTCTCCCAGCATCTACAGGCCCATTGTCCAAATGGGGATGCAACACGGCCAGTAGATCGTGCCCTTTGTCTTATGGTTTAACATCTTTGTCCAATTTCTCCCAGCTTCCACCTATCACTGACCATCTATTTTGCTCCACCTGCTCCACTCCCTCTTAAAGAGAATAACATCCATCACATTTCACCCTCTCTTTAGCTCTGAAGAAGCCATACAGACTTGAAACATCAACTCTGCTTTGTTGTCCACAAATGTTGCCAGACCTGCTTAATCTTTCCCAGCATTTTCTCTTTGTATTTTCCGCAATGACTTCTGTGAAGTTTGCAATGAATGCAACAAGAGTAACTTGCATTAAGGCAATAAAACATCCCAAGGTGCTTCACAGGAGTGTTATCAGACACAAAAGCAAATAACACACATCAGGACATAGAAGAAGGGGACTAAAAACTTGGTACGTTCTATGGGGTGTCTTGAAGGAGAGATTAAGAGAGACAAAATTGTACTTTAGGGCCTAACGGCTGAAGTAACAGCTTCTAATTAGGGGCGAAGAAATGGAATGCACAAGTGTCCAGAATTGGAGAAACAGAGTTCTCAGAAGCATATTGTGATAGTGGACATGGAGGAACTTGAACACATTTTAAATTTGAGATATTGTTGGATCAGAAACCGAATCAGAGTACAGGATGATGCGTGAACAGGACTTGATCTGAGAAAGGATAGGCACAGCAGAAACTTGGACAAAATTACGTTTACAGGGGATGCAAGATAAAGCTGACCGCAAGGAATAATCACATCCGGAAATAACAAAAACCTGGATGAGGATTTCAGTAGCAGGTGGGTTGAGGCAGGGGGGGACAACAGGCAATATGTGTAGGTGGAAACAGGTAGTCTTGGTGATGAAAAGGAGATGAAAAGCTCAACTCAGGTTATGGGATGTAAACAGTGTGGTTCCATCTCATTGGATTGGATTTGTTTATTGTCACGTGCACTGAGGTACAGTGAAAAGTATTTTTCCGCGTGCAGCTCAAACAGACCATTTAGTACACAAAAAGAAAATACGTAAAAGGGCAACACAAAGTACACAATGTAAATACATAGACACCAGCATTGGGTGAAGCATACAGGAGTCTAGTATTAATCAGTTCAGTCCATAAGAGGGTCATTCAGGAGTCTGGTAACAGTGGGGAAGAATCTGTTTCTCAATCTGTTCATGCGCGTTCTCAGACTTTTGCCTGCCCGATGGAAGAAGTTGGAAGAGTGAGTAAGCTGGTGGGAGGGGTCTTTGATTATGCTGCCCGCTTTCCCAAGGCAGCAGGAGGTGTAGATAGAGTCAATGGATGGGAGGTGGGTATGTGTGACGGACTGGGCAGTGTTCTCAACTCTCTGAAGTTTCTTGCGGTCTTGGGCCGAGCAGTTGCCATACCAGGCTGTGATGCAGCCAGATGGGATGCTTTCTACGGTGCACATGTAAAAGTTGTAAGAGTCAATGTGGACATGCTGAATTTCCTTAGTTTCTGGAGGAAGTATATGCGCCGTTGTGCTTTCTTGGTCGTAGCAACGATGTGGGTGGACCAGGACAGACCTTTGGAGATGTGCACACCTAAGAATTTGAAACTGTCAACCATCTCCACCTCAGCCCCGCTGATGCAGACAGGGGTGTCAAACAAGCAGTGTGGCAAATGGCTTGAGGGATCAAGAGAGATGGTGGCAGCAAAGTAGATTGAGCTGGGTGTCACCACCGTACCTTATGTTTTCAGATGATGTTGTCAAGAGATAGGAGGGAGCCAAGGGTAGATCCTTGGGGGACCCCAGAGTTAATGTGTGATAGTGGTGAGATAAGCCATTGAAGTTGGTTCTCCAGCTATGGTTGGATAGATTAGAAAGCACTCAAAATAAATGATAGGGAACGAGTGCAAATGTCTATGATTTACTTCATTCAAATGAAAATGAACACTTGCATGACTAAGAGCAAAAGAAAACCTGTCAAGTTCTGCCTGTAGTGTATTGTGATCAGAACCAAGAATATGTTGGGTGAAAGAAATGTAACTTACAGCAACAGGACAAACAAACGGTCTATATCAATCTGAATGGACGTGCAGAAAATACTTGGTAACTGAATTCCAGAGCCTCAAGTCAGCAGCAATGTTATATTGTGACACATACCATCACAAGTGAATTGAAAAATGAGTACAGGTGGCTGTCAGAATGCTGACACAGGAAGAATCAGTAAATTAGATTGTGAAAACAATTACCTTGCATTGTATTTATTCCCACATCTATGTTTTGATAAATCGTTCCATTATGTGAACAGAATTCAAAGCATTGACACCCACCTCCATCTGTGCACTGGTAAGAATGCGATTAAGCTTACATACGCTTTTTCTGAGCTGAATCGGAAGTAGAATTTCTCGAAGCTGAAAGATCTCTGATATCCAGCATGAAAATCTGAAGAGCTATGCATTTGTTCGGGAAATATGAACTGGAGTAGGCCATTCAGCTTCCCCAGACTCTTCATTCAATTAGATTATCGCTGATCTGCGTGTTTATTTCATCAACCCACCTTGGTTCTTGAGCCCTTAATAACCTGCGTGTGACAAAAGTCAATCCATCTCGGTTTTGAAAATTTCAATTGACCTATACTTACCAGTTTGATAGGAAAAGTGTTCCAGATTCCCTCTAACCTTTGTGTGAGGAAGTGCTTCCAGATATCACCCTGAACACCCTGGCTCTAACTGTAAGGTTCAACTCTCTTGTTCTGGACTCTCCCACCAAAGGAAACGGTTCTCTGTATCCACTCCATCAGCTCGCTTCATCATCTTAAATAATAATAATCACTTATTGTCACAAGTAGGCTTCAATGAAGTTACTGTGAAAAGCCCCTAGTCGCCACATTCCGGCGCCTGTTCGGGGAGGCCGGTACGGGAATTGAACCCGCGCTGCTGGCATTGTTCTGCATTACAAACCAGCTGTTTAACCCGCTGTGCTAAACCAGCCCCAGCTCAGTTAGATCGCCCAGAAATCTTCATAAACTCAAAGGAATACAAGCTGAGCCAATGCAGCCTGTGTTCATAGTTTAACCCTTTTCGGCATGATACGGATGTTTTTTGAAGGTTTGTTTCTTCCGATGTCAGGTTGTGTGGGTGAACTTTTTAAAGAGAACTATAATTATACAAATCAGAGTAGGTTTGAATTATTTCTTATGGTATGATTAATTGCATTAGATTTAGTACAAATGCTGGGATATTAGCATTTAGTCAAAGCTGGACTTCCAGACAAAGAGTCATCCAGACTCGAAACGTTAGCTCCCTTCTCTCTCCACAGATACTGTCAGACCTGCCGAGATTGCCCAGTATTTTCTGTTTTTGTTTCAGATTCCAGCATCTGCAGTAATTTGCTTTTATCTTTGTATTCAGGGAGGCACAGTGGCGTAGTGGTTAGCACTGTTGCCTCATGGCGCCGAGGACCCGGGTTCGTTCCCGGCCCCGGGTCACTGTCCGTGTTGAGTTTGCACATTCTCCATGTGTTTGCATGGGTTTCATCCCCACAACCCAAAAGATGTACAGGGTAGGTGGATAGGCCATGCTAAATTGCCCCTTAATTGGAAAAAAAAATTGAATACTCCAAATTTATAAGCAAAAAAAAAATCTACTCAGATGTATGCCAAACAGTTGACGGTGACTACCTTTGATTTAGCCATATCGTTCAGCATTCTATTTGGAGTACTATTGAATACCAACTCTACTAATTTGATTATGCCTTTAACTATTTCAACCACCCTTCCTGATGTGCTTCATTTTACATTGTTTGCATTAAAGGTCAATGACTATTGTTCTGCTCACTTAAATATTTTGCCCAACTTAATTTGTAATGTCTGAGTAGTATCTCCACTGTCCCATTGTAATTTGAAATAAATTGCAAAGTTTTGTATTGAATTTCTGTAAATTAGAAGGAGCAGTGGTCACAGCACCAAGCCCGGACATCACCCTCACCATTTCCCCTATTCTTAATACAACTTCTGCAACAATGGATTGGATTTTATACTCCCCTGCTGGCAGATTTTAAGGCAAGGAAGAGGGTTTGGGGAGGGCGGCGGCGGGGGGGGGGGGGGGGGGGGGGGGGGGGGGGGGGTTAAGCTCATGAAGTACAGCGGGCAGCCTGCCCACTGCTTATGCACTGTCCCTAGCCAGTCTGAAATGTTACGGTGGCGGGGAAGGCCCATGCCCTTTGGGAAACCCAGCAGCTTTAGCTGCCTGGGCTGGCGTTGGACAAAAGGGAAAAGGGATGTCTTTAGGGCCCTTTGGAGGTTCTCCCTCACCAGAATCTCCCCACTCATAATCTTCCACCTTGGTGTCTTGAATGCAGCACCTACCACTCACTGGGACCCCATCCAGGATTTAGCTGAGCTCCTCAGTGTGGTGAGACTGCCTGTAGTCCCAGCAGCAGCTACTGTGCCTGTCTGCCACCTCGGGACTACATAGATGTCTTTCCAAGGAGACACCTCCTTCTGAGTTAGTGGCAGAAGTCTTGCTTTAAAACATTTAACAGTGCTCCCAGTGGTAAATCGCTACAAGGCAATGGTCAGGATAATGGGCAGGATACCTCCACTACTATTTAGCTGGGGTGAGGGACTAAGGTACTGTGATAACCTCACAAGGACCGCGGGAGGGTGGGGGAGAGGGGGGGAAGAGGGGGGCAATAAACCAGTTTGACCTTCCACTCTGCTCCTCCTGGAATTTTTACAGGCGCTTTGCAAAATTAAGATCAGTGACAATTTTCGAATGAAAAAAAAGAGACCCATTCAGGGCGGGATTAGCGGAGTTGTTCCCGGCACTTGCAGTAGCGAGAATGGCCCCGCTATCAAACTACACTGTTATTTCTTTGGTCCTCAGTGAGGAATGCCCTGTCGATGCCGATGTCCGCCAACTTTTAAACGCTGCCCCGATATCTCGATCCACCTGGACCCTCCCAACGACCCAACTCACCTGTTGGGGGGTCCTTGAGCCTCCCCCACCGCACCTCATATGGGCAGGGCACCCCAGGCCCAATCCACAGCGTAGGCAAAATGCCACCTGGGCACCATGGTACTGCCAGACTGGCACCGCCACGGTGTCAGGTACCATTCCAAATGGGGACCAGTATTAAACGGCGCTAGGCCGGGGTTTCCTCGGTGAAGTCAGTAGATCCCGGGAGACGGTTAGATCTGGCATAGGCATAGTTAAGTGAGCTTGGGCGGAATTCTCCGACCCCCCGCAGGGTCGTGGAATCGCACGGGGCCGGCGTAAATCCCGCCCCCGCCGTGGCCGTAATTCTCCGCCACCCGGGAATCGGCGGGAGCGGGAATCGCGCCGTGCCTATTGGCGTGCCCCCCGCGCCGATCGGCGTGCCCCCCGCGGCAATTCTCCGTCCCGCGATGGGCCGAAGCCTCGCCGCTGACAGGCCTCTCCCGCCGACGTGGTTTCAACCTGCTCTGGTGGCGGCAGGATTGGCGGCAAGAGCGGGCCCCCAAGGTCCTGGGGGGGCACGGGGCGATCGGACCCCGGGGGGTGCCCCCACGGTGGCCTGGCCCGTGATCGGGGCCCATCGATCGGCGGGCGGGCCAGTGCCGTGGGGGCACAGTTTTTCTTCCACCGCCGCCACGGCCTCCACCGTGGCGGAGGCGGAAGTGACCCCCCACCGCGCATGCGCCGGTGGTGACGTCAGCGGCCGCTGACGCACCGTCCATGCGCGAACCAGCGAAGGCCTTTCGGCCAGCCCCGACGCCGGCCGGTGGGCGTCAAAGGCCATTGGCACCGGTTTTGCCGCCAGTCGGCATGGCGCCTACCACTCCGACGCGGACCTAGCCCCTAAAGGTGTGGAGAATTCCGCACCTTTGGGGAGGCCCGACGCCGGAGAGGTTGGCGCCACTCCGCTACGCTGGGACCCCCCGCCCCGCCAGGTAGGGGGGAATCCCACCCCTTAACTTAACTATGCAAGTCTGGGCGGGATACGGAATGCCACGCCTCATGACTTCTCGTTAGATCTCACAAAGGGTAACAACCATGCGGGATCTACTAGCCACGTTCCATCCTAATTCCAGTATGCGGCCAGTAAATTGGGCCAACTGAGTGTGATTTTTTTTGCGCACATTTGCTGTGTGCGCAAATCCTGTAATGGCCGCTAAATCTTGCGAGAGAGCCATAACAGGATTTGCACCACCGAGATCTCTGTTTGGGAACTTCCTTGTCCCTGTCGGTGGCGTGATCAGGTTTACGCCCGGAAAAGGCATGGACCATGGGCGAAATTCTCCGACCCCCACCAGGGTCGGAGAATCGCCTGGGGCCGCCGAAAATCCCGCCCCCGCCGTGGCAGAGATTCTCCGCCACCCGGCAAGTGGCGGCGGCGGAATCACGCCACTCCGATTGGAGAGGCCCCTGCGGTGATTCTCCGGCCCGGATGGGCCTAAGTCCCGCCGCTGGGAGGCCTCTCCCGCCTCCCAGGTTTGAACCACCTCTGGAACGGCGGGATCAGCGGCGCGAGCGGGCCCCGGGGTCCTGGGGGGGAGGGGGGGCGATCGAACCCCGGGGGTGCTGCCACGGTGGCCTGGCCTGCGATCGGGGCCCCCCCGCTCAGGCTCCGGGCCAGTCCCCTGGGTGCACTATTTCTCCTCCGCGACCGCCACGGCCTCTGCCATGGCGGAAGCGGAAGAGAACCCCACATCGCGCATGCGCTGACCGGCGAAAGCCTTTCGGCCAGCCCCGCTGTCGGGGGCACCGGTTTTTTGCGCCAGTCTTCTGGTGCCAACCGCTCCGGCGTGGGGCTGGCCCCCAAAGGTGGGGAGAATTCCCCACTTTTGGGGAGGTGCGACCCCTGAGTGGTTGGCACCACTCCCCTATGCCGGGACCCTCCGTCACGCCGGGTAGGGGAGAATCCCGCCCCTTATTTGCACTAATTTAAATACATTTAAATATAATTACCCAGCATTATGCCGTACCTTCCAGCCGTGTGTCATGTTCCCCCCCCCCCCACCTCAGATAGCATGATGTCACGCTGGCACGATTCACTTGTGGTTTTAGAAAATGAAAACCAGTTGTGATGACCACCCTGGGGATGTAGGCTGTAACTAGGCAGTGCCCACCAATATCCTGGCAGTATCCTTGTTAGTGCCATGGGAAGTGTCACGGCCAGGTCCAGGGATCGACCGTTTCCATTGGGGGAGGGGGGTTTCCCCTTAAGTTTCATTGGTGGAGGGGAAGAGGGGTACGTGCTGCCAATCACACTGGGTACAGGGAGAGGGGGAACAGTGCCCCCGATACTTGCGTGGTTGGGGAGATTGTCCTGAAGCTTGTGGGGGGGGGGGGGGGGGGGGGGGGGGGGATCCTCCATGGCTGTGAGGTTGTTCAGTTTTCTTGCTGATGGCACCCTGATCTCTGCGAAGCCAGGCTTGCTCGCTCTATCAGGCCCGACCCCGCCAGAGTCACAGCGCTAAACACACCCTATTTATTGCCACAAAGTGTCAGAAGATCTGGGTTGAAAACTTAGCCTTGTTTCTGAAGAGAAATAAGCTCAGTCAGAATCTGACACTGCCATTTTTATTTGAAAGCTCCACTATTCAGCCAAATTTTAAAAAAATTAATTCTTAAGATTCACTTAATTCCCACTTCATTAAACTCTTTGCTTGGGATTTCTCTTTTTTAGCAGTCTCGGGTTTGAAATTGACTTTAGACAGTAGTGCCAAAATAATGGAATAGTGAATCAGCAGCCTGTTTTACACCACGCTGTTTTGAAATGAATACAAATGAAAATCAAACAGGATATAAAGTGATGGCCAATTGACTAACTTATTTTTCAATGCTGTCTAAGATAACCCTGATACCTTACCACAAACCTAAAGCTTTCCACAGTCCATTTTGAATCCAATTCCTTAAAAAGTTAAGAAGGTTTTACATGCTGAATCTTTTCCTCCTAATATTAGTTGCTGTTAGCTAGATTATTATTGTAAAGATAATCCTCAAGTTTCATGCTGGTAATTATTTTCATTATTTTACACGGTGCTGAAATAAGATGTGCGAGTCTAATGGATGGCATTTCTGTTTTGTTGCTCTTTATGAAATTAGCCATTGTGTTCGTTCCTAAGTAATGACCACACGAGTATTATGATGCCTGAGTGAAAAGCTATCAAATAACCAAAAAAATTTAACATTTTTTAAATACTTGTTTGAGCTATAATTATTATTGGTGGTTTTTCTTTTACCAAAGTAGCTTTAAAAACACTTTCAGAAATAAAACAGAGACAAAAATACTTGCATTTTAAAGTACCCACTTTTGTGGAAAGTTCAGCTGTTACTGTCAGGAATTTATGGATAGCGGTCAAAGGTTGCTAGGAAGGATACGATCAGTGCCAGGGAACAACACAGCGCCTCTGATCATTTCTCCCATGATGCACCCCACTGACCAGTTATCAACTGAAAACAAAATGGAATGAAGGATAATTAACATGCAAAACAGAATAACTAACAAGCAAGGTAACTACGGCTGCCACAATACTGAAAGCCAATGAAAATCATTACCGCTTTTTAAAGAGCTCTGCAGACTTACAACATTTTCTTAAGAGTTCACAGTGAAAGCAGAAGCAAATGACAATTTCCCCAGAAATAAAACCATTTTGCAGTTCCAGTGCGAGCTGAAATATTTAGAGCCCTGAATTTCTTTGAAATGGGGTTCTTGCCACATTATCCACAGATGGTTCAGCAGCAAGATAGTCAAAGAAAATTCAGGGCCCCTTTTTTTGTTTTTTTTTACCCTTGAACTAATTGTTTGTGCGGTATTCTGTAAATATTCTGTGAAACAAATACCCAATGGTCCTCACAAGCAATCAATCATTTTTGTTGCCGACCGAATACTAGCTGCATGCAGTTCTCTCTGGAGAATGCATGCCTGGATTAAAGTGGATGCCTTGGTGCAATCAGCTAGAAAATCTCTGCAGTCAGCACATTTAATTCATCAATTATTACTGGTTCTCACACCAAGTATAAAAATAATGTATGCATTTAACTTATAAATAAGCCATTGCTGTCAGAATTCTGTATTATAGGAAGATAGGAAAATAGGAACATGGGCAGGTCATTTAGCCCCTCAAGTCTGTCCTGCCATTTAGTTGAATTATGGCAGATCTTTTCCTCCAAGGCCGTCCAACTGCTTTGGTTCTGCAACCCCTGCCTAACAAAAATCGATCAGCCTCAGGTTTGAGATTTTCAATTGACCCAGGCTAAACAACCTTTTGTGTTGGAGAATTTCCACTACCCTTTGCGTGAAGAAATGCTTTCTAACTTCACCCTTGAGCAGCCTCACTCAAATGATAAACTATGCCCTATTGTCCCAGACTCTCCCAGCAGAGTAAATAGTTTCTCTTTATCTACCCTATCAAATCCTTTAATCTACTTAAACAGTTCAATTAGATTGACCCTTAATCTTCTATGTTTAATTGAATACAATTTAACCCTTTTAGCTCAGTACCATTGCACCAAGTACCAGTACCAAGGCTAATATATCCTTCCTGAGGTGTGGCAGCCAGAACAGAACACAATACTCTAGATGGGGGTTTAAACAGAGTTTCAGCAGGTAGTCAACCATATTGAGAGATTTGGGAGTGGTACAGGGAGTTGCGGTGATTATTCCCAGCTCAGGGAAGGTGCAGCTGTAACATAAGTTCCACCCCATTGTATTCCACTCCTCTTGAGAAGACGGCCAACATTTTATTAGCCCTTCAAATTATTTTTTGTGCTTGTTCACTACTTTTTAATGCTTTTTGTACTTGGGCTGCTGAATTTTTCTGCTTAACCAGTTTCCTCACCATTTAGAAAATATTCTGATCTATCTTTCTTAGCTCCAAAGCAAACAAATTCACACAGTCCCGTATTGAACTCTACCTGCCACAATTTTGGCCACTTGTGGAATTTTGCATCAACTATTTTTTCACCTGTTCTTTGCTGGGTGGAAATCAAAAGGTCCTGGATATTTGTCGATCTTGAATAAATTAGTTTCTCCGTCACCATGTTTTAAAATCGCCTTACCTTCGGTTGACACTTCAGGTAGGTCCTAAATTAATCCTATTGTTATGGTCAAAACTGGGAACAAAGTCATCATGACCTGGAGCAAATGGAATTTTGTCCTTCATTGCTAGAGGGATGGAGTTTAAGACTAGGGAGGTTATGTTGCAATTGTATAAGGTGTTAGTGCGGCCACACCTGGAGTATTGTGTTCAGTTTTGGTCTCCTTACTTGAGAAAGGACGTACTGGATCTGGAGGGTGTGCAGAGGAGATTCACTAGGTTAATCCCAGAGCTGAAGGGATTGGATTATGAGGAGAGGTTGAGTAGACTGGGACTGTACTCGTTGGAATTTAGAAGGATGAGGGGGGATCTTATAGAAACATTTAAAATTATGAAGGGAATAGATAGGATAGATGCGGGCAGGTTGTTTCCACTGGTGGGTGAAAGCAGAACTAGGGGGACATAGCCTCAAAATAAGGGGAAGTAGATTTAGGACTGAGTTTAGGAGGAACTTCTTCACCCAAAGGGTTGTGAATCTATGGAATTCCTTGCCCAGTGAAGCAGTTGAGGCTCCTTCGTTACATGTTTTTAAGGTAAAGATAGATAGTTTTTTGAAGAATAAAGGGATTAAGGGTTATGGTGTTCGGGCCGGAAAGTGGAGCTGAGTCCACAAAAGATCAACCATGATCTAATTGAATGGCGGAGCAGGCTCGAGGGGCCAGATGGCCTACTCCTGCTCCTAGTTCTTATGTTCTTATGACCTTTCATTTGATCATTCTGACCAGAAACTGAATCCTCCCCATAAATAGCCAGTTCTCCAAGTTAAATTGCTCAAGGCATTATTGATCTAGCCTGTCCTTTCTCACCTTCCCTGAGCTGGGAATAATCACCGCAACTCCCTGTACCACTCCCAAATCTCTCAATATGGTTGACTACCCGCTGAAACTCTTGCACCAAAACTCTCCTCCCTGTGTCTCTGATGTGTTGAATCATCATCAATTCAATCCAAAACTTGATATTTTGAGTTTAGTTCATCTCAGTTGGAGACATTTCCCAGAGATGCATTTTTCAGGGTTAAAATCTGCTATTCAAACTTCACATTCACTCATCATTGTCCTCTCCTATTGCTGCTTTCACTATAAATGTTCGTGAAGTTTATGGCCATAATTCTCCAGATCTGCAACTAAGTACTCCCGCCAGCGGGGAAAACCAGAGTGATTCCTGCTGGCGCTGGGAACAACCCCGAAGTGCCATACAATGGCACTTGGAATGGTACTTGGAATGTTATTTCACCGGAACCGGATTTTCCGACCATTCAATGGCACACCGGGATCTGGGCTGGAACTGAGATGGGTGGTATCTAATCTCACTGACAGGTCCTGCATCTATAACAATAATCTTTATTACTGTCACAAGTAGGCTTACATTAACACTGCAATGAAGTTACTGTGAAAATGCACCAGTCGCCACACTACGGCGCCTGTTCGGGTACACTGAGAGAGAATTCAGAATGTCCAATTCACCTAACAAGCATGTCTTTCGGGACTTGTGGGAGGAACCTGGAGCACCCGGAAAAAACCCACAGACACGGGGAGAACGCGCAGACTCCGCACAGACAGCGACCCAAGTGGGAATCAAACATGGGACCCTGGCCCTGTGAAGCAACCGTGCTAACCACTGTGCTACCGTGCTACCTCTGAAAGTGGAGTACCATTTTAAATGTTCCCCGCCCTCCCGCAAAGGTTCACTGGCAGGGCACCCCCCACCCTAATTTCCGGCAAGGGCCTTGTCTCCAGAAACCCCCTTCAGGTCCCCTTCAGTGCCATCTCTTTAGCCTTCCCTCCCATTCCCCCATCACACCCCCAGTCCCCCTTTAGGCCCCACCGCTTTGCAGTGTCAAGTTGGCACCTTGCTGCCTGAAGGACGGTAAGGTGGTAAGTACCCTACCAACAATTGCCTCCAGGTCTCCAAGGTGGGTCCTTCATGGGAGGTGGGGGTTAGGGGGACTTGTACTGGGCCAGTTGGGTCTTTCTTGAGATAGGCCTTGTTTTGCTGCTCTACCCATCTGCAACCTTTAAACCCTTTAAACAGGCAGTCATTATGTAAAAATGAGAAATTGCTCATTGCTCCCAGGTTTGATTCCGGCTTGGGTCACTGTCTGTGCGGAGCCTGCACATCCTCCCCGTGTGTGCGTGGGTTTCCTCCGGGTACTCGGCTTCCTCCCACAGTCCAAAGATGTGCAGGTTAGGTGGATTGGCCATGATAAATTGCCCTTAGTGTCCAAAATTGCCCTTAGTGTTGGGTGGGGTTACTGGGTTATGGGGATAGGGTGGAGGTGTTGACCTTGGGTAGGATGCTCTTTCCAAGAGCCGGTGCAGACTCGATGGGCCGAATGGCCTCCTTCTGCACTGTAAATTCTATGTAAAATAATAAAGTGAAATGGATCCTAACTGTGCCCCTAAAGCCATTACAAATGTCAGTCAGTATTCCAAATTTTAAGGTCTATGAGATGAAGGTCAAAGTGGTGGAAGCCTTTGAAGTGATATCACACCATCAGTTTCATTGCCAGTTAAAGTATAGAAGTATCTGTGTAAATGGCAATGAAATTGACTGTGATAAAACCACTTGTCACAGACCGTTAAATTTGGCATACAGACAGGTTTTTTAAAGGGTTTAGAGGAACAGATGGGATACTTTATTATGAGAGATGTATATTTTTGAGATACTGAGCGACGGTTTCATGGGTTTATTGATACAGATGTGATCGCTTTCACTTTATTATGAGAAAACTTTAGCTTTTACTGATGACTGTTTAGAGGATATAAAGACTGCAGCTGGGTAGAGCAACCAAACAAGCCCCATATCAGGAAAGAGCCCTGACCTGAGGCCTTCCAGCCCAGCACAAGTTCCTTTTACCCCCCCCCCCCCCCCCCCCCCACCTCCCCACCCAGTACCCTGGAAGCAATTGTAGGGAGGGTACTTACCACCTTGCCACGCCTCAGACTGCAAGCAACAAGGTTCACATTCCTCAAGACTTACAATAACCCATGCCAGCGGGGCTCGACGGGGGTGGGTGGGGGGTGGGGGTGGGGGTGGGGGGGGGCAGACAGAGAGCGTTGTGAGGAGGGGTGGCTGGAGACTCTCAGCTGGCAAGTGAATCAGGCATCCTGTCCATCAATGAGATGTACAACAGCTCTATTGAGCTATTTGCATGGTTCCACTGGGTTGGGGCGGGAAGGTTGGCTGGGACATCAGGAAACCCGCTATGGCGGTAGGGCAGACCAGGAGATTCGTGACCGGTTTGATGCCACACGTGCATCCTGATTTTGGCCTGATGCAGGATTCACCACACCTTCCCACAGTTAGTGGGTGGCCCCAAAGAAACCCAGCCTGTAGTTTTGCTTTTATACCTGTCAACTTAAACTTTAACAAAAGTAGTCTTCTCCTTCTCCCTCCCAGGTTCTAAACTCCCACACTAGCCAAGTACCTAGTATGGATATATCTTTTTAACACAGTCCCTACTTCACTTTGTTACCAACTCACTCCATGATGCGCTCCTAACTTCAAGCACTGTTTTTTCAATCTTAACAGCAATTCCAGGCTAGCTCTTGTTTCATTCATTCTCAAGTTGTGGATATCACTGACAAGACCAGCATTTATTGCCCAAGGTACCTTCCTGAACTGCTGCAGTTTGTGCTGGGAAGGTTGTAGTAGTTTTGGTTAGTGGGTTCAGTTCAGTGAAGATTATGCAGCTTTCACCTTAAATCTTTCTAAATAATTAAAGTTATAAGCAGGTTCATCCACATATTCTTTTAATCAACCAAATGTCTTTATTCTAGATGAAAATCTAAACTTGCTTACCACATTTCTCTTACAAATTTTAAATCGATCTTAAATTTGGACCGAATTCTTTAAAAAAAAACGTTCCCACTTGGAAATGTTTACAATTTTCAAAAACTTGTCCCAAACAGCCAACTGCATAGAATGAAAAACCGAATCTTCTTTCACATTTAGTGATGTTAAAGCATTTAAGGACCTCAGGCATGCGAAACAGACATGGAAGTATAATGATGAAATCATACCTCCAGCTCTTGTATGCTTTGAGCAGAGAGCAAGGATTCAGTGCGCTCTCATGATTTTCTATCCATCAGAACAAGGGTTTTCAACTTTCTCATCAAGTTAGGCTGCGTATGTTTTTACCATGGAGCCTCAGGATCCACATGCAAAGTTTCAATTTACCTTCCCATTATTTTGTCAATTCCCCAAATGATGATACAAACAGAACATGTTATTTTGATTTACAATTTATCCACCAACAGCATAAAATCAGACTTCTCCAAACCTTCAGGCCCATAAATAGAGCAAACTTAAAAACCCAAAATTTAAGCTCACAAAATACTATGTCCCCTGGGCCTTGTGGCTTGTTGCCCATAAGCTGTGGTTTGGACTGCCATGTGTTAATGGGGAAAAAAATCATCGGCACCTTTCTCTCTCCACACATGCTGCCTGACCTGCTGTTAGAATTAGCATGAAAATGTTAGGAGTTGCAATTGGCTAAGAGCTGTATACGAGGCCTGCATTAACTGGAGTTTAGAAGAATGAGAGTGGATCTGATTTAGAGATGCAGAATTTTCCCATTTTAAGTGACGTGGTGGGTTGGGAACTTGAAATGTTTCCTGATGTAGGGACTGGTGGGAAAATACTCCATATCCTCCAGCCCTGAGTTTTTCATGCTGTATTCAGTGGCAGGGTAGGCCTGGATGGCACATAGTCCACCATCTTGTCTGGGTGCTATATGGAAAAGGCTTCCAACATCACTGATCCACTATTGAAGAAAGATGGACCACCTGAAAATGAAGATAGATCTCCCGGGGTACTCTGAGACCGAAATATAGACCTACTGAGAACAAAGATGGAACAAAGAACAAAAGAGCACAGCAGCAGGCCCTTCGGCCCTCCAAGTCTGCGCCCGACTATGCTGCCCATCTAACTTAAAACCTTCTAATCTTCCGGGGTCTGTATCCCTCTATTTTCATCCTATTCATGTATTTCTCAAGACGTCCCTTAAACAGCAGCAAGTTCCTGGCACCCACGACCCTCTGTATAAAAAACGTCCGTCGCACGTCTCCTCTAAAATATGCTCCTTGCACCAAAAACCTATGTCCCTAGTAATTGACTCTTCCACCTTGGGAAAAAACTTCTGACTATCCACTCCATCAATGCCCCTCATAATTTTGTAGACTGCTATCAAGTCTTCCCTCAACCTCCATCGTTCCAGTGAGAACAAGCCGGGTTGTTCCAACCTCTCCTCATTGCTAATGCCTTCCATACCAGGCAACATCCTGGAAACCCCCGCTGCACCCTCTCCAAAGCCTCCACATCCTTCCGGTAGTGTGGCGAGCAAAATTGAACACTATACTCCAAGTGTGGCCTAACTAAGGTTCTTTATAGCTGCAGCATGACTTGTCAAATTTTATACTCAATGCCTTGGCTGATGAAGGCAAGTTTACCGATTGCCTTATTTTTAGAAAATGTATTTTATTACAAAATTATTCAACGGTTACAAAATATAAACAGTCTAGGCCACGAACATTCCCCACCTTGCCTTGAAGCCCTTTGCTGAACCCCTCAATTCGTATTTAATCTTTCCCAGATGGAGAAAGTCATATAAATCACCCACCCAGCCAGGCCGTGGCGTTGCTGATCGCCATTCCAACAAGATCCTTTGCCAGGCAAGCAGAAAGGTGAAGGCCACGACATCGTCCCCCCCCCCACCCCCCCCATCAGCTCCGGCTTCTCTGATATCCCGAATATCGCCGCCAAAGGGTCCTGCCCAACCTCCTCCCTGACGATCTTCGTTAGTGTCGTGAACACGCCCACCCAACATCTCACCTTGAATTGTATCAGGCTCATCCTCGCGCATGAGGAGGTCGCATTTAACCTACGTAATGCCTCGCTCCACACTCCCCAGTTTATCTCCCTTCCCAGCTCCCCCTCCTACTCCTCCTTATTCTTCACCACCTGCTCACCTCCCTGCTCTCCCAGCCATATATGTCTCCGATCCTGCCCTCCCTTCCACGTCCGGAAGCAGCAGTCGCTCCAGAAGGACATGCTTCGGCAATTTGGGAACTCTTTCCAGACCTTCCGCGCAAGGTCCCCTCACCGGCAAGTACCTAAACTCACTTCCTCTCTGGAGCTCTACCCTCTCCTTCAGTTCCTCTACACTAGCAAACCTCTCTTCCACGTACAGATCCCTGACCCTAACCAGCCTCGCTTCTCTCCACTTCCTATACATGCTGTCCGTCACCCCCGGTTCAAATCCGTGGTTTTCGCACAATGGCGTTAACACGTTAACACCAACCTCCATTCTATCCTAAAGTGTCTCCTCAACTGGTTCCATACCTTCACTGTGGACTGCACCATTGGGCTCTCCGTATATCTCCTTAGTGCCAGTGGCAGCGCCTCTGTCACCAAAGCCCTCAGACTGGACCCCCTGCAAGATTTTTCCTAACCCATTCTTCCCGCACTCCTTCCCACCATCGTCTCTCCTTCTCCGCGTTCGCCACCCAATAATAATGCAGCAAGTTGGGCAACACCACCCCCTTCTGCCTCTGTGGCAGGGTCCCTTTTACTCTTGGCACCTTCTCCGCCCATACAATCTCTGAAGTAATTCTGTCTAACTTCCGGAAAAAGGTCTTTGGTACAAATGTGTCCAGGACCCTTGGCAGGACATTCATCTTCACCACTTGGACCCTCCCTGCCAGAGTCAGATGCAGTGTGTGCCAAATCTCGAGATCCTCCCTAACCTCCTCCACCAGTTATGTTAAATTCCACTTGTGCAACGTCGCCCGCACTCTCGTCACCTGGATCCCACGTATCTGAACTGTCTCTGCCTACTTTGATTTGTAACCCACCTAGGTTGGCTCTCTGAACCAATTTGTTTACCAGGAACACTTGGCTTTTCCTTACATTCAACTTGTATCCTGAGAATGCCCCAAACCTCCCTAATCTGCCCATAAACCTTCCTGTGCTCTTCAGCCAGTCCAACATGTACAGTAACAGGTCGTCCACCTATAACGACACCCGATGCTCCCTGCTCCCTCCCTTAATCCCTTGCCACTCTGCCAACCCCCTGAGGGCGACTGCCGGGACTCTATTGCTAACCCAAACAGCAGCGGTGACAGCGGGCACCCCTGCCTTGTTGCCCTGTGTAATCCAAAGCTTTGTGAGCTAATATCGTTGGTCAGTATACTTGCCACTGGTGCCACATATAACAGGCGCATCTCCGCCACAAACATCACCCCAAACCTGAACCTTCCCAAGACCTGGAACCCCCACTCCAACCAGTCAAATGCCTTCTCCGCATCTATGGACACCACTCCGGTTACCCGCCTTCTCATCGGGGTCAAAATCACATTTAACAGTCACCTTATATTACTGGAGAGCTACCTGCCCTTTACGAAGCCTGTCTGGTCCTCCTCGACCACCCCAGGACACAACCTTCCATCCTCTCCGCCACCAACTTACCCAGCATTTTACATCCACGTTTAACAGCGACATGGGTCTGTACGATCCACATTCTAACGGGTTCTTTCCCTCTTTGGTATCAATGTGATTGTTGCCTGCGTCATTGTCTCCGGCAGTTCCCCCTTCTCCAGCGCCTCGCTAAACGCCCCCAACAGATGCTATGCCAGTTCTGTTGCGAACTCTTTATAAAATTCTGCCGGGTAACCATCCGGTCCCGGGACATTCCCGACGTCATCCCTTATAGTGTCCAATATCTCCCTCAGCCCCAAAGGCTCCTCTAGCACCTGCCTCTTCTCTTCCTCCAGCTGCACAAATTCCAGCCCATCCAAGAACCACCCCATGTCCCCTTCTTCACCCCCTCTCCCGGCCCCGACCTGTACAATTCCTCATAATATTCCCTAAATGTCTCATATATCTTCCCCAGCTCCATCACTCCACGCCGCCCCCTGTCTCTGTCCGTATCCTCAATGTTTCCCTGGACGCAGCCTGCCTCCGCAGTTAGTGTGCCAACATTTTTAAAAATAAGTTTAGAGTACCCAATTCATTTGTTTTTCCAATTAAGGGGCAATTTAGCGTGGCCAATGCACCTACCCTGCACATCTTTGGGTTGTGGGGGCAAAACCCACGCGAACACGGGGAGAATGTGCAAACTCCACACGGACAGTGACCCAGAGCCGGGATCAAACCTGGGACCTCGGCGCCGTGAGGCATCAGGGCTAACCCACTGCGCCTCCGTGCTGCCCTGGTGTGCCAACATTTGACTCGCCTTTTCCCCATTCTCCTACTGCACCCCGCTCAGCTGCCCCACCGCTGTCCCTGTCATCAACCTATCGAATTGCCCCTGTCGCTTTTTCCTTCTCGCCAATCCATCTGTGGTGGGTGCCCTCGAATAATCCCTGTCTACTTTGATGATCTTGTTCAGTTATCTCTTGTACTCCTCTCTCCTTTCCCTAAGCACATGAGCCTTAAATGAGACAATCTCCCCTCGGACCACCGCCTTCAGTGCCTCCCAAAATGTGGCTGCCGTCACCTCCCCATTCTGGTTCAACTCTACATAATCTTTAATCACCGCCTGAACCTTATCACGAAACCCTCTGTCTGCCAACAACCCCGAATCAAGCCTCCATCCCGGCGACTACTCCCGTGACAATATAAACCGAATCTCCAGCCAGTGAAGCGCATGGTCCAAAATTACTATCCCCGCGTACTCTTCCCCCTCCACCCCATGGCGCACCACAAAAAAGTCAATTCTGGAGTATACCCTGTCGACATGTGAGAAAAAGGAGTACTCCCTTTCCCATGGGTTCTTAAATACCACGGGTCCACCATGCCCATCTTTTCCATGAACCCTCCCTGCTCCTTTGTCATCCGTACGCCTCCCATTGACCTGAGGCTTGACCTGTCCAACTTCGCCTCGAGAACACAATTAAAGTCTCTTCCCATGAACAACCGGTGCATAGCCAAGTCTGGGATCGCTGCCAGCAATGGCCTTATAAATGAAACATCACCCAATTCGGCACGTATACATTCACCATAACCACCGGCTTTCCTTACAATACCCCACTCACCATCACATATCTCCCCCCCCAGGACTCTCAGTTTTTTCGCACTTACAAACCCCGCCTTCTTTCCCATCAGGATGGCCACCCCTCGCGACCTCAAGTCAAACACCGAGTGAAATATCTGACCCACCCATCCCTTTCTTAACCTAACCTGGTCCTTCATACGGAGCTGTGTCTCCTGCAGAAAGATCACCCCCGCCATCAGACACCTGAGGTGCACGAAGAACCGTGACCTTTTCACCGGTCCATTGAGCCCTCGTGCGTTCCATGTTATAAGCCTTACCAGGGGATTATGCCTTAATTCCCCTCTACCATTGACCATCCTCTCCTATTGACTCTTCCCTTCTAACTTCACCCTGTACCGGGCCCATCCAAGATGGCCCTCTTCTCCACCCTGACCATGCTTCTCATCCAACCCTAACTCGTTGCATCTCCCTCCCTTCCCCCAATCCCCCTCTCCTTCCCCACCCTCACCTCGTTTTTCTGTGTAGAAGGTTCCCCATGGACCTAGCCCACCCCCCACCCAAATAAAGACACATCTTGAACCACAGGTCGCCTTCTCCGAAAAGAATAGAAAGAACGCCGCCACAGGCAGCAGGAAAGGTCGTCCCCTCACAAACTTTTCACCCCTGCTACACATTGTCGACCCAACAAGAAAAGAAAACCACTCCACCTGGGAAGAAAATAAAATAAAAAACACCCTCCATCCCCATCTCTACCGATTTCTTGTTACTCCAAAGTGCCGACACCTCCGTTTCTCATTAAAGTTCAGTTCTCCCCGTTTGTGCTCATTAATAGATACATAAAGGGTAAAAGGGTGACCAGGGAGAGGGTAGGGCCTCTTAAGGATAAACAAGGTCACCTCTGTGCAGATCCACAAGGGATGGGAGAGGTCCTGAATGAATATTTCTCATCAGTATTTACTGTTGAGAAAGGCATGAATGTTAGGGAAATTGGGGAAATAAAAAGTGATGTCTAGAGGAGTGTACATATTCCAGAGAAGGAGGTGCTGGAGGTATTAAAGTGCATCAAGATAGATAAATCCCCGGGACCTGATGAAATGTATCCCAGGACATTGTGGGAGGCTAGGGAGGAAATTGCCGGCCCCCTCGCTGAATCATCGACAGCCACAGGAGAGGTGCCTGAAGACTGGAGGGTAGCAAATGCTGTGCCCTTGTTTAAGAAAGGCTGTTGGGATAGGCCTGGGAAGTACAGACCGGTTAGCCTTACTTCTGTAGTGGATAAATTGTTAGAAGGTATTCTGAGGGACAGGATCTACAGGCATTTAGACAGGCACAGGCTAATTGGGGAAAGTCAGCATAGCTTTGTAAGGGGAAAGTTATGTCTCACGAATTTGATTGAGTTTTTTGAAGGAGTAACCAAGAAGGTAGATGAGGGCAGTGCAGTCAATGTTGTCTACGTGGACTTTAGCAAGGCATTTGGCAAGATACCGCATGGTAGGTTGTTGCAAAAGGTTAAATCTCACAGAATCCAGGGTGAGGTAGCCAATTGGATACAAATTTGGCTTGGCGACCGAAGCCAAAGGGTGGTTCTGGAGGGTTGTTTTTCAAACTGGAGGCCTGTGACCAGCGGTGTGCCTCAGGGATCGGTTCTGGGTCCACTGTTATTGTGATATATATTAATAATTTGGATGAGAATGTAGGAGGCATGGTTAGTATGTTCGCAGATGACACCAAGATTGGTGGCATAGTGGATAGTGAAGAAGGTTATATAAGATTGCAACAGGATCTTGACCAATTGGGTCAGTGGGCTGATGAATGGCAGATGGAGTTTAATTTGGATGAGGTGGTGCATTTTGATAGATCAAATCAGGGCAGGACCTACTCAGTTAATGGTAGGGTGTTGGGGAGAGTTACAGAACAAAGAGATCTAGGGGTACAGGTTGATAGCTCCTTGAAGGTGGAGTCACAGGTGGACGGGGTGGTGAAGAAGGCATTTGGCATGCTTGGTTTTATTGGTCAGAATATTGAATACAGGAGGCGGGCCGTCTTGTTGAAATTGTACAAGACATTAGTAAGACCACACTAATGTTCAGTTCTGGTAACCCTATTATAGGGAGGATATTGTTAAACTAGAAAGAGTGCAGAAGACATTTACGAGGACTCTACGAGGGCTTGATGGTTTGAGTTATAAGAAGAGGCTCGATTGGCTGGGACTTTTTCCCTGTAGCGTAGGAGGCTTAAGGGTGATCTTATAGAGGTCTATAAAATAATGAGGATCATAGATAAGGTAGATAGTCAACATCTTTTCCCAAAGGTAGAAGAGTCTAGAACTAGATGGCATAGATTTAAGGTGAGAGGGGAGAGATACAAAAGAGACCAGAGGGGAATTTTTTTACACAGATGGGGCTGAGCATCTGGAATGGACTACCAGAGGCTGTGGTAGAAGCGGGTACAATTTTTTCCTTTAAAACGCAGTTAGGCAGATACAAGGGCAGGATGGGTATGGAGGAATATGGGCCAAATGCGGCCAAGTGGGACTAGCTTAGTGATGGAAGCTGGGCAGCATAGACAAGCTGGGCCGAATGGCTTGCTTCCATGCTGTAAACACCTATGACTCTAATAAAGTCATCGGCTGTTTCTGTGTCTCAAAGTGGTATTCCTGGCCCTCGTAAATCACCCACAGTTTTGTGGGTAGAGCCTCCTGAACCTGATTTGTCGTTGATAAAACACTGTCTTGACCCTGTTGAATCCAGCACAGCGTTTTGCCAGTTCAGCTCCAATGTCCAGCTATATTCGGACCTTGTTCCCCTCCCATTCACAGTTCCGCTTCTCCCTGGCCCACTGCAGGGTCTTTGCATTCCCCACAAACTTGGGGAGTCTCACGATCACCACCTCCAGCTCTTGGCTTCTGCCTCTGAGACCTGTGCACTCTATCCACCTCAAGGGTCTTGTCCAGCACCCCCTCCGCCTCCAGCCCTGCCAACAGCCTCGAGATGTACCTCATGGCACTTGTGCCTTCCACTCCTTAAGGCAGGCCGGCGATGCGCAGGTTCTGACCTCTAGACTTATTCTCTTGTTCTTCCACCTTTGCTCTCAGCATCTTGCAAAAGTTTCCTAAGAGCCCTACCTCCGCCTCCAATACCACAACCAGATTGCTGTGGTCCGAGATCACCCTCTCCATCTCTCAGATCTGTGATCCCTGTGCTTCCAGACACTTTTAGACACACTCCATCGAGCTCTTCAAGGGTGCCACAGCCCCTTTGATTGGTTCTCCTGCATCTCTTTCCTTTGTTGATGGAACTCTTCCCTGATGAAAGCCACCATCTGTTCCATCTGGGGCTTTCCAACCTGTACTGGCCCTTCCCCTTTGGCCATCTTTCCAATAGCTGCTGCACCATAGGTCTTTTCCTACTCCTTGGCCAGGTCTTTCACCTTCTTCTGCCGGGTTTGGTAACCAGCAGACGTGCCACTGCCGGGGAAACGTCTCCACCATTCTTCAGTTATACCTTTCCGTCAAAGTTTCTCCCATTTTCAGGTAAAAAGAGCTCTTTACTATGCCTTCGAGCAGGAACTGTCCTGTGTGTGACCACTCACACCATGGCCGCCACCGGACATCATGCCCTATGCCTTCTTGACTACCTTCCCCACCTGTGTTGCCACTTTCAGTCACCTGTGGACCTACAACACCCAGATCCCTCCGTCTGTCAATACTCTTAAGGGTTCTGCCATTCACTGTTTTTCCCTACCTGTATTAGAACTTCCAAAATGTATTACCTCACATTTGTCCAGATTAAACTCCATCTGCCATCTCTCTGCCCAAGATCTATATACTGCTGCAACCTCTGACAGTCCTCAACACTATCCGCAATTCCACCAACCTTTGTGTCGTCCGCAAACTTATTAATCGGACCAGATACATTTTCCTCCAAATCATTTATACTACAAACAGCAAAGGTCCCAGCACTGATCCCTACGGAACACCACTAGTCACAGCCCTCCATTCAGAATAGCACCCTTCCAGTGCTATCCTATCTTCTAATGACCGAGCCAGTTCTGTATCCATCTTGCCAGTTCACCTTTGATCCCTTGTGACTTCACCTTCTGCACCAGTCTTCCAT
Organism: Scyliorhinus canicula; assembly: GCF_902713615.1. Classification (NCBI taxonomy): domain Eukaryota; kingdom Metazoa; phylum Chordata; class Chondrichthyes; order Carcharhiniformes; family Scyliorhinidae; genus Scyliorhinus; species Scyliorhinus canicula. Next base: position 171,433,555 of record NC_052148.1, on the reverse strand, counting down.
GAAGAACTTTGTCAAAGGCCTTACTAAAGTTCATAGAGACAACATCCACTGTCCTACCTTTAATCATCTTTGTCACTTCCTCGAAAAACTCGATCACGTTAGTGAGACACGAACTCCCCTTCACAAAACCATGCTGCCTCTCACTAATACGTCCGCTTGCTTCCAAATGGGAGTAAATCCTGTCTCAAAGAATCCTCTCCAATAATTTCCCTACCACTGATGTAAGGCTCACCGGCCTGTATTTTCCTGGATTATCCTTGCTCCTCTTCTTAAACAAAGGAATAAAATTAACTGTTCCCCTGTCCTCTGGGACCTCACCTGTAGCCAGTGAGGGTACAAGGCCCCAGCAATTTCCTCCCTTGCCTCCCTCAATATTCTGGGGTAGATCTCATCAGGCCCTGGGGACTTAGCTACCTTAATGTTTGTCAAGACACCCAACAACTCCTCCTTTTTGATCTCAATGTGACCCAGATTATCTACACACCCTTCCCTAGACTGATCATCCAAGTCCTTCTCTTTGGTGAGTACTGATGTGAAGTACTTCACCCATTTCCTCTGGTTACATGCATAGATTCCCTCCCCTGTCCTTGAGTGGGCCAACCCTTTACTTGGCTACACCGTTGCTCTTTATATACATGCAAAAAGCCTTGGGATTTTCCTTAATCCTGTTTGCCATTGACTTTTCATGACTCCTTTTAGTGCTCCTGACTCCTTGTTTACATTCCTTCCTGATATCCTTATATTCCTCAAGGGCTTTGTTCCCAGCCTTCTAGCCCTGACAAATGCTTTCTTTTTCTTTTGGACTCGGCTCACAATATCCCTCGCTATCCAAGGTTCCCGAAACTTGCCATACTTATCCTTCTTCCTCACAAGAACATGCTGGTCCTGAATTCCTATCAGCTGACATTTGACAGCATTCCACATGCCAGATGTTGATTTACCCTCAAACATCCGCCCCAATCTAGCTTTTTCGGTTCCTGCCGAATATTGTTGTAGTAGCCTCCCCCAAATTAGTACCTTCACCCGAGGACTACTCTCATCGTTATCCAACAATACCTTAAAACTTACTGAATTACTGTCACTGTTTCCGAAATGCTCCCCAACTGAAACTTCAACCCCCTGGCCCGGCTCATTCCCCAATACCAGGTCCAGTATGGTTCCCTAGTTGGACTATCTACATATTGTTTCAAGAAGCCCTCCTGGATGCTCTTTACAAACTCTTCCCCATCCAAGCCCCTAGCACTAAGTGAGTCCCAGTCAATATTGGGGAAGTTAAAATCACCCACCACAACAATTCTGTTGCTTTTACACTTTTCCAAAATCTACTGACGTATCTGCTCCTCTATCTCCTGCTGGCTGTTGGGAGGCCTGTATTAAACTCCCAACATTGTGACTGCACCCTTCCTATTCCTGAGCTCTACCCATATTGTCTCCCTGCATGAGCCCTCTGAGGTATCTTCCCGCAGTACAGCTGTGATATTCTCCTTAACCAGTAGTACAACTCCCCCACCCCTTTTACATCCCCCTCTATCCCATCTGGAATATCTAAATCCTGGAACGTTTAGCTGCCAATCCTGTTTCTCCCTGAACCAAGTCTCTGTAATGAAATGAAAAATGAAAGTCGCTTATTGTCACAAGTAGGCTTCAATGAAGTTACTGTGAAAAGCCCCTAGTCGCCACATTCCGGCGCCTGTCCGGGGAGGCTGGTACGGGAATCAAACCGTGCTGCTGGCCTGCTTGGTCTGCTTTAAAAGCCAATGGTTTAGCTCAGTGAGCTAAACCAGCCCCTAGTGGCCAACTAAACCAGTAACCAACCAGTGACCGTAATGGCAACAGCATCATAGTTCCAAGTACTAATCCAAGCTCTATGTTCAACTTCTTGTTTTGAAACAAATGCACTTAAGACCACCAGTCCTGCTGTGTTCAGCAACATCTCACTGCCTGCTCTTCCTCTGTCTTACTGGCCCTACCCTCTAGTTCCCCCTCAGTTATTTCACCTTCTGACCTATTGCTCTGGTTCCCCACCCTCTTGCCACACTAGTTTAAACCATCTCGTGTGGCACTAGTAAACTTCGCGGCCAGGATATTTATGCCCCACCAGTTTAGATGCAACCCATCCTTCTTGTACAGGTCCCACCTGCCCCGGAAGAAATCCCAATGGTCCAGATAACGGAAACCCTCCCTCCTACACCAGCTGTTTAGCCACATATTGAGTTGTACTATTTTCCTGTATCTCGCCTCACTGGCACGTGGCACAGGGAGTAATCGTGAGATTACAACTCTAGAGGTCCTGTTTTTTAACTTTCTACCTCACTCCATGAACTCCTGCTGCAGGATGTCATCACTCTTCCTGCCTATGCCATTAGTACAAATATGTACCACAACCTCTGGCTGTTCACCCTCCCCCTTCAGAAAGCTGCCTACCCATTCAGAGACATCCTGGACCCTGGCACCAGGAAGGCCACATACCATCCTGGAGAGTCTTGCATATCTACAGAAGTGTCTATCTGTGCCCCTGACTATAGAGTCCCCTATAACTATTGCACTTCTGCGCCTTGTCCCTCCCTGCTTAGCAACAGAGCCAGCCGTAATGCGACTGCTCTGGCTGCTCCTGCTTTTTCCCCTGATAGGTCACTCCCCCCACAGTATCCAAAACAGTATACTTGTTAGAGAGGGGGACAGCCAGAAGGGATTCCTGCACTGACTGCCTGCCCCTTTTGCTGGTCACACATCTACTCCCTGCACACTGAGTGTAACCATGGGTGGGATTCTCCGACCCCCCGCCGGGGGGTCACTTTTCTAGAACTAATTGATAAATTAATTTAAAAATAAATACTTACTAAATTAAAGTTAGTTACAGTTAACTATATGTCCACTAGCACTAGATGTGGAATTCTAAATGTAAAATGGTTTTTCAAATTTGCACAGATTTTAAATTAACCAGTCGAATCACAGCCTTCCTGTGATTTCACTTTTTCAAATTTGTTTTCCCCAGTTGGAACATTCTGAGGCTGGAAGATGGACCCCTCCAGAGCACCCAATCTGGAAGATACACCCCTGACCCTCTGTTGTGGTGTTCCATGACCAGGGCTATGGGCCGTCTTCATCCTGAAATCTGAAGGCAGCCCTAGACATTGTTCACCTGAGTCCCGCCATCTGCGCACCACGTTATTCCAAACGTATTTCACCACGGCTGATTTTCCTGCCAGCGTCACAGAGAATCTGGCATGGGGGGGCCTTCATCTGCATTGCATTAACGGGATGCAAATTAAGTTCTCGCTGTCCTCTGGTGGGTATTCTGACCCTCCACGGCAGGCGGGAAGCTCCCGTTGTAAATCCATGTCAGTGTGAAACCAATTTCTGGGCCTCCCACCATATTCTTCCCCCACACCCACCAACCGGGGCTTGGGAGAAATCCACCCATGTAAAATTCTGACAGGGCGGGACAGACTAAATGCAGGGAGGGTGTTTCCCCTGGCTGGGAAGTCTAGAACAAGGAGTCACAGTCTCAGGATGCAGGGTAGGCCATTTAGGACTGAGATGAGGAGAAATATCCAGGTAGTGAACCTGTGGAAACCTGTGCTACAAGAGGCCAAGTCACTGAATATATTTAATAAGGAAATAGTCATTTTTGAGATTCTAAAGGGGAATGGGGAGAGAGTGCGGGGTGTATGGCATTACGATAGAGAATCAGCCATGATTATATTGAATGGCAGAGCAGACTCGAGGGGCCATATGACCTGCCCCGCTCCTATTTTCTATGATTCTAAAATTAATAATATGTGTTATTTTAGGCACATCACAGTAGAATGTGGACCATTAATTGACAGGCAGCACTGGTATACTTCCGAGGTATAGAGAAAAGGAAGACTAGTGTTTACATTGAATTCAAAAAATTGCTGAATACGTGCTTCGCACCCTTGTAGTTGTTACAGCTTTTAGCAATTACAACTTGTAATTGTAATTATTTCAATTTTAGTGATAGCCATAAGTTAAATGCTAATACAATTTCTGAATGTCTCAAGTTCTTTTTCATAAATATTATTATTAGCTTTTTCAATTTTTTATAAACATAATTTACATTACACATATTTAACTAACTTTTAACAATTCCTCCCTTAACCTGAAAATAATTAATTAACAAATCAACTGCCTTCCATTTTAGCCGCTGACTGAGTCTAATTCCTAAAAGTGAGATATGAACGGATGCCATATTTTATGAAACTCCTCTTCCTTCCTTTTAAGCTAAATTTAACCTTCCCTCGGCTCAGAAACTCCCATTTAGTCTCCCAGCCGTACTGAGGCACTAGCAAGGCAAAGGCTAAGACATCTGTCCCTGCCCCTGTCTGGAGCTCCGGCAAGTCCGACACCCTGAATATGGCCCGTAGGGGACTGGGTTCTATGTCCATCTGTAACACTGCTGACATGGTGCTAACCAAGGTGCTCCAGAACTTCCTCAGTTTTAGGCACGGTCAAAACATGTGCACATGATTGGTCGGCCCCAAGTTTGAAGGTGCTGTAAATGAATTATCTGATAAAAAATCATTTTTAATAACAAAAATAATTCGAATTTACAGTTTAACTTTTGAGGACTAGTGATTTTAAAACTGATTTCATTTCAGTTAATGAGTGAATTTCTGTCTGTAAAATCCAATAACTAATACAACCTTAAGGCGAGCATTGCGACTTTACCAATAAAGCCTGAGCAACAATGGAAATTTTATATTATAGGTTTAATGCCGAAAAGGAGGAAACATTCTCCTGAAGAGGAAGAGTACAACGTTAACTATTAACATAATATACAGCTGACAATGTAAATTACCATGGGCAGCACGGTAGCATAGTAGTTAGCACAATTGCTTCACAGCTCCAGGGTCCCAGGTTCGATTCCGGGCTTGTGTCTGTGTGGAGTCTGCACTTTCTCCCCGTATGTGCGTGGGTTTCCTCCGGGTGCTTCGGTTTCCACCCACAATCAAAGATGTGCAGGTTAGGTGGATTGGCCATGCTAAATTGCCCTTAGTGTCCAAAACTGCCCTTTGTGTCAGGTAGGGTTATGGGGATAGGGTGGAGGTGTGGGCTTGGGTAGGGTGCTGTTTCCAAGAGCTGGTGCAAACCCGATGGGCCAAATGGCCTCCTTCAGCACTGTAAATTCTATGATCTGGTGCAGTCTTTTCAAAATTACCGTTTTTGAATAGTTTAATATAGTTTTATTGAAAATACCCAGCATACGTTTGCAAATTGGTGTAATGTGGGAATCATTTTGAGGGTCAGTTTGATTTTTTTTCTGCTCTATTGCCTTTTAACTGAAACCATCCTTTGTCTCCATGAGCAAGTTCAAGAACTGTTGCATGAGCAAGGATCTATGCTGTGCAGACACAATGTACTAGTCACTGGTGGATTAACTAGACATGTTAGCCATCAGAACCAATTTGCTAATAAGTCCCCACATTCACTGTTGCTGTAAAGCACTGTGTTGGCTGAAGGCATCAAATAACATAGCTGAGAGGTTAAAAAAGCAAGAGGGGAGGACCAGAATTTTTCATCTTAAAAATAAGCACCTCTCGTGTTTTATGCTTTAACATCACATTTTGAAGTTCTAAAGGTTACCCAGGTTATGAAGACTTCCATAAACAACTGAAGAGAGATCAATTGATAGGTGTAGAATAAGAACGCTGTTCAATCTCAGCCAATTCAACAAACATCTTATTAATGAGGAAAAGTTGTTAGAATGAACTTGTAACCATACTATTCAAGCAGTCTTTCCCATTGCTGAAATCTTGATAGGATTTGTGGAATGAGAACATTTATCCTCCTTTTGCAAACAGAACCCCAGCAGAGACAGGACTGTTCCTTGACTGGCTGCAGCTGCCCTCTGCTGTTCAAAAGGCAAGTTGAAAGAGTTGGCTTGTGTGGTTGCCCAAAAATTGTTTGGAAATTACTTTTTCTTTTACATTAGATCGACTCAAGATATTTTAAACATGCCAAGATATTTTTTGTTTTAAGACCATATGCAATAATGGAATTACATTAAACTTACAAGAAAAAAAAGATCAGTAATAGTTCTGAAAGAAATATGGCAATAAATATACATTTTGTGATAACATGTTTATGTTTTCATTTATTAACTGTAGATATATGGAGAAATCTTCATTACTTTGTAAACTATTTTGACTAAATGATGAAACTTGAATGGCCACATCTGATATTCAAATCTCAATCTATCCTACTTAATGCACTCATATTAAATTTAATTAAGTATTTAGTGGCTCTGTTATTAGTGAATGCAATGATTTTAGAGTCAATAGGTGGATACATCTATGGGGTCCTCTACAGTACCTTAAAAATAAATATAAAACCGAACTGATGATAAATACCAAGTCAGCAACATTTTAATCAGCCTCTAACACTGAATGGAAGGCTCAAGTTTAAACAGTTGGATGTCAAAAATGCCCATAATTTCTGAATGACTGTACAGAATGAAGCAGGGGAGTACAACTGATGTGATATGCGACAGGTATTACTCAACACTAGAAGCAATCATCGCTGCCAAAAGAAAAACCTAGACCAACCTGTGATAAATTTTCTTTTTCACTACCTGGTTAGAAATCATAGAATCATAGAATTTACTGTGCTGAAGGAGGCCATTCAGCCCATCAAGTCTGCACCAGCCCTTGGAAAGAGCACCCTACTTAAGCCCACACCTCCACCCTATCCCCGTAACCCAACCTAACCTTTTTGGACACTAAGGGCAATTTATCATGGCCAATCTACCTAACCTGAACACCTTTGGACTGTGGGTGGAAACCGGAGCACCCAGAGGAAACCCACGCACACACGGGGAGGATGTGCAGACTCTGCACAGACAGTGACCCAGCCGGGAATTGAATCAGGGACCCTGGAGCTGTGAAGCAACAGTGCTAACCATTATGCTACCGTGCTGCCCCATCTGACAGAACAGACTTGTGATAGAACCCACCAGCTTTTCATTCCATTGAAATCAGTGGGATCAAAGACAGGCAGGTCCAATAGTTGTTGGATAATTCACTCTGCCAGATTATTCCTGGGTGCTAAAAGCAAGAGAAAAGATCTACATCAGCTCAATTACTTGGCACAGGTCTCTGTGAGGAAGCTTCTTCTAATCTGAACAGACTCCTCCCAATAACTTCACTTGATTTTGAACAAGTACAAATCACTAAAATATTTTCTGAACTGAAACTTATTCTATTCTTTTGGTTGGTAGATAGTCGAAAAAGAAGACTTGCAATTTTACAGGTCCTTTCAGGACCACCGCGATGCCCAAAAGTACAGTCAATGAAGCAGTTTTGAAATGGATTGTTGATATTAGGAAACACAACAACTAATTTACACGCAGCGGATTCCCACAAACAGCAAAATGATAATGACCGGACAATCTGATTTTAGTGATGTTGATTGCAGGATAAATATTCGTGAGAACACCAGGGATAACTCTCCAGCTCTTCTGAGAAATATTGCCGGGGTCTTTTATGAACACCTACGAGGCAGTTTGAATGCCTCATTTTAAGGATAGCGCCTCTTACAGTGCAGAATTTCCTCAGTACTGCGCTGCAGTGTCAAACTAGTCAAACTAGATTTCCAACCTACGGGCTTTTAGCTCTAAGACAAGAGTGTTACCAACTGAGCCATGTGTCCCAGTTGAGACAGGAAGGAAAATATAAATAACATATCATCGTCAACCGGACTACTCTGCACCATAATTATTTTTATTTTAAAAAATTTTATGTCTCTGAGAATACATTCTTGCTGGTTCTGTTTCACGTGATGCGTAGTGATGTCAGCAGAGTGTTTACGCGGACATTGAGCAGATCACCATCTTGATTGTATGCGCAACACCCTTAATAAACCTCTCATCGTGTTTTACAAGAATCCAGAGTGTGGGCACCTCCATAACCTTTGTATTTCAGCAACAAAGAAATACAACAAAAAATTAATAAGGCTTAATACTGATTAGCCATTACTCACAACAGAGGAATTTCTAACCTTCAGCAGAGTCTTGTTATCTTTTTTTTTTAAATGGCGCTAATGCCACTTCCAGGAGCTGCACAAAGCTTCTTTACATTTTGAAAGAAGAATTCTGGCCATGACTCCTAATATATATTTGGGGTTAATGGCCTGACCATTCGTTACCGGCTCCCAAACTGGCCAGGATTCTCCGACCCTGCGCCAGGTCAGAGAATCCCCTGGGAAAGGCGCGAATTCCGCCCCGCCGTCCTGATGCCGGCCCCAGGGGGGCCCTCATGGTGGCCTGGCCTGCGATTGAGGCCTACCGGTCTGCGGGCGGGCTGGTTCTGTGGGGGGCCTTCTTTCCTCTGTGCCGAGCCCCTGTAGGGCTCCGCCATATTGCCCGGGGGGCAGCACGGAGAAGAGAACCCCCGCGTATGCCATTCGTACGCCAGTCATTCATGCATGCACGGAAATATGCTGGCCGGTCCGCGCTTGTGCGAGATCACGCCGGCCGTTCTGCGCATGCGCGAACTCCCGCCGGCCCTTTAGCACCAGCTGAAGCTGTGGGGATGACTCCAGCGGCAACCTAGCTCCCTAGAAGGGTCAGAATACCTCACTTTCGTGGGCCGTTGATGCCGGAGTCGTTGGCGCCGGTTTTCTTGCCGGTGTGGGGACATTGCCCCATTTTTAGAGAATCCCGCCCAATAGGTTTCAACCAGGGACTCATTAGTCAAGCCAAACTCACACTGCTGCATGACCGAGCTGTGAGCTGTCTGAATCTGTTTTTGAATAATATTTTATTCAGGAATTTGCATAAACAAACAACAAGCAAAACAACCAAAAGCAGAATAAAATTATACAACATAATAATCAACACCCACTCCACCACTCCCATCCTACCTTCCTCATTTCAACCCCCTCCCCCCTAACACCTCCATCCTCCTGAAAGAAGTCAATGAACAACTTCCATCTCCACGTGACCCCATCAACCAACTCTCAGGATTAACTTGACCATCTCCAGCTTCAGGAATTCCCCCAGGTCGCTCACCCACACCCCTGCTTTCGGTAGCTCTGGTTCCCTCCATCCAAGCAAAATCCGTCTCTGGGCAATCAGGGAGGCAAAGGTCAAGACAACTGCCTCTCTCGCGCCCTAGACTCCTGGGTCTTTCGAAAGCCCAAATACTGCTACCGCTGGACTCGGGACAACACTTACACCCAACACCTCGGACATTACATCCACAAGCCCCTGCCAGAACCCAATTAGCTTCGGACATGCCTAAAACATGTGGACATGTTTCGCGGGCCTCCCTGTGCACCACCCATACCTATCCCCCACTTCCTCAAAGAACTGACTTATCCTCGCAGCCATCATATGCACCATGTGGATTATTCTAAACTGAATAAGGCTGAGCCTCGCACACGATGAGAATGCATTTACCGGCCTCCACTTCCCCACTCAGCTCCTCCTCTCATGTCTTAATGTTCCCCACCGGGGCCCTCTCCCAATCCATCAGCTCTTTGTAGACTTCGGACAGCTACCCTTCCCCTATCCCCTCCCTCAACAATGCCTAATCACACAGCCCCAAGCACGGGAACCAGGAAAGGATGGCACCTCCCTCCTCAGGAAATCCCGGACCTGCAAGTATCTGAAACCATTGCCCCTGGGCAGCTCATACTCTTCCTCCAGGTTTTCTAATTTTGCAAAGCTGCCCCCTATGAGCAGGTCCCCGAATCACTCAATCCCTGCCTGCCACCACCCCGTAAACCTCGCATCCAGCACCTCCCCCAGGTGCAAACCTATGATTAGCATAGATTGGTGCTCAACACCGATGCTTCTTCCAGTCTTAAATGCTGCCTCCACTGACCCCATACCCTCAGGGCTGACACCACCACTAGGCTCACAGAGTATCTGGGTGACAAGAACGGCATAGATGCCATTAACAATGCTGTCAAACCCGTTCCTCTCCAAGAATTCGCCTCCATCCGAACCCATAACCCCCCCCCCCCAACCCACTGCCCATTTCCTAACCATAGCGATGTTTGCCACCTAGTAGTAATTCATTATATTCAGCAGTGCTAACCCCCCTTGCACCCGCTCCAATAAAGCCCTTTTGACCCACGGGGTCTTCCCCGCCCATACAAACCCAGAGATCAGCACGTCAACCTTTTTAAAGAACGGCTTTGAGCCAAAGATCGGGAGGTTCTGAAATATGAACAGAAAATTTGGCAGCACCGTCATCTTTACTGTCTGCACCCGTCCCACCAACGACTGCGACAGCACCTCCCACATCTTAAAGTCCCTCTTCATCTGCTCCAACAGCCGAGTCAAGTTTAACTTATACCACTGCGCCCAACCCCGCGTCATCTTGAACGGCCAGGTATCTAAAACTCGCCCCCACTACCTGAAACGGCAGCTCCCCCAACCTCCTCTCTTGCCCTCTAGTCTCAATCGGGAACACCTTGCTCTTTCCCATGTTCAGCTTGTACCCAGAGAACCGGCCAACAACCTCCAAAATACCCATAATGCCACCAATGCCACCCAGTGGGTCCGAAATATTTAACAACAGGTCGTCCGCGTCCAGCAAAGCGCTGTGCTCGACAACCCCCCGCACAATCCTTCTCCAGTCCCTCGAGGCTCTAAGCGTCATTGCCAATGGCAACAGCTATCTCTACATGTTCCACCTTCTCCCTATATGCCCCCCGAATTACTGCCTTGAGTGCCCCCCACAGTTTGGCGGCCGTGACCTCCCCCGTGTCATTAAGCTCCACATACCTGTGGATAGCTGCCTTCACCCGCTCACACACCTCCTCATCCGGCAACAATCCCACATCCACTGCGGGTGCTACCGTCCCCCCACCCCCCCCTCATCCCCACCCGGGCGACTCACAAATCCACCTAGTGCGGTGCGTGGCCAGAGACCACAATCGCCGAGTACTCAGAGTCGACCACCCCTGTCTACAGCGCCTTATATACCACAATAAAGTCAATCAATCCGGGAGTACACCCGTTGCACATGGGAGAAATATGAAAAGTCCTTCTCTCAGCCACCCCCCCCCCCTACCCCCCACCCCCCCCCCCCCCCCCCACCCCAATACGCCCCATAAACCCCTTCAGATTCCTCGCCGCCGCCAATGCCTTCCCTGACCTCGGGCTCGACCGTTCCAAACATTGCTCAATGACTGTGTTAAAATCCACGGCCCATGATCAACCGGTGCGAGTCCAGGTCAGGAATCGTCCCCAGCATCCGCCTCATAAAATCCACATCATCCCAGTTTGGGGCATAAACATTTACCAGGACCACCGGCACCCCCTCCGACTTTCCACTAAAGATCACAACCCTTCTCCCCAATTCTGCCACAATATTCCCCACCTCGAATGCCACCCACGTATTCGCCAGAACCACCACCCCCTTCGTCTTCATGTCCTGTCCAAAGTGGAACACCTGCCCTAACCATCCTTTCTTTCAACCTTGTCTGGTCACCTATCTTTATGTGCGTCTCTTGTAAAAAGGCCAGACTCCTCAGCTGTGCGAACACGCGTGACTGTTTGATCTGCCTATTCAGGCCCCTCACATGCCATGTGACCAGCCTGGTTGGGGGCTTCCTGCCTCCTTCCCCTGCTGATCAACCATGTCCTTCTTTGGGCCAGCCCCCAGCCCGTGTCATGTGACCCTTCAGGTGCACCTTCGGATGTCCACCGTCATCACTCTCTTTCCAACCACGTCACAACAACCACGCCCTTGTCAGCAACTGCCCCCTCTCTTCCAAACAATACAACCCTATCCCCTTTACCTGCGCCTACCTCCTTACCACCCCCCACTGCACTCCCATTAAGTAGCCCGCCCAGCTAACATGGCAGCCTCCCCCCAATACCTCCAAACCTCCTACACCCCCCTCCCACCCTTCCCCAAACAACCAATGAACAGAAAAAGGTGCACTCACCCTTGATGTTCTCCAAACACCGTGCCACCAAACACAAAACAACATTTCAAGGGGAAAAAAGTTACCAAGAACAGAAAATTACGTCCTCACAACTCCTCCAAAGTTCAATGTCCTCCTTTTCCTGCAGTCCATTGTCCCTCAAAAACAACATCACCTCCTCTGGTGCACCAAAATAATATTCTTGATTCTGGAAAGTCACCCAGAGATGGGCCAGGTACAGCACTCCAATCTTCACCCCCTTCTTGAAGAGGGCAGCCTTGACCCGGTTAAACCTGGCTCTCCTCTTCGCCAGTTCTGCACCCAGGTCCTGGGATACCTGAAACTCATTCCCCTCCCAGGTGCACCTCATCATCTGCCACGCCCACCGAAGAATCTTCTCTTTGTCCAACAAGTGGTGCAACCGCACCACCATTGCCCTCAGCGGCTCGCTCGCTTGCAGTCTCCTCATCAGCAGCCTGTACGCTCGGTCGACCTCCAGGGGCCGGTCAAAGGCCCCCTCTCCCATCAGCTTCACCAGCATTTTTGCCAAATACATGCCAGCGTCTGCTCCGTCAATGCCTTCAGGCATCCCCACGATCCTAAACTTTGTCTTCTCGAGCAGTTCTCCAGGTCCTCCACCTTCTCCTTCAGCCTCTTTTAGGTTTCCCGCATCAACCCCATGTCAACCACCAACGAAGCGAGCTGCTCCTCATGCGCCCCCATTGCCTCCTCCACTTTCTGGATCGCCCGACCCTGGGACTCCAACCTCTGCTCCACTTTCACAATACCTGCTTTGAGCGGCTCCACGACCTTGGCCAGACCCTCCTTCCTGAACTTAGCATTCAAAAAGTCCACCAGCAGCTCCGCCAACTACTAGGCAGGCAGAACAGGCCTTTTGCCCTCCGCCATCTTCACCTGTGGTGCACCTCGAAGCCTCTCCTGCTCCAATAGCTTCCTTCTTCTCGGCCCACTCTTAGTTCATGAATCCATCCACCAACCACACCAGAGGAGTTACATCTTCCCCTGGCACTCCGACACCTCTTTCCATCCAAAAACATCACCCCTCAGACAGGGAAAGGGCCAAAAAATACCACTTTGAGTGGGAGCTATCAAATGTGCGACCGCACACTCCATGGCCGCTACTGGAAGTCCCTCTTTAATTAATAAGATGTTGGATCTTACCTTCAGATTTAAGTTTCATCTCATAAGAGAACAGAAGCTCCAGCCAAACAACCTGTCACTGTCTACCATCTTACCATCAAACAGGCAGCAGCAAAGAGAGCTCCATCAAGGTAGAATTGCCTGGCCCTCATCTACCCTGTGTACTACTGGAACATTGAAACTGGTGCCTTCGAGCCTAATTCAACTCTGCATGCCTTCTCGCCTCGTGGAAGTCTCAGTTCTGGAAGGATGAATCACCCTGTGACAGTCGCTAACACACCCTCAGAAGCAACTCTCCATTAGACTTTCGATTCTGGACTCCGCAAAGTCCAGAACTTTGTATTTTGATTGTGGCCTGGCCCTGTACCCCTTCCTTTCCCTTATCCCTATTTTAATGTCTGAGTGCAAAAGCAGACACTCCAAAACCCCTTTCCTGCGTTCCGTGTGTGTGAAAGAAGCCAACATTTTTGTTGTATCTTGAGTTTGCTGTGCGAGTTATTCATTGAGGATTTGAACACTCCAAATTCAAGGATTGGGGAAAATGCATCACCACTTATAAAGGGGGGAAATCAAAAATCAAACACACCTTTCTGTTTAAGGACAGGTAGAGAGAGAAATCAGGGTTGTTTAAATTAATGGCCAATAACATGGTTGACGCATTCTCCGTCATTTAAAAATTTTCTACTTAATATTACATCCTGTTGGCTCGCGTAACCGAGCATTAAAACAGAAATACAGTGAATGAGCTAATGGATTAAGGCGTCCGTTTTGCTCCTCTGATAGCACTCTCACCTGTTAATGTTGTGCTTTCAAATTCCACTGCAAAGGTGTGACCACATCACCTTAGCTGATCTTTCACTGCAGCACTGAGGGAGTTCTGCATTGTCAGAGATGTTGTCTGTTGGGCAACATGTTAAACTGTTGCCCTCTAACCTTTCAAATAGACAGAACTGTTTGAAGAATAACAGTGGAGTTCTCCTCAGTGTTCTAACCAATATTTACCCCTTAACCAACATAATTAAATCACGTTATCTGGTCATTATCATATTGTTGTTTGTAGGATCACCCTTTGTGCAAATTGGCTGCTGCGCCTCCTACATTACAACAGTGACTACACTTCAAAAGTATGTAATTGGGTGTAAAGCACTTTGGGATGTTCTAAATTTGTAGAAGATGTCACATGAATGCAAGTTCCATGTTTAAACAATGATTTGTGTGCTAATCCATACTCAGATGATATTTATTATACGGGCGACAGTTTTTCTCATTGACCATAAGACACAGGAGCAGTATTAGGCCATTCGGCCTATCGGGTCTGCTCCGCAATTCAATCATGGCTCATATGTTTCTCATCCCCATTCTCCTATTTTCTCCCCATAGCCTCTGATCCTCTTATTCATCAAGAACGTATCTATCTCTGTCTTAAAGACAAGCAGTGATTTGGCCTCCACAGCCTTCTGTGGTAATGAGCTCCACAGATTCACCACCCTTTGGCTGAAGAAATTCCTCCTCATCTCTGTTTTAAAGAACTGTCCCTTCAGTGTGAGGCTGTGCCCTCGGGTTCTAGTTTCTCCTACTAGTGGAAACATCCACTCCATGTCCACTCTATCTAGGCCTCTCAGTTTCTGTAAGTTTCAATGAGATCCTCCCTCATCCTTCTAGACTCCATCAGGTACAATAATAATACTCCAACCGCTCCTCATATGACAAGTCTTTCATTCCGGGGATCATCCTTGTGAACCTCCTCTAAGACCAGCACATCTTTCCTTAGATATGGAGCACAAAACTGCTCACAGTATTCAATGGGGTCTGCTGCATTATTGAAATGTTACTACAGTCAGGAGATTCCAGCCCATTACAATTTAGTGAAAACTGCTCTACCTCACCCAAATTTCTGATACTGAAGTATCAAATTTGAAACAAGGGACAGAATTTTACCCTCTCTCTTGGGTGGGTTTTTAAATGGGGAGAGGAGTGTGAAATTGAAGTGATGGGATTCCTTCTGGCTTCCTGCAGTTCCGACCTTGCAATGATTTTACTCTTGGGCTGGCAAGGCCTCAGACAAGAAGCCTGGCCTTGCCCTAATTGAGGTTTTTAAGTGGCCAATGATCCAGCAGAACCTCTCTCCTGAGGTTGGGCGCCTCCCACTTAAGGTCTGGTGGCTTCCAGACCTCACACACTCCCCCCCCCCCCCCCCCCACTCTCCCAAGACTCAATCACCCCCTTCACATTGCCCATATGCCCTTCCTATCCTGCCTGCTCTGGGACCCCTTGTATTTACCTTATCCTGCGGTGCCTGGACATAGTCTCAGACATCCTCATGCACTTTCCCTTCAGCCCAATGCAGGTTCTGCCTCCACAGGGACTGGAGAGCTCCCTAATGAGAGTCTGATGTCCCGCTGCAGTCACCTAACACTCCTCCGAGTGTGAAATGGCTGCGGGGCATTTAGAGTCGACGGGGCGGGTAGTGAGATTCTGCCATTCGAAAAATTTGGGGCACAGTTTTCATAGCTGTTCCTTTCAATGACACAACATAATGGAGAGTTCTTGACTGGACGGGAGCAATGTGAAGGTGAAGTATTTCCCAACCCACCTGATTGCCATTTCCTGCCTATGAGCAAATCAGCCACAACACGTTTGACAATGTTGCAAACACAAGGCTTCTACTGAACTTAAAGCAGCGCTGACTGAAAATAAAACCTGAGAATGAAGAAGAAACTGGTGGAAGTATAGTAAGCAGGGGCGTTTTCTATGGGAATTATTCCACAGCAAAGGATAGGAGATCTCCAGGGATCCATGTTAGGGTTCCCTATCATATTTAATTTACATTAACACCTTAATTTCAGAGGTTCAGACAAATTGATAAATGCTAGCAAACTGCGGAGCGGAGACTGAAGGTTGTACAATTGAGGGTCTCCAGAATGAGTTATATTAAATACATGTTTGTTGAAAGCAACTTCTGAATAAATTTGACACAGGCAAAGAAATAAATGGCACTGTACTCTAAAAAATGGTATTGGAAGTTACTATTGATTCTGAAAGAAATTCAGGGATATTACTGGGCTCAGTTTACAACACATCCAGTCAATACAGAACAGCATTTAACAAAACAAAAAGAATACCTATATGGGTGGCAGAATGGTTAGTACTGCTGCCGCACAGCGCCAGTGACCTGGGTTCAATTCCAGCCTTGGGTGACTATCTGTGTGGGGTTTGCACGTTCTCCCCGTGTCTGCGTAGGTTTCAACTGGGTGCTCTGGTTTCCTCCCACAGTCCAAAGATGTGCAGGTTAGATGGATTGGTCATGCTAAATTTCCCCTTAGAGTTTAGAGATGTGTAGGTTAGGTTAAGGGATTATTGGGATAGGGTAGGTTAGTGGATTTGGGTGGAGTGCTCTTTCAGAGAGTCGGTGTGGACTCGATGGGCCAAATGTCCTCCTTCTACACTGTAGGAATTCTATGCTATACATCCAAAACTGCATTACACATGTCAAAGGAAAGCAGATATATATTGTGCAGACCATGAGACCACAGTTTAGTTCTGGGTCCATTTTTTCGGGCAATGGTGTTGCAAAACACAATAAGGTTGATCCCCAGGGTCAAAGGTTGAGTAATGAGGGACGATAAGGGAAACTTGGACTTGCTGATCTACAAACAAGTAAATTGATTGGGGAAGTTATGTAAAATGGTAAACAATATGGATTATCTAAGTACAAAACATTATTTAAAAATAGATCATGAAAACAGGATAAAACAGTATACCAATGAATGATTTTCTACTTACAAAACACTATCAATGACTGATGTCTCCTTATATAATGAGGGTTTGGTAAAAGTGCAGCATTTTTGTCTAGGTGCCGGCATTAAATTAACTTTGTTAGTTTTGCCACGTTATATAAGTTATTAAAAAATAACAGTTCAAATGTATTTTGTCACAATAATTGCAATGAGATATTTGTCTATGCCAGGAGTATTGAAGGTGGGGAGAAGAGGGGTCAAATTAATAAGTTTAGATATACATAGATATATAAATGTCCACTGTTTTGGAGTTATTTAAATGTAATTGCTTGGTAGTACAGAACTTGAGTTTAAAAAAAGAGACGTGTTCGTCGCACTTACCAGCATAGAATCACAAGAACATAAATCTCAAAGAAAATAACAATGTACACTACATAAGAAGACAGTTCTGACTGGCTGACAAGTGGACGCTGATTGGTAGACGTACCCCCATGGAGAATGCATCAGAAATGTCTAGCTTTTAGAACATAAGAACATAAGAACTAGGAGCAAGAGTAGGCCATCTGGCCCCTCGAACCTGCTCCGCCATTCAATGACATCATGGCTGATCTTTTGTGGGCTCAGCTCCACTTTCCGGCCCGAACACCATAACCTGTATTCTTTATTCCTTTATTCTTCAAAAAACTAGCTATCTTTACCTTAAAAACATTTAATGAAGGAGCCTCAACTGCTTCACTGGGCAAGGAATTCCATAGAATCACAACCCTTTGGGTGAAGAAGTTCCTCCTAAACCCAGTTCTAATTCTACTTCCCCTTATTTTGAGGCTATGCCCCCTAGTTCTGCTTTCACCCGCCAGTGGAAACAACTTGCCCACATCTATCCTATCTATTCTCTTCATAATTTTATATGTTTCTATAAGATCCCCCCTCATCCTTCTAAATTCAAATGAGTATAGTCCCAGTCTACTCAACCTCTCCTCGTAATCCAACCCCTTCAGCTCTGGGATTAACCTCGTGAATCTCCTCTGCACACCCTCCAGCGCCAGTATGTCCTTTCTCAGGTAAGGAGACCAAAACTGAACACAATACTCCAGGTGTGACCTCACTAACACCTTATACAATTGCAGCATAACTTCCCCAGTCTTAAACTCCATCCCTCGAGCAATGAAGGACAAAATTCCATTTGCCTTCTTAATCACCTGTTGCACCTGTAAACCAACTTTTTGCGACTCGCACTAGCACACCCAGGTCTCTCTGCATAGCAGCATGTTTTAATATTTTATCATTTAAATAATAATCCCTTTTGCAGTTATTCCTCCCAAACAGATAATCTCACATTTGTCAACATTGTATTCCATCTGCCAGACCCTAGCCCATTCACTTAACCTATCCAAATCCCTCTGCAGATTTCTGGTATCCTCTGCACTTATTGCTTTACCACTCATCTTAGTGTCGTCTGCAAACTTGGACAAATTGCCCTTGGTCCCCAATTCCAAATCATCTATGTAAATTGTGAACAATTGGGGGCTCAACACTGATCCCTGAGGGACACCCCTAGCTACTGATTGCCAACCAGAGAAACACCCATTAATCCACACTCTTTGCTTTCTATTAATTAACCAATCCTCTATCCATGCTACTACTTTACCCTTAATGCCATGCATCTTTATCTTATGCAACAACCTTTTGTGTGGCACCTTGTCAAAGGCTTTCTGGAAATCCAGATATACCACATCCATTGGCTCCCCATTATCTACCGCACTGGTAATGTCCTCAAACAATTCCACTAAATTAGTTAGGCATGACCTGCCCTTTATGAACCCATGCTGCGTCTGCCCAATGGGACAATTTCCATCCAGATGCCTCGCTATTTCTTCCTTGATGATAGATTCCAGCATCTTCCCTACTACCAAAGTTGAGCTCACTGGCCTATAATTACCTGCTTTCTGCCTCCCTCCTTTTCTAAACAGTGGTGTAACGTTTGCTAATTTCCAATCCGCCGGGACCACCCCAGAGTTTAGTGAATTTTGGTGAATTATCACTAGTGCATTTGCAATTTTCCTAGCCATCTCTTTCAGCACTCTGGGATGCATTCCATCAGGGCCAGGAGACTTTTCTACCTTTAGCCCCATTAGCTTGCCCATCACTACCTCCTTAGTGATAACAATCATCTCAAGGTCCTCACCTGTCATAGCCTCATTTCTATCAGTCACTGGCATGTTATTTGTGTCTTCAGTTCCTCAGCCATTTCCTCATCTCCCATTATTAAATCTCCCTTCTCATCCTCTAAAGGACCAATATTTACCTCAGCCACTCTTTTGTGTTTTATATATTTGTAGAAACTTTTACTATCTGTTTTTATAGTCTGAGCAAGTTTACTCTCATAATCTATCTTACTCTTAGAACATAGAACAGTATAGAACAGTACAGCACAGAACAGGCCCTTCGGCCCTCGATGTTGTGCCGAGCAATGATCACCCTACCCAAACCCACGTATCCACCCTATACCCGTAACCCAACAACCCCCCCCCCCCCAACCTTACTTTTTAGGACACTACGGGCAATTTAGCATGGCCAATCCACCTAACCCGCACATCTTTGGACTGTGGGAGGAAACCGGAGCACCCGGAGGAAACTCACGCACACACGGGGAGGACGTGCAGACTCCGCACAGACAGTGACCCAGCCGGGAATCGAACCTGGGACCCTGGAGCTGTAAAACATTTATGCTAACCACCATGCTACCGTGCCCCCACGTTTGCCTCCTAAAGATTTACCAGTCCTCTAGTCTCCCACTAATCTTTACCACTTTGTATGCTTTTTCCTTCAATTTAATACTCTCCCTCATTTCCTTAGATATCCATGGTTGATTTTCCCTCTTTCTACCGTCCTTCATTTTCTGTTGGTATAAACCTTTGCTGAGCACTGTGAAAAATCGCTTGGAAGGTTCTCCACTGTTCCTCAACTGTTTCACCATAAAATCTTTGCTTCCAGTCTACCTTAGCTAGCTCGTCTATCATCCCATTGTAATCTCCTTTGTTTAAGCACAAAACACTAGTGTTTGATTTTACCTTCTCACCCTCCATCTGTATTTTAAATCCCACCATATTGTGATCGCTCCTTCCGAGCGGATCCCTAACTATGAGATCATTAATCAATCCTGTCTCATTACACAGGACAGATCTCGGACCGCTTGTTCCCTCGTAGGTTCCATTACATACTGTTCTAGGAAACTATCATGGATACATTCTATAAACTCCTCTTCAAGGCTGCCTTGACCGACCTGGTTAAACCAATCGACATGTAGATTAAAATCCCCAATGATAACTGCTGTACAATTTCTACATGCATCAGTTATTTCTTTGTTTATTGCCTGCCCCACCTTAATGTTACTATTTGGTGGCCTATAGACTACTCCTATCAGTGACTTTTTCACCTTACTATTCCTGATTTCCACCCAAACGGATTCAACCTTATCCTCCATAGCACCGATGTTATCCCTTACTGTTGCCCGGTCATCCCTTACTGTTGCCCGGATTGTTTAAATTCGGCCAGGCAAGTCAACTGTAATTGGTCAACGCATTGCAATGGGGATTGAACCAGGGAATGGCTTTAGTTGAAAAAGACACAATACATAATATTTCCAGTATTTTCTCTTCAGATTCTGAGCATCTGCAGTATTTCATTATTGTACTGATGTATATATGTTAATTTCTACTGACTCAATGAGATGGTTAATTAATTTAAAACCTATATTGTGCCATTAATATTGTTCATTTATCTCCCCCCCCCCCCCCCCCCCCCATATCATTGATGGCTCATAATAATGTTAGCTTTCTGCCTTCTGAGGTCAAGGAAGATCATTTGAGCATATGTCATGAAATCCAAATTGAAGATGGGAGCATTCAGTTAAACCGTTTGGCATACTGCAATCTAGCCGATGTATCTTAGCAAGTTAATGCATTCTAAGGAATTTCGTCACTGAGAGTCCATTTAGATATTTAGCAAAGATTAAGAAGTTTGCAGTTTGGGTATTTGATAAGGGAAAATAAATCTGCAGCCTGCAGAGCTATATCAATAGATTAGTCAGATGGGTGAAAAGGTGGCAAGTGTAGATAAATCTGGAGACGTGCGAGGATTTGGGAAAGGCTAACAGGGCAGGGGAATGCACAATAAATGGTAGGATACTGAGAACTATAAAGGAACAGGGTGACTTGGAGTGCATGTCCACAAATCCCTGAAGATGAGTGGACAGTTGGATAAAGTGATGAAGAAGGCATATGAGATACTTTCCCTTACTGACTGAGGCCGAGAGCAATGAGATTAGGTTAGAAGTCTGAAATTTTAGTTAGACTGTAGTACTGGTCAACGCTTTACAGAAAGAATGTGATCACAGTGCAGAGGGGATGGAGCAGATTTATGAGGATGATGCTCGGAATGGAAGATTTTAGCTGAGATAAGAGTGGGGGCGTGATGTACTGGCCCAGAGGGATATGAAGGGGGGTGGGGTGCAGGGCAGTTAAGAAGGGACCTCTGGTAGGTGGGGGGGGGGGGGGGAGAGGGGGTGAAGCATGGGGATCCTGAGAGGGTGGGGGGGGCCTGTAAGGGTGCATGCGCAGGCCTGTAGAGGGGGCCCTACAGGTCCGCGCACCAGAGTGGGGTGTGCTTACTTGGGGCAGGGATATGTGGTAATGCCCATTTGTGTGGGGAGTGCGGGCTATCCAGAAACTCACTTAAAGATTTGGGCACCCTTTCAAAATGGTGGCCGATCTCTGAGGAGCTGGTTTGGCCAGCAGATTCAACTCCCCAGTGGTGAAAGTGTGGGTTAAACCAGTGAGAACCTCTCTAGGGCCAAAAAAAGTGACTAAGAGCACGATTTACTGGCCTCATTGCGCCGGGCGTGAAAGCAAGGGGGCCAGTTAGATGATGGGAGAGACCGAAATCGGGAACCATGCCGGGTGCTGATTGGTTTCCGATCTAACTGGACCCGCTCCCGTTGGCGAGATCAGGATCCCAAGAATGGCGAGAAACCAATAATCACCAATTAAGACCAATCTCCATCCCGTTAACAGGACGAACCCCCTATCAACCGGCCTCCCCAGCGAGCGGACACATGGGCACCATTTAGTACACCTATTTAAAAACGTAAAGCTAGTGCAATGGCTGTTGTGGGGATCCAAGATGAGTAGCCATCTTGGAAATCGGGCAGTCAGCCCAGCAGCACTGGGGCCACTGCCCCAGAGTTTGGGAGGGGGAGGATGGGTAATGGGAGAGTCCTGGAGGTGGGGGGGAGGGGGGGAGGGAAATGTGCTCCGTTGCGGTGGGAGAAGGTGAGCGCCATTGTTCGCGGTGGGGGGGGGTGGGGGACACACGCCTGAGGGTCCATGCCAGCCCCACGGATCGTGTATACCCATAACGGAGGCAGCTCAAGCTGCTGCCTGTCTGTTTCTCCGAACACTACCGCACAGCTGAATGCTATTGCTAATGGGGAATTGGCAATTTTAGTAATGTGAGAATCTCACAGCTCCCAAATGGATTCCCATGGGCAGGCTTGCTATGAAGCAGGTGAGTGTTATTGTCTAGCATTCCAATAAGGCTGTGAGGCCTGGACACTAGAGGATCAATGTCACAGAGGCACTGACCAGCATCCGAACACCCAGGAGCTGGCCCTCAGACCTGGAAGGGAGCCAGCGCCCGGCCCTGGTAACATTACAAGCAAGGGTCCGGTGCACAGGGACCACTCCTGCAGTCAGGGGGTGCATGTGCAGGGTGTGTTGGATAGCACCCTGAGGTATAGCAGGGAATGTGAGGGTGGGGGACACTTGGGGGATCTGAGGATAACGGGGTGGAAGTCCTAACTGAGTGTCAATCTCGTACCCTCTCCAATTCCTTACAGATATTACATCATGAATGATATTATGGACCCCGCAGAAGCTGCCCTTTCGGTGGCATTGGCAGGCCAGGCGGCCAGAAGCTGGGGAAGGCAGCAGCAGCAGCGTTGACAAAAGCTCTTGGCAGCACCCGCCCCACACCCATGAGGCTGGGTAGGGACCCAGACGGAGAGGTAAGCAAGGTGTACTGGCATCGCTGGTCTTTTGAACAGATGATGGACAGCATGTGCCACAGGAGGCTCTACTTCAACAAGGCTGTAATGAAGCATGTCGCCTTGCGCACACCGGGTGGTCCCGGGGGCGCCCTTAATTAACATGAAAGGGTTCCATTCACTGAACATTCAGCTTGTATGCGACCACCAGCTGAAGATCATGCACATTTCCCAGGGAGTGGGCATAACAGCTACATCTTGGGCAGTTGGAGATCCCCGGCATCTTTGAAGACACCTCAGCGTGACCGGATGGCTCTTGGGGAATAAGGAGTATCCACTGAGGACCTGGCTAATGAGGCCAGTACGGAGGCCGGTGACCAATGCGGAGACCTGATATAATGAGGCCCATGTAGCCACCCAGGCTGTCATTGAGCGGACTGCTGAAAATGAGGTTCCGATGCCTCGGCCGCTCTGGTAGTGTACTGCAGTACACGCCCCGAGGGTCTCCTGCTTTGAGGTGGCCTGATGTGCCTTCTATGTGCTGGATGTGGAGGCGGATGAACATGTGATCACTGATGAGGAGGAGCCGGACCAACAGGGGCTGGAGGATGAGCCCGGGGACAAACCCTGGGACAAGCTGGAGGGTGGAGGACTGTAACAAGGGTCTGGCAAGCCCAGAGGAATAGGGAGGACCTCATCCTCACCCACTTCCCATAGGATGTGGCTTCGTCCGTCATCTCTCCCCCCTTTTCACCCAATGCCCCCCCAAACCCCTGCCCCCCACGCCTCATACTACGTCTTCCTTTACCTGCACCCCCCCCCACCCATTACCCGAGCAGCCCCCTAATCCAATCACCCTGTTCCACCCTCCTGGGGTCTGTGTTACATCACTCCAGAGTGATGGGCCTGGCTCCTTGACAGTTGGAAAGGTCACAACTGGCCAAATAGCTGCCTTGCATGTCGTAAATTTCTCTGAATTTTACACTCTGAATCTAGGGTACCTAAGGCCTGAAGGTTAAATAAAGAAGAAACTAAAAACTTAACTGAATAATCAAGAAGCAGAATGGACTGTCAGATAAGGTGGTGGAGGTAATATTGCATGAATTGATTAGAAAGCAGTAAATTGCCACGGTGAGGAGTTCAGTTAAACTGATGAACCATCCTCATTCCTAGCTCTTTTGCAAACCGTCTTCTAGTATCTTCTCTGGCATGAATGGCTCATTCATTTTTTGCTTGCCCTGTTGATCAACTTATCATTGTTTCCTGTTGTTTTGGTGACAGTTCTAAGCCACCCCCACAATTACACAACGTGTCAATAAATACCACTCATTAGTTTGCTCCATGTAAAAATTCATGTATATTGAGGAGGAGTTGTGTCTCCTTCATACATGTTTATACTCTGGGTAATTTGCTTACCACCTTAACATCTGCCACATTCTTGTTCCTTTCATCATTCATCTACTCTACGCTACAGAGATTTCACTCGCCTGAATAATATGACAGGATCAGATGCTACGGATACTGTACTAAAAGTGGCAGTTACCTTTTTTCTTGTTTTTTTTATAAATTTAGAGTACCCAATTCATTTTTTTCCAATTAAGGGGCAATTTAGCGTGGCCAATCCACCTACCCTGCACATCTTTGGGTTGTGGGGGCGAAACCCACGCAAACACGGGGAGAATGTGCAAACTCCACACGGACAGTGATCCAGGGCCGGGATTCAAACCCGGGTACTCAGCGCCATAGGCAGCAATGCTAACCACTGTGCCACCGTGCTGCCCTAAGTACCAGTTATCTTGATAAAAAAATCATTCTCAAATATATTGTCCATTCTTTATATTCAATTTCAATGCAGTGAATCATTAATGAGTTCAGTACATGCTTGAGTTTAAGCAATAGCCTGAATATCAACCCTTGAACTAATCTCTAAAAACTGTCAATATTGTTAATCATGCCGATGGAATACAGATTAGTACCATCCACATTGGTTGTGTGAGAGTTATCTGACATAATTAACAAGCTACTTCTGAGGTGATTCAATGGCTACTTTTGGGACGATGTAACCAGCTTGGTGGTGGTCATTAAACTGTAATTGTACTCGCACCAGCAAATACATGTTGGGAATGAGAACTAACATTTCCTTTTACGAATGGTTAGTTCTTCAATTATTCAATTAAAAGATAAACTAATCCTGGCCTTCCCATAGGCAGAGTGTTTCTGGTATCCACAGCAGAAAAGGGACCGGAAGTGACTGCGTCCACTTTCCTGCTCTCAAGGTGTAAACAATGGAAATGTATTAATAGGTGGATAGGACAACACTATCAAAAGAGTATCTGCTATTTATCTTAGTGTGGTCAGAAAGTCTGAAAGCTGTAGCACCTCATAGAGTCAGTCAAAACTTTTAAATATCTGGGCCGGAATTTTGTAGTCAGTGGTGAAGTGATGACACTTAAATAGGAACATACCAACTTACGAATTAGGAGCAGGGATAGGCCACTCGGCCTCTCGAGCCTGCACTGCCATTCACTAAGATCATGGTTGATCTGCTTGTAATTCTCACTCCCCAATCCTGCCTACGCCTGGTGAACTTTCACCTCCTTGTTGTTAATCAAAAATCTATGTAGCTCTGCCTTAGTAGTCAAAGATTCTGGGCACGATTTAACCACCACGTTGCGCCTGGCGCGGATCTGGGTACGGTAGCTAAGTAGCGGGGGAGGCCAAAATCGAGATCCGTGCCGTGCACGAATCAGTTCACTATCTAACCAGCTTGTTCCTGGTGGTGTGTTGCGGATCCCGCCCAAACACTGCGAGAAGATCATTGACCTGAATTAACATCAATCTCCATATCATTAGTGAGATAGAAGTCCAATGTAATAGCCGCCTGGGAACTAATCGGCTCCCCAGTGAGAGATCACACAAGCGTCTTTTAGTACTCCTTTTTTAAAACGTGAAGCCGGCACAATGGCTGCTTATGGGGACTGAAGAGGTGAGTAGCCATTTCCATTTTCCAGCAAGGTCACTGAAGCTGCTGCCCCAAAGCTCTGGGGGGGGGGGGGGGGGGGGGGGGGGGAGAGAGAGAGAGAGAGAGAGAGAGAGAGGAGAGGAGAGAGAGAGAGAGAGAGAGAGAGCCCCCAGGGCATGGGCCTGGTCGGAGGGCTGGGCAGTACGGTAGCACAAGTGGATAGAACTGTGGCTTCACAGGGTCAGGGTCCCAGGTTCGATTCCCCCTGGGTTACTGTCTGTGCGGAGTCTACACGTTCTCCCCGTGTCTGCATGGGTTTCCTCCGGGTGCTCTGGTTTCTTCCCGCAGTCCAAAGACGTGCAGGTTAGATAGATTGGCCAAGATAAATTGCCCCTAGTGACTAAAAAGGTTAGGAGCGGTTAAGGGGATGGGGTGGAAGTGAGGGCTTAAGTGGGTCGGTGCAGACTCGATGGGCCAAATGGCCTCCGTTTGCACTGTATGTTCTATGTTCAGCATAGGTCGGGGGGGGGGCTTAGCATCTGCGGGGCCGACAAGCCATCCTCTAATATTGTATCTACCCATAACAGGGACACCACAGCTAGCCTGTCCGAACACTTCCAGGACAGAGCCCTGTTCTTGGTTATATGCTGCAGGTCACTTTAACTCCCTCTGACTGTCAGCAGCCCAGCTTCACAACTGAGGCTATTGCTAATAAGGAATTGGCTTTGTTAGTTAAGTGAGCACTTCACAGCTTCCAAATGCATTCTCGAGGGTACATGTGCCATGTCTTAGATGGTGTTATTGCCGAGCATTCCAATCAAACTGTGAGGCCTGGACACTTTGCCTGAATCCTGGAGGCGTCAGCATTATAGAGCCAGCGGCCTACAATCAGACACTCAAGAGCTGGGCATCAGCACTGGGGATATCCCCGCGACCAAGGGGTGTGTATGTGGATCGCGGAGGGCACCTGAGCACAGTCACCCTAATGTTCCCAGCGGGGGTCAGGGGTTTGGTATGCTGCCATGGCCAGGGGTGAATGTGCAGAGTGAAATTCCACAACTGGCTTGGTGGATGTCACTCTGAGAGAAGGTGGACACCCTTTGAAGGCATGACACCTAAGGGTGGGGAAACGTGGGGGATTTGACGGTCCAAGGGTAAAGTGGCAGCCCTTGCGGTATCGGTGGCAGTCCAAGCAGCCAGAGAGAAGGCTGCAGTGTCGACGCAGGTTGGAGGCGGCACCCCATGTGGAGGAGGCTGCCGCACACCCTGCATACCCGCCCACCCATCAAGTCGAGGAGGCACCTAGAGGGGGACGCCAGCGATGGCCCAAGGTGTACAGGCATTGTTGATCATTTGAGGAGATGTGGCAGACCGCATGTGCTGAAGGAGGCTCGGTCTCAACAAAGAGACAATGCGGCAACTGTGCCGTATCCTCGTGGACTTGGCACACCATGGAGGAAGAGGCTGCCCGTTTCAGTGGCCATGAAGGTCACTGCAGCCCTGAACGTTTACTCCACTGGATCATTCCCTCAAGTTGCAGCCTACAAGTGCATCTGCAAGGTCACGCATGCCCTGTATGCCCAGGCAGCAGACCCTATATCAACTTTGAGTTGGTCCAAGACAACCAAGGTGCCCGGGCTGCAGAATTCTCCTGTATTGCCGGGATGCCCCGGGTCCTGGGGTAATAGATGTAATGCATGTCTCCTTGTGCTCAAGGGGCATCAGGGAGTGCCCTTCATTGACAGAAAGGGGTCCTACTCCCTGAATGTTCAACTCGTGTATGACCATCACCTCCGGATCATGCACGTATGTGCATTCTTCTGAGGGAATGTGCATGATAGCTACAAACTGGAAGACACGGAGATCCCCGGTGTCTTTGAGGACCACCCCAGGATGAGGGATTAGCTCTTGGGGATAAGGGGTACCCGCTCAGGTCCTGGCTGATGACGCCAGTGAGGAGGCCGGAGAACGAGACAGAGACACAATATAAGGCCTATGTTACCACCTGTGCTGTTATTGAGTAGTGCATCGGACTGCTGAAAATACTGACCTGATGCCTGAACCAGTCTGGTGGTGCACTGCAATACACCCCTCAGAGGGGCTTTGTGGTGGTCTGCTGTGCACTCCACAACCTGGCACAGCAACGGGGCGACATGTTGAAGGAAGAGGAGGAGGAAGGACATGCTGCCTCAGCTGAGGAGAAGCTGGACTTGGAGGGGCAAGAGGCCAAGCCCAGAGAGGACCTGTGGGAGCAGCCCACACCAAGGGTCCGGCATGCCCAGAGGGCCAGAGAGGGTCTCATCCTCGTCCGCTTCTCATGGGACGAGGCTTTGTCCGTCAGCTCACCTTACCCCCTTGGCCCTTCAACTCCCCCCCCCCACCCCCCCAATTGACCACCCACATCCTTCCCACCCACGTCACCGGATCAGGCATGATGAGGCCGTGTTTAATGTCATATTTCTGTTCGATTCATGCCGGACAAAGGTGTTTGAATGTGTGGGGGCTGGTTAGTTTAGAAGGCTAGAGAGGGAACATCCCTATCAGCCTTGCGAGATGAAAAGCAATACCATTGAGTAATAGTTAAGAAAACAAGTGCAGAGGTCTGAAGAGCAGCTCATTAAGGAAACTAGACAAATGAAGAGTAATTTTCAAGAAGTCTGAGGTTAAAGATACTGGAACAGAGCACTGTTCAGTAAAGCGAGACATAGCTTTAAAAAATCTTCTTTTTTAAAGTACCCAATTCTTTTTTTTTCTAATTAAGGGCAATTTAGCATGATCAATCCACCTATGCTGCACATCTTTGTGTTGTGGGGGTGAGACCTACGCACACATGGGAAGAATGTGCAAACTCCACACGGACAGTGACCTGAGTTGGGATCAAACCCGCATCCTCCGTGAAAAGAGACAGAGTTGAGAAGAAAGCTGAGACTCCAGAAAGATTTCTGAAGTGATTGTTAGGTTTGTGAGAATTTATTACTGTCTGTCGAACAGGAGTTGAAATAACTATGGAAAGTGGTTCCTGAATCGCAGAATTTGTGTAAAAGCAGTTTAGACAAAGGAAACATAAAGGGGTTGGTGTAAAATCCTGGACTGGAGTTGGTGTTAAAAGCAGAACGGAAGCTTTGTTTAAAAGTGTCATTTGAAAACCTCGTCTGGATTTCAGAATGCAAACTGCTAAGGGAAAGCATATCATGGGAGAAGATTTTGCAACGATTTTGGGAATGGAGTGTGGAAACTCTCATGTGATCATTATCTGGGGGGATTAGGAGAAGAAATCCACAGACACCAACCTGGATTCAGGGCAGAGTACGTGTATCTGGCCATCTTGTGTGGTTAAAAGGGACTTTTGTATAAATGAGACCATTGTAGCTTAAGATGTACTTTGTAATCTGGGTTAATCCTTAAATATGTGTGTATCCTTGGGGTGAGCACAGTAAGAAGTCTTACAACACCAGGTTAAAGTTCAACATGTTTGTTTCAAACACTAGCTTTCGGAGCACTACTCCTTCCTCACCTGAGGTCCTGTGACTCTGTTCGTCCATGTTTTATAAAAAGTAAATAAAAGATATGGGGCTGGATTCTCCGATTCCGGGGCTATGTCCCCACGCTGGCATTTTATGCCAAAAAAAAAATGGGGGAACTGTTGGGGGGGGGGGGGGGGGGGGGAGGTGTGGTCCCAGCAGCAGGACCGGCAGCCCATGGTCGTGCCTCTGGAACATGTCGTACCTCCTCTCTTTCCCTCAGCAGCCACGATGCCTGTTTCCCGATTGGTAAAACTACAAGTGAGTTGGTAATTCCGCCTACCGAAGGTGGAGCATCTCTGGGGCCCCTGAAAATACCAGGTCAGGCCCATTAATGATATGCCAATGAATTTTACTATACGTGCGGAATAGAATGGATTGATGCCTCTGTCTAGGCACCGGAACAGGGCATTCCATCCAGCTCCTGATGCTGGCCTTGATTGTTGATTCATGCGTGATTCTCCACCCAATTGTGTTTTGCGATTCCACGTCGCTGGACAGAGTCTTGCTCATTGTCTTTTGAGACAGCATTACGTTCTGGGATCTTCCCGTCCAGTTATAACATAAAGTGGGATCGTCATAACTTTCTTTCGATAATGAGAGCAAATAGCCATGGAGTTCAATGCCAGGAGTCAATTTCTGACACCTGAGGCTGGATTCTCTGATTTTGAGGCTATATCCCCACGGCGGTGTGGGAATTATGGCATTTTATGGCAGAGAAAATGGAGTAAAACAGCCACTGATCCTCTGTTTGGTCGGGGGCTAGCATTAAGGCAGCAGAGAGCACCCGGCTCTAGCTGCCGATACAGCCCAGAGAATTGCTGCTGTGGCTGCACGGTGCAACATGACGCTGGCCGCTCGTGGACCTGGCCTGCAAAATAGTGCCCTCTTTTGGCCGGTTCGCATGCCCTGGACCACCTCCCCACAGTGCCCCCAGCCCTTAGCAAAGTCCCCCCTGCCGGGGAATTAGCCCTCCCCCGACTGTGGCGGCACTGGACTGAGTCCGCAGCCGCCACACCGAGTTCCCAACGGATGAGACCATGAGAGACCCACTCCGTCAGGAACTCAGCCGGTCGGCGGCGGAGCATCGGGGGGGGGGGGGGGGGGGGGACCTCAGGCAATGTCCTGAGGCCGTCGATACATCATGCGCCGTACTCTGAGAGTATGCCGCTTTGGAGGGGCGGAGTATCGCGAAAGCGGCGCTCCCTCAATTTGGTAGGAAACTTTGATTCTCCGGCCAATCACCGAACGCGATTCCGGCGTTGGCGACTCGAGAATCCCGTCTCTGGTTTCAGTGTGACAAAAAGTTCAGTATCTTGACACAAGTGCTTTGAGGTCAGTGAATATATCTTCAAGTGCGATATCTCACCAACTATACTGTTGGACTCAGACTCTGCTCAAATCACCACCGCCCGCAAATTCACTCTCCAACAATCTCTCTCCATCACAACTGGTATTTGACATTCCTTAGCTTCAGTTCATACGTATGTTTAACATTGCTGCAAGTCAGACACCCACATCTGACAGCTTGAACAAACTGCCAAGTATTCACCCACATCGAGCACTAGTGACATTTACTGACACACATCTCTTGGGCTTGCAATACAAGATGACTCACCACTGGAAGCGGCAGGAGCTAACTGGAGCAGATATCTCCAACCCCCATGGAAGAGACTGTGTTGGTCATTATTGGGATGCCCATTGCTAGTGTTGAGTTTGAAACCATTGAGTATGTCAGTATCTCATACCTAATTCTCTTTGCCACATCATACATCTTACTCATCCAAGAAATCCTTCTGATTTTACAAGCAGCAGGTGGTATAGGCATACACCTCCTACTTTCCCTCGCCTCCCAGCATCATAACTTTACTCGTGTGCCATTTTCCTTTCAGATTTCCAAGAGCTGTAGCCTGGCCATGCAGTGGATAAACAGTGAGTAGGCAATGACGATGAAGACACAGCACTGAGATGAGGAAAGAGTGGAGAGCAAATGGAATATCCTGAAAATATTAATGAGCAGGTATTGAAGGGGCAGGTGATAAGCTCCACCATCACATTCACAACCACTGGTAATGGTGCTGTGGCTGCAGTGGGTGGAAAATATCAGTGAGGAATTCCTCACTGACGTCTTCACTGAAGCACTGATGTCTCACATATTGTTCCTCACAGGTAGAATTTCTTCCTCATCACTATGGGCAGATATGGCTTTGTGCTGCGTTCCTTCTCAAACCCTCTCCCCCACCCCTCCCTCTTCCAGCTGCTTCTCCCTCTCTATGTGACCTCTGTTCATCGGACTTGACAAAGTGCATCTGGAAAGGATGCTTCCTCTTGTGGGAGAATCTAGAAGAAGGGGCCACTGTTTCGAAAAATAAGGAGACGCACGCTTAAGCCGGAGATGAGAAATTCTTTTCCTCGCAGAGGATTGGAAGACTTTGTAATTCTCTTCCTCAAAAGTTGATGGAGGTAGAGTTTCTGCCTAACGTTCAAGGCAGAAGTAGTCAGATTCTTGATAAGTAGTGAGGTGAAGGGTTATCAGGGCTCGGGGGGAATGTGAGGATTAGGTTACAGTCAGTTTAGCCATGATCGTATTGAATGGGGGAGGATCCAAGTGGTCTGTTCCTGCTGCTAATTTGTATGTTCGTATGCTGATCTTCGCCAAGTCATGTTGCACACTGATGGAAGTCAATACCTGCCTGCTCTACTTACTTCCGGCAGCGATTCATGTCGTGCACGTGAACGCCTGCGCCAATATGGCGTCCAGTATGAGTCACCCTGCAAGAGTGCCCATGTGCCATGCATGCCATTTTGGTGCACCAAAGGCACTGAATTTGCTCAGAAAACAAGCATCAAGGAGCAGAATTCCTCACTTTAGAAGTCTGATTTTCTGAAAGTTGAATTTTTAGCTTTAAAATCATCTTCCGTTCCTCTATGGGGTACCCCAGCTTCAAAAGCAGTCTGAGGGGAAAGCAATACAATTGATATTAGCTGGCATTGATTTTTTAAATGCTTTGTTACAAACTCTGAAAAAGCAGTGCAACTAAAATGGTGTGGAAGACCAGAAATGGAATGGATTGTCCTAACTGAGAACAGTTGGTGATCAGGAACAATGCGCAGTAGAAAGAAAATGCAGCTCGATGAAAGACAAAGAATGAATGTGCAGAACCATCAATATCTTGTGAAAATTCTGGGTTATGTATGTCTCCTCTGAAAGCGATTCTACCAGGGCACTGAGCAGTAGCTTAAAGATTGAAGGGCAGCACCTGGTCGCATTTTTAGACTTTTAACAATTCTGAAGGTAGAGTAATTAATCAACCCTTATTCAGACGTATGTTAAAAACAAGCATGTAATATATCTTGCCACATTTCTGCATCAAATACTAAATGTTTTCATGAAAGAAACATTTCTAATATCAAATTGTCACATGTCACAAGGTGGCTGTGCAATTAGAAAAAAAAACACGGTTGCTTACAATTTATTTTTCACTCATCTGATCTCAAGGAGTTAAAGATATGCATCAAAAAACCACAATTAGCTGCTGCAAGCAGCGCAAGGATACAGTCCCTTCCTGGAAAGAGGATTTTGTGGCGGACCATTTCTCCCATAATGCACCCAACAGACCAAATATCCACTTTGAGTTCAGAGAATGGGTGATAACATAAAAGGAAATTACAATTAGAATCATGACCATCATATAAAAGGGAAAGAATAGTTAGGAATGAGAAAATGAGTAACAATTAATTGAAGGCCCGGGGTAGTGTCTACCCCCAAATCCTGAAAGTTAAACAAACTTAGAGTATTAACAATGATCATGCACCAGTGCTAGATTCTATTTGTTGTGTCTAGGTTTAAAATAAATACAAGCAAAATTTAGAGTAGAGATTTCAAATCACTAGCTGACTATTCTAAGCTAAGTGCCAACAAGGTGCACGGGGAAATTATAGTCTAAACTTTGTGCAATAAATTAATACTTGTCTCGTTTTATGGCAACATCAGCCAGCATACTAAATGAATTAATAAGGTATAATCCCAGTCTGCATAACTGTAGAACATAAAGCAGAGACACACGCAATGTGTTAGGAATTGAAAATAGGGGTTGGCAGCACCATCGATGGCTTATTAGCAGAGAATGCCCTTGTTCATTGTCATGTCAATACAACTCACATCATAAATAGTGTGCTTCACTCTGACAACAGGTTGTTAATAAAAGTGATTTATCGCTTTCCTCTTTACCATCCCAGTATATCAGTCAAATATTATCTCTATTTATTATTATTATTAATACATTCCACTCTTCCTTCAACATTTGGTTAAGTTTAAATGCTGACAGTTTTCCATAATATTAGAGAAATAATTCATATTTTGAAAATAAAATCCAAAAACAGTTCTGCGCACGAATTTATAGCTGTAGTCACCAAGGTTTTAGATATTCCAGACTTAGTTTAGAGCATCCCAATCATGTAATTAATTTTCATTGAGGTGATCATTATATGATGATCCAGAGACAAATAATAACTATAAGTAGGAGAATTGCATCTATCCAGAAATATTCTCCGCATCACCGCAACCGGAAGTCCTCCATTCTATGCTCTTTTAAGGGTGTCATCATCCAAAATATAAGCTTGCTATTTATACAATAGCTGACAATATAAAATTGGCAAGAAACCTTTCCTTCCCACAAGAAGCAAGAATGATAACAAAATGGATCAGTGTGTCACTTCTCTCTTGGCATTCTGAATTTTCTACATTGAGTTCACTTTAAGTATTTAATACAATATGCAGAGAATACAGAAAGCATCTGAATTAAAGGTAGAGTACGCCAGTGCAGACGACACTGCAGAAGTTTCAGTTCTTATTTTTTTCATATAAGTTAGGATGCTGCACATCTTACTTACAATGGAATACTGATCAAAGCTTGATGCAAATCAGTTTCATAGGATTAGGAATGTTACCGCTTTAATGGTTAAACTGTATCATGTTGATCTAGAGGCAGCAAGCTGCAGCAAGCAACTATGTGGTGCTCACAGCTAGCCAGCAGCCAGGTAAAGGGGCCTTTCCCTCAAAATCCTCCTACATAGACAGATAACTGCTGCTAGTTAGTTAAAATCCACCAAACTAAGTTCCCAATTTCAACAAGGGCATCAGGAAACTGCTAAATGGAACCTCATGATTAATTGCCACAGGAACACTTTTGTCAGCTCACAGCCAGATGACCGGATGGTGTTGTAAAATATTAACTTGAATTACTGGACCGCCTTTTGGATAAAACAATTAACTCACGTCATATCATTTGGCAAGCAGAAGGCTAAAATCATTTTTAAAATGTTAACAGGATAATTCAAAATACGCATGACATATGTTCTGTGCAGCACAGAATTAGACAACAATACAAAATATAATCGCGCAGTAAAGATCTCACCATTTTCTTTGTACCCCATCCCCAGAATTACTTCTGGTGCTCTATAATAACGGGTTACTACGTAGGGAGTCATCATGAAGCTTGTTCCAGCAGTCCTTGCCAGTCCAAAGTCAAGTATTTTCAGTGTGCAGTCTGACTTTACCACAATGTTGCTGGGTTTTAGATCCTGGAAATGGAAAAGAATAAATCAAAGCACAAAATAATTTGTCAGCGTTGTGGCCACTTTTATTGCTGCCAGCTTTTTCTTTCCGGTGCACTAAAACTAAATTCAAATTCTCCACCGACCCTGGCGAGATTTGACCTCACAAACCCAGGATTTTGTATTAGTTCTCAGAGGTAGCTTACCAATCGATGGGGCTGGGGGAGAGGCATGTGCAGGAAACCTGACTGCTCCTCCATGATGTCAAGCTAGACTGGGGTCTTAAAGGGAGAAACACAAGGCCATCCTGATGTGTGAGTCATGGAGGGATGAGAAGAAAGTGGGAAGACATTTGTCA
This sequence comes from Scyliorhinus canicula, assembly GCF_902713615.1. Lineage (NCBI taxonomy): Eukaryota > Metazoa > Chordata > Chondrichthyes > Carcharhiniformes > Scyliorhinidae > Scyliorhinus > Scyliorhinus canicula. The sequence goes on along the minus strand of NC_052148.1, from coordinate 171,398,313 downwards.
GGCAAGGAGGAGCGTTAGAAACTCACACTTGGCATTTTTGAGCTGCTTAAGAATCATTGGTTAGGCCATTCCATACCATTTATGCTCCACCCATATTGAACCTGAAAATTGCACTGGGGTCCTTTGTATTTCACAGGACCTCAGTCAGGTCCCTGTTTGAAATAGTTGGATGGCTGACTGTTGATTATCAAGACTAGATAGAAATGATGGCCCAGTGGGGGTGGGGTTAAGTTGTGCACTCAGATTTTCTCTGCACCATCGCTGTGCTCCTGCCTGGAAATGGAAATAATGGCTGTTTCTTTGTATTTTTTTAACCAATAATTGTTTATTCCATTGGAATTAACCCAAACAGTATTCCAATTTCTCTTAAATTTAGGCTTTCGGAATGAGGCTCTGTTGGAGCGGTATTCAATCTTTAGAATAGGAAAGGGTTAATAGAATCAAGACAAAAGGTTTGGTTTGATATAAGACACATATAGGCAGGAGCAAGTGTTGAATGTATAGGCTAAATTTTATGATGGAGGCTTAAGTCCGGTAGGCGGGGTCAAAAAATGGGAGAAGAGTCCGCTTTGGCCAGAGATGGGACCCATGAGACGTATTCCTGGTGGGACCTGGCCATCACCAGGACTGTTGTCGCTATAAAGGATTGCGGCTCATCACCAATAGACGTCAACCCAATCTGAGGACTTGTTGCTCAGCAGCACTACTGAAGCAGTGACCATTGCTGCTATGGGACAAAGATGCATCGACAGCCGTATGTACTCAAAGACAGGTAAATGGGCTCTGGGGTAGGCTGGTCCTGGCAAGGAAGCTGTGGTGGCTTGGTGTACTGGCAGGATGGTCAGTGCCACCAGAGGTTCCTCCTTGTGCCATTGGATTCCCCCAAAAAAGAGGTCTCTAACTCTAGCCCGCTTGGAGGCCGCCGGATTTCACTGAATGGTTTCCCCAGGAGATAATGAGTAAAATGGCTGGAAAGGTGAGAAGGGACTCTTCATTGGCCACTTAAGTGACTCAATTGGGAACTCAGTGGATGGTCTCTCTGCCTCTGGCAAAATGGTATGGCAGTACAAAGTCCACTTTCCGGTGCCACTTTGGCAGCCTCCTCCCTTCCCAGCCAATAGTAAGAGGTTGGCAAAAATCATCTCCCATAAGGGGTCAAATTCAGGGCCCCCTTGTTTGGAGGTATAGGCTGTAACCCAATGAATACTTTATTGAGTTTGATGAGTTTTTGATCGACAATAAGAGTATAAAAAATAGTGTGCGGCATCTTTCTGCTGTCATCCAGGCTTTGTGTACACTTTAAGCATGCTAGGTGCACCCTGTATTAATAACGACCATTGCATGAAAAAGAAAGAATTGTGTCCATGGCCATTTCAACAGCTCATCCCAACATCCGAGGTGGTAGCGACAGACATCAGCATCCGTTCAGAATTTATTGTGGAGACCGTTACACATCAAATGGTTCATTTATAACCTGAAGATTTATGTTTACGAATGAGAAATGAAAATATCTCAAGTGCATACTTATTGCCCTATTCCTATTGTCAATTTGTGTGCGGCTATTTCCACCTGCTCCAGGAAATAGTGACCCGATTACATAGCTGTTTGTGTAGGGTGTTTCATTAAGGTTTGCAAATAATGTGCAATGACAAAAGCAGTATATGCTCCAGCCATTGATACTGGACCAAGAGCAATCTAACCAGCAGTCTTGAAGGGATTGTTAGAGGTTGTTCTAAAAAAGGTTTTGAATATTTTCTTGGCTCCATAATAAATCTTCATATTTGCTATTGGCTCGTCTATGCCCTCACCAATCAATTGCCTCTCTCTCACATCTTTCGGGCTTTACTTCCAACTTTACCGTGACAAGTAGCTGCTAGATTTGCAGCTCCCCCCTCCCACCATCAACCCTGACACCATGTTGTGATTATATAAATTATGCCTGATTGTGGTCGATTGGGTAGGAACAGGCTCATCTGTAGGGATGGGGCACACACAAATCTACTGGATTTAGATATAAAACATCAATGTATTCAGGTGGGATAAAGTCAGAATCTGTAGCAGATTGAATTTTCATTGGGTAATTATGCTGATATTATAGATATAAAATCATGGGACACAGCAGTTTTAAAGAGTCTTCGTCAGAACAATTGTCCTTTGTGCATAAAGTCTGAAATGTTATAGCAACAAAATTGTGGAAAATCTATGAAAATGTAGATTATAGAATTCACAGTGCAGAAGGAGGCTATTCGGCCCATCAAGTCTGCACTGGCCCTTGGAAAGAGCACCCTATGTAAGCCAATGTAGCATCATAATCACTTCAGAAATTGTACAAATTGCAGCTGATAAAGCATAGTAATGCAGATTTCCTCTGATGTGAAGCTCTACCTAGCATTGACTCAATACTCAAAATTGTCTGTTATTCACCTACCCTGTGAATAATGCCGGCCGAATGGAGATGTTTGATGCCACACAGCATCTGGTACAGTAGGTAGGACATTCGTTCATGATCCAGTTCCATTTGGATTACCTGACATAGGTTGGCATCCATCAGTTCCATAACCAAATACCTATCACAAGAGGGGAGAAAGGAGGCTCCTGAATTGATAATTTCACAGACAACAATGTTCCATCACCTTGTCAGTTATCGATTAAAAGGGGGCTCAACATTTATTTCAACTGTGAGCAGGGTAACGAAGAACACCGTCAGAGTTGCATCCCTATTTTTGCCCTCCAGAAACTGTTTACAGTTCTACACCTATCCTGTGGCTAGGAGAACAAAATGGTACAGGCCACAAAATTTCCATCATCTAAAATCAACGATGCAACATGATCACCTATCGAGGGAATTCAATACAGTTGGGGCAAGAGCAGTTATCACAATATTCCCCTTCTGTTCCTCTAGCTAAGAAAGAATGTCACCTTCAACCACATAATTCCACTTTACTGCGGGAAATAGTTATACATTTGTGTAACTTAAGAAAACGTTGGTTAGTTTTACATTCAAAATTAAAGCAGAGAGCAACATAAATCTCCAGAAGCAGGTTCTGACCGAGTCCAGTTAATATAATTCAGTTAATATAATTGCTGGCAGAGTCCAGGAGCTTCTATTCATGGGTGTACAGAACGCTCTCTCTTGGAGGATTGGAGTGTCAGCCATGCAGTCTAAATGGGATAGTGCCTGGCTGGAAGGCATACTGTAACTGTTGGTCCGAGATTGGTAGCTGCAGTGGAAATGCAGTATCTCTGTCATTAGTCTGTCTATTAGTGTTCAATTGAGCAATGATATGGTCATCAGAAAATCCACGCACATTGGATGTTTATGAAGACTAATGTATCAATGCAGACAGTACCTTATTTCTAGACTAGCAATTGCATCTAGTTGCAAGAGGGATGATTGCAATTACATCATTACAACAATCAACCATCATTCAGGTTCAGTTGCTAGTGGAAACAGTATTAAAACTTTTACGCACAGAAAATTGAATAGACTACCGCCTCCTCTGCTATACCATAACTGTATTTGTGACTATAACCCCTTTGTGGCACTGCTTTGCGTGTTCAAGTGATTCACTAAGAATCACTGATCAAGTTTAAATTACCTCACAGCAAGTTGTGTTCTGCAAAGTGATGTTCACTTCTTTTTGTTATATTTCATGTTTTGTAGCTCTAATCATAGAATCATAGAATTTACAGTGCAGAAGAAGGCCATTCGGCCCATCGAGGCTGCACCGGCCTTGGAAAGGGCACCCTACTTCAGCCCACGCCTCCACACTATCCACATTTCCCCACCTAATCTATCTGCCTCATCTTAAATGTGGTTCCTCAACCATTGATCTCAGGTAATTCCAGTTGGGGGACACTTCCCATGGGTATGCTTGTCCCAGTTAATGTATAGTCTTCAAAATTCCCATATTCTGCAGCAATTGCGCATTCCTCTTTACTATGCTACCAAGTTGCCAACCTTGATCTGATTTGCGTTCCCTTCAAGTGCAGCTCTCCACTGGGAGAAAGATTAATGGGCGAAATTCTCCCCCCCCCCACGACGGGTGGGAGAATAGCGGGAGGGCCTTCCCGACTTTTTTGACGCCCTCCCGCTATTCTCCCCCCCCCCCCCCCCCCGCCGAAATCCCGACACGAATCGCTGCCGCCGTTTTTTTACGGCCGGCAGCGATTCACAGCTGTTAGAAGGGCCGAAGTCCCAGCCCTTTACGACCTTTTTACGAACGGCAAACACACCTGGTCCTGCCGTTCGTAAAAACGTCGTGACCACCTGGAAAAAAATAACCATGGCACCGATTGGCACGGCAGTACCACGGCCGTGCCAAGGGTGCCATGGGCCCGCGATCGGTGCCCACCGATCGCGGGCAGCGGGCCCGATGCCCGCGCACTATTTGTCCTTCCGCCGCCCCGCAGTATCAATACGCGGGGCGGCTGAGGGGCAACCCGGACCGCGCATGCGCGGGTTTCGCGCAAAAACGCGATGACGTCACCCGCGCATGCGCGGGTGGAGTCTTCCCACCTGCGCATGCGCGGCTGACGTCATATGACGCGTCAGCCGGCGCTAAGTCCGACAAGCGGGCTTAACGATTTTCGTTAAGCCCGACTTGTCGGAGCCTCCGACGTCGGGCTGCTAGCCCCGACGGGGGACCAGAATCGGTCCCCCGTCGGGAAGGGGCGCGATGCCGTAAAACCCGCCCGGGTTTTACGGCAGTTTGACGATTTCTCCCGTTTTGGGAGAATTTCGCCCAATGAGTTTACCAAATCATTAAAGAAAAGTTTGGCTGTGTGTGTATCAAATGCTAATTGATGCCGCTGTTACCAAGAAGTTAAACGCAGCATTTTGCAGTTAGAATGACCAACAGTAACTTCTGGAAAAGTAGAAAAAGATGTTTGAAAACTCACTGGGCTCAATGAAACTCAAAATTAAACCAAACAGTACGCCAAAATATCTCAAAGCCAGAACCGTACCATACGCCATCAGGCCAAAAGTCAAAGAACTAGAAACACTATTCCAAGCAGGAGTCATTGAGCCAGTTACTACCATTGACTCCGCTACTCCAATAGTCCCTGTGCTCAAATGAGATGGCTCAGTGAGGATATGTGGAGATTTTAAGACAACAATAAACCTGGTATTAGGTCACTACTCACTGCCCCTGCTTGAAGACTTATTTGCTGGACTTTCTGGAGGTCAGAGAATCAGTAAAATTTGGTGGCCAGAATTTAGATGATCAAATCGAAAAGAAAATGGGACGATATCAGTCCTGTGTAAAACTAAGGGGCACTTCACCATTACAACCACCACATCCATGGGAATGGCCAACACAGCCATGGCAGAGAAGATACATAGACAACGCTGGCCCAGTGGAGATCACATGTTCCCAGTAATTGTTGATGCACATTCTAAATGGACGGAAGTAGTGATTATGAAATCTACAACGGCAGAACTGTTGAGTAGTTGGATAAAAATATTTATGTGATCTGGTAGACCAAAGCAAGTCATGGCACAATGAAATACGTTCATTTCCAAGGACTTCAAAAACTGTTTGAAAGGAAATGGTATACGCACATCAAGTCAGCTCCATACCATCCTTCTACAAATGGATTGGCCGAGCGATTCATACAGTCACTTAAACACTCAATCAAGTCACCAAAGAACCAAGGTGCATTGTCAAGACGAGTAAATAACGTCTTGATGTCATACCAAAACACAACACATGCAACGACAAAGTTCACCAATAATGCTGCTTTGCAAAGAAAGCTAAGAACAAAGTTTGACCTTTTGATATCACCTGATACTTCAGAGATTGCCAAACAACAACAGCAAGCACATATTGCTGGAAGGGAACAAAACTCTAAGAAGAGAATAATTACTCAAGTACCAGCAAGAAGCTACACTACAAATGAGAAATGGGTACCTGCTGTTATCCTAGTTCTGGTAGCATGACCCCTTTAAAGGCCGATACCTTCGTGGGCCATGTGACCAGCCCGGAGCCTATGGGGATGGAGGGCACGAATGTTAGCCTATCAGGTGTTTAGATGCGGATCTGACCGCTAGGGTTTGGTAGGAGTTAGCTTGGGAGTTGAGGGGACTAGACCTGTGTAGTAGTTGTACTGTTCTATATATAAAGTATATAATTGGAAATAAGAGTTGGAAATAATTGGCAAACAAACTGTTTGGCCATTAGAACCCGGTTTCTCTGGGTTTCTGTGGCTATGACTCATCTTTCATTCTCACTCCACAGTATAAATATTTCCCACTCTCTCTGTCTGTTAGCTTTGAGAAAGAGTCATCGGACTCGAAATGTTAGCTCTTTTCTCTCCCTACAGATGCTGCCAGACTTGCTGAGATTTTCCAGCACTTTCCCTTTCGTTTCAGATTCCAGCATCCGCAGTAATTTGCTTTTATCCTTCAGTGCTGGAACGCCTCCAATTGGTCCTCCAGCTTACATGTACAGTGAGGGTGCTTTCTGGTCACTAATTGGCCATTCCTTTGAAAATCATGTATAGATGACTGCTTTCAACACTTTGTGCATTCAGGAGCTGTATTTGATCCTGACATCAGGGTCCTGATCCCAATGCGAAGGTTCAACCAGTACTATCTGACTTTAAGAAAAAAAGAGTTCCCAGTAAAATAAATGCATAAGATATCTGGGAGGAGAACATTTTGTCTTACTTACACATCCTGGAACTCATCTAGCGATTTTTGAGATGTAAACACATTTAATAAACTGATGATCTGTGAAACAAAAGAGATGTTGCTGTTATAACTTGCTTTGTAACTGCATTTAATCACAAATCAAATCATCGCTGCCATAAATGTTACCGCTCACTCAAAGCTAGGGGTTAGCAGTTAGCCCCATGGACTTATACATTTCTGTATCATTTATATGTCTTGTATACATTTATGTACATTACTTTTTTAAAAATCATTAAAATTGTTCCTGAGCCTAGTTAGCTATTAATAATAATAATTGCTTATTGTCACAAGTAGGCTTCAATGAAGTTACTGTGAAAAGCCCCTACTCGCCACATTCCGGCGCCTGTTCAGGGAGGCCGGTACGGGAATTGAACCCACGCTGCTGCCTTGTTCTGTATTACAAGCCAGCTGTTTAGCCCACTGTGCTAAACCAGCCCCATCTTATCATTATACATAAAATATTGACAATTGATTTAAAATACATGTTTAGAGGTGAATTCCACTTTATGTTATCGGTCATAAAAAGAAAATTAAATCTATAAAATTTGTAGAATTCGGTGCATATTTATTCAATTTCCCTCTACTTATGGCTGAGTGTAATGTAATTTTTATTTACTGAGAATTAATTATGCATTTGGAATTTAGCTAAGCAATAAAAACCAGAAATAGCAAAAATTGCATTATTATTCATGTACAATTCACAATTGCATTTTGATTATTAGTTCACAAGTTTTGCAAAATAGGCAATATAAAATCAATGGCTCGGTTAGAAGGTGACTACTATGCTGGAAGATATAAACTTGCAAACACTCAAAATCACTTGTCCATTTATTGTTCCAGGTAGCACAATACAATTGACTCATGAATAACAAAGTGTGAGTTTGCCTGGAACATTTATAACAACCACAGGGATCTCTACAGAATACATGGACAAGTTGAAAACGTGGCAATATCTGTAGTTATGACTACATAACCACATATTGTGCAATGAATCAAAGTCACAAAAGAAATTCCGTCACTATTATAATTATAAACTAATATCAATCTTTACAAGGCGGCGTAAGGCATTGATTTGTGAAGGGTTATTTTTAGTAAACATCTGATGCTGCATTCGTGTGAAATTGGGCAGTTGATAGACAGTACTCAGTCACTCAGTATCTCAGTCAGAAACTCTCTCTGATGACAGTCAACAGGGAAAATATGTGGCTTGATAGAATTCGCTACATAATGAGGATTATGCCATACACGATTATATGATGAGGGACTCTCAGCTCATCTGATCTAACCTTACAGTATGTCAATTCTATAATCTTCTCTTTTCAGTGTCCAACTGTATTTCAAATGAGTCCAGCAAGCTGGCGAGATTCTGGTAGCTGTAGTCTATGGACTTCCTGAAAATAGCAATGCAGTGCTGTCATGTGACAGTACCTTTAAGAAATGGGTGTGTATATAAATATCTGTAGTGAGAGTACCTTTAAGAAATGGGTGTGTATATAAATATCTGTAGTGGGTGTACCTTTAAGAAATAGGTGTTTACTACGTCAGTGATGTCAGAGAGTGGGTGGAGCTGGGCTGTCTGTCAGCTTTTTACTTTCGCTTTAGTCATTTTGCTGCAGGGTGGGTTTGGTTTCATTTTAGTTTTGGAGAAGCTGAAATCACAGCAAGATGTGTATGAATCTCTGCAAGCTTATGAATGTTCATTTGCTGATTTCAACATGGTAACTTCTTTCAATAGTGAATTTAAACCTGATCTTTGTGTTAAAAGGGTCTTTTGTCTTCTGAATGTTGTTTGAGAATTTATTAAGGATTACTTAGTGTTGTATTCTTTGGGGGTTGTATTTGAATTGATGGTTGCTAAGATGTTCACTATGTTTTAAAAAGGTTAACTTGAGTTCATAGAATAAACATTGCTTTGCTTTAAAAAATACTTTTCCATTTCCGCTGTACCACACCTGTAGAGTGGGCCGTGTGCTCCCCATACCGCAATCTATTAAAAGTTGTGGGTCAGGTGAACCCCATGATACACTTTGGGGTTCTCTAAACCCTGGCCCATAAATGCGCAAGGAAATATAAATACGGAGATAAGGAAAACAGGTAGAAAAAACAATATCATTATCTTGGGAGATTTTAATTGTCACATAGACTGGAAGAGGTAGAATAACCTCTGTAATAAAGGGAATTAATTACTAGACAGCATTCAGCAATTCTTTTTCTGGAATGTTTTAGAATGGTTTAACAAGAGTTAATATGCTAACTATCCAGTGTTCATCCCAATGTTAATTTCCCAAGTGTTTATTGTTCCAGATTATTGAAATCCATTAGTGGTTTACAAAACTGAACACATTAATAAACACGTTCTAAATTCAGTTATAATTTGAAAATGAAATGAAATGAAAATCGCTTATTGTCACGAGTAGGTTTCAATGAAGTTACTGTGAAAAGCCCCTAGTCACCACATTCCGGCGCCTGTTCGGGGAGGCTGGTATGGGAATTGAACCATGCTGCTGGCCTACTTTGGTCTGCTTTCAAAGCCAGCGATTTAGCCCAGTATGCTAAACCAGCCCCTGTATTTCAAACATTGGGAATCTGAAACTATTGTCTTGGACCCTTCCATTAACTCCATCCCTTTTCTCTGGCCACTAAGGAGGCTGAAACTGAATGGTCCTGTTTGACAGGAGCTAAGCTTCTGACTCCATATCCTCTCCATCACTAAGAATGTCCAGTATCAGATCCGTAACACCATGATGGGGCGCGATTCTCCGCCCCCCACGCCGGGTGGGAGAATAGTGGGAGGACATTTTTCATGCCCTCCCGCTATTCTCCCCCCCCCCCACGCCCGACCCACGCCATGAAGCGGCGCTCACCGTTTTTTACGGCGAGAAGCGATTCTTCGAGGCCGACGGGCCAGGCCTTCGCGCCCGTTTCAACACGGCAGCAAACACACCTGCTTGCTGCCATCGTGAAACGGGCGCCAGATGCCCGTTTGGGGCATCTGGGGTCCCGATTGGCATGGCAGTACCACGGCCGTGCCAAGGGGGGTATAGGCCCGCGATCGGTGCCCACCGATCGCGGGCCGTGCGTTCGTAACGGACACACTCTTTTCCCTCCGCCGCCCCGCAAGATCAAGCCGCCACATCTTGCGGGCGGCTGAGGGAAAAGACGCCAACTGCGCATGCGCGGGTTGGCGTTGTCCAACCTGCGCATGCGCGGCTGACGTCATCAGCCGCGTCAGCCAGCATGACGCTTGACGTGCGGCCTTGACGACGGTCGTCAAGGCCGTGCCGCCGTGACGCATGGGGCCGCGCTCCTAGCCCTGCCCGGGGGGGAGAATCGGCCCCGGAAGTGGGCGTGAAGGTTGCCGTGGGTCACGGCCTGTCCCACGGCAACCTTTACGATTCTCCGCATTTGCGGAGAATCTCGCCCATGTGTGTCTCTGTCCCAGCCCATCTACAGTTGAAACCCTCACCCTCTACTCCAATGCTTTCCTGATCAGACCCTGTTGGTCACAGGGCTAGGCTTTCAATAATTTGTGGGTTTGGGACCCGTGTGGACACAATTTCAAAGTAATGGCCCTGGAGATCATCTTGGGATGCATAGCTTGCAGGGCAGTTTGTAAGGGCTGGATGGGGGATGCTGGTCACCAGTTAATGGCCCATTTTACTCCTTAAGGAGCAGAATTGAATTTTTAAGCTTTACTTTGTTAAACCCGAAGAATCTGGTGCACATTAGCTCACAGTTGTCGGGTTTTGCCACAGAGCCAAGTAAAGTTTATTTGTCATGGTGTTGAAACCTTTTCATTATTGACAAAATTGTGCCAGTCTATGTGAGTGCTGTGCCTTCATTTTAACTGCATGGCCCCTTCTAACCCCATCGACCATGCAAGGAGATGCCTGCGCTATTCGGTAATGGAGCAGCAGGGCGCATTGTGGCTGTCATCTCCAGTTGCCGCTGACACCAGTTAGGCAGCTTCCACCTCCTAGAGGTGCTCGTGCCACTAATTGGGTGACAAGCTTGTCTCCGGCCAAATTAGCACATTTACGTTTAAAAATAGCATCAAGGGAGTGACGCAGCTGAGGCAGCGTTAGAAACCAGAAGTCATCCAGGTATTGGGTCCTGACCCCACTTTGGAAAACCAGACGTGTCATGTGAGAGTACCTTTAAGAAATAGGTGTTTATAAATGGGTGTGTATATAAATATCTGTAGTGAGAGTATCTTTAAGAAATGGATGTTTATTACTGCAGTGATGTCAGAGAGGGCTGGAGCTGGGCTGCCTGTCAGCTTTTTACTGTCATTTTAGGCTATTTGCTGCAGGGTGTGTTTTAGTTTCGTTTTCAGAGCTGGATAGCTGCAGTCACAGCCAGAAGGTGTATGAGTCTCTCTCTGTAATCTAAAGACTGTAAATCGATCCTGGTGATTTAAAACTAATAACAGTAGTGACTTTAACCTGATGTGCTTCTGGTAAAAGGAGTTTTAAGTCTTATGGATGTTATAAGGACAGCTTAAAGGATTACTTAGTATTGTATTCTTTGGGGGTTGTATTTGAATTAATGGTTGCTAAGATATTCACTGTATGTTTTAAAAAGGTTAACTTGAGTTCATAGAATAAACATTGTTTTGCTTTAAAAAATACTTTTCTATTTCTGCTGTACCACACCTGCAGAGTGGGACGTGTGCTCCCCATACCACAATCTATTAGAAGTTGTGGGTCAGGTGAACTCCATGATACACTTTGGGGTTCTCTAAACCCTGGCCCATAACAGACGACAGAGTCATTCAGTGGTTATAGCCCAAAAGGAGGCTACTCAGCCCATCAAGCTCAAAGCGGCTCTCTGTAGCGCAATCTAGGCAACTCCATTCCCCCATTATATTCTCATGGCCCTGCAAGTTTATTCCCCTCAAATGTCCATCCAATTTCATTTTGAAATGAATGGTCATTCCGGCTTCCACTATGATCATAGGCAATAAGTTCTATGTCGTTAGCAGTCACTGCACAAATCAATTTGTTTTCACATCACCACCCCCACCCCCACCCCCCCCCCCCCCCCCCCCCCCCCCCGCTGCCCCCCACCCCCCAAACTCTTGCCCAAAACTTTAATTCTATGTCCCCTACTGCTTACATCATCAACTTGAGAGAACGGCTTTTCTTTGGCTACCTTATCTAATCTTGTAAACATCTATCAAATCTCCCCTCAGCCTCCTAAGCTCGAAGAATAACACCCCAACCTCTCCAAACTAACCTTTTAATTATAATCTCTTACCCCTGGAACCATTCTGGTATATTTTCTCTGTACCCTTTTAAGGACCCTCACATCTTTCCTAAAGTGTGGTGCCCAACAAGAGGGTTTAGAAAGGTTCAGTATATCCTTATTTTTGTACTCAGTACCTCTATTTATGAAGCCCAAGGTCTCATATACTTTGGTAACTAGTCTCGCAACATGACCTGCCACCTCATAATATCTACATGAATTCCCAGGCCCTTCTGTTCTTTCACTCCTTACAGCTGTTCTATTGAGTTGACACTATCTTTCTCTTCTGACAAAGTGCATCATCTCACCTTCTCAGCATCAAATTCTTTGGGCGCAATTCTCCCCCCCCCCCACGCCGGGTGGGAGAATCGCGGGAGCGCCGGGCGAGTCCCGCCATGCCGCCCCGGCACACGCGCGCGATTCTCCCAACCCTCCCCAAAACGGCGTGCCGAGATTTACGACAGGCCGCTCGGAGAATCACCGCTCGCCGTTTGTTGTAACGGGCGAGTGGCGATTCTCCGGCCCGGATGGGCAGAGCGGCCTGCCCAATACAACGTGTTCACGCCGGCGCCAACCACACCTGGTCGCTGCCGGCGTGAACAACGCGCGAACGCTACGGGGCGGCCTGTGGGGGGGGGGGGAGGGGGAGGGAGGATCGAGCACCGGGGGGGGGGGGCGCTCAGAAGGGGTCTGACCCGCGATCGGTGCCCACCAATCGGTGGGCCGGCGTCTCTGAAGGACGCACTCTTTTACTCCACCGCCCCGCAAGATCACTCCTCCATTTCTTGCGGGGCACCCACGGGGAGGACGGCAACCACGCATGCGCGGGTTGGTGCTGGCCAACCTGCGCATGCGTGGGTGACGTAATTTACGCGGCGCCGGCCGCGTTATTTACGCGGCGCCACTTTCACCTGGCGCCAAGGCCCGGCACGCGTAAATTACGTGTTGCCGCTCCTAGCCCCCCGGGGGTGGGAGAATAGGGGGTGAGGAGTGACCTCCGACGCCGGAGTGAAACACTCCGGTTTTCACTCCGGCATCGGCACTTAGTCTCCCGTTGGGAGAATCCCGCCCCTTGTCATTTGCCCTTGCCCATCTATTCTGCTAACCTAACTAGGCCCTGTTACAATCAATTAGTATCATCTTCACTGTCCATCACACCCCTAAGTTTGGTACTATTATGTATCAGCGAATACATTGTTGCTGGTGAAAAAATCATGGGATTGGGATTCGCCCCGGGTCGGAGAATCGCCGGGGGGGGGGGGGGGGGGGGGGGGGGGGGGGGGAGTGGGCGCGGGGGGGCGCGAACCATGCAGCACCGCTCTGACGCTAGGCCGCCGAATCTCCGGTCGCCGGAGAATCAGTGTCAATGGCGCTGGTGTGGTCGCCGCAGCACAGGTCAGGGGCCACCACCACCACCCCACCCCCCCCCCGGCGATTCTCGGTACTCGACAGGTCGAATCAGCCGGCGTCGTTCGCATGTGATCCTAACTGCCGGGAAGTCGTCGTTCTGGCTGCGGGGGCCATACTGGTCGGGGGGAGGGGGAACCGACTCCAGGGGGGGCCTCAACGGTGGCCAGGCCCGCGATTGGGGGCAACCGATCGGCGGGTGGGCTAATTCCGGGAGAGGGGGGTGGGCCTATGTTCCCCCGCGCCGGGCCCCTGTAAGGCTCCGCCATGTTGCCCGGAGGCCAGCGCAGAGAATTCAATCCACGCGCATGCGCGGGCCCGCGCCAGCCATGGCCCGCATTGCGGACTCGCGCCGGTCATGGCGCGCATGCATGACCCCGCGCAGCCCATGCTGGTGCCCTGATCAGCAGCGGGAGCTGCGTGAAGCGCTCCAATGCCCTGCTGGCCCCCTGTAGGTTGCTCCACCAACCTCATGAGATTAAGCTTATGCAAGGCCCCCCAACTCCTGGCCACCTGAACCCCCAAGTACCTGAAGCTCCTCTCCGCCCTTTTCAGTGGAAGCCTGCCAATTCCCCCCTCCTGATCCCCTGGGTGTACCACAAACAGCTCGCTCTTCCCCAAGTTGAGCTTGTATCCTGAGAAATCCCCAAATTCCCGGGGAATCCCCATCACCTCCGGCATTACCCCCACCGGGTCCGCCACATACAACAATAGGTCATCCGCATAGAGCGACACTCGGTGCTCCTCCCCACCCCGGACCAGCCCCCTCCAATCCCCCGACTCCCTCAGCGCCATAGCCAGGGGTTCAATTGCCAGCACAAAAAGTAGGGGGGACAGGGGACACCCCTGCCTCATCCCTCGGAATAGCCGAAAAAACTCCGATCTGATCCACCATCAGGGCCTCATACAACAGCCTCACCCAACTAACAAACCCTTCCCCAAACCCAAACCTTTCCAACACCTCCCACAAGTACCCCCACTCAACCCTATCAAAGGCCTTCTCCGCGCCCAGCGCTACCACAATCTCCGCCTCCCCTTCTACCGCCGGCATCATTATAACATTCAAGAGCCTCCTTATGTTGGTGTTCAGCTGCCTCCCCTTCACAAACCCCGTTTGATCTTCGTGGATAACCTGCGACACACAGTCCTCTATCCTCACGGCCAAGATCTTTGCCAACAGTTTGGCGTCCACATTCAAAAGTGAGATCGGGCTGTATGACCCACACTGCAGGAGATCCTTGGCCCGCCTAAGAATCAGGGAGATCAGCGCCCGAGACATCGTTGGGGGCAAAGCCCCCCCCCCTCCCTCGCCTCGTTGAAGGTCCTAACCAACAGGGGACCCAGCAGGTCTGCATACATCCTGTAACATTCAGCCAGGTACCCATCCGGCCCCGGCGTCTTCCCCGACTGCATGTTCCCTAACCCTTTGACCATCTCCTCCAGCTCAACCGGTGCCCCCAGTCCCTCCACCTGTCCCTACTCCACCCTCGGGAATCTCAGCCTGTCCAAAAAGCACCCCATCCCCCCCTCCTCCGCCGGGGGTTCGGACCGATACAGTTTCTCATAAAAGTCCCTGAAGACCCCATTAATGTCTACCCCCCTTCGCACCACATTTCCTCCCCGATCCTTAACTCCACCAATCTCCCTAGCCGCATCCCGCTTACGGAGCTGGTGTGCCAGCATCCTGCTCGCCTTCTCCCCATATTCATACACCGCTCCCAGTGCCTTCCTCCACTGAGCTTCCGCCTTTCTGGTGGTCAACAAGTCGAACTCAGCCTGGAGACTACGCCGCTCCCTCAACAATCCCTCCTCCGGGGCCTCCGCGTATCTCCTGCCCACCCTCACCATCTCCCCTACCAATCTCTCCCTCTCTCTCTGCTCCCTTCTCTCCCTGTGGGCTCGAATGGAGATCAACTCCCCCCTAATCACCGCCTTCAGCGCCTCCCAGACCGTCCCCACTCGGACCTTCCCATTGTCATTGGCCTCCAGGTACCTCTCTATGCATCCTCGATCCCGCCCCCCCCACCTCCTCATCCGCCAACAGCCCCACCTCCAAGCGCCAAAGCGGGCGCTGGTCTCTCTCCTCCCCCAGCTCGAGGTCCACCCAGGGCATGGTCGGGAATGGCTATCGCCGAATACTCAGCATCCTCCACCCTCGCAATCAAAACATATGAACGTGGTTTGCGGAGCCTCCCCCGCAACGTTCACACACATCTTCTACCCCCTCAAACAGCCGGCTCATAAGAACATAAGAACATAAGAACTAGGAGCAGGAGTAGGCCATCTGGCCCCTCGAGCCTGCTCCGCCATTCAATTAGATCATGGCTGATCTTTTGTGGACTCAGCTCCACTTTCCGGCCCGAACACCATAACCCTTAATCCCTTTATTCTTCAAAAAACTATCTATCTTTACCTTAAAAACATGTAATGAAGGAGCCTCAACTGCTTCACTGGGCAAGGAATTCCATAGATTCACAACCCTTTGGGTGAAGAAGTTCCTCCTAAACTCAGTCCTAAATCTACTTCCCCTTATTTGAGACTATGTCCCCTAGTTCTGCTGTCACCCGCCAGTGGAAACAACCTGCCCGCATCTATCCTATCTATCCCCCCTCATCCTTCTAAATTCCAATGAGTACAGTCCCAGTCTACTCAACCTCTCCTCATAATCCAACCCCTTCAGCTCTGGGATTAACCTAGTGAATCTCCTCTGCACACCCTCCAGTGCCAGTACGTACTTTCTCAAGTAAGGAGACCAAAACTGAACACAATACTCCAGGTGTGGCCTCACTAACACCTTATACAATTGCAACATAACCTCCCTAGTCTTAAACTCCATCCCTCTAGCAATGAAGGACAAAATTCCATTTGCCTTCTTAATCACCTGTTGCACCTGTAAACCAACCTTCTGTGACTCATGCACTAGCACACCCAAGTCTCTCTGCACAGCGGCATGCTTTAATATTTTATCGTTTAAATAATAATCCCGTTTGCTGTTATTCCTACCAAAATGGATAACCTCACATTTGTCAACATTATATTCCATTTGCCAGACCCTAGCCCATTCACTTAACCTATCCAAATCCCTCTGCAGACTTCCAGTATCCTCTGACCTTTTCGCTTTACCACTCATCTTAGTGTCATCTGCAAACTTTGACACATTGCCCTTGGTCCCCAACTCCAAATCATCTATGTAAATTGTGAACAATTGTGGGCCCAACACGGATCCCTGAGGGACACCACTAGCTACTGATTGCCAACCAGAGAAACACCCATTAATCCCCACTCTTGGAAGGTGCATTCTATACACCACCTTCAGCTGTATCAGTCCCAACCTCACACACGAGGTGGAGGCGTTCACCCTCCAGAGCACCTCACACCAGAACCCCTCCTCCATACCCTCTCCCAACTCTTCCTCCCACGTTGTCTTTATCCCTTCTATCGGCGCCTTCTCCTCCTCCAAAGTAGCCTCATAAACCGTCGATACAACCCCCTTCTCCAGTCCCCTTGTCGTTAGCACCTCCTCCAGCAATGTGGAAGCCGGCTCTACTGGGAAGCTCCGTATCTCCTTTCTGGCAAAGTCTCAAACCTGCATGTATGTACATATTTCCCCCTGCTCCAGCCCATACTTCACTTCCGGCTCCTTCAATCCCACAAAGCGACCTCCAAGATACAAATCTTTTAGTGTCTTAATTGTTTCCTATCTCTGAAAATGTCCATCCCACTTCCCTGGCTCAAATCTATGGTTCCCCTGAATCGGCATTTCCCTTGACCCTGCCCCCAACCCGAAGTGCTGTCGAAACTGCCTCCAAATTCTGTCCCATACATTGCATCTTGTTACGTGACCCATCCTCCTTATGTCTATGTTTATATTCACATAGATAGCAAGCACCTCATACATTTTGTACAATAGTAAAGGCTGAGGCTCCTCCGCCATGGCATCTGCAATCCTCCTGCCTGCCTGAGTCATATCACATTCTCCTGTCTCTGACCACTAACCAAATCTAAGTCACTACCTAACCAAAGGGGCATGACTACTTCCTGGTTCAAAGCATCAGTGAACTCTATCCCTCACATTGTCTGCACCTCAGACTCAAGCTCAACAACTCTGAGCCAAAGTCCCATGAGTTACAGGCACTTCCTGCTGGTCCTGGGATCACACCGCAATCCACAGATGCGGCACAACACCTTTGCTACCATTTTTACCTGACCTCATTTTATATATTTCATTAATTAAAATTTTATGTAATTTATTTTGAACTAATTTAACCAAAAGAAGAACCTTCTTCCCTCTCTGCACCAAATTCATACTGACAGCAAATTGTCAACTCCTCACCCTGTTTCTGATGCACTCTATTCTACGCATTAACAAACATCTTCTACCTTGATACCCCTATTGGGCCACTCTGAATGTACAATTCCCAGTAATTACCCCAATTCATGCACACTGCTTCATTGTTGACTGCCTTGTGGTTTATAATGTTCGAAGTTAAAGTCTAAAAGTTAAGATTAAATTTCAGTTTTGACCTACTTTCCAATTTACCAAAGAGTCCCACACTTACCAAATTCTCAATTTTCTACTCTGTTTACACTGTGCTCAGTTCACATTGCTCTCTGTGCCTGAGCTCTATGGTTCAAGTCAGGGCCAGATGTAGGGGAGATCTTTGTTGGGATCTTGAAATACTGGATCTCCACTCCCCATCAAGATCCAGCAGTGGCTTGATGTGGGGTATAACCTCCACCCATCGAAAACATGGAGCCAAGAGGAGGGAATGACTACACCATAAGTTTGTATTTTTGCCATTCTACATTTGCTTTGCTTACAGATTAGCCCAACATGCAAGGTTTCAGTTGGTGTCTGGGTTGCATGCCCCCTAAAATGGTGTCTCCGTTGGTAGTACCAAACGTATCAATAGAGTAAATTCAATGGTACAGAAAATGTTTCTCAACAAGTAAGGTGCTGCTTTTACCCCATCTTCCTATCCCAGTTGACAGGTGGACATTGTAACTTGCCACCTGCTGCTTGAATTTAAATGATGTAACCCTGTTCTAACAAGGTACTTTGGTATCTTTGTGTGGCAGAGCTCACCACTCGGCTCAAGGTTTTTCAATCACATTGTTGGGGAAGGGTACAGGAATGTTTTTATATCTAACTGTTATCGTGTTTAACCTGAGAACCTTCATGTTGGTGTTGTGTATGGAAAGTGCAATATGTTTCATTGCCGAGAACCTGCATCTTTCAACCAGATGAACAGGAAAATCATCCAAGAGTATTTGAAAAGAGATAAAAGACAAAATTGAATAGGAATTAACTTTGACTGTACTTTGACCGTGAAAAACCCATAGGTGTAGGCAGCTTTTTGCAAAGCTGTGCTCCAAGTTTAGATTCTTACTCAACTGGAAAGTTGGGCATATATAGGTCACCATGGTCAATCCATGACTCTGGATTTGCAAGTGAACATAGTTAATTACTGCAAAATGAATGCACTGACCTCCAGGGCCAATTCTCCAATCTACTCCCTTTGAGCAAGGTTCACCCTGGGTGTGGAGTCTCGGTCAGAGACATAACTTAAGCAAAGCACACACGTGAATGGACTGTAGACTAATAACAATTTTTTAAAAAATCTTTTATTCTCCTCATTTCCAACATCATCATCAAATAAAAACAAAAACAAATACAATAACAATCCCCCAAACAAAAACAGTACACCCCTTAGTACAGACCAAAACATCCACCCCTATGTTCCAGATAAAGAATTAACAGTCAATCAGTAAACACTATAGCAATAACCCCAACCACCCCTACCCCCCGCTTCATGTTCAATGGCAACCAATTCTCAAACGTGCATAATAACAGTCCCCATGAATTGTAGAACCCCTCCATTATCCCCCCTCAGTTCAAATTTCACCTTAAGGGTCAGAAATTCAAGTAGGTCCCCCCCACCAAGCTGACGCACAAAGTGGAGAAGCTGACCTGCCTCCGGGCAATCAGCGAGGCAAAGGCTAAAACATCTGGCCCCACAACCAGCTGCAGCTTGGGCCGGTCCGACACCCCAAAAATGGCTTCTCGGGGCCCTGGTTCCACATTCAGGTGTAGTAACCCCGAGATGATACTGAAAACCTCCCTCCAATACTTCTCCAGCTCCTGCAGGACCAAAACAGGTAAACATGGTTGGTGGGGCTCCTCCCACAGCACTCACATTTGTCCTCCACTCCCTCAGAGTCGGCTCATCCTCTACCTCATGAGGTGTGCCCTATACATGACCTTCAGCTGTATGAGCCCCAACCTTGCGCATGAGGTTGATGCGTTCACCCTCCGGAGCACCTCACACCATAAACCGTCTTCCATAACCTCCCACAATTCTTCCCCCCACTTGGCTTTGATCCACTCCATGGACACCGCGTCCTCCCCCAAGATCCTCCCATAGATCTCTGACACCACTCCCTTCTCCATTCCCCCTGCCGTCAATACCTCTTCCAACAATGAGGGGTTGGCGGTATTGGGAAGCTTTGAACCTCCTTCCTTCCAAAGTTTCAGAGCTGCAGGTACCTAAACCCTTACTCTTCCAACCTCGCAAAATGTAGATTACTAATCCTGATCGATCCTTGCAATCTGGGAGGAAAACCACTCAGTGCAAAATTCAAGAACAAAGAGGAAGGAAGGGTGTAAATTCTCATCGTCACCATCTGGACAGCAATCTGATGCACCTTTTTTCTGCTATAGAACCTGCCTGAATTGTATGCCAAAAAATCAATAGCATGAAAAGTGTCCCGGTTCTACCAAAGGCGGGCAGATTAGCCACCCAGGTGGTTAAGACAAATATTTACTCCAAGGAGCCATCAATTTGCTGAAAAACCTTCATACAGGATCAGATGTGACTGCTGCTGAAGCATGATTATACAGACACATGTAAATTAATTGGTAAAATTAGCTGGAAAGGCAGCCGTCATGTTAATTCACTGTGAATATATATGATATTATTATGGATTTCTTAGATTATTCCTTAAATAAAAGTCTGGAAAAAAACATAAAATGGGATTTGATGGTGCTTGAAATGTAATGATGTTCTTTGCAACAGAAAGCAAGATCAGCTCAATAGAATAGGCATGCATTTTGTTAAATGTCAAGTACATTGGCAGCTTCCCTGCTAACTTAGTGAATGCCATCTCCATGTTTTTAATGCCAATGCAACTTCTAGGATTAATCAGGATGTGTTAAAAATGTTAGAACTTACATTTTTGTGGTTGACACATTTCATGAGTACAAGTTCTCGATAAGCCCGTTTGGCATGCGTCTGGTTCTGAAATGGTCTGCTGAGTTTCTTAATGGCCACATTTCTATCAAGTACAGCATCATATGAGGCACTACATCAAGGAATACAATCATAAGCAATGTTAGTCAAACTATCTGTGAAATACAGTGTTAGTACAGTTATTCAAATTCATGCTGTGAGATACCAGTATGAAATGCTGAGCGTGTCCTCCTGAAACCCCTCTCTCCATTGTTTTTGTAGAAGAATTAATTCATTTAAACTAAAAAGGTTAATGCCTCTGCTTAAACAGTGGAAATAGCAACAACACATTACATATTTGTGTTAGTACCCCGCAATTCAATTTTAGAGTTAGTGTGATATCTTACTGTAATAAGGGTTATAGCAGGGTGTAGAATGCAGTGTTTAGGGCTACATGTGTCTTGTAAACACTATTTTCCATCTCTGTACTACAGGTAAAGGTCACAGTCTGTGGAAGGTATTCTATGAGCAGCCCAAGAGATCTGAATAAAATATGGCTTTGCGAATATTAAAATGTTTCCAAAGAACTTCAAGATGGACTTATCATGAAGTCAGTCCACATCTGGGCAACTTGCTAAATGCGCTCAATGATTACATTATGATAATTAATATTGACACCAATATTAATCCCCTAACCTTCACCCTATCTTTGTTGTGTTCTTTATTCCCTCTGTAAATTTCTCTTCATTATTTCTCAGTTGAGCAGCACAGCTGGCAAATAGCCATGAAGCCTTTCTCAATGCTACTCGATAACTATTGCTTCTGCTTAAGTTACATCAGCATCACAGACTAATATCTACCAACATTTATATGGGTAGTGTTAGCTAAACCGGGCATCACCTGCTGAAATTGTAGTTTTGATAAAGAAAGCTTATCAATGGAAATAATCTGAAGATGGGTCTTGAATTGTGTGTTTGTGTTGCAACGTTGTAACTTCTAATTCCCCCAGCCCCAATGTTCCATGTGGAGAAGCGCTTGTCTTTGATGTAGTGATTCGGCTTAATGGTCCAAAGAGATCAAGGGCGGAATTCTCCGACCCCCCGCAGGGTCGTGGAATCGCCTGGGGCCGGCGTAAATCCAGCCCCTGCCATGGCCGGAATTCTCTGCCACCCGGGAATCGGCGGGAGCGGGAATCACGTCCTGCCGGTCGGAGGGCCCCCTGCGCAGATCAGCGGGCCCCCCGCGGCGATTCTCCGGCCCGCGATGGGCCGAGGTCCCGCCGCTGACAGGCCAATCCCACCGACGTGGTTTAAACCACCTCTGTGCCAGCGGGATTGGCTGCCCTCTGGGGTCCATCGATCGGCAGGCGGGCCAGTGCCGTGGGGGCACTCTTTTTCTTCCGCTGCCGCCACGGCCTCCACCATGGCGGAGGCGGAAGAGACCCCCCTACCACGCATGCACCGGTGGTGACGCCAGCGGCTGCTGACGCTCCGGCGCATGCGGAGACACACGCCGGCCGGCGAAGGCCTTTCGGCCAGCCCCGACGCCGGCCGGCGTAGCGCCAAAGGCCGTTGGTGCCAGTCGGCGGAGCAGGAGCCACTCCGGTGCGGGCCTAGCCCCTAAAGGTGCAGAGAATTCCGCACCTTTGGGGAGGCCCGATGCCGGAGTGGTTGGCGCCACTCCATTACGTCAGGACCCCCTGCCCTGCCGGGTAGGGGAGAATTTAGCCCCAGGAACTGTGTGGAGAATAATGAATGTTATCTAATGCAATAAATTATTTTAGGAGATAAAAAAATCGCTATGGAGTATTCATCCTATTTCTTTTCTATAAATATAAATTTCGAGTACCCAATTCATTTTTTCCAATGAAGAGGCAATTTTGCTTGGCCAATCCACCTGCCCTGCACATTTTGGGTTGTGGGCGTGAAACCCACACAAACACGGGGAGAATGTGCAAACTCCACATGGACAGTGACCCAGAGCCGGGATCGAACCTGGGACCTCGGCGCCGTGAGGCAGTTAATCCTAATTTCTAAATGTTTAGAGGCACGGCCAGGTTGGCACCTCCCATGGGCGGGGCATCTAGGAAATCCAACTGGGAGGACTCCCATTATTTGTGCGCGTGGTGGGGGGGGGGGGGGGGGGGGGGAGAGAGAGAGAGAGAGAGAGAGAGAGAGAGAGAGAGGGACAGAGAGAGAGAGAGAGAGAGAGAGAGTTTTTCCTGCATGGTAGGGGAGGGGATCTGGTGTTCACTGAGAATGGGGAGGGGTGCCCCGATGCACAAAAACATGTATGGGGAGTCGGGTCACTCTGATGCCTGTGTGTTGTGGGTTGGGGGGTTGACCTGACGATTAAGTGGTGGGGAAGAGTTTGGCTCTCTGTTGCCTGTCGGGGGTACTGATGTCCAGGCTCGAAGTGGGGGAGGGGCTTTAACTGCACTTTGTAATCTGGGCGCCCTTTAAAAATGGTGCGCTGATCTCCGTGGAACCGGGCTTGCCGGCTCTATCAGGCTCCAGCCCACCAAAGTGACGGCACAAAACACACGCCCCTGATTTTTTTAATGACATGTGTCAGAAGATCTGGAGTGAAAATTTGGCTGTGTTACTGGGAAGAAACACACTGGTTTTCAGACTGCCATTTTTGGGGACAATTCCACCCAATATCATTGTAAACTATGGCCATGTTAGATTATCTTTGTACTGTAATTGGTATCTGACAGAAAGCCACCAGCAACTTTTGATGTACCAGAATTTTACATTCGGTTTACCACCAGCTGTTCCCCACACTTACATGCCTTGCTCACATTATTGTGGCATAGAACAAGGAAGAGCTTCAGGCCTGTGAACTGAGGCAAAATGTGGTAAATTTATCCCAACTGAGGAAGGTAAGATGAGTCAGTCAGCTCCCTTCACCTTGATAGAAACAAAGGCAATTGCTAAATTGCTAGATGTTGAAAAGAGTGTTTGAGACAGTAAATAGATAAGTCAAACAGGCCAGAAGGTGCTTGGTTCATTTATCAAGCTGTGTCGAAATAACTGATATCAGTCAGGGTAAGATGTTACAACCAGTCTCAGAGTCCCTGGTTCCGAAAGAGAAAAAATCAGCCTCTAGCAAGAAAGAAAGCTCCCTCAGGGGACAGTTGACGGTTGAGAAAAAAAGCTTGAGTCTTCCTGTAGTTGTGGGCTTTGGCCATCGAGTGTCACTACTGAGCAAAAAATAATTATCTCGGCATCTGTTGTGTTTGCCTGCAGGCCATGTTATTTCTAATATGTAAAGTAGGTAATTAATCAGGTTTACACATCTTAATTTATTCATCATTAATAGGCCTCCCCAACTCTATCCGTCCATTCCACTAGTTGACTTTTTCACTCCATGGGCGGGATTCTCTCAGCCCATACCGGGCCGGAGAATCGCCGGGCCACGCGTGAATCGCGCAACGCCGCCCTGACGCCGGTCCGCCGATTCTCTGGTGAGTGGAGAATTGGTGCCATTGGCTCTATGCACCCCCACCGGAGCTTCTCCGCCCGGGATGAGCCGAGTGGCCGCAAGAAAAAATCAGAGTCAGCGTGCATCTATCTGGGGGCGGCCTGGTTGGGGGGGGGGGGGGGGGGGGGGCTCTGCTGCGGCCTGGCCCCCGATCGGGGCCTACCGATCGGCAGGCCGGCCTCTAGGGCTGGGGGCCTCTTTTGCTCCGTGCCGGCGTTTACGACGGCGTCAACACTTAGCCTCAGGATCAGAGAAACCCGCCCCAAATGTTTCCAGTGTCGCAGCAAACCTTGACTACATATGATATATAATCAGAAAATGCTGGAAAAACTCAGCAGGTCTGGCAGCATCTCTAGGGAGGGAATCAGAGATAATGTTTTGAGTCTGCATGACTCTTCTCCAGAGCTCGACTATACCTCAATTTTCTGGCCACCACGTTTCCCCTGCCCACACACCTAACTAATCAGCCCCCCATCGGCCAACCCTCTGGAACTACAGGGGGTTCGTAACTATCACACGTAACTATCTAATTTCCCAGTTTTATCTGCAAACCCTTTTGATTGCTGCTTCACTCTAGCTCCCAGTTGGATAAATGCCACCCACCAGGAGAGAGGGATGGAAATTGGGGCACAGCGAAAGCGAGGAAACAGTAAAAACAGGGAAATTCGGGAAAAATAAAGATACATTTAAGAAGTAAATGTAGAATGAGAACTGGTGATTTTAAATGTACACCAATATGACAAGTTGGTGGTCTGCCAATAGGTACCCCTCTGAGGATTTGAGTGAGAGGTGTACAAGTTGCATTATCTGGCCTTATTAGAATACAGTCGCGTAATGGCCGACCGCAGGCAGCTTGTCGAACTGGGACGTGAGAAATCCAACAACTTCACCTGGAAGTCAGCAGTAAAAGTGGAGGGAAGGGACTGGAATATTACTGCAGACAAACAGTTGGCTACAATATGTTTGTGTATCTGGTTGGATTGTCGGCTAATACATCCTTCAAATCAGATTCCAATGTTATGCCAAGTCTCCTATAGGACAGGAGAATCCCGTATATTGGGAGACGGCAGTCTTACCCCATCCCTTCTGACGTAGCTATCCAAATCCGTGGAGGCTGGAGGTTCTGTCTTCCACCAGGCCCCACAGGAACTCATGGAAATAGCAAAGTTCCAAAGCAAGCATGCCTCTGCTGTGTTTCACCGGATACTGGTGGCCTGTCAGTCTCCCAGCAGAATTATTGTACAATTATACAATTATACAGCGCCAAAAGGGGGTTTTCAGACCATTATGGCTGCATTGCCTCTTTGAAAAAGCTATTCAATTAATCCCATTTAACATAGAACAGTACAGCACAGAACAGGCCCTTCGGCCCTCAATGTTGTGCCGAACAATGATCACCCTACTTTAAACCCACGTAACCCGTATACCCGTAACCCAACAATCCCCCCATTAACCTTACACTACGGGCAATTTAGCATGGCCAATCCACCTAACCCGCACATCTTTGGACTGTGGGAGGAAACCGGAGCACCCGGAGGAAACCCACGCACACACGGGGAGGACGTGCAGACTCCACACAGACAGTGACCCAGCCGGGAATCGAACCTGGGACCCTGGAGCTGTGAAGCATTGATGCTAACCACTAGGCTACCGTGAGGCCAAGTCTCCTATAGGACTTGCTTTTCCAGTTTTATGGTCCTTGCTCTTCCCTCATAGCTCTACAAATGTCTCCTTTTTTGATACATATGCTTATCTTTTGAAAAGTACTATTGAATTTTTCCAGAACCCACCTTGTTATGAAGCGTTGTCATCTCCCTTCTGGTTCTTTTGCCAATTACTTAAATCTGTGAGCTCTGGTTACTGACCCTCCCACCAATGAAAATAATTTCTTCTGATCTACACTATTAAAAATCTTCATAATCTAGAACATCTCTATTAAATCTCCCCAGAGCCATCCCTGCTCCAATTAAAACAATCTCAGCTCTTAAAATCTTTATTCCTTTCATTAATTCATTATTTGATATTATATTTGTAATCAGTTAAGGTAAAGTGTAAAAATGGCAGGAGATCCTGCGATGCTGAGGAGGTCGTGGATAGCACGCTCAATGAGTTGGTCACACCGCAGATTAGGATTGGTGAGGGAGACAGGGAATGGGTGACCAAAAGGCAGAGAAAGAGCAGGAAGGCAGTGCAGGTGTCCCCTGCGGTCATCTTCCTCCAAACGGGTATACCGTTTTGGATACTGTTGGGGGAGATGATTCATCAGGGGAAGGCAGTAGTAGCCAGGCTCATGGCACCGTGGCTGGCTCTGCTGCACAGAAGGGCGGGAAAAAGACTGACAGGGCTATAGTCATAGGGGATTTAATCGTAAGGGGAGTAGACAGGCGTTTCTGTGGTCGGAAATGAGACGCCCGAATGGTATGTTGCCTCCCGGGTACACGGGTCAGGGATGTCTCAGATCGGCTGCAGGGCATACTGAAGGGGGAGGGTGAACAGTTGTCGTGGTGCATATAGACACCAATGATATAGGTAGAAAATGGGATGAGGTCCTACAATCAGAATTTAGGGAGTTAGGAGATAAGTTAAAAAGTATGACCTCAAAGGTAGTAATCTCAGGATTGCTACCAATGCCACGAGACAGTCAGAGTAGAAATTCAACAATAGTCAGAATGAATGCGTTGCTTGAGAGATGGTGCAGGAGGAAGGGGGTATGGATTTTTGGGACATTGGAACCGGTTCTGGGGGCGGTGGGACCATTACAAATCGGATGGACTGCACCTGGGCAGGACTGGAACCAATGTCCTAGGGGGTGCTTTTGCTAACACTGTTGGCGAGGTTTTAAACTAATGTGGCAGGGGGATGGGAACCAGATTAGGAATTTAAAGTTCAGTAAAGAGGCAGCAACTAAAGCCAGTAAGGTACTAGATAATAAACTCAATGTGACTAAAGGGAAGAGTAGACAAGGAAGAGATGATGAACGCAAAGGGACAGATGGTCTGAGGTGCATTTGTTTTAATGTGAAAAGTGTAGCAGGTAAAGCAGATGAATTTAGGGCTTGGATTAATACCTGGGAATATGATGTTATTGGTATTACTGAGACTTGGTTGAGGGAAGGGCAAGACTGGCAACTAAATATCCCAGGGTATAGATGCTTCAGGAGGGATAGAGAGGGATGTAAATGGGGTGGAGGAGTTGCATTACTGGTCAGAGATGATATCACAGCTGTGATTAAGAATGGCACTGTGGAGGATTCGAGTACTGAAGCAATATGGGTAGAGCTAAGAAATAGGAAGGGTGCAGTAACATTGTTGGGACTTTACTACAGGCCTCCCAAAAGCCAGCGTGAAGTAGAGGTACAAATATGTAGACAGATTATAGAAAAATTTAAGAGCAATAGGGTGGTCGTGATGGGAGATTTTAACTTCCCCAACATTGAATGGGACTCATGTAGTGTTGGAGGTGTAGATGGAGCAGAATTTGTAAGGAGCATCCAGGAGAGTTTTTTAGAGCAGTATGTAAATAGTCCAACTCGGGAAGGGGCCATTCTGGACCTGGTATTGAGGAATGATCCCGGCCAGGTGGTTGAAGTTTCAGTCGGTGATTACTTTGGGAATAGCGATCACAATTCCGTACGTTTTAGAATACTCATGGACAAACACAAGAGTGGTCCGAAAGGAAGAGTGCTAAATTGGGGAACAGCCAAGTATAACAAAATTCGGCAGGAGCTAGGGAATGTGGATTGGGAGCAACTGTTTAAAGGTAAATCCACATTTGAAATGTGGGAGTCTTTTAAGGAAAGGTTGATTAGAGTGCAGGACAGACATGTCCCTGTGAAAAAGAGGGATAGAAATGGCAAGTTTAGGGAACCATGGATGACGGGTGGAATTGTGAGACTAGCTAAGATGAAAAAGGAAGCATACATAAGATCTAGGCGACTTAAAACTGATGAAGCTTTGGAGGAATATCGGGAAAGGAGGACAAATCTCAAATGTGCAATAAAGAGGGTTAAAAGGTGTCATGAAATATTTTTGGCTAACAGGGTTAAGGAAAATCCCAAAGCCTTTTATTCGTATATAAGGAGCAAGAGGGTAACTAGAGAAAGGATTGGCCCACTCAAAGACAAAAGAGGGAATTTATGCGTGGAGTCAGAGGAAATGGGTGAGATTCTTAATGAGTACTTTGCATCGGTATTCACCAAGGAGAGGTACATGACAAATGTTGAGGCTAGGGATGGATGTTTAAATACTCTGGGTCAAGTCGGCATAAGGAAGGGGGAAGTTTTGGGTATTCTAAAAGGCATTAAGGTGGACAAGTCCCCAGGTCCGGATGGGATCTATCCTAGGTTACTGAGGGAAGCGAGGGGTGAAATAGCTGGGGCCTTTACAGATATCTTTGCAGCATCATTGAGCACGGGGTAGGTCCCGGAGTACTGGAGAATTGCTAATGTTGTCCCTTTGTTTAAGAAGGGTAGCAGGGATAATCCAGGGAATTATAGACCTGTGAGTTTGACGTCAGTGGTAGGCAAACTGTTGGAGAAGATACTGAGGGATAGGATCTATTCACATTTGGAAGAAAATAGACTTATCAGTGATAGGCAGCATGGTTTTGTGCAGGGAAGGTCATGTCTTACAAACCTAATAGAATTCTTTGAGGAAGTGACAAAGTTAATTGATGAGGGAAGGGCTGTAGATGTCATATACATGGACTTCAGTAAGGCATTTAATAAAGTTTCCCATGGCAGGTTGATGGAAAAAGTGAAGTTGCATGGGGTTCAGAGTGTACTAGCTAGATGGATAAAGAACTGGCTGGGCAACAGGAGACAGAGAGTAGTGGTGGAAGGGAGTGTCTCAAAATGGAGAAAGGTGACTAGTGGTGTTCCACAGAGATCCGTGCTCGGATCACTGTTGTTTGTGATATACATAAATGATCTGGACGAAGGTATGGGTGGTCTGATTAGCAAGTTTGCAGATGATACTAAGATTGGTGAAGTTGCAGATAACGAGGAGGACTGTCAGAGAATACAGCAAAATATAGATAGATTGGAGAGTTGGGCAGATAAATGGCAGATGGAGTTCAATCCAGGCAAATGCGAGGTGATGCATTTTGGAAGATCTAATTCAAGAGCGGACTATACGGTCAATGGAAGAGTCCTGGGGAAAATTGATGTACAGAGAGATCTGGGAGTTCAGGTCCATTGTACCCTGAAGGTGGCAACGCAGGTCGATAGAGATGTCAAGAGGCATAAAGTATGCTTGCCTTCATTGGACGGGGTACTGAGTTCAAGAGTCAGCAGGTCATGTTACAGTTGTATAGGACTTTGGTTAGGCCACATTTGGAATACTGCGTGCCATTCTGATCGCCACATTACCAGAAGGATGTGGATGCTTTAGAGAGGGTGTAGAGAAGGTTCACCAGGATGTTGCCTGGTATGGAGGGTGCTAGCTATGAAGAAAGGTTGAGTAGATTAGGATTGTTTTCATTGGAAAGACAGAGGTTGAGGGGGGACCTGATTGAGGTCTACAAAATTATGAGAGGTATGGACAGGGTGGATAGCAACAAGCTTTTTCCAAGAGTGGGGGTGTCAATTACAAGGGGATCATGATTTCAAGGTGAGAGGGGGAAAGTTTAAGGGAGATGTGCGTGGAAAGTTTTTTACGCAGAGGGTGGTGGGTGCCTGGAATGCTTTGCCAGCGGAGGTGATAGAGGCGGGCACGATAGCATCATATAAGATGCATCTAGACAGATATATGAACGGGCGGGGAACAGAGGGAATTAGATCCTTGGAAAATAGGCGACAGGTTTAAGATAAAGGATCTGGATCGGCGCAGGCTGGGAAGGCTGAAGGGCCTGTTCCTGTGCTATAATTTTCTTTGTTCTTTGTTCTTTTGTTCTTCCTGACTCTTTCCATTGCTGAAACTTTTCATATCCATTGTCAATCGAGTAAATCTCCTCTACTACACTCCTCTTCAATACTTTAACATCCTTTCTAATATTTGGTTCCCAGAATTGGACACAACACTCTAGCTGAGACCTAATCAGTGATTTATAAATATAATATTCATAATATGAATATTTGGCCTGTGACATTGAACCAACAAGAACAATGAGGAATTATATTTATAAAACTGCTGTTCCCATCAACTCACCTTTCTGAACATTACAATTGCATTCAATTATGATTAACCCTTAGAATGCCAGCAGGTTTAGAAATAGCCTGTGTAACACTAAGATATACTAATAGCTATAACAAACAGGAATAACTTTATTATTGTAATATTGAGCAGTGTTGCTAAATGAAACAGTTCAAACACAATTGTGCATAAAATTATAAATTGATCCTCCTGCTTGGTCCTCTCCTGATCACTCACCTTTCCTAATCTCTATTTATGTTGTGATGTGGAGATGCCGGCGTTGGACTGGGGTGAGCACAGTAAGAAGTCTTACAACACCAGGTTAAAGTCCAACAGGTTTGTTTCAAACACGAGCTTTCGGAGCACGGCTCCTTCTTCAGGTGAATCCTGAAGATTCACCTGAAGTTTTTTATGTTAACTTCAGTTTTCCTTTGTGCACCTCTTCTACTTATTTTGAAATGTTTAACCTAACTTTATTTCTCTGCCTCCCCACATCCACTGTGAGTTCTGCAGGTGGATTTTTTAAAAACATTGCCATTGACTGGCAAAGACCTTGTTGACCTTTTTAAAGGTTAGTTTTCAAGGCAAAAAAGAACTTAGCCTCTGGTGACTGGCATATTCGCGTCGTTTAGGGACTTGTGTAAACTGTTACTACGCTCTGATTGTTTAATTCAAATTGCTTAATATCAAGCTCAATCACAGTTGGGAAGAACATCTGAGGATTCAAGAAGCTACTTATCGTGGAGGAGTGGGATAGATAGAATCATACTCCTTGATCCTCCCAGAACAGCTCTTGGAGCCTAGTTCTGTAAAGGCTTTCATGAAGCCAATGATATACGGTGAGCCCTACACAGATCCACAGAGCAATTTACTGATGCCTGAGACAGATTCACATAGCAGTCGACAGAGCCCTGCTGGGAACCCACACAGCAGTGTGATGACTGAAGCCCAGCACAGACATGACATTGCATACTCAGTCCCAGCACAAGACCCACAAAACAACAACCGGTATTTTATTTTATCATTCTTTTGTGTAAATGTCCCAAACTTTCTCTTAGGTGGCTGACAGACAGTAAAAGATTTGGAGAGATGGCTAATGTAGGGTCAAGAAGGTAGAATTTTGAGGTGATTTTTAACAGTGGGGAGGGAACTGATGAGGTGAACTGGTTCAGGAAGAGTCAGGCTAAGACAATGCAAAGCCCTGTCATAAGGGAGGAGCAGCATGGACTATAAATAGAGTCCCAGCACAGGCCCACGTAGGATTGGAAAAATAATTTCCCAGAAACAGTTTCCAAATTTGGTGACACCTTCCGAAAGCATAGTGTTGATTTTCACTTGTACACTGACAACATCCAGTTCTACCTCACCACCACCTCTCTTAACTCCTCAACTATTGCAAACCGGGTGGCACGGTGGCGAAATGGTTAGCACTGCTGCCTCCGGTGGCGAGGACCCGGGTTCAATCCCTGCCCCTGGGTCACTGCCTGTGTCAAGTTTGCATGTTCTCCCCTTGTCTTTACCCCCACAACCAAAAGATGTACAGGTTCGGTGGATTGGCCATGCTAAATTGCCCCATAATTTGAAAAAAAATAATTGGGTACTCTAAAATTATTTTTTTTTAAACTATTGTCAAACTACTGGGTGGTTACTTTGGATGTGAATCTATGGTCTGTCCTGGTCCTTCATTCATATCTTTGTTTCCTCCAGACTTAATTAATTAATTAATTAATTAATCCAACACACTGCAGGCTGGCCGACCACATTCTACTTCCAAAACTCTGCTGCTTGCTTCTTAACTCACACCCCTGTGTTCGCTGACCTACATGGAAAATGCATCTTGATTTTAAAATTCTCATTCTTGTTTTCAAATCCCTCCATGACCTAGTCCTTCACTATATCTGAAATCTCCTTCAGCCCTACAACACTCCCAAGATATCCATTCTCCTCTAATTCTAGCCTCTTGTGCATCCTAAATTTTAATTACTCCACCATTGGAAGCCATGTCTTCAGTTTCCAAGGCTCGAATCTCTGCAATACCCTTCCTACATGTCTTCATTTGCTTTCCTCCTTTAAGTTCAAAAACATTTGATCACCTGACCTAATATCTCCATATTTGGCTCAGTGTCAAATTTTGCTTTATTATGTACCTATAAAGCACCTTGCAACATTTTATTATGTTAAAAGGACAATATAAATCTGTGATATCCTTGTTGAATCCCAAACTCTAAATTAGCACTCCCTTTCTCCTAGCTAATTTACGTATGGTGGGGAGGTGGTGGCATAGTGGCATTGTCACTGGACTAGTAAACCAGAAACCAAGAGTAATGCTCTGGGGACTTGGGTTCAAATCCCACCCGCTGCAGATGGTGAAATTTGAATTCAATAAAAATCTGGAATTAAAGTCTAATGCTGATTATGAAACGATTGTCAGGAAAACCTATCTGGTTCACTAATGTCCTTTACGGAATTAAATCTGCTGTCCCAACACACAGAAATGTGGTTGACTCGTAACTACCCCCTCAAGTGAAATTAGGGCTGGGCAATAAATGGCAGCACAGCCTGCAATGCCCACGTCTCATGAAAGGAAAACAAACATATTTTACAGCTTTGCATCAGGCACCTTCTTTGGACTGCAAGAATGTCTTCGAAAATGATTTGAAATATTTATATACTGCATGTTTCAGAAACTTTGAAATTTTCCATTTAGATTCCGGCTCAAGAGGTCTTGAAATAGCAATGTAGCATCACTAAGAGTTTCTCTTATCCTGTGGACTTTTCATTAACATTGCAAATTTAGAATGTGTTGCTGAACTGAATAACTGAGGTGTATTATGGGATTTTTTGTGTAGTATTAAAAATAATATTGCTCAAATGGTTTGATAATAATCTGCACTTCCCTTTTATAGCTGGCATCAGCACAACCTGTCAAAAAAAGAACTTGCATTTTCATATTCATGTTCACAGTACGGCAGGAGCTCCCAAAGTACTTCACAAACAATGGAGTACTGTAGTTACTGTAGTAATGTAGGAAAACACTGCAGCCAATTTGTGCACAGCAATCAGATGAATGACTACACAATCTGCTTTTTATTTAAAAAATTCCAATTAAGGGGCAATTTCACGTGGCCAATCCACCTACCCTGCACATCTTTGGGTTGTGGTGGTGAGACCCACGCAGACACGGGGAGAATGTGGAAACTCCACACAGTCAATAACCCGGAGCCAGGATCGAAACCAGGTCCTCAGCGCGTGAGGCAGCGGTGCTAACCACTGCGCCACCATGTCACCCCCCCCCCACAATCTGATTTTTTTGGCGATTCTGGTTGAAGGTTAAATAATGGCTGGGACACAAGGGAGAACTCCACTGATTTGTGCTGAATAGTGGGATTATTTACTTCCACTTGAGAGGATGGGTGGGTGGTCCTCAGTTTAACATCTCATGTGGGAGTACAACCTTCTGACTTAGAGAAAGGAATGTCGCAACTGAGCCAAGACTGATGCCTGGCATGGGGTGCAAATGTCATAACAATTAAACATACCATATGTGAACTTTGGTGCGTGCACGGTGGCACAGTGCTGCTTCGCAGCGCCAGGGACCCGTGATCAATTCCTGCCTTGGGTGGCGGTTTGCATGTCCCCCCGTGTCTGGGTGGGTTCCTCCAGGTGCTCCGGTTTCCTCCCACAGTCCAAAAATGTACAGGTTTGGTGAATTGGCCATGATCAATTGCCCATAGTGTCCAAAGGTGTGCAGGTTAGATAGGATTACAGGGTTACAGGGATAAGGCGGAGGAATGGACCTAGGTAGCGTGCTCTTTCGGAAGGTTAGTGCAGACATGATGGGCCGAATGGCCTCCTTCTACACTGTAGGGATTCAATGATATAGAAATAGTGTACTGTTTGGTACTACAGGTATTAGTTAAATTGAAAGCTCTGAATATGCACTAGGAAGCTCATCACTCAAACACTCAAAACACCATTGGGAAGTGTATACGCCTTACTTATATGCATGCCTTGTGACCATGGGATTAATTTACCATGTTAATCCTCCTGGCGTACAGCTGCATATGGTGAAAGTGCCTATCAGGAATTATATACCCCATCATTCTCTCTCTATTGGATGGGAAAACAACAGGTTCCAGGTGACAGTTTTGACCCAAATGGTAGTTTGGAGCACAGAAAAGATGCCAAAATTAAACAAGGATGAAGCCAGCTCCCTTAGTTTAACGTTCGCTGCAGCAGCCCTGATGCAGAAATAATTTTCTGCTACAAGGAGAATAGGTCCACTCAACAACAGCTGGGAAAGAGTTCCAACATGTGGATCTTTGCTGCTCATGTTCTGTGCCGACATCTTAGCTTGAAACAGAAGGTTGACATTCATGTTTAAAATGACGACACCATATACTCACCATACAATACCCTGAGCCCCAGAGCCAATGGGCTTTAGATTCTGGTAGCGCTTGAGAACCGTGAAGGTAGAATCACCTACTTCTACGCTGTAGAACTGGTTGTCCACTTTGCTTTTACTCATGTTGTAGTGTTTAGCAATATATGAAACATCCACTTGTTTGTCAAATCCCTGAAATTAAATAGGAGTCATTAAGTTATGGCGCTTCCGAGATTACGACAGCAAAATACTGTTGACATTACAATTAAAATTTGTAGAAAATCATTTACAGTACAGAACAGTTGAACAAATTGATCTCTAAGCATGCATTCTCCAAGTCAATGTTAATGTAACAGCCAGTGAACAATGCCCTTACAAGATCACAACTAGTATTGTAAAAGATATTAGCTGGGTTAATGGCAAAGCGAAAGTAGCATTTAATTTCAGGAGGTTATGCAACTAGATGTGAATCCAGTTAACTTGTTACACTGTGAGGCAAGAAATGGCTGTGTGCTCTCAAAACTTCCTTACAAATTAAATGCCTTCTCTAATTATTTGTTTTTCCATATTTCTTCTCAAAGAGAAAATAAAAACGCATCTGTATTCCTATCCATAAATGAAATAAAAAATAAATAACCTTTATTGTCACAACTAGGCTTACATTAACCCTGCAATGAAGTTACTGTGAAAAGATACATTTCGGCACCTGTTCGGGTACAGTGAGGGAGAATTCAAAATTCATATCATTGTTCGTAGGACTTCATTTTAAATGCAGTTATCATTTATAACACAAATATATAAAAAATTGTCAGAGATTAATTTGTGACACAATTAGTTTACGCATTAACTAATAAACAGTTGGCAGTGAATTTCAGTTATATTTATAGTTGAACATAACCACCCAGCTGATTTAATTAAAAAAAAGTCACGAACACATCTGAAATAACTACAACATGGACGGGATTCTCCCCTACCCGGCGGGGCAGGGGGTTCCGGTGTGTTGGAGTGGCGTGAACCACTCCAGCGTCGGAAGTCTCCGCACCTTTAGGCGTCAAGCCCTCACATTGAGGGGCAAGGCCCGCGCCGGAGTGGTTCCCGCTCCACCGGCTGGCATGGATGGCTTTTGGCGCCATGCCAGCCGGGGCCAAAAGGACTTCGCCGGCCGGCATAAGTCCGCGCATGCGCCGGAGCGTCGGCAGCTGCTGATGTCATCCCGGAGCATGCGCGGGGGGGGGGGTCTCTTCCGCCTCCGCCATGGTGAAGACCATGGCGAAGGCGGAAGAAAAAAAGTGCCCCCACGTCACAGGTCTGTCCGCCAATCGGTGGGCCCCGATCGCGGGCCAGGCCACCGTGGGGCCAACCCCCGGGGTCAGATCGTCACACGCACCCCACCCAGGACCCCGGTGCCCGCCCGCGCCGCCAATCCTGCCAGTCAGGTAAGTGTTTTGATTCCCGCCAGCGGGAGAGGCTTGTCAGCGGCGGGACTTCGGCCCATTACGGGCTGGAGAATCGCCGCGGGGTCCCGCCCCCGTCGAATCTCGGGTGGAGGAGAATACGGGGCATGGCAGGGGCGGGATTGACGCCGGCCCCGGGTGATTCTCTGACCTGGCGGGGGGTTGGAGAATCCCGCCCCATAGAACTGACATATCTTGGGCAGAATTCTCCGCTGGTGGCCAAAATCGTGGAGGCCGTTGTGAACTCGGCCGAGGCTCACGACGGCCTCGGGACCCGCTCCCCGCACCTCATTCACCCCCACCCGGGGGGCTAGGAGCGGGCCCCCGTCGTTCCCGGCCGCGACCTCGGCCGCCAGAAATGATGCCCGAACGGTGCTTCGCGGATGACATCAGCGCACAGATGACGCGAACCCGCGCATGCGCGGTGCCGTCATTCTCCACCGCCGCCCGGCAAGACGTGGCGGCTTGATCTTGCCGGGCGGCGGAGGGGAAAGAGTGCGTCCGTTTTGGACGCAGGCCCGATGATCGGTGGGCACCAATCGCGGGCCTGTCCCCTCCGGAGCACAGTCGCGGTGCTCCCGTCCCAATCGGGCCCCTGGATGCCCCAAACGGACATCCAGCGCCCATTTCACGAATGCAGCGACCAGGTGTGGTTGCTGCCATGTTGAAACGGACATGAAGGGCCGGCCATTCAGCCCATCGGGCTCGGAGAATCGTCGTTCGCCATGAAAAACGGCGAGCGCTGATTTTTCCGAGGGGGGGGGGGAGAATCGCGGGGGCGCCGGGGGGCGTAAAAAATGTCGGGAGGCCCTCCCACGATTCTTCCACGCCACGTGGGGAGCGGAAAATGTTTGGATCCCAGTGCACTCGGCGGGGCTCTACAAACTTATTATTCAAATCTTTTGAAGGTCTGAGCTAGTTGAAACCAACTAATAGTCAGAATACAGGAGGGAGATAGATATCCTAGCAGAGTGGTGCAGCGAGAACAATCTCTCCGTCAATGCCAGCAAAACTAAAGAGCTGGTCATTGACTTCAGGAAACAAAGTACTGTACACACCCCTGTCAGCATCAACAGGGCTGAGGTGTAGATGGTTAGCAGTTTCAAATTCCTCGGGATGCACATCTCCAAAAATCTGCCCTGGTCAACCCAAGTCGACGCTACCATGAAGAAAGCGCAACAGCGCCTATACTCCCTCAGGAAACTAAGGAAATTTGGCATGCCCACATTAACTCATACCAGCTTTTACAGATGCACTATAGAAAGCATCGTATCTGGGTGCATCACAGTCTGGTATGGCAACTGCTCAGCCCAGGACCGCAAGAAACTCCATCACACGAACCTGCCTCCCATCCATGGACTCTATCTACAACTCCCGCTGTCTGGGGAAAGCGGGCAGCATAATCAAAGACCCCTCCCACCCGGCTTACTCACTCTTGCAACTTCCTCCATCGGGCAGGAGATACAGAAGTCTGAGAACACGCACAAACAGACTCAAATGAGCTTCTTCCCCGCTGTTATCAGAGGCTTCTTAACGACCCTCTTATGGACTGACCTCATTAACACTACACGCCTGCACGCCGGTGCATATGTAGTTACATTGTGTACCTTCTGTTGCCCTATTATGTATTTTCTTTTATTTCCTTTTCATTTCATGTACTTAATGATCTGTTGAGCTGCTCACAGAAAAATACTTTTCACGGTACCTTGGTACACGTGACAATAAACAAATCCAATCCAATAATAGCTATGGTGCCTTTGAACAGAGTGGAAATAATAAGTGACCATTTTAAAGGAGTTGTTTTGTTCCATGCACTGTATTTCCACGTGTACTTCATTTTGTTCATGAATTAATAAAAATCATAATTGCAACCAAACCTTCTTGTTCTCAAAGGGGGTCACCTATCCCTTCCATTTCAAAAATATCCACCACTCTGCTATCCTTTAACCAGCATCATTGATAATATTGTGAGTCTTAATTTCACCAATATACCTTCTATGTGGCTTCTGAAAATCTATACAAACAATGTCAGTTGCATTTCAGCAGTCCTGATTATTCCGCATTGAACTCTTAAACATATCAGAAACAACTGGCCTTTTATAAATCTGTGTTTAATTAATAAATTAGCCCATGCTTTTCTATATATTCCATACTATAGCGAATTTACCCACTGTCAATGTTAGACTGACTCTTCCACAGTTAGCTGATTGATACTTTCATTTGTTTTTCAAACAGACTGACAACCCTGGAGTCTACTGGCACCACTACCATACCCACAGATATATGAAAGACTGTGGTCAGAACCTGCTGACATCACTGGTACATGACTGTGTTATCTTGATCAGGACACTGTAGTGATATGCATCACTGTATATACACAAGGGGTTAATCTAAATACACCACAACTAAGCAACCACTAGAGGGAGCACCAGAGATGGATATAATAGACAAGACAGGAAGTCAGACACACACTTCACAGGAATAGCAGCTTGTGAGCAGGACACAGACAGGCAGTTCAGATGTAACACCGTATAAGCGCTGGAGTGAGAACGAACTCCTACAAATAAAGCACCTACTTCAACTGTAAGACTATGAGCTTTATTCAGACACAAGGAATAATACAGACCCCACCAGCTTGGGAAGGTGTCCGAGCTGCCTGCAATTTAAAGCACAGTCAATGTGGGAAGATTGTGGATAAATTTCCGGCTCCATTCTAAATACTCTACACCTGAGTTATACTGCATGTGAGAGGGTTAATGTTCACCCAATGAGTTTAGT
Source organism: Scyliorhinus canicula (assembly GCF_902713615.1). Classification (NCBI taxonomy): domain Eukaryota; kingdom Metazoa; phylum Chordata; class Chondrichthyes; order Carcharhiniformes; family Scyliorhinidae; genus Scyliorhinus; species Scyliorhinus canicula. The sequence continues at coordinate 171,359,500 of NC_052148.1, read as the reverse complement.
GTAGGTGTGCTCAGTTATCTTAGTTTTAAGGAAAATCACTCACTAGCTCCCTGTGATAACCGTATTTTGTGGAACTAGTTGTTCCGAAGAAGCATAATATGTGTAATTGTTTTAGATCTAAGGCATTATGGACCTGAAGAGCTATGGCGCTTCTAGCACTCCTACCATACGTCTCTGAGAAGTGCAGTTTAAGGCTTGGTATTCGCGAGCCCCAACTTCATCACCAATTCTTGAGATGCTCTGTTTCCCTAAGCCAGGGAGGAGTAGTTAAAAGAGGGGTCTCTCTTATGGGTCACTTTATTTAAGAGGTCACTGGTGAGGACCTCTTCAATTAGGGGGTCTCTGGTGGGGCGCTCTTTAGTTAGGGACCTCTGGTGAGGGCGCGGTGGGGTGGTCTGGTGGGGATTGGGTTAGCAGATCTTGCATTATGGGGGGAGGGTTGTCCTCCAATGGACTTTGCGCGCAACTCCCTTTAAGATTTACCCCTCAGCCCACTGCAAGGTTCATCACATAGGGCTAAGCTTGTCAAGACCTGCACAGATTCCCACCCACGTGATTCTCGGCCCAGAGAATCACGAGGGCCCAGTGAATATGATGCCTGGCCTGTTAATAGGATGCAAATGGTTCTTAATGGCCATTTACATCCACCCTCTGATATGAGATCCAAACCTCGGCCCTGGCTCCAGTGGGAGACCAGAGGGCCGGTTTCTGCCTGGTGTTGCTTTCTCCGTTGTCCGCATCTGTGTTCCTGATGCAGCAGAGAATCCAGCCCATTGTGAATAATTGTGGCCCCAGCATGGATCCTTGTGGCACTTCGCTAGTCCTGAAAAAGCTCCTATTATCCCACCTCTCTGTCTTCTTTCAGTTAGCCTAGCCTCTATCCATGCTAATATACTACTCCCAACACCATGGGCTCTTATCTTATTAAGTAGCTTTTTGTGCGGTACCTTATCGAACGCTTTTTGGAAATCCAAGTATATTTCATCTACTGCTTCCCCTTCATCTATCCTGCTTGTTACCACCTCTAACAATACAAATAAATTTGTCAGGCATGATTTTCCCTTCATGAAGCCATATTGACTCTGCTTGTTTATTTCATGCATTTCTAAATGCTCTACTATTACATCCTTTATAATTGACTCTTAACGTTTTCCCAATGACAAAAGTTAAGCTACCTGGCAGCATGGTAGAATAGTGGTTTGCACTATGGCTTCACAGCGCCAAGGTCCCAGGTTCGATTCCCGGCTTGGGTCGCTGTCTGTGCGGAGTCTGCATGTTCTCCCCCTGTCTGCGTGGGTTTCCTCCGGGTGCTCTGGTTTCCTCCCACAAATCCCGAAAGACGTGCTGTTAGGTGAATTGGACATTCTGAATTCTCCCTCTATGTACCCAAACAGGCGCCGGAGTATGGCGACTAGGGCCTTTGCACAGTAACTTCATTGTAGTGTTTATATAAGCCAACTTGTGACAAAGATTATTATTATTATATAATTACTTATTATAAACCTCAAAGAATTGAGGCAGTAATTTGCTTTTATATTATTATAGTTGCTTGTTTTTCTCCCCCACCTTTTTTTAATAAGGGTGTTTCAATAGCAGTTTTCCAATCCTCTGGGACTTTTCAGAATTTAAGGATTCTTGGAAGATTACTACCAGTGCATCCACTACCTCTGTATCGACATTCTTTAATATTCTGCAATGCAACCCATCTGGTCCAGGGGACTTATCGGCATTTAACACCGTTAGTTTCCCTAGTACTTTTTCCCAGTGATTGTTGTTGTATTTATTCCCATCCCCCCCCCCCTCAACGTGTGCGCCTTGATTATTTTTTGAATGTTATCAGTGTGTTCCACCGTGAAGACTGATGCAAAGTATTTGTTCAACTCCTCTGCCATTTCCTGGTTCCCCATTATTATTTCCCCAATCTCACACATTCACTTTGGCCTCTCCCTTCCCTTTTATATATTTAAATAAACTCTTGCTGCCCATCTTTATATTATTTGATGGTTTACCCTCATAGTTTAAATTCTGCTCCTTTTTTTGGGTCAGTTTTTAAAACTTTCCCAATGCACTAGCTTACCACTAATCTTTGCCACATTAAATATGTTTTTTCTTTCAGTGTAATGCTAATTACCCTTATTTAAGTGCAGCACAGTTGTTTCTGACCCAAGTTTCTAACTCTCAAATTGAATGGTAATTTCTACCATGTTATGGTCACTGTTTCCGAGAGGATGTTTTACTCTGAGATTGTTTATTAAACCTACCTCACTACACATTACCAAATCCAAAATCACCTGATCCCTGGTTGGATCCACAATGTATTGTTCTAGGAAACTGTCCCGAATGCACTCAATTAATGTTTCCTCATGCCTACCTCTGCCAATTTGAATTTCCCAATCTACATGAAGATTAAAGTCAACCATGATTAAAGTACTGCCTTTTTCCATGCCTTTATTATCTCCTGATTTATTCTCCGTCCTACAATATAGCTACTGTATGGGGGCCTGTAGACGACTCCAACCAGCCTTCTTCTCCCTGTTATTTCTTACCTGTACCCATATGGAGCCTACATCTCCAATCCAAGGTCACGTCTTGCTGTTGTACTTATTCCATCTCGTACTAACAAAGCTACCCCACCACCCTTTCCTTCTTGCCTGTACTTGTGAAAAGTCACATACCCTAAATAGTTAGTTCCCAGTTTTGATTCCCTGTAACTGTGTCCCTGTTATAGCTATAAGATCATACACATTAACCTCAAATTTGTGTAATTAATACATTTACTTTGTGTGAATGCTAATTTGGCTTTGTTACCATTTTTCCCTTTTTGACCCTATTGTTTCTGTTTTTACATTCTGTCCATTCCTTTCAAACTCAGGGTATTATTACCTAAATAGGTGGCTTTTAATGCTGTCATATACTTTTGTTTTGTAAGCCTACATATACCTTTTGCTGAACCACCCATCTCTATTTAGTTTAAAGCCCTCCCTACTTCCCTAGTTGCACGAACACTGATCCCAGCACAGTTCAGATGTAGGCCATCCCAATGGTCCAGCCCCCACTTGCCCCCGTACTGATGCCAGTGCCCCACAAACCAAAAACCACTTCTCCTATACCATTCTTTGAACCACGTATTCATCTCTCTAATTTTATGTATCCTACGTCAATTTACATATGGCTCAGGTAATAATCCAGAGATTACAACCTTGGAGATTCAGTTATTTAATTTTGTGCCTAGCTCCTCAAACTCTCTATGGAGAACCCCTTTCCTCATTATACCTGTTATTGGCATCTTCATAGACCATGACAATGGGATCCACCCTCCCACTGGAAGATGCTCTCCAGTCCGGAGCAGATGTCCCGAACCTTGGCACCAGGCAGGCAACACAGCCGTCAGGATTCTCGATCCTGACTACAGAGAACAGTGTTATTCCCCTAACTATACTATCCCCAACTACGACTACATTTCTATTTCCTCCCCCCACTTGAGTAGCTCCCAATACCACAGTGCTATGGTCAGCTTGCTCATCTTCCCGACAGTCCCCGCTCTCGTACACACAGGAAGCAAAAATATCAAACCTGTTGGACAAGGCTGAGACTCCTGCAGTGCTCTCTCTTGGATCCCTCTACCTGCCAACTTGCAGTCACACCCTCCTGTCCCTGGCCACTGAGTGAACTCAAGGCAGTTAATCTAAGGGGTGTGATTGCTTCCTGAAGCACAGCGTCCATATAACTCTACCCCTCCCTGGAGTGTCACAATATCTGATGCTCAGACTCCAGCTCATCAAATCTCAAAGTTCCTTAAGCAACCAGCATTTGCTAGTGATGTGGTCACTGTGAACCACAATGGGGGTCCATCGGCTCCCACTTGCTGCACAACACAACACCTGGTCCTCCATCCCTATTTTATTGAATTAGATTTTCAATTTGTTTCTTTATTTCTCACACTAACTTTTTCTACCTAGCCTTCAATCTCAAAGCAAGTCCAGTCCTTGGTGAAACTTTTTGTATTGGCATCTCCAATTTTTAATATTTGGAAGCAGTTACCCCGTTGCTCCATTTTGAATAATTAGTCACAGCCCTCACCCCTCATGTAACTTGTTCTTTTATGACAATTTGGCAGTACTTCAGCTTGATCCAGCTCAAGGTAGTGTTTAGGGCGCATCTCACCAAGGCCAGAATGAGTCAATTTTTTGCGAGAGTTGAAGCCAGGTAGGGGCGGTGTTCAAGAGGGTCTGCAAACCATGTGCAGATGTTCTGGTCCAGTCCCAAATTGGTGAGTTTTTGGGTGTCTTTCTTCAGCACCATATTGGCAATCCTAAATGATGATTTAGAGACCTGTCCGTTAGCAGCTGTATTTGGGATGTCATACCAGCCGGAGCTGAGGATGGGTGTGGGGGCGGATGCTCTGGCATTCACCTTGTTGATCGCTCAGACGCGAATTTTGCTAAGCTGGGGACATGCGATTCCAACCTAGTGCCTCAGTGTGACTGGGTGACTTGATGGGAGTTTTTGCACCTCGAGAAGGTCAAGTTTACACTGAGGGGTTGATTGAAGGGTTCTACTGTAGATGAATTCATTTTGCGCTTAAAGGAATTGGTCACTGTTAGCTGTTGGGGGCGGGGGAAGGGAGGACAAGGTGAGGGGTGGTTATATTTCTGTTACTGGGATTACTGTTTTGTTTTGTAAATTTTTTATATAAAAAGTTAAAAGGCCAATAGAAATACTGTATATATATATTTTAATTGGTAGCACTTTGAAAGCTGCCTAATTGGAATTTGTGACTCCCTGTCAAGTGTCTCACAGTACACAGGCCAAACTTCTACTGAATCTGTAGCCCATTCAAATTAGGCGGAAGGTCCTATGCCTCAAACTTTGTGCTAGAGATCCAGGTGCGACCACTGCAAACTCAATTTTGCCACTTCAGGGCAAGAGGATATGTATTCCAATACCGCTGGGGTATTCCTTAAGAATTAATCTTTGTTTGGTCACTAGTCTTGACAAAATAACTGCAGCTTCAGGTTTTGATTCCTTCTCACCCTCCAGTACCAATACGTTATTGACACTGGGATTTGTCTCACAGCTTACCTCACTGCATTTATTGAGAGCTCGGTGATGACGGAGGTGGGAAAATGAAATATAGCTACATCGTAATCAAATGCAAAACTTGTTCCCATAGTTTCCCATTGTCATGAAGCCTGACAAAATGAATGATGAGCCTTCTTCTCATTCTGTCTTTCATGAGGTATATTATTACCACTCACTCTTCGACCGAAATGTGTTGGAAAATTACCAACATACATAATCCATTTAGAAGAAAGAATTACTTTCCTCTGAGGAATGCAGGAGTAAAAATGAGGACATAAAAGCAGATATTCTTGCAAGGATTTTCAAAGGGCAACAGAGTTGTGACCCGGCGCAGGTGGGCTTTGATAATCTCCGTCCTGGTGGTAGTCAACTGATCCCGTTTTCTCCAGGGCATTTTTAAATTTTGAAAGGGTTGTCCAGGGCTTTTTATTGAGGCATTTACATATATATATCAAACACAACCATAAAAAAGCAAGCAAACAGGAATACAAATAACTAAAGAAAATAAATATCTAACAACCCACCATCCCGTCTCCCGCTCTCCACCCTCCACGTCCTTTTTAACACCCCCCCCCCCCCCCCCCCCCCAACTGCTGACCTTCAGGCAAACCCCTCCACAGACCTTCTCAAGGTAAACTTTATCTTCTCCAGCCTGAGGAACTCTGCCAGGTCACTCACTCAAACTCCCAGTTTCGGCGGCCCCGAGTCATAGATACATTCTCCCAGACAGGGAGAAATCGTAAGGCTGGCGTCAAATCCGGGCGGGTTTGACGCCAGCCTCCGTCCCCCCCGACCGGGAACCGATTCTGGTCCCCGGTCGGGGCTAGTATGCCGCGGCCGTGAACACCTGCATCGCGGGCTTAACGAATTTGCGCCGGCTGACACGTCACATGACGTCAGCCGCGCATGCGCAGATTGGAAGACTCCAACCCGCGCATGCGCGGATGACGTCATCGCGCATTTGCGCGAAACCCGCGCATGCGCGGGCCGGGATGCCCCTCAGCCACCCCGCGAAGTGATACAGCGGGGCGGCGGAAGGACAAAGAGTGCGCGGGAATCGGACCCGCTGCCCGCGATCGGTGCCCACCGATCGCGGGCCCATGGCACCCTTGGCACGGCCGTGGTACTGCCGTGCCAATCGGTGCCATGGTTTTCAAAATCGGGACTTTACGGCCGTTTTTACGAACGGCCAGACCAGGTGTGTTTGCCGTTCGTAAAAACAGCCGTAAAGGGCTTGGACTTCGGCCCATCGGCCAGCTGAGAATCGCTGCTCGCCGTAAAAAAACGGCGGCAGCGATTCGTGTCGGGAGTCGGGCGTGGGGGGGGGGGAGAATAGCGGGAGGGCGTCAGACTAGCGTGGCCGTAAAAATTTACGAACCCCGCTATTCTCCGCACCGTCGTGAGAATTTACATAGAATTTACAGTGCAGAAGGAGGCCATTCGGCCCATCGAGTCTGCACCGGCTCCTGGAAAGAGGAGTTACCCAAGGTTAACACCTCCACCCTATCCCCATAACCCAGTAACCCCACCCAACACTAAGGGCAATTTTGGACACTAAGGGCAATTTATCATGGCCAATCCACCTAACCTGCACATCTTTGGACTGTGGGAGGAAACCGGAGCACCCGGAGGAAACCCACCCACACACGGGGAGGATGTGCAGACTCCGCACAGACAGTGACCTAAGCCAGAATCGAACCTGGGACCCTGGAGCTGTGAAGCAATTGTGCTATCCACAAGGCTACCGTCCTGCCATTCCAGTAAGATCTGTCTCTGGGCTACCAGGGAGGCAAAGGCCAGGACATTGGCCTCTCTCGCCCCCAGGTCTTCTGACACTCCAAAGATTTCCACTTCTGGGTTCGGGACCACCTTCACTCCCAAGGCCTCTGACATAACATTGGCGAACCTCCGCTAGAACCCCTCCAGCTTCGGACAGGCCCAAAGCATGTGGTCATGGTTCGCAGGCTCCCCTGCGCAGTGCCCACGCCTACCCTTCACCCATTCAAAAAACCTGCTCATTCTGGTCACAGTCATATGTGCCCTGTGAACCACCTTGAACTGAATAAGGCGAAGCTTCGCACATGAGGAGGATGCATTCACCTTCCTCAGAGCCTCCTCCCACAACCCAGACTCCCAACTCCCTCCCCAGCTCTTCCTCCCATTTACGTTTCACTACCCCGATCAGGGCTTCCTCCCCCCCCCCCCCCCCGTTTGTGACAGGTGGGGAAAGGTCATCACCTGCTTCCAAAAATCCCTCACCTGCAAATACTGGAACCCATTCCCGATGGGCAGCTCAAATTCCTCCACCAACCCCTCCAAGCACGAAAGGCTCCCCCCAATGAATAGGTCCCCAAAGCGCTCAATCCCTGCCCCGTTGCCACCCCCAAATCCCCTCATCCAGCACCCCCAGCATTTGGGATAACGATCAGGAGAATCTGGAGTGCAAATAAGAAACTCGGGAGAACCGTTACCTTCACCAATTGCACCCGTCCCACCAACGACAGTGGGAGCATACCCATCTCTTGAAATGCCCTTTCATTTGCGCCACCAACTGAGCCAAATTCAGCTTGTGCAGCTGCTCCCATACCCGCGCCACCTGAATGCCCAAATACCTGAAGTTTGCCCCCACTACTCTAAACGGCAAATCCCCCAACCTCCTCCCCTGCCCCCTCGCTTGGATCGGAGAAACCTCAGTTTCAATTTGTACCCCGAGAACCAGCCGAATTCCTCCAATGTACCCATAACCCCCCCAATACCTTCCAAAGGGTTCAGTATAAAGAGCAATAGATCGAATCACATACAGCGAGACCCTATGGATCCACTGCCCCCCCCTAAACACACACTAGCTCCTGCCAATCCCTTGATGCTCTAAGCGCCATCGCCAGTGGCTCTATCACCAAGGCAAAGAGCAATGGAGAGAGTGGGCACCCCTGTCACGTCCCACGATGCAACCTGAAATACTCCAAAATCACCCAGTTCGCCCGCACACTCGCTGCCGGCGCCCGGTACAATAGCCGGACCCAATCCACAAATCCCTGCCCGAACCCAAACCGCCCCAACACCTCCCGCAAATTGTCCCACTCTATCCGGTTGAAGGCCTCTCAGCATCCATGGCAATGCCACAATCACATTTCGTCCCACCGGGGACATATTATAATATTTAACATACACCTAATATTAGCCAACAGATGCCTCTCCTTTACAACCCCGTCTGATCTTCCCCTATCACCCCTGGCATACCATCTTAAATCCGTGAGGCCAAGATTTTGGCCATCAACTTAGCGTCAACATTTAGCAATGAAATTGGCCGGTGGGACCCACACTACTCCGGGTCCTTGTGCTTGGCCTTCGCCGCCTGCATCGCACCTATACCCTCCAACTTCTCCACCAGCCCAATGGGGGCTCCCAGTCCCTCTCCCAGGTCTTCCTCCACCTTGGGAATTCCAACCCGTTTAAGAAATGCCTCATTCCCTCCAACCCAGCCGGGGGTTCTAAATCATAAAGCCTCTTGTAAAAGTCCTCAAATACCCCATTCACCCCCACCGAGTCTAAGACAGCGTTCCCTCTCCTATCCTTCACCGTTCTTATCTCCCTCGCCGCCTCCTGCCTCCTCAATTGATGTGCCAATATCCTACCCGTCTTTTCCCCATATTCATAGATGTTCACCATCATCAACCCCCCTCATATCGTACTTCAAATGTCCCTTCCCTGTCAGCAGTACCCCCCCTCCACACAGAGCAACAATCCCAACCCCGATCAACATACTAACCACCTGTTCACCCCCCCACTGCACCCGCTTGAACTAGCCCGCCTAGTAGCCCCCTGCCCATGGAGCCTGGCATCCTAACCCCCGATAGATTCCCCTTCCCCACCGTTCATACAGTGCCTTGGTGCAAACAGCAATAACAACAAACAAAGGAGAAAAAGAGGAACAAAAGAAAATAACCCTCAGAGGAAAACAGAATCCAATGCACTCACCCAACTCGGCCCTCCCCCATCCCATCAAAATAGCACTGAGTGCAGCAACAAACCAAGATCACAAAGAAGGTTCCCTCCAGAACCCCTCCCTCCCACAACTGGCCGGGAGACAAGCAAGTTACAGCCATAACATCCCAACAAGGACAAACAGCCCCCCCAAGGGAAAAAAGAAAACGCCCCAAACCCCGAACTCCCCGAAAAGGAGGACCTCCCCAAACAGCTCCTCCAAAGTTCAATGTCCACCTCCTCCTGACAGTCCATTGTCTCTCGCAAATTCCATCGCTTCCTCCGGTGTCCCAAAATAATATTCCCGACCATTGTAGGTCACCCAGAGGCGGGCCAGGTGCAGCATCCCAAACTTCACCACCTTCTTAAAGAGTGCAGCCTTCACTCGATTAAACTCTCCTCTTGGCCAGCTCCACACCCAGGTACTGGTACACACGAAGCTAGTTACCCTCCCTGGTACATTGCCTCGTCTGCTTCGCCCATTTCAAGATACTTTCTTTATCAAGGAACCCGCAGCAACTGCACCACCATCACCCTCGGCGGCTCGTCATCAGCGTCCTGTGTGCCCGATCCACCTCCAGGGGCCGTTCGAAGGCCTCCTCCCCCAGCAACATTTCCAGCATTTTGGTGACATAAGAGCCGGCGTCCGCTCCCTCAATGCCCTCTGGCAACCCCACACTCCTCAAATTTTGTCTCAGGGAGCGGTTCTCAAGATCATCCACCATCTTCTGAAGCCACTTCTGGGTATCTCTCAACACTCCTATTTTAGCCACCAATGAAGTGAGCTGCTCCTCATGCTCCCCCACCGTCTCCTTCACCTTATGGTCGCCAGACTTTGGGTCTCCAACCTCAGCTCCACACGGTCGATCCCCACCTTCAGCGGGTCTACCATCTTCACCGGGTCCTCCAGAGACTCCTTTCTCTGCTGGCTGAACTTCTCAGTCAATAAGTCCACCAGCTGCTCCATTGACCATTGAGAAGGTAGGGCTGACCGCTTGCCTTCAGCCATCTTTCCCTGTGTCGCAGGAAAGTTTTCTTCCTCCAACAGCTCCTTTCGCCTAAAACCACTTCTGGTCCACGAATTCATCCACCGGTGGAATATACTTTTCCTCCACAACTCCTGCACCTTTTTCCATCAAAACATCCGCCCATTAATTGGAAAAAAGGACAACAAAAAAACGCCACAAGCGGGAGCTGCCAAATGTGCGACCACTCACACCATGGCCGCCACTGGAAGTCCATGGGGAGCATGATTGCCACCAATTAATTACCCATAAGCTCCTTAAGGAGCCTCATTAAGGAGATTGATCAGAACAGAATGAAATTTTCAATTTCTTTTTCCAGCGAACCCAAGAAACCTTTGCAAAGCTGTTGGGTTCACTGAAGGATTCAAATCAATTTGTTTGGGGATATTTCTGAGAGGAATCTGTGGCACCAACTAGCTCCAGCATGAGTGCCTGCCCTTATCTCTTCATGCAAAGCCACTGTCTGCCTCGTTTGACTTCCTGACCTTCCGAGGAGCTGCCTGTTCAAATCAGCAAGGTGGCAGAAGCCCTCAACATGACTGCTCCCAGCCTTTGTCAATGGCGACAGGCAGGCAGCTCCTGCCTCCTGGAGATAATAGGTACATTCTCTATTTGCCATCCCCATTCTCTATTGGTCCAAGGGAATCCATTCAATTTCCTAGCACACTAATAGTATTTGAGTAAATAAAAGCAGAGTCGGTACGGCACGAAAGGAGGTGAACTATGCCGCAATTCATTAGCTGTTCAGAAAGTTAGATCATCAATAGAGGAGGGAGCACTCTTCCTACTTGCACATAGTTTTCAAAATTCGTTTTCAAGCTGTGTGAAATCTCAAGATTACAAATCCGAGATCCTAATTTGTTTAAAAGGTCAATGCTAGCCTCCAGACTGTATAGCTGTGAATAGAGCTTTTCTGTAATAAATGCATAACTGCTTTCTGACTCAATAAAGTAGACCTTGCTTTTATGGTAGACAGGTCAGTGGAAATAAAATGGAGAGATGTATTACAGGCTAATGGCTCACTATCACACATTTTACACAATTACACAAAGCCAAGAGCTGCCTGGTATGTCAGAGATACCGCAAGGGATAATTCGCATCTTGTCTCAGTGGTGAAAAGTGTCCCAAAATAACAGACTGAGCAAGGAAATGATAGTACATCAGGGAAACCGTGACATTCATCCAGGTTTCACAGTCAGAGCCAAAATGATGTTGCTTGCCACTGATCGCAATGAGAACTGCCCCAGTCATCTCTGCATGAATTTCCCCTTTCCCAATGTTAAGGTGATTCTGGAGCTAAGCCAAGGGAATCTGTCCAGCAACAGTCATGTGATCAAGTCAGGTATGTATTAGGGGCTGGTTTAGCTCACCAGGTTAAATCGCTGGCTTTTAAAGCAGACCAAGCAGGCCAGCAGCACGGTTCGATTCCCGTACCAGCCTCCCCGGACAGGCGCCGGAATGTGGCGACTAGGGGCTTTTCACAGTAACTTCATTGAAGCCTACTCGTGACAATAAGCGATTTTCATTCATTTCATTTCATACTGAAATATTCCCGCAGAGAGCAAACCGAGAAATAAAGTGCACTGAATATCCTTCACTTTTTAGAGAGTGAAATAAATGATTGGACGAAACATATGGGATTAAAGTAGAAGCTGAAATATCACAAACAAACATCAAAAACTATTTTAAAAGGAGCCTTTTTTATAATTGACAGTTTTGACATTCCACCAGCGTAAAATTAGTTGGAAAAGAGTATGGGCGCGATTTAATGGGACATAAACAGGGTCCTGTTTTGGGTGAGTTTAGCATGGTGCAGCGCCGAGAACGACGTCTCTAATTAACGGCACTTTGCCGGGTTTTTTGGCCCTGACGAGGAACACCTCACTAGACCGCACTTACAATCATTTCCTGCACTGACGAGTTGGATCATAGAAACACAGAAAATAGAAGCAAGAGGAGGCCATTCGGCCCATCGAGCCTGCTCCAACATTCATTATGATGATGACTGAATACATCTCCCAGCATACAAACAGAAACTGAAGCAGGAGAATCCAGTTAAGAAGGTTGTGGAGTACTGGTCCGAGGCAACTGAAGAGCTCCTACGTGACTGTTTGGAGTCAGTGGACTGGTCCATATTTAAGAACTCAGCGACCAACCTAAACAAGCATGCCATCACCATCACAGACTTCATCAGCAAGTGTGTAGAAGTCTGCATGCCAAAGAAGGTAGTATGTACGTTCCCCAACCGGAAACCATGGTTTAATCGGGACTCCTTGAAGGCCAGATCTGAAGCGTTCAAGACAGGCGACCCTGACTTGTAGAGGAAATCCAGGTACGACCTACACAAAGTCACCTGGAATTCCAAGAGACAATATCAGACTGAGCTAGAGTCACAGTCAAATGACTGGAGGGCCCCTCCAGAGCGGTCCAGGCACCTGAAGCGCACCTTCAGCGCCCCGAAGCAACTCTCGACCACACCCCTTGTCGCACGATGGGCATCATTGTAGAGGTTTTCCGCATCACTCTGTGGCCTCCGTATAGACGTCATTAGCCATGACCGCAACAGGTAACCCCTGTCGCCCAGCAACCAGCCCCGCAGTGGGGGGGGGTGGGGCTGTCCCTCGAACATGCCGGGGATCAGAGATTGTGCCAGTATGAATGAGTCATGCACACTGCCTGGGTACCAGGCGCAGACATCCAGGATCCTCATATGATGGCCACAGACCACCTGAACGTTCATGGAATGGAAGCCCTTCCTGCTAGTGTACAGCGGCCTGTAATCCGCAGGTGGCTGTAGGGCGACGTGCACCCCATCGATGACCCCCTGGACCTGGAGCATCCCGGCATCGGCAGCAAACCCCGGGCATCCTGGTGGGTGTGGTCCACAGGGAACTAGATTTGGCAGTCCGCCAGTGCATACAGGGCATCCATTGCGGCACGAATGCACCTGTGCGCCGATCTTGGGGAGATGCCGACAGGTCTCCACTTGGCGGCTGGAAAGACCCCGTGGCATAAAAGTTCAGGGCGACCATCACGTTGACGGCCACCGGTAGCAGATGTCCTCCCCCACTCCCACGCGGTGCCAGGTGTGCCATCATGTGGCAGATGTGACTGACAGTCTCCTGGCTCATCCACTGTCTCCTCCTGCATGCCCGGTCCGGGAGTTCCTCAAAGACCACACGGGGCCACATCCGGCGCCTCCTTGGCACCACCACCACCTCCTCCTCCTCCTCCTGTTCCTCCTCCTCCTCGCCCCATTCCTCATCCTCCTCCAGCCTGAGCAGCTGCCACCTGCCCCTCTGCAGCCCGCTCTTCTGCTGCAGCCTCCGCCTCCTCCTGCGCCACCTTCGCTGGCACTGCCACAGGGCAGTGGCCCCAACCACGGTGGCCAACATCGCTGGTTGGTTACCAAACATGATACTCTGCAGGGGGTGAGGGGAGAAAATGTTATCATGGCACATACCCGTGCACAACCAGGTGCAATGGGCTACATGGACGCCCCGGCTGGCACCGCGCGCTCCAGCCACGCCTGCCCCCCCATCCCCGCAATGTCAGTGTGGCTCCTGGCGCCCTTCCCTGCTGCCAGGGTCACAGTTTCATGGCATTGCCCTCACTGGGGTCTGCCGTCGGTGTGGCCCTGGGTGTTCCCCCCGGTGGGTGTTGCCGGTTGAATGGGATTGCCGGGCAGGGGGGCGGCACCCACCCATACGGCTGTTAAGCCTTTGTTCACCCAGCGCCAGGGGTCGGTGGCTAACAAGATGGCCGCCGTAATGGGGTTCGGTGCGTGGGCACCACCCTGTCATGTTGGGAGCTCCTCAGCTGCTCGGCCTGTTCCCTTCTCCTCCCCTCCCCAGCCTTGGCAGGGTGCCCCCCCCCCCCACCCCCCTCTTAAATATTTAAATCTATTCAAATGCATGGTAACCATGGGCAGCACGGTTAGCACAATTGCTTCACAGCTCCAGGGTCCCAGGCGGATTTCCGGCGGAGTCTGTACGTTCTCCCTGTGTCTGCGTGGGTTTACTTCGGATGCTCCGGTTTCCTCCCACAGTCCAAAGATGTACAGGTTAGGTGGATTGGCCATGCTAAATTACCCTTAGTGTTGGTTGAGTGGGGTTACTGGGTTATGGGGATAGGGTGGTGTGGGCTTGGGTAGGGTGCTCTTTCCAAGAGCATGTGCAGACTCGATGGGACGAATGGCCTCCTTCTGCACTGTAAATTCTATGATTCTATATCAACGGGGAGGGCCCGGGATCATTAAGTTCTGGGTTTTCACTGGCCCATATCCCGTTATGGCCTTCTTGCAAGAGTTAGCATCCATAACAGGATTTGTGTGCGTTGTAAACATGAAGGAAAAATCACGTCCATGATAGGTTGGCCCTGCAGCACTTGCATATTGTCGTTAGAATGCTGCGTGCACTTACTCTACATTATTGTATTATCATGCTATACCATTAATGTCTAGAGGTTTGCTCAGTATTGAATAAGGTCCTATCTCCTTTTCAATTGGCCCGACGCTCATATTACTCTGCCCCAGTCAAGAATTTGCCTTTTATAAATGTTCAGTAAATCTGAATTAAGTGTGCTAGGTGACACCTTAATCCATAAACTCACCACTTTACATGTGAAGTACTTTTAATCAGATGATCAACAATACCAATATGAAGATTAATCGTTTTCCAGTTAAATTAGAATGGATTTAGCCGAATAAAGTTAAATTTGAAGTATCACTGTTAAATGTAGGCCAGCAAACACTCTTCCCTGAAAAGGCAAAAAATAGGCATCAACTAATAATAGAATAAAGAGCACACCTTAAATTGACTTAGAAATGCTTCCAGTCTCCTGCTGTAACTCTGGTGGAACCCTCAGGAAAACAACAAGCTCTAGTTACGTCAGAGTCTCCATTATTTTCAAGAATTTCAGGTTGCTTTCTAAAAGACGAAAGCTCTGTCTAACAACAACTTGCATTTAGAAAGTTTTTGCTATCGTTAAACATCCTAAGGTGTTCCACAGAAGTATTATCAAAGATAACCTGACACCGACCCATTTGGCAAAATATTAGGATAAATGCTCAAGTTTGGTCAAAGAGATTGGTTTCAAGAATTGTCTTGAAGGAGAAAGGCAGGGTAGTGAGGAAGGGAGATTTAGAGAGGGATTTCCAACATTGAGAGTCTTGGCATCTGCAAGCACAGCTATTAATGATGGAGCAATCAAAATGGGGGATGCACAAGAAGCCAGAAGTGGAGGAGCGCAGAGATCTTAGAGGACTGCAACGCTTCAGGAGTTTACGGAGGTAGGGAGGGTCGAAGCCATCGAAAGATTTGGGGCAAGATTCTCCATTTCTTGATGCTGATTTTGAATTCAGCGATCGGGCGGAGAATCCCTTATTACGATGGAATCGGGGGAGGCGCCTGTTTAAGCAGGTTTTGCATGCTCCGTCCCATCCGAAACATCGTTATCACGGCGAGTACCGCCCGCTGTTGGGATTGCCTCAGGACGTCACCTGAAGGCCCTCCCCCGATGCTCTGCCCCCAATTGGCCGAGTTCACGAACCCGGCGCGGCGGCTGCGGACTGTGTCCAGTGCCGCCACAATCGGGCGGGACCCGTTCTGCTGGCCAGGGGGGCTTTCATAAGGGCTGGAGGGACTGGTGGTAGGTGGCCAGGTGGTGGCAAGGGGGTGTCAAGGGGGGTCGGGTCCACGCATGGCCAGTGCCATGTTGAATGGCGCGACCGCTGCAGGTGCAAGTGCGGCCATGGACCCGGCAACTCTCCGGCCAATTATTTTGTGGAGGCCGGGTATTTTACGTGGCTCGGCTGCTAGTCCCTCACCAGCCGCAGCATCGGTGAGGGGGCGCCGTCGATTTTTTTCCATGTAAATCGCCACGAATCCTCCGCAATTTGCCTCAGAATCGGAGAATCTGGCCCTTGAAGTTTTAAGACTGAGGCATTACTGCCATGGGAGCCAATGTAGGCCAGCAAATACATCTTCCCTGAAAGGCAAAAAATAGCAAGGGGCAGAGGCAGGCTGAGAATTCTCAAACCTGGGAGTTGCTAACCATTTTGACTCATTCAAGAGCCAGCAGAACTCTGGACAATGGACTAACCAGTGAGGCCAGATGCAGCAGCCTCCACCGGATCAATCTGGATTACACCAGGGGAGCTCAGACTAGTAAAACAGACAGAAGCTTCAAAGAACTCTTCAGGCAATTTAGGAAAAAAATGTTTCTAGATTGACCTCCATACTCAAAGAGCCTAATGATGCACTATCAATTACCACAAAGACGAGAGTAGTGGAATAATCGAGGCTTTATTGAGCAAAGATGTTGTGCCTCCTGTAGTGGGAACCAGAATGGCTGCAGCACCGGCGAGCACATTTATACACCGCCTACTCGGCGGAGCCAGCAGGCAGGGATTTACCCATGTACCTCTACTATACGGGCTGTGCCGTAATACATGTAATATACTACTAGTGATGACTACCACATTCACCCCCTGTTAAAAAAAGAGTCCGCGGGAGTGGTGGAAAACATCACAAGTTAAGTCTGTCGGGCGTCTTGGCCCTCCTCTGTGATCGCCTCAGTCCTGGTGGTGAAGTGCGTGCCGACAATTCTACGGACACGTGCTTGTAGGATTAGAATAGCGGTTTTAATATACTCACAACAGAGCCAGCCTATTAGCCATTGAACTTTCGGTGAACTGGCCGGCTGACCATGTGGCACTGACTGACCTTTATACAGCTGCTTCCGGGGGAGGAGTCCTGGGCAGAGCCAAGGGACAAGCCCCGTACAACTCAAGCATTCCCAGAGCTACTCCCCCTGGAGGACAGGTAGTGCAACTGCACTTACAATATAGACACATGTATATGCAGATTATAATCCAGTATGAATCACATTCACCACAGGCGTACTGCGGGTTTGCATGTAGGAGGTGGACTTTTTCAACCAAGGGGTCCGACTTATGGGTCCGCACATGCTTCCGAAGGAGGACGGCTCCAGGAACCGTCAGCCACGTTGGGAGCGAGACCCCGGAGGTGGACTTCCTGGGGAAGGCAAACACACGTTCGTGAGGTGTCTCGTTAGTCACGGTGCAGAGGAACGATCGGATGGAAAGGAGTGTGTCGGGGAGGACCTCCTGCCAGCGGGAGACTGGGAGATTTTTAGACCACAGGGCCAGCAGGATGGCTTTGTAGACCGTCCTGGTCTCCCTCTCCATCTACCCGTTTTCCCGGGGGTTGTAGCTGGTCGTCCTGCTCAAGGCAATGCCCTTGCTCAGCGGGAACTGATGCAGCTCATCGCTCATAAATGAGGATCCCCGATCGCTGTGGATGAAAGTGAGGAAACCGAACAGAGTGAAGATGCTGTGGAGGGCTATAATGACCATGGCAGAAGTCATATCGGAGCATGGGATGGTGAAAGGGAACCGGGAGTACTCGTCAATCACGTTCAGAAATTACGTGTTGCAGTTGATGGAGGGGAGGGGCCCTTTGAAGTCCATGATGAGACGCTCAAAGGGACGGGTGCGCTCGATCTGGCTGGTAGAAGTGCGGCTTGCACTCTGCGCAGACCTGGTAGTCTCTGGTGATGGTACTGACCTCCTCAATGGAGTAGGGCAGGTTGTGGACCTTGATGAAATGGAAGAACCGGGTGACCCCCTGGGTGGCAGAGGTCATAGTGGAGAGCCCGGAGTCGGTCCACTTGTGCGCTGGCAAATGTACCGTGGGATAAGGCATCAGGGGGCTCACTGAGCTTCTCCAGGCGATACAAGATCTCATAGTTATAGGTGGAGAGCTCGATCCTCCACCTCAAGATCTTGTCATTTATGGTCTTGCCCCGCTGTGTATTATTAAACATAAAGGCAACCGACCGTTGGTCAGTGAGGAGAGTGAATCTCCTGCCGGCCAGGTAATGCCTCCAATGTCGCACAGCTTCCACAATGGCTTGGGCCTCCTTTTCGACCGAGGAGTGCCGAATTTCGGAGGCATGGCGGTTGCAGGAAAAGAAGATCCCGGGCCTGCACACCTGGTTGAGGGTGGCAGCCAAAGCTACGTCCGATGCATCGCTCTCCACCTGGAAGGGGAGGGACTCGTCGACCGCGTGCATCATGGCCTTGGCGATGTCTGCCTTGATGTGGTTGAAGGCCTGGCGGGCCTCAGCTATCAGGGGAAAAACTGTGGACTGAATGAGTGGGCGGGCCTTGCCCGCATAGTTAGGGACCCACTGGGCATAATAGGAGAAAAACCCCAGGCATTGTTTCAGGGCCTTGGGGCAGTGGGAGAGTGGGAGTTCCATGAGGGGGCGCGTGCAGTCGGGGTCGGGCCCTAGGACTCGATTTTCCACGACATAGCCAAGGATGGCTAAGAGGTTGGTGCGGAACATGCATTTCCCCTTATTGTATGTGAGATTAAGGGGTTTGGCGGTCTGGAAGAATTTTTGGAGTTTTGCGCCGTGGTCCTGCTGATCGTGGCTGCAGATGGTGACGTTATTTAGGTACGGGAAGGTGGCCCGCAGTCTGTATCGGTCAATCATTCGGTCCATCTCTCGCTGGAAAACCAAGGCCCCATTAGTGACGCCGAAGGGAACCCTAAGGAAGTGATAGAGGCGAATGCAGTGTATTGGCGGTCCTCCGGGCGTAGGGGGAGCTGGTGGCAGGCAGAATTCAGGTCCACTGTGGAAAAGACTCAATACTGCGCAATCTGATTGATCATGTCAGATATGCATGGGAGGGGGTACGCGTCGAGCTGCGTGTACCGATTGATGGTCTGACTGTAGTCAATGACCATCCTGTGCTCCCCAATCTTTACTACTACCACTTGAGCTCTCCAGGGGCAATTGCTGGCTTCAATGACCCCTTCCCGCAGAAGCCGTTGGACCTCCGACCTGATGAAGGTCCTGTCCTGGGCACTGTACCGCCTCATCCAGTGGCGACAGGTTTGCAATTCGGGGTGAGGTTCGCAAACAGGGAAGGTGGATTGACCTTAAGGGTCGTGAGGCCGCATACGGTGAGGGGAGGTAGGGGTCCGCCGAATTTTAAGGTGAGGCTTTGGAAATGCCACTGAAAGTCCAGGCCGAGTAAGAGGGAAGCGCAGAGGTGGGGGAGGATATAGAGCCGGAAATTGCTGAACTCTACTCCCTGGACGGTGAGGGTCGCGATGCAGAACCCTCGGATTTCCACGGAATGGGATCCAGAGGCCAGGGAGATTTTCTGGGTGACGGGGTTTACCGGGAGGGAGCAGCACCTTACCGTAGTGGGGGTGGATGAAACTCTCTGTGCTCCCGGAGTCAAAAAGGCAGGTCGTACCCATTGATCTTCACCGTCGTCGTCACGGTCACGAGGTTGCGGGGCCGGGACTGATCCAGGGTGATAGAGGCGAGCTGAGGCAGATGCTGGGAGGTCCCCGGCTGGTCAGCGGTGGTGGAGGTAGCAGCAAGCGATGAAAGGACAGATGAGCAGGGGTCCTGAGACGGTGTCCAAAATGCCGAAGATGGCGGCGCCCACGGGGCGCACATGGCGGGCGACATCAAAGATGGCGGCGCCTACGGACCGCACGTGGCTTGCGGAGGGGAAAATGGTGGCGCCCCCGGGTCGCACGTGTGGGGTGTAGGAACGCTGGGCCTGGAAACAGTGATGACCGATCGGGCCTGGCAAACAGAAGCAAAGTGTCCCTTTTCCCAAAGCCGTTGCAGGTCGCGCTCCGCGCCGGGCAGCGCTGCCTGGGGTGTTTGTTTTGCCCGCAGAAATAGCACTTGGGCCCTCCAGAGTTGGCTGGCTGCCACGCGGCACAGGCTTGCGTTGAGCTGGAGTCGGCAGCTGGTGGGGCCCACGATGCCCACGAGGGTGCCGCGCGGTCGGGGGCGTAGGACTGGACGTTACGGGAGGCCACTTCTAATTAGCGAATTAGCGAGCTGCCTAGTTCCCGCAAGATCGAGCGTACCCCCTTCCAGTAGCCGCTGGCGGACGTACGCAGGCTTCATGCCCGTAACGTAAGCGTCTCGAATTAAAAGTTCGGTGTGCTGGTCTGACGAAACTGCCAGGCAGTCACAGTTCCTACCTAGGATGTGCAGGGCATGCCAAGAATCGTCCAGAGACTCCCCGGGGAGTTGCTGTCTCGTGGCCAGCAGGTGCCTGGCGTATACTTGATTGACTGATCGAACATAATGTCCCTTTGGGACCTGCATCGCTTCGGAGTAAGTGGGCGCATCCCGGATGAGAGGAAAAATGTCAGGGCTCACCCGTGAATAGAGGACTTGGAGCTTCTGCGAGTCCGAGGGTTCCTCAGCGGCTGCTCTGAGGTAGCTTTTGAAGTAGGCAAGCCAGTGGTCAAAGGCGGATGTGGCGTTGGCTGCTTGAGGGCTCAGCTGCAGGCGATCAGGCTTGATGCGGAGATCCATTGTTTTAAAAAAATCTTTGCTCAGTAAATTGATGCTCTATCAATTACCACAAAGACGAGAGTAGTGGAATAATCGAGGCTTTATTGAGAAAAGATGTTGTGCCATTGTAGCTGGAACCAGAATGGCTGCAGCACAGGAGAGCACACACATTTATACGCCGCCGACTGGGTGGAGCCAGCAGGCAGGGATTTACCCATGCACCTCTACTATACGGACAGTGCCGTGATACATGTAATATACTACAAGTGGTGACTACCACACCTAAAAAACTATTACTGCAGAGGTGCTTGGGCATCCCTTCCGAGATCATAGATTATCTATACTGTCATGGACAAATGGATGATCGAGTAGTGCTTTTATCTACCCCACTCCATTAAATTAGGTGTCTTCCGAAGGACTCTGAAAATTCCAACAGAGGGGGCCAGGGAGGGGGTAGGGGGCTAGGTAGGGGGTGAGAGTAGTGGGGGGGCAGCAGTATACTGCCTCTGTCACTTTCTTCCGCAATGCAGGCTGACCTCTGAACCCTTGGCCCATCTCTCCAGGAATCTCCCCCAGCACACCACTTGCAGGTGATGGGTGTGAGCGATTACTCAGAAGACAGGCAGGGGTCAGACTATGGCATAGATTGAGGAGCATCAGCACTCATCTCTCTGCGGGTTCTCACACCCCCCTGTCCTCGTCAGTGACCCGCTGACAGTGCTGACACAGGCCCAGCACCCTGGAGTGATGTGACACATACCCTCAGAGGGTGTGAAATTGGGTTTGGGGTTGGGTGAGGTAGCGATTATGGACTAGGCCAGTAAATCGGGCAGTCTCAGGGCCTCCCTGGGCCTGCCGGACCCTCACCGCTGCCGTGTGTCCTGCAGTATCCGGCTGGTCCTTCGGTTCCTCCCAGTGCTTGTCCTCCAGCCCCTGCTAGTCAGGCGTCGAATCATCATCCTCATCCTCCTCCTCCTCGGTGGCCACATATTCCTCATCTTCATCTCCTCGCCTCACTACTGAGCGAAATTGTTGACAGGATTGACTTATGAGGAGAGACTGAGTAGACTGGGACTATACTCATTGGAATTTAGAAGAATGAGGGGGGAATCTGATAGAAACGTACAAAATTATGAAGGGAATAGTTAAGATAGAAGCAGGGAGGTTGTTTCCACTGGTGAGTGAAACTAGAACTCGGGGGCATAGCCTGAAAATAAGAGGAAGCAGATTTTGGACTGAGTTGAGGAGGAACCTCTTCACCAAAAGGGTTGTGAATCTGTCGAATTCCCTGTCCAGTGAAGCAGTTGAGGCTACCTCATTGGATGTTCTTAAGGCAAAGATAGAAAGGTTTTTGAATAGTAAAGGAATTAAGGGTTATGGTGAGCAGGCAGGTAAGTGGAGGTCAGTCCACAAAAAGATCAGCCATGATCTTATTGAATGGTGGAGCAAGCTCAACGGGCCAGATGGTCTATTCCTGCTCCAACGTTATATGCTCTTATGTTTTCGGACTCCACAGATCACCACAAAGCGGTTGACCCTCCGGGAGTGTACTGGGGTGCACCACCAGAGCGGTCGAAGCATTGGAACCATATTTTGAGCAGTCCGTGCGTCGCTCAATGACAGCACCGGTGGCCTCATGGTCTCGTTATACCAGGTCTCTGCTTCGGTCTCCGGCCTCTGTACTGGTGTTATTAGCCAGGTCCTCAGCAGGTACCCCTTATCCGCCAAGAGATAGCCTCCCATCTTGGGGTGCTCCTCGAAGAGGCTGGGGATGACCGACTGCCCCAGGATATCCCTGGGAAACGTGCACACACGTGCATAATCTTCATCTGGTGGTCACACACGAGCTGGATGTTGAGGGAGTGGAACCACTTCCTGTTAACGTAGGGCACTCCCAGATGGCCCGGTGAGCGCAGGGCAATATGCCTGGCATCTAGTACCCCCTGGACCTGGGGCATCCTGGCAATGGTGGAGAATCCAGCTGTCCAGGCATCTTGTTCGGCTTGATCCATGTCATATTTGACATAGTTTTCCACCCGGGCAAAGGGCATCAATGTTCTGTCGGATGCACCTATGGGCCGTGGCCTTCGAGATGCCACACAGTTCCCCGCTCAAGTCCTGGAAAGATCCCGAGGCATAAAGTCCAGGGTTGCGGTTACTGAAGCAGGTGTCCTACTCCTCCATGTGATGCCAAGTACGCGAGGACAGGGGACAGATGCCGCACCATCACCTCGTTGAGAAGGAACCTCCTGCGGCAGGAACTGTCTGTCATTAGTTCGAGTGACCAGCAATGCCTGTACACCCAGGTGTGTTGTGGGCCTCCTCCTCTGAGTCCCTCACTGGCCTGATGGGCGGCTGGGTTTGGCACATGGGCTGCCATCTTGAGCACCTCTGACGCTGCTGCTGCCACCTCCCTCTCTGGCGTCTGACCGCCCGGCCTAGCAGCAGATGCTCAAGGGCAGGTTCTGGGTACAAAATCCCTACCTTAGCATTCAATATCTGTCAGGCATTGGCAGCGGGTGTTAGAGTGACAAACAGCGGTGACTCCCATTCCCCCATTGATCCCCCCCGCCCGGAATGGGGTGCCCACGAAATCCCAGCTGCAGCTGGCTCCCCTCACCAGATCCCAGACACTGTACCCCTGATACCTGCTCATAACATAACCTGGACTGGGCGCTGGTCCCCTCCCAGTGGCACTCACCCACCCTCCGGCTGTGGACATGTCTCTGGAGCTGTATCCCACCCCCTGGGTATTCGGATGTTGGTTGCTGCGTGTGTGGTGTTGCCTCCCTCAGTGTTCAGGTACAGTGTCCAGGCATCAGGGTGTGATTGGGATGCTAGGCAATGACTCCCACATGCTACATGGCCTACCCATCATGGGAATCCACTTAGGTTGTGCGAAGTGCTCACTTAACCACGATTGCCAATTCCCTATTAGCAATAGCCTTCAGCCACAAGGCCAGTGGGGGTTATGGGTGGTTGGTGGCCAGAAGGATTGCCCCGGAACGGATTCACACAATCCAGGGGTTGGCACGCGTTTGCCCCCAGTTTCACCTCAGCGCCTCCCCCCCACCTTCCCATGGTGACCCACTCCTGCAGAGGTTCCCCCACCCCGAGTCGAGCACTGGGGTGGCAATCCCAGCGCCCCCGGGCTCATTACCTGTGAGCAAAGATGGTTGCTTATCTGCTTGACTCCCCACAAAAGCCCTTCCGCCAGGTTTACGTTTTTCAAAAGGAGTACTAATCGGTTCCACCGTGACCACTTGCTGGGGAGGCCATTGGATGTGGGGTGGCTCCTGTTAATTGTATGGAAAAAGGGCTTAAATGATGATAATTGGTTTCTCGCCACACTATGGTGGGATACTGATTTTGCCTACGGGAGCAGCCCGGTTGGATCGCAAACGGTTTGGTGCCCGGTGCGGTTCTCGTTTTCTGCCTCTCCCGCTATTTACCGGCCTCGTTTCGATCGAGCAAGAGCGCAACGAGGCCAGAGAATCGTGCCCAATGTCACAAAACTGGCAACCTTGGGACCGGGGCATTGACAATTTCAGATTTTGCTGGATTTCGGGTTCGATGGTTCGAGCTGTGGACGGTTCGGGAAAAGCCTGATTGGGTCAAGGGTCGCTTGGAGAGCAGGAATCGACCAGTGTGCGAAGCAGAAAAGCCAATAACGAATCAGGTGCCACATTCTGCCACTGGAGCTTCCATCTGAATTATCCAAATAAATCCTTTTAAACTTTATTCAATTAAAATTGATGCATGGCACATTCTAAAAAATATCTGGTTTTCAGACAAAGCTTTTTTTTTGACAGCCAGATTGAAGCGCAGCACTATATTCGTAAAAGCTTTTAAAATCAGGTTTATAACCCTGGCTAGTTTACTCTCATTTTATTTTTTTTTCCAGTATTTTGGTCACCCTTTGCTGCTTTCTTAAACACTCCAATCCTCAGCCTCACTCTTATTCTTTGCAACATTACAAGCCTCTGAACCGACAGTGAAACAGAAAGGACAAGGTTATGCTTGATTTTAGAGACAACGCCAACAGCAGATCCATTCGCGTATTGCCCTCTGTAAGTGTTTCTCCGGCACCCAAATGTATATGTACTTCCCCAGACCACCCCCCCCCCCCCCCACACACACACACACAAACAGATGCCTATTTATGTGTTAAAAATAATATTGCCATTCGTAGAGTTGCTCATGTTGAGCTCATGCATAATACCCTACCAGTTATTTTTTTTGTATTTTTCTTGTGTGTGCTCTTCTCTTCCATATATATATATATTTATATATTTCATTCTGTGTACATAATGGTAAATATACTTTGTTCAAAAACCCAATAAAAAACATTTATTTTAAAAAATGCTTGATTTTAGAGATGACAGCAGACATCAGTTTGAATCATGCATCACAAAACGGACATAAATGAAATGGAAATATGATTCAACAAATACTGTACCTTGTTTACCTGTAAGGAACACACACCTGACAAAACGCAATCTTCACATCCAGTATAGGTTCACTGCAGTAGTACAAGAAATGTCGGCTCATAAATACCTGCAGGGAAATAAAAATGCAAATATAGTTGCAAGTTCAATTTTCACATTTAATCCTTCTTCTCTGAATTAAATAAGCGAATTTAAGTCTGAAGTGTATAATAAATTCAATGTCGATTTCTAACATATTGACATTTTCAATGTTTGCACCGGGCTCTTAAATTACTCGGTCATGCTGGATCCTTCACAGGAGCTGGTTTAGCACAGGGCTATATCGCTGGCTTTGAAAGCAGACCAAGGCAGGCCAGCAGCATGGTTCAATTCCCGTACCAGCCTCCCCAAACAGGTGCTGGAATGTGGCGACTAGGGACTTTTCACAGTAACTTCATTTGAAGCCTACTTGTGACAATGAGTGATTTTCATTTCATTTTCAATTCATTAGAACTGCAGTCAGTTCGACTCGACTCAAACCCAACAAGGGAGTAGTAGTTCTAATTGGAACGTTATTGAAAAACCCAAAACAATTTATTTTGCCCTGACTACAATCATTCTGTTAAAGTGGGCAGTATATACTTTCTTGTGCTCATCCATCAATATTGGGTTACCTTCCCAATTTAATCAAAACCAGCCAACGATTTATGTGTATCATGACAAATTTAAGAAGAAGTTACTTCATCACATTGAAATGTTTAGGACAGAACTTTACATATCAGATGGAGACTTGAGTGATGCTGTAAGATTCTTTAAAAAAAACTGGGTTGGAGCTTGATCCATGATTGCTAAATTGGTGGCTGAGAATGTGCCATATTTTAGACAGCACTTGACAGTATTAAGCAAATACTTTTAAAATATATATTCAAAAGCATTTGATACACTGAAAGCAGTTGCCTTTCTCTGGGAAGGATGTATACTGAGCTGTGTTAAATGTCCTTTCTGCCTTGTGCTCTTGATAGCCAGCATGTAGCTTGTTATCTCTCAGGACTCTGCACAATATTCTTTTTCGTAGAAAGTAATTTGTCTATCAGGATTTCGTCAAGATATAAGTTTGTTTTGGCCCACTTAATGGTGGTTTCAAGTGAAAGTTAATTATCCACAGGGGGAAGAATTTGTTTTTTAAAGTCCCAGTGATCTCAAGATATTGTTAAAGATGGCTCCATTGTCTCACAGCAGCATGCCTGGATTCCCTAAAACATTGTTCTACAGTATTTGATTTGTACGATATGGAGGAGGAAGGGACAGTGTAAGAGGGTCCCAACGAGCCTCCTAATGGCCCATGAAAGAATGGACTTAATCCCGGGTGATGACTTTGATAGCAATTTGAGTGCTTTTGAAGAAAGGGACAAGTCTCAGTTGGCTAGCTGCTTCTGTGATTGGTAGCTTCTTGAATAGCTTCTTCACCTTTCTTCTGTGAGAGGAACAGAGAGCAAAAAAGCAGACTGCATAAAGCATATTACATACTTGTAATATACAGTCAACAGCTGTAAAGCTGAATGGTTTGAAATGGGGATACTGTGAGGGGAAAAGGCATTCAAGTGGATGATCGGCTATGATCGTATTGAATGGTGCAGCAGGCTCGGTGGGCTGATGGCCTATTCCTGCCCCATGTTCCTGAAGTTTTATATTGTTCTGATAAATGGGATCAGGCAGGCCTGAAGTAATAGTAAGCAATCATATGGTTAGGGACCATAGGCTTGAATTGCGAGGAAAACCAACTGCTCTGTCCAGAGAGGAAACTAGGTGTGTCTTGTGATACATTCCATTAGCCAGTGTACAGAGGAAAGGTTCTTTGTTTTAATCCCTGGATCATGTTATTGCTTATCTAGATACCGGGCAGAAATGGATTCAGCCCAACTATAAGGGTGCGTGATTTATTTATGGAAGTGGCTGATGATGCTCAGACTGTGAAAATATCCAGTTTAAAAACTCAAAATATATGATGAAGCTTCTGAAAGTCTTTCTCACACCTCGAATGCAAAAAGACCTGATGAATGATGGTTACTCATCATTAGTCAGCCTAACTGTGAAAGTTGACCAGGTTCCATAGTAGGCATGAGCTGATTTCATTATCACAGGAGCTATGATAGGGGCAGCATGATGGCACAGTGGTTAGCTCAGCTCCCTCACAGCTCCAGGGACCCGGCTTCAATTCCGGCCTCAGGTGACTGTGTGGAGTTTGCACCTTCTCCCCGTGTCTGCATGGGTTTCCTCCAGGTGCTCTGGTGCCCACAGTCCAAAGATGTGAGGAAAAATTGCCCCTTAGTGTCCAAGGATGTGTAGGTTAGATGGGGTTACGGGAATAGGGTGGGCGAGGTAGAGGTGCTCTTTCAGAGGGTCGGTGCAGACTGGATGGGCTGAATAGCCTCCTTCTGCATTGCCGGAATTCTATGATTCTATGGTTCTATTATAATAATATTGCATCTTGGTTTGGAGCAGAAACGACACTTATTGTACATCTTCCTAGAAAGGTGGCTGCAATGGTTTGGACACATTTAAAAAAGAAACGGGCAGAATACCTTCGCTGCACACTAGAAGTAGATTGAACAAGCAGATGAGGAGAGACAATGTCATGAGTCACTTGCCATGCTGTTATAATCAGGTTTATTTAAGGTTTAAATCATGGAACCAGGCTAGTGAGAACTTTGCCGTCAGCTGATTTCACCTGATCTCAGAATTGGGCGGCATGGTGGTACAGTGGTTATCACTGCTGCCTCACAGTGCCAGGGACTCGGGTTCAATACGGGCCTTGGGTCACTGTCTGTGTGGGTTCTCCAAGTGTCTGTGGGTTTCCTCCAGGTGCTCCTGCTTCCTCCCAGAGTCCAAAGATGTAGGTGGATTGGCCATGCTAAATTGCACCTTAGTGTCCAGGGATGTGAAGGTTAGGTTATGGGGTTGGAGGGAAAGGGTGGGACATGGATTGGTGCAGATCTGATGGCCCGAATGCCTTCCTTCTGAATCTAATAGTTGAAGCCGTTCACCTTGATGAGTACAGGATAAAATTAAAGAAGTGCAAGCTGAGAGAATCTTACTCTCCAGAAGCTCTGTTTCTTCCACATTACTGATTTTAAAAAATGGGTCAAAGGGATATGGGGAACAGGTAGGGAGGTGGGTTTGAGATCAGGTCGAGAGCAGCCATGATCTGATTGAATGGCGCAGCAGGCTAGAGACGCTGAATTGCCTACTTCTGCTCCTAGTTCCTATGTTCTTATTTCTTTTTTTAAAAATAAATTTAGAGTACCCAATTCATTTTTTCCAATTAAGAAGCAATTTAGCGTAGCCAAACCACCTACCCTGCACATCTTTGGGTTGTGGGGGCGAAACCCATGCAAACACGGGGAGAATATGCAAACTCCACACGGACAGTGACCCAGTGCCAGGTTCGAACCTGGGACTTCGGCGTCGTGAGGCAGCAGAGATAACCACTGCACAACCATGCTGCCCTCCTATGTTCCTATTTCAATTCACATTTCCAGTTTACATATTTGAATGAAGACCCGATACGATGTGGCAATGCCAATAGAAGGAATATCAAACTGTTCTGTTTTATTTCTCCCCAAGGCCCAGAAGAATATTTTAGGAATGAATTAGACTGGAGTGAAATATGTTGTGCTTTTATGAGATGTTTGAAACACATATTTAATCTAAAATCTGTGGGAAAGGTTAAACCAGGCAATACTATTAAAAGGAAGCGATGTCGGGAACTCAGTAAATAGCTTCAGTTTGCTTTCATTCTGTAATCTCAATAATAGCATCCCATATTGTACCATATGTGATCCAGCATGTAACAGGTGCCTATAGCTATTTAACTGGTGCGACCGAGCAAATTCTTGTAAAATGAAGAGGTTCTTTCTCAGCATTATTTAATTAACAGTTATTGCTGAGTTAGGCTGCAAAGATTGCACTTTCAAAGCTAATTCACGAGTGATTAAACTCAGGACCAGCACAGCTTTTTCATACTTGATACTGGAAATAACATTGATTTTTTTTAAACCTTTTTTTTGCTGTCACCTGAAAAAAATCTCCTAAAATGAATAGAGACAGTGCCAAAGACTTTGACAATAAATTATCGGCGTGATTCAGCGGCCTTATCGTGCCCGACTTGGTGTCAGGACAGAGGCTTCTTGTTAGATTGGCGACCCTCAAAGCATCCCGCGAGATTAAATAAATGAGCCATTTGGCTTATTTAAATATGCGTTCGCGGGTTTCTCTCGGTGCCTGGAACCTAATAGCCGCACCCAGGAGAGCTAGACAGTGAATCGTTTAGTACTGGTTTCCATTAGAGACCCCCAGTGGTCGGTGACAGGCTGGCACTCCCTCTAGCACCCTGACACCTTGACAGTGCCAGCCTGGCATCCCTGGGGTAGAACTACCAGGATGGCACTGCCAGGCTTGCAGGGGCATAGTCAGGGTACCAGGGGGGCAGTACCAGGTTTCCCATGTGCCAGGTTGGCACTGCCAGGAATCAGGCCCGGTGGGGGCCTTATCAGGTGGAGAGGGGCTAAGGGGGTGGTTCCAGAGGCCTCCCGGAGGGTGGGGGTGTGGGTTTATAAAGAGACTGCAGAGATTGTGGATTCGTTGGTTGTAATCTTTCAAAGTTTACCAGGGTTGGAAAGGTCCCAGTGGATTGTAAAACTGTAAATGTAATACCACTATTCAAGAAAGGAAGAAAGACAGAAAGCATAGACCACAACTGTCTTTGGGAAAATGCTAGAATTCATTACTCAGGAGGTAGCAGAGTAACCAATCCTCGGCGAATGTCCGGGAGATCCCTGGAGTTGTCCTCAATCTCCCAGAGGACAAACAAAGCATTCTGGCAGCAGAGGCCAGGACCATCTGCCAGCCAATCATGGCCTGGGCTCGATGACCACCTGACATTCCCTATGTCTGGGGCCAGCTATCAGCCAATCACAGCCCACAATCAGGTACCAGCTGGCCATCCCGACACCCGGAACCACTCCCCCACCCACGGACTAGGCTTTGGCAGAGGCCCTTAGATAGAAACATCTGAACGGCTAGCATCCCTGTCGGATTTAGTTGCAGCAGGGGACCAAGCTGCAGCATCAGAAGATCTCTCCCACACCAGTTAAAATGACCAAACAACAACATTGTGAAGTTTTTGTAGGCCTCGGCTGCAACAGGATGTTGTAAAAAGGTACATTCGGAAGTCCACATAGAGGAATTAAAGGGACATCACTGTGGACTCTCGACATTAAAAGATGTCCAGATAATTTTCATCACTCCCTTGGGTCAACTACCAGCTTCCACGGCATGGTCCAGGGATCCGGAGTTGGTCAGGCAGTTAGGAAATAAATCCATTGGGAACCCAGGTCTCTCTGGTATTTGTTTCATGGAAGGCAGCAACCAGTTCCACAGGAAAGGGTGTGAATGAAAGTTGGAGGCCAGAGAGTTTCTGTTTTCCCACCATTTCCATTGGAATGTGGTCTCATTTGGGATGGGATTGTAGGGGAAATCCAGCCATTAATTTGCTCACATATTAAGCATCCTGAATTCTAATCTCTAACTCAAATAAGCAGGGAAAGCCCAATGGATGTTTATATTAACTTTATTCAAATGTTTGCTCTGTGGCAGCAGATAACCCGAGAGTCAAATGGTGGAAACCGTCAACCAAACCATTTTTCCCCTCGTTTTAGCTGGCAAACTGCTGCAGTTGTTCCATGAACTCAATAGTTCCTCCAATTAAATATAGGCCAGTTGGAACCCACTGCCCCAATATTTACAGAGCAGTGGGGTCAGAGGGCAGTGGGGTGAAATTCCTGGAAATCCTGGGAGCGTGGCAGTCACGTCAAATTTAATAGTGGGACCTCTTTTTTTAAAATAACTTTTCCAGCTTGGCAGCCAGAAAAATTGATGATAGGCAGGAAACACAACTATGGATGACCACGGGAGATAAGTGGGAAAAATCCTGGCAATCAGGAAGATTGCAGGGCAGTGGGGGTGAAGAGGGCTGGGGGGGGGTGGGGGGGGGGGGGGGGGGGGGGGGTCGGGAGATTACAATGAAAAAAGGCCCTAATTGGTTTGTTTGAGGGGTCAGAGCTTCCCACTGAATTGGATTGGATTGGATTTGATTATTGCCACATGTATCAAGGTACAGTGAAAAGTATTTTTCTGCGGCAGCTCGACAGATCATTAAGTACATGAAAAGAAAAGGAAATAAAAGAAAATACATAATGGGGCAACACAAGGTACACAATGTAACTACATAAGCACCAGCAGCGGGTGAAGCTAACAGGGGTGTAGTGTTAATGAGATCAGTCCATAAATGGGTCCTTTAGGAGTCTGGTGGGGAAGAAGCTGTTTTTGAACTTGTTCGTGCGTGTTCTCAGACTTCTGTATCTCCTGCCCAATGGAAGAAGTTGGAAGGGTGAGTAGGCCAGGTGGGAGTGGTCTTTGATTATGCTGCCTGCTTTTCCCAGGCAGCAGGAGGTGTAGATGGAGTCAATGGATGGGAGGCAGGTTCGTGTGATGGACTGGGCAGTGTTCACGGCTCACTGAAGTTTCTTGCGGTCCTGGGCCGAGCAGTTGCCATACCAGGATGTGATAAAGCCAGATAGGATGCTTTCTATAGTGCATCTGTAAAGGTTGGCAAGAGTAGGGCAGCACGGTAGCGCAGTGGGTAGCACTGCAGCCTCACGGCGCCGAGGTCCCAGGTTCGATCCCGGCTCTTCGTCACTGTCCGTGTGGAGTTTGCACATTCTCCCCGTGTCTGCGTCGGTTTCGCCCTCACAACCCAAAGATGTCCAATTTAGATGGATTGGCCACGCTAAATTATCCCTTAATTGGAAAAATGAATTGGGTACTCTAAATTTATAAAAGAAATAACAAAAAAAAAGAAAAAAAGTTGGCAAGGGTTAATGTGGACATGCCGAGTTTCCTTTGTTTCCTGAGGAAGTGAGGAAGTATAGGCGCTGTTGTGCTTTCTTGGTGGTAGCGTCGATGTGGGTGGACTAGGACAGACTTTTGCAGATGTGTACCCCTAGGAATTTGAAACTGCTAACCATCTCCACCTCGGCCCTGTTGATGCAGACAGGGGTGTGTACAGTACTTTGCTTCCTGAAGTCAATGACCAGCTCTTTATTTTAACTGGCATTGAGGGATAGATTGTTGTCGCTGCACCATTCCACTAGGTTCTCAATCTCCCTCCTGTATTCCAACTTGTCGTTATTCGAGATCCGACCCACTATGTTTGTATCGTCAGCAAACTTGTAGATGGAGTTGGAACCAAATTTTGCCATGCCGTCGTGTATGTACAGAGAGTATAGTAGGGGGCTAAGTACACAGCCTTGCGGGTCCCCGATATTGAGTACTATTGTGAGGACGTGTTGTTGTTTATTCTTACTGTTTGTGTTCTGTGGGTTAGAACGTCGAGGATCCAGTTGCAGAGTGAGGAGTCCTAGGTTTTGGAGCTTTGATATGAGCTTGGCTGGGATTATGCAGTTGAAGGCGGAGCTGTAGTCAATAAATAGGAGTCTGATGTAGGAGTCCTTGTTTTCGAGATGCTCTAGGGATGAGTGTAGGGCCAGGGAAATGGCATCTGCTGCGGACCGGTTGAGGCGGTATGCAAATTGCAGTGGATCAAGGCGTTCTGGGTGTATGGAGGTGATACGCTTCATGACCAACCTCTCGAAGCACTTCATTATGACTGAAGTCAGGGCCACCGAGCGGTAGTCATTGAGGCACGTTGCCTGGTTCTTCTTTGGCACCGGTATGATGGTGGTCTTCTTGAAGCTGGTGGGGACCTTGGAGCAGAGTAGGGACAGGTTAAAGATGTCTGCGAATACCTCTGGCAGCTAGTCCGCGCAGTCTCTGAGTGCATGACCCGGGACCCCATCCGGGCCCATCGCCTCTCAAAGGTTCACTTTCAGGAAAGCTAATCTGACTTCAGAAGCTGTGATGGTGGGTATGGGTGAGTTATGGCCTGCTGAGGCACTTGGCAGCGGATCGTTGGTTTCCTGCTCGAACCGAGCATAGAATGCATTGAGTTCGTCGGGGAGGGGCTGCTGCCGGAGATACTGCTCGGCTTCACTTTGTAGCCCGTTATGTTGTTTAGGCCTTGCCACAACCGCCAAGAGTCTGTAATGCTAGTCTGTGACTCTAGCTTGGTCTGATATTCTCTCTTGTCAGCTCGGATGGCTTTGCAGAAGTCGTACCTAGATTTCTTGTATAGGTCAGGGTCGCCTGACTTGAACGCCTCAGACCTGTCGTTCAGTAGGGAGTCAATCTCGTTAATGAGCCATTGGTTCAGGTTGGGGAATGTACGTACTGCTTTCTTTGGCATGCAGTTGTCCACACATTTGCTGATGAAGTCTGTGATGGTGGTGGCGTACTCATTTAAATTGGTCGCTGAGTTCTTAAATATGGACTAGTCCACTGTCACTGTCACTGGAGGCGAGACTCTGACACCAAAACCGACTCGGCTCCTATTTCCCATCTCCAAACAGGAAATCCTGGCCCCAATTCCCATTCCCCCTTTGCTGGCAGACATGACTTTCGCAGCTTTAGAAGTGACCCTGAAACCTCACTGCCTGTTAACTCTCTCCCATCCTTTAAGACATGATGTGGAGATGCCGGCGTTGGACTGGGGTGGGCACAGTAAGAAGTCTTACAACACCAGGTTAAAGTCCAACAGGTTTGTTTCAAATCACTAGCTTTCAGAGCACTGTTCCTTCCTCAGGTGAATGAAGAGGTGGTTTCCAGAAACATATATATAGCAAAGACAAAGTTGCAATACGATACTTTGAATGCGAGCATTCGCAGGTACGTCTTTACAGATCCAGAGAGAGGGGTAATCCCAAGTTAAAGAGGTGTGAATTATCTCAAGCCAGGACAGTTGGTAGCTCCGAAAGCTAGTGATTTGAAACAAACCTGTTGAACTTTAACCTGGTGTTGTAAGACTTCTTACTATCCTTTAAGACAACCATGAAAATCTGCCTCACTGAGCAAGCTTTTAGTCACCCGTCTTACTATCTCCTAAAATGCTCAGTGTCAAAGTTTGTCTGATCGTGCTCTGTGAAAGACTGTGTAATATTTGCTCCATTAATGACACAACATAAATTTGAGATGTCTGTAGATGTGGAAGAAACCTGCTGATTCTAAATCGTTCTGCCGATGAAATAAAGCAATTAAAAATAAGGAAGCAGAAGGAAAGCAAGCTGGTCCGAGGTAAAATAAGGCAGCGTGAGGTGATCGACGACAACCAGCAGGTGCCAAGATTCTTCAAATAAAATGTTCTCACTATTTTAACATAGTCTATCATTTCGTTGAAGGGCTATTCACACCATCTTCAAATTTTATGCAAACATTGCTGCCATTGTCTTCCAGAGTTAAAGCATTGACAATATCTGAGCTTCTTAAAAATACCTTGGGGTAGATTTTCAAATTGGCACTCAGGTTTAAAACTGGTGTTGCTTCCGATTATTCGCCCATTATAGAGACTCTTTCATTTTCATTTCCATCAAAATGAATAGAAATTCAAATTGATTATGTTCCACAATCGGTGACCATTTGGCAACAGCAGTTTTACTTTTGGGTAACAAACTAAAAATCTACACCATTTCTTTCTTTGGTGCAAAACATTAATGAATATGTGAAGTGCAGAGGAATAAAAGATATTACTAAGATGGTCAAGGTTGTCATTCCACATTCATAGTAAAATTTACAACCTGGATATTCACAAATGACTTTTATGATCTTAGTTAGTGCGAGATATATGGGGTGCGATTCTCCGCAACCACTATGGGTGGGGGAATAGCGGGAGGTCCGCCCCCGCACCTCCCGCTATTCCCCCCCCCCCCCCAAAATGACGTGTCCGGTTTTGCGACACGCCGCTCTGGAGCGACCAGATGTGGTTGCCGCCGTCGTGAACAGGTCAGGAACGGCGGCCCGCGATTCTCCGGCCCGGATGGGCCGAGCGGCCTGCCGTTCCCGACCTGTTCACGACGGCGGAAACCACACCTGGTCGCTGCCGTCGTCAACATGGCGCACCAGGTAAGTGTGGGGCCTGTGGGGGGCGGATCGGGGATCGAGCACCACGACCGTGCTCGGGAGGGGACGGGCCCGCGATCGGTGCCCACCGATTGTCGGGCCGGCGTCTCAAGGGGACGCACTCTTTCCCCTCCGCCGCCCAGCAAGATCAAGCCAACGCGTCTTGCGGGCTGTTTAGGCAATGTTTTGTTCCTACCTTTATTGCCCTTTTCTCACACTTGGACTGAATTTTCTTAGCCCTGTAGTGCCAGGAGCGCTGGGAAAATGGGAGTAGCCATTTTGGGATGGCTCGCCAACACATTCCCATCACTGTGTAAGTCGGCTGGGCTGAATGCAAACAGGTAGCCAATTTTCACTCTTTGCATTCATGTGGGGTTCCGTGGAGCAAGCTCCTTGCAGCAGGCTGAGAGGCCATCAAAGCCAAACCTTCCAGTCCCAAAGAGGGGGGCATCAATATGAAAGGACACATGCGGTGGTTCAAACAATTCTGCCAGAGGGACTTCCCTTTCTCTCAGTCAGACTTCCTGGTTTGACCCGTCGGAAATCCTCATTTAATCCTCCGAGGGTGCCTTCATTTGAGGCATCTTTGTGGTCTCTGAATCACTTCAGCTGCACTGAGGAACTGACTAAGGCCATCTGACTGGGCCAGCGGCACCGGGAGTCTACACTCCATCTTTAATCGGACAGCGAGTAGGGAGTAAGGTAATTAGGAGGTCACCTGCGGGAAGATTGACGCCGGTCTCATTCCCAGCCAGCGTAGGCTCCAGACCACCAATTTGTCCCACTGTCAGGGTCCACAGGAAAATGCTGCCTTTGGATCAGTGGCGTGCAGAGGGGGGGCCGACGGTTCGTTGGCCCCGGGCATCCATTGGATGGGGGCATCAAACAGAGGCTATTGCTCTCCCAATGTCACCCAGATGCCTAAATTTTTCCACCTGAATTTAACAAATTGTTTTGCTAAGGGGTGGGGGGGGGGGGGGGGGGGGGGGGGGGCGTCACAATCAAATCCAGTGACTACCAACATGTACCTTGTGTCCGGGTGAGGTGACTGCGCTCCCAGACTCCCCCACGGTGGGGAAACCGCTCTATCCGCCGCGCGGGCGGGCGGCCCGGGACTGCGCATGTCCAAGGGAGGGGGAGCTCCTCACATGCAGGGAAAGGCCCCGCCCCCTGATCTGCATGCTGAGATGTTGACCAATGAAAAAAGATTGAGGACCGGCGGGACTGTGGTTCTCCAGCCAATCAGAGGGCGGGCTTTGTGTCAGTGATAATTGAGCTTTCACACCGACGGAATCTTCCTCCTATCTCCAACATCTGTGAGTAAAACACTTTCTTTTCTCCCCCTTTCCATTTATTTTTTCATTCTGACCATCAATTGGTCACTTGCAGCAACTGAAGGGAAAGGAAGTGAATCCAGGGAGGGTTCAGACTCTGGAAAGCTTGGCCCAGGTCTCTCTCTTAAAAATATTGACATCCTTTGCTCCCTCAGTTTGAACCATGAAATGAAATGAAAATCGCTTATTGACAGGGGCTGTTTAGCACAGGGCTACATTGCTGGCTTTGAAAGCAGACCAAGGCAAGCCAGCAGCACGATTCGATTCCTGTAACAGCCTCCCCAAACAGGCGCTGGATTGTTGCGAATGAGGAATGTGACAATAAGCTATTTTCATTTCATAAGTAGGCTTCAAATGAAGTTACTGTGAAAAGCCCCTAGTATTGACCAGGACACGAGGGTAACTCCCCTGCTCTTCTTCAAAATAGTGGCTGTGGGATCTTCAACATCCACCTAATAGGGACAGACAGAGCCTCAGTTTAACAACTTATTTGAAAGAAGGCTGTTCAGACAGTGCAGCACTCCCTCAGTTCTGAGTGTGATTAGGGATTCAGTCATTCACCCCAACTGCTGACACACCAGCGAGTTCACTCTGGGGAGAGGCTGTTCACCTGCTCTGTGTGTGGGAAGAGATTCTCTCAATTAACCAACCTGCTGACACACCAGAGAGTTCACTCCGGGAAGAGGCCGTTCACCTGCAGTGTGTGTGGGAGGGGATTCACTCAGCCATCCATCCTGCTGAGACATCAGTGAGTTCATACAGGTGAGAAGCCATTGACCTGCCCTCTGTGTCGTAAGCGATTCAGTCATTCATCCCAACTGCTGAGACACCAGCGAGTTCACACTGGGGAGAGACCATTCACTGCTCTCTGCACACAGCGGTTTAGAACATCATCTACACTGAAATGAAAATCACTTATTGTCACAAGTAGGCTTCACTGAAGTTACTGTGAAAAGCCCCTAGTCGCCACATTCCGGCGCCTGTTCAGGGGGCTGGTACGGGAAGTTATACTCAAAATATTTTCCTTTCTCATAATATTTCTCAGTATATTAGGCCTTATACTTGAGTCTTTGGGGCATACAATCCAGATTTGCCCCGGGCATCACCAGGCCTCTGCACGCCACTGCCTTGGATACAGCTGTGGAGTGAAATGAAATGAAAATCGCTTATTGTCACAAGTAGGCTTCAAATGAAGTTACTGTGAAAAGCCCCTAGTCGCCACATTCCGGCGCCTATTCGGGGAGGCTGGTACGGGAATCGAACCGTGCTGCTGGCCTGCTTGGTCTGCTTTCAAAGCCAGCGATTTAGCCCATAGGAAGGTTACGGCACAGAAAGAGGCAATTCAGCCCATTGTGTCCATGCCTCCTGATAAAATGAGCAGTCCATTCAAATCCCACCTCCCAGCATCTGACCTGTAGCTTTTCAGGTTCCAGCACTTCATGTGCGACCCAGATACCGGCATGACTCATAACGTGACAAAATCCAATGCCGCCATGGGTGACTTTCTTTCCTGTCTCCTTTGCAATCTTCCGCACTTTCATTTTTCATAGCTTTCCTTTCATGATTTACTTTCCTTTTGCTGCAAGTGGAATTCATCTCCACATATCTTGCTTCTGGTCCCACTGACAGCACAGCAACCCCCCCCCCCCCCCCCCCCCCCCCCCCCCCGCCCCGCACCGGCCAGGAATCCGGTAATGTGGGGTGCATTCAATGAGACATCCCATTGACAGCAGTTGGACGAGAAGACTCCGCTGCCGGCCAACTGCTGCTGAGAAACACACAGTAGGCCAGAGAACCTCACTTTGTGACCATTTCCTTATTTCGTTATAGTAATCAAAGTAAACCAGTTATGGTGTCGACCCTGTGTGTGTGAAGTCTGTTTCATGGAGGTAACATGAACATCAAGATAAAAGATAGGAAGCTGGATTCTCCAATTTTGGGGCTATGCCCGGAGGATCCATGGTGTTTTACGTGGGAAAAATTGGCGATGCCCCAGCACCGATCCTAGGACCGGTGAGGGGCTCGCAGCTGCGCCACATAAAACGCCCGGTCTCCACAAAATAAACGGCCGGAGAATTGCTGGATCCATGGCCACTCATGGGCACGACGACGACCTGCAGCGGTCGCACTGTACAACATGGCGCTGGCCGTGCGTGGACCCAACCTGCCCAATAGTGCCCCCTGGACACCCCCTCACCCATCCGCACCAGTCTCCCCAGCCCTCGCCGAAGCCCTCCCGGCCAGCAGCATGGCTCCCACCCGACTGTGATGGCGCTGGACAGTCCGCAGCCGCCACGCCGGGTTCCCGACCGCTGAGACCACGAGTCAACTACGCAGTCGGGAACTCAGCCATCGGAGGCAGAGCATCGGGGGAGGGCCTTCAGGTAACGCTCTGAGGCCGTGCGAACGGCGTGCGCCGTGCGCCACAATGACGCCATTTTGGAGGAGGCGGAGCATGCGAAAACAGACGCCACCCCGGATTCCATCGTAAAAAGGGATTCTCCGCCCGATCGCCAATTACGAAATCGGCGTCAGGAAACGGAGAATCCCGCCCAGGAAGACTGAAGACATGTAAAGAACTGTACTGAACTGCACTGTGGGCTCAAACCGCAAAGCATGATGGTCAATATAGTCAAGTCAAAGTTTTGCCAGCATCAGTAAAACTCTGCTAAATGACGCAGGCGCGATGTGGGGTTCTCTTCCGCTTCCGCCATGGCGAAGGCCGTGGCGGCCGCGGAGGAAAATAGTGCAGCCAGGGCACTGGCCCGGAGTCTGAGCGGGGGGCCCCGATCGCCCCCCGCCCCCCCCAGGACCCCGGGGGCCTGCTCGCGCCGCTGATCCCGCCGTTCCAGAGGTGGTTTAAACCTCGGCGGCGGGAGAGGCTTCCCAGCGGCGGGACTTCGGCCCATCCGGGCCGGAGAATAATTAAGCCTCAATAAACAATGGCATCCCGCCGGCGCCAACCGTTCTCCGAGGCGGGCGGCGGGATTTGAAGAAGGCCGTTTTATGGCGGGTGGGAGAATTTTGAACATGGCGGGAGCGAGATTATCGGCGCCCCTGGGCGATTCTCCGACCCTGCGTGGGGTTGGAGAATTTCGCCCAAGGTTTGCTTTATATGGGGTATGTACTCTTATACCCTGAGATGGCAAAGGGCTGTAGCAAAAAAGATATAAAGAGAACATCAGGGCTACAGTGGTTGGAACAATTTTGCACGTTTCTTGGTAGATGCGCACGGAAGATTTCATTACTGGATGGACCACTGAGACAGAACTTGGCACACGGGAACTAAGGAACCAGTATTGTTGTGAGTATGTACTATTGCTTAGTGATTTAATAAAGCTGTATCACCTTAGTTAAACTTAATCAAAGTTGTTGTGTCAATTTTATCCTGAGTAGAGACAATTGAACCTTTAGGTAAGGTAGAGGG
Source organism: Scyliorhinus canicula (assembly GCF_902713615.1). Taxonomy (NCBI): domain Eukaryota; kingdom Metazoa; phylum Chordata; class Chondrichthyes; order Carcharhiniformes; family Scyliorhinidae; genus Scyliorhinus; species Scyliorhinus canicula. Next base: position 171,319,788 of record NC_052148.1, on the reverse strand, counting down.
TCTTACAAAGCCTTTCTCTTCAATCACTACTCGTAAGATTCCTTTTGATGTTTTAATGCAAGTTTCCATCCAGCAGCCAGCCTGATTAATAGGGTGCCTACCTGTCACACGAGGAAGCCAGTGGCACTATCACAGCAAAGGAGCAGAGAGCAGGTAGAGAGGTGGCAATGTTCCCATGGGACATCAAGGTAGGGGTGGGCAGGGAAAGTCCTGGTCAGCGGGGAAGAGATTAGGGGTTGGTAGGAAACACTTTGACTAGGAATGGAGACCATGGTTCAGGGGCGTGGAGATCATGTTAAGAAGGCCAGTTTGTGGTCGGTGGAAGAGAGATAATGATAGGTGTGGCGGAGACCCTGTGGGAAGAATAGAAATTGCAGAGAAGAGATCAGGAGTTGTCACTGATTGCAGTGGGGGTAACGGTGGAGTGTGGCAGCACATTAGCTCCTCCTGTTCCACAATTTACAACCATAGAAAGTTAGAAATTTAACCCATCGTGTCTCTAATTGTGCTGCATGTATCTTATTGACCCATTGGCTTCACACCTCCTTTTCCCCGAGGCCAATAAACCCAGCTGAAAGGGTGAAAATGTTTTACAAAAACTGCAAAAATAGAAGCATGCAGCTTCCTTGAAAGCTGGTCCCATACCTTCTGGGAGAGGATTGGTTGTCCATCACACCTCTTTTAAAACTGCAGCTGGGCAGCTGTGCCTCCAGTGTAATCCATTGAAAAGGACTGGCACAGAGATAGAATCCATAGAATCCCTACAGTGCAGAAGGAGGCCATTTGGCCCATCAAGTCTGCATCAACCCACTGAAAGAGCACTCTACCTAGGCCCTCTCCCCTGTCCTATGTCCATAATCTCATGCATTGATCATGGTCAATCCTCCTAACCTGCACATCTTGGCCATGTGTTGGATATAATGCAAAGTATGTTCAATATCCAAATTGCGAAATATCTCTACTTCCCTTCTTCCGGACCTTAAAGCCTGCCTTGCTTACTGGTTCAGTGGAAGTACTCTTGCCTATGATCTGAAAGGCTGAAGATTCAATTCCACTCCAGAACTTGCACATTTCATCAAAGCCTAAAGCCATGCTGCGGGACTCTGCAGAATTGCAGATGTAAATGAGGGGACATAAATTAGTCTTCACCTATTTTTGAATCCAGACTTGGGATGACGAAAGGATCGAGCATGCAGCCAAACAGAGAGCCACGAGGTAAGCCTGGAGGTGGGCCTCACACCTCATGTACATGTCTAGGGTGAGTTCCCAGTGCGAACTGTGCCTCCAGAAACAGCTTAGCCAACGAAAATGAAATTCTAACTACTTGCAGCAGCCTTACGTTACATTCCAGGAGAGAAAACCGAATCAGGTAACAAAGGATGATTGCCAATTTGTGGAGTCAGGGATAGCATTCCTGATTCTCCGTGCTCCACAGAAAATATTTTTCAAAAAACTCCTAACAACCTCTAGTTGGTGGCTCCTGAGAGTGCTGAAGAATCCTGAGTGTGGCAGATCCCACATCTGACCCGTTCATTGTGGTCTAATTTATAAACAGCGTTGTCAAATCCACAAAGGGCCGAACATCTGTTTTCGGATTCTGCTCAGTAAGCGTGTAAAATGTGCTTTGATGGTACGACCTGCTCCTGTGTAGATTGGACACAGGCCAACCCACAGCTAAACTGTTATTCTTTGTATTTGAAATTTTAGACCAATTTCTACACCATTATGTTAGTTCAAGACCTTATGGCAACAGGGGTTCTGCCAACATGAAGTATGGGAACATACGGCCCTCAACCAAAAACAGATCAACGCAAATCACTTATTACTGTCTCTGTTAGCAGGGCCTTGTCATGTGCAAAATTACTGCTGAAATTGCCTGCCTAATAAGATCAAAGCAATCCACTAATTGAGATTGTTTTGAGAGGTTTATGATGGATGTGGTAAGACACTATATAAATGCAAAATCTTTCTCTAAATGAAATGGAGCCTAGCTTTCTCATGATTTCTAATTGTAACAGTAATTAGCTGCATAATCTGCCATTAAGTATAGCTTCATACATGCTAATTTACTGCACATTTGTGTTAAACATTGAGTAATTTTGATAATTTTCTGATTTGCGTTGTCAGCACTGGTTAATCTACCTTAAATAGTAATTAAAGTATTTTCTAGGAGCACAATAAACCTTCTCCCGTATACAACAATTAGCTTGAAGCATAGAGTACTGACATAAACTGTGGGCTGCTGGCAGCGCCCTATAGCTGCTAATACTTGGGCAGTGTCTCCTCCATGATAGGTGATAATTACAAACACAAAAGCTGTTTTCCTCCTCAAACCTGCTTATTAGGAGTGCAGCGACACTCATTTTAGAACTTCCATTTTCTCTTTTCACATCAATTTTATTTGTTCCTTACCCATTTCTGTCCTTTTTAACCACTTCCTTATGAAGGTTCCTCATTTAGAATTCATTCAGTGGGAGTGAGCCACCATGGAGGATTGGGGATACTGGACCTGGAGTGGGGGGGAGGTTTGGAGTTGAGGTTCTGTTGAGGGAGCAACTATGTGCGGGTCCTCCATGCCAACCCACGGATCATGTGTACCGGTTCTGGGGGCATCTGCAACTGTGAGGTACTCACCAGAATGTGCCCCGGAAGCCTGACCACCACCGTTGCCCACTGAGGTGCATGTCTCTGCACTGGCAGAGGGTGGGGATGATAGCTATGATGCATCTATTGTAGCTTCCTCAGAGCTCTCTTCTGAGGTGTTCTCATGGGAGGGTAGGACGGGGATAACCCCAGATGCGCCAGCGTCATCGGCAGGATTTCCTGCGAGATAATGAATACGTGGTCAGTGGGAGGGATGGGTCAATCTGTATGGCATTAACAACTCATGTGTGACAGGCCTTCCAGGTGAGGCCCGATGGATGCTCACCTCTGTGGCATGTGCCGACCGCCACGTTGGTGACCACCTTGGCTCCAGGGCGCGCTCCCCGAATGCAGTGAAGATTCTGATGTCCAGCATGCCGCCGCCAGTCTGGGCCCTCTCCCAATGGTTGTGGGACAACTTCTCCTGTGGGGACTCAGAGAGGGCATCATTAGCCACACCCATGATTCACCATGGTGGTGGTGGGGGTGGGGGGGGGGGTGTGGAGGCAGAGTTGGGCATTGGTTCGCATGGGTGGAAAGGTTTCAAGGTGGGGGAATTGGTGTCAACTCACACTTGCAGTCCAGTGTCGGTTGTTGACCTTCTTTCGTCACTGGAGGCCTGTGCTCCTCATCCCACTGCCCAAGCTGACGGCTGCCACCACTTCATTCCAGGTGGCGCTGGCTGCCCTGTGGCTCACCCTCGGGTCCCTCTGGTGAACAGGACATCCATTCTGGCCTCGATCACATCTAAGAGCCTCCCCGGGTCTGGGTCTCCAAATCGTGGGGCCGGTCGTCTTGGCGCGGGCTGGTGGGCACGGTCTCGGTGAATTATCTGGTGAGCCATGATTTATGCATGAAGCCCATGGGGCCTCCTCATGTGGACCGATTAATGTTGTATTGCGCTGTCGGCCTCACTGGGCCAAGCACTGGGAGGCTCGCGGCAGTTTGTGCTCACTACCACACTTAGAATTCTTTCCTGAGAATCGCACCCCTTGTTTACAGATTGGATTGGATTGGATTTGTTTATTGTCATGTGTACCGAGGTACAGTGAAAAGTATTTTTCTGTGTGCAGTTCAAATAGATCATTTAGCACATGATTCCTCCCCCCCCCCCCCCCCCCCCCCCCCTCCTCCCGCCAATGTCATAATGAAGTTCCGCTCAGAAAGATAATAATATTAAAGGTATCCTCGACGTATCATCCTTCGGCAAGGTTTACAACTGCGTTTTTAAAAATGGGAACCAGGCAAAGGGAACTTTCCGGGGGTTCACTGGTAAGTATAGCCCCCAAAGGCAGAGGGACATGACCAGCAGTATACTGGCATTGACCCTGGCACTGCCTTTAAAAATGGCACCCCAACTCTGGAAAGCGGACGTTGCCAGCTCTATCAGGCCTCATCCTGACAGTGTAATGACATGAGATATGCCTCCAGCTTTTGTTTTTACTAAGTGCTGGAAAATATGGAGAGAAAAGCCGGCTGTGCAGCTGCAAACCGGCTTTCCCGCCTGGCCCCGCACTTGGAAACAAAATTGGAAAATTGCACTCAAAAGCAGTGCAGAATGTAAAATCGTTTTCAAAGTCAATAAGTCCTGTGTGCATTTGTTGCAGCATTTACACATAGCCAGATTGGTAATTCTGGATCTGGACTAGAACAACTAATCCAAGCTCAACGAGACTGCAGCATCCCTCAAGTACATCAGTAATGATCCATGAAAATGAAATCCTGTCATTGCAGGTGTGAAAAACCATCTCCCTTATCTGCTAAACATCCCTGTGTTCCCCTTTCTCCCTACCCTCATTAGGCTTTACTGTTGAGTGTCTCACAGCGAGTGATTGATTGAGCAGTCAGGCAGTTTTACTGCATCACAAGACCTGTTTCTGACAAACGTACAGGTTTCTGTTTTTGAATTTATATGCTTTTAGGTAACTCAAGTAAATTTTAATTTAAAAGTATATTTACTCAGCTGTGCTCCTGGGAGGCCTATATTCAGTTGTGTGGTAGTGTGCAGATGTCAAATATATTAAAACAATATTTGCCTCACCTAAATTAAACTGGAATCTTGTCTTTATTTTCAGGATGACCAAGGGTGCAAAAATATTTTCTGGTTTCCTTTAATATTTCCTCACCCAGCGAAAGTGGTGAGGTAATAAAGATCCAGCCTGGGACGGAGCTCAGCGAGAGGTATCGAGTGGTCAAGTGAGGGAGAACGTCAGGGTCCTGGGATGGAGCAGTGCAGGGTCTCAGGAAGGAGAAATGCAGGGTCCCGGGAGGGAGCAATGCAAGGTTCTGAAAGGGAGAGTGGAGGGTTCTGGGAGGGAGCAGTGCAGTCTTCTGGGAGGGAGATGATGCGCGATCAATAACTACTGAAACGAAGGAGTAGTCCGAATTGAAGGCTTTAATCTACAAGATGTTTCCCCAGTAGCTCGAGTACAGAAGGAAGGATGGATGCTGGGAAACACGGGTTCTTATACCCCGCCTCATTGGGCAGAGCTACCTTACATCCCAACCAATGAAAAGGCAAAGACTTGGGCCAAAGAGCAGCGAGCCTTCTCCACCAATGGTAGCTCACATTCCCAGGTACCGTAGTACCTCTAGTCATACTACCACAGGAGAAATGCAGTGTTTTGGGAGGGGGCAGTGCAGGTTTCCTGGGAGAGAGCAGTACAGGGTTCTGGGAGGGAGCAGTGCATGGTTCTGGGAGCGAGCAGTACAGGGTTCTGGGAGGAAGCAATGCAGGGTTCTGGGAGGGAGCAGTGTAGGGTTTCTGGGAGGGAGCAGTGCAGGGTTCTGGGAGGGAGCAGTGCAGTCTTCTGGGAGGGAGAAATGCAATGTTTTGGTAGGGGGCAGTGCAGGGTTCGTGGGCGGGCGCGGTGACCCAAGCTGGAATCGAACCTGGGATCCTGGAGCTGTGAAGCAATTGTGCTATTGTGGTGAATCACAGTAGCGTAATTCACACTGTATTACACATGTTGTACTATGTCTCTGTAAACTTGGCACACGAGCAGTTGCGCTGCTCTGCCACTAGGGGGAGATGCACTGGGAGTGTACGGGAGTTTTTACTGGACTCCACTCTTGGCTCCACCCACGACTCCTCCCCCTAACTGGAAGTATAAAGTTTAATGCTGAGAGCCTGCCTGCTAGTTCATCTGGAGTTCATTGTGTCACAGGCAGGCTCTTATTTAAGATGATTAAAACCACTGTTCACTTCTAACCACGTGTCACATGAATTGATGGTCTCATCAGGTATCCACAATGCTACCTTTCTGGGTGGGAGCAGTACAGGTTTCAGGGAGGGAGCAGTACAGGGTTCTGGGAGGGAGAAATGCAGTGTTTTGGGAGGGAGCAGTGCAGGGTTCTGGGAGGCAGCAGACAGGGTTCTGGGAAGGAGCAGTACAGGGTTCTGTGAGGGAGCAGTGCAGGGTTCTGGGAGGAAGCAGTACAGGGTTCTGTGAGAGAGCAGTACAGGGTTCTGTGAGAGAGCAGTACAGGGTTCTGGGAGGGAGCAATGCAGGGTTCTGGGAGGGAGCAGTACAGGGTTCTGGAGGGAGCAATGCAGGGTTCTGGGAGGGAGCAGTGCAGGGTTCTGGGAGGGAGCAGTGCAGGGTTCTGGGAGGGAGCAGTGCAGGGTTCTGGGAGGGAGCAGTGTAGTGTTTCTGGGAGGCAGCAGACAGGGTTTTGGGAAGGAGCAGTACAGGGTTCTGGTGGGGTGAAGTGCAGGGTTCTGGGAGGGAGCAGTGTAGTGTTTCTGGGAGGCAGCAAACAGGGTTTTGGGAAGGAGCAGTACAGGGTTCTGGGAGGGAGCAGTGCAGGGTTCTGGTGGGGTGAAGTGCAGGGTTCTGGGAGGGAGCAGTGCAGGGTTCTGGTGGTGGGGGGCGGGGGGGGGGAGAAGTGCAGGGTTCTGGGAGGGTGCAGTGCAGGCTTCCTGGGGAGGGGGGGGTGAGTGTGGGGAAATGATGCACAGTTCTGGAAAGAAGCAATGCAGGCTTCCTGAGAGGCAGCAGTGCAGGATTTCTGAGTGGGAGCAGTACAGGGTTCTGGGAGGCAGCAGTGCAAGGTTCTGGGGGGTGGGGGGGGGGGGGGTGGGATCCGTGCAGATTTCTGGGGGGGGGATCAGTCTAGTTTTCTGGGGGGGGGGCAGTGTAGGATTCTGGGGGGGAGGGGGTCACTGTAGGTTTCCTGGGAGGGAGCAGTGCAGGGTTTCTGGGAGGGAGCAGTACAGGGTTCTGGGAGGGAGCAGTGCGGGGGGGGGGGGGGGGAGAGAAGTGCAGGGTTCTGGGACGGAGCAGTGCAGGGTTCTGGTGGTGGGGGGGGGAGAAGTGCAGGGTTCTGGGAGGGTGCAGTGCAGGGTTCTGGGACGGAGCAGTGCAGGGTTCTGGTGGTGGGGGGGGGGGAGAAGTGCAGGGTTCTGGGAGGGTGCAGTGCAGGGTTCCTGGGGAGGGGGGGTGAGTGTGGGGGAATGATGCACAGTTCTGGGAAGGAGCAATGCAGGCTTCCTGGGAGGCAGCAGTGCAGGATTTCTGAGTGGGAGCAGACAGGGTTCTGGGAGGCAGCAGTGCAGGGTTCTGGGAGGAAGTAGTGCAGGTTTCCTGGGAGGCAGCAGCGCAGGTTTCTGGGAGGAAGCCATGCAGGGCTCTGGGTCGGAGCTGTGGAGGTGTAATGATGCACTTTCACAGATTTCCTTTGTGAATATGTAGAGAGCCTCACCTAGCTCTCTACATGTCTCCTGTGAACTCTGCAGCCTGGGATGATAACCCACTCTGATCCCAATTGGTCACCTAAGCCAGGTGACCCTTACTCTACTGTGTTACACTTAAAGGGACAATCATCACAAATCACCCCATCTCTCCCCTTTAACTCCTCAATATAATCTTCAAGAACTAAGTTACTCAGTCCTAAAGTTAGGGTGGCATGGTGGAGGAATGGTTAGCACTGCTGCCTCACGTCGCCGAGGACCCCAGTTCGATCCCGGCCCCAGGTCACTGTCTGTGTGGAGTTTGCACATTCTCCCTGTTTTTGCGTGGGTCTCACCCCCACAACCCAAAAATGTGCAGGGTATAGTGCATAGTGTTAGACAACCACTAGATGGCAGCACTAGACCCATGGATATAAACTGAACTCAGATGATCTTCCTCCTCTTCAAAGCAGGAGTGACTGGGCAGCAGAGTGTTAGAGAGATATAGCTTAGTTGGCACGTGTAGTTAAACATAGTCAATACTTCTGATTGACTTTATCATCAATTATAGTTGTGAAGAGTGAAGAAACTCATTAATATATATATTCGATATTCATTAAATGTTATTTGCTTTAAATTGAAGACTGATAGTTTCATTGAACTACAACCATCAGACCATTCTGGGAGTAAGCAAAGAGTAACGACGTATTACAATCACATAATATAACACCGGGTTGGTGAATTGGTCACGCTAAATTGTTCCTTAATTGGAAAAAAAATAATTGGGTACTAAAAAGTTTAGTTTTAAAAATTTTTTTAACTAGACATTATGAGTGGGATTCCGCAGTCCATCAATTGCATGATTCTCGGCCACGCACCATTCGCTGATGGCGAGATTCTATCCTCCCGCCAATTGTTAATGGAATTTCCCATTGTAACCTCCCCACAGTACCACGTAACCCCTTGGCAGGGATGTACTGCCAGCGGGAAAAGTGAATCCCAAAGACCGGAGCATTCTGGCCGATGTATATGAGACAATTATATATCGAGTCTTTGAAATGTTTCTTGTAGTGCGGCACAATTGTACAGTCTGAGATGCTTCCACTGGATCGACAGTAATAGTAACTGCAATAACAGGTACCTCTTCTGGTATAGGCAGTTCATTGCTACCTACTTACAGAGAGACTTCAGTTATGTCTTGTGGTAGTCAACACTGATGTATTATACTGTATATATATGGGTTATACGGTAAGGCCCCTGTACTACAGGTACGGGGGTAGATCCCTGCCTGCTGGCTCTGCCCAGTAGGCAGAGTATAAATATGTGTGCTCCCCGTACAGCAGCCATTTCGTCAGCTGCTGTTGGAGGCCACATATCTCTGTGCAATAAAGCCTCGATTACATTCTACTCTCATCTCGTCGTAATTGATAGTGCATCAATTTATTACACAGAGATTTTTCAGAGACGGACCTCCGCATCAAGCCAGATCGCCTGCAACTGCACCCTCAAGCAGACAATGGCAAAAAGGACTTCGAACATTGGCTAGCCTGTTTTGAAGCATACATCGGGTCTGCGCCAGACCCAATCCCAGAAGCACAGAAGCGCCAGATTCTGTACACACGGCTGAGCTCCAATGTTCTTCCCCTCGTCCAGGATGTGGCGACCTACGCAGAAGCCATGGCACTACTGAAGGAGAATTACGCTCAGCGGACCAACAAAGTCTATGCCAGGCATCTCCTATCCACGCGGTGCCAACTTCCCGGTTAGTCTGTGGAAGATTTCTGGCGTGCCCTGCTCGCCCTGGTGAGACTGACTGCCAGGCCATTTCGGCCACTGAACACTCGAACCTGCTGATGAGAGACGTGTTCGTTACGGGCATAGGGTCTGACTACATTCGCCAGCGCCTCTGAGAAGGGGCCACGCTTGACCTCGCGGCAACCAAAAAACGAGCGCTCTCGCTTACAGTCGCCTCACGCAACGTTCAGGCCTATGCCCCCGACTGCACGGCCCATCCCCCCCTGTGCATCGTGGACCCCGCCAACGGCCATCCCATCGTGGACCCCATCAGCGACCGCCCCCAGCCAACCCCACACCTGCGCCGCACGGCAGCCAACCAACCCCGGGGGACCCAAATGCTACTTCTGCAGACAGTCGAAACACCCCCGGCAGTGCTGCCCAGCGCGGAGCGCGCTCTGCAAGGCCTGTGGCAAGAAGGGACATTTCGCTGCAGTGTGCCAGGCCTGCTGAATTGCCACTATTGTCCCGGCACCCCCCACGTGCGACCAGTGGATGCTGCCATCTTCCCCTCCTCGGACCACGTGCAGCCCATGGGCGCCGCCATCTTGCTCTACTCACAACACGTGCGGCCCGTGGGCACCGCCATCTTCCCTGCCTCAGGACACATGCGGCCCGTGGGCGCCACCATCTTTCCCACCTCAGGACCCCTGCCCGTCGGGCAACTCATCAGGCCGCTCATCACCTGCAACTGGCAACGACCAGCTCGCCTAGGTCACGATTGACCAGTCTCAACCGCACAACCTCGCAACCGCTTCGACAAAGGTGAAGATGGTGGGCACCGCCATCTTCCCTGCCCCAGGACACGTGCGGCCCAAGGGCACCGCCATCTTGCCTGCCCCAGGACACATGCGGCCCGTGGGCGCCACCATCTTTCCCACCTCAGGACCCCTGCCCGTCGGGCAACTCATCAGGCCGCTCATCACCTGCAACCGGCAACGACCAGCTCGCCTAGGTCACGATTGACCAGTCTCAACCGCACAACCTCGCAACCGCTTCGACAAAGGTGAAGGTCAATGGGCACAAGATCTCCTGCCTTATGGACTCCGGGAGTACTGAGAGCTCCATCCACCCCGATACGGTAAGGTGCTGCTCCCTCGCGGTACATGCTGCTAACCAGAGAATCTCCCTGGCCTCCGGATCCGGGGGTACTGCATCGCCGTCCAGGGCATCGAGTTCAGCGGCTTCCGCTTCTACGTCCTCCCCAACCTCTGTGCTGCCTTGCTTCTCGGCCTGGACTTCCAGTGCAACCTCCAGAGCCTAACCCTGAAATTGCCAGGCCCTTACCACCCCTTACCGTTTGCAGCCTCGCGACCCTTAAGGTCAACTCGACTTCCCTTTTTGCAAACCGAACCCCGGATTGCAAACCCGTCGCCTCCAGGATTAGACAGTACAGCCCCCAGGACAGCACCTTCATCAGGTCTGAGGTCCAGCGGCTGCTGCGGGAAGGTATCATCGAGGCCGGCAACAGCCCCTGGAGAGGCCAAGTGGTAGTGGTGAAAACTGGGGACAAAAACAGGATGGTCGTTGACTACAGTCAGACCATCAATCGGTACACGCAGCTCGACGCATACCCCCTCCCACGCATATCTGATATGGTCAATCAGATTGCACGGTGTCGGGCCTTCTCGACAGTGGACCTGAAATCTGCCTACCACCAGCTCCCATCCGTAAGGCGGACCGTTCATACACTGCGTTCGAAGCCTTTACCATTTCCTTAGGGTTCCCTTCGGCGTCACCAACGGGTCTTCCAATGGGAGATGGACCAAATGGTTGGCCGGTACGGACTGCGGGCCACCTTCCCGTACCTGGACAACATCACCCTCTGCGGCCACGGCCAGCAGGACCACGATGCTAACCTTTCCAAATTTCTCCACATCGCCACTCTCCTCAACCTAACCTACAACAAGGAGAAGTGCGTGTTCAGCACGAACCGATTAGCCATCCTCGGCTATGTGGTCCAGAACGGAGTTCTGGGGCCTGACCCCGATCGCATGCGCACCCTCATGGAACTCCCCACTGCCCCAAGGCCCTCAAACGATGCCTGGGGCTTTTTTCGTATTACGCCCAGTGGGTCCCAAACTATGCGGACAATGCCCGCCCACTCATTCAATCCACCGTTTTCCCACTGACGGCCGAGGCTCACCAGGCCTTCAACTGTATCAAGGCCGACCTCACCAAGGCCGCGATGCACGCGGTCGACGAGACGCTCCCCTTCCAAGTCGAGAGCGATGCTTCAGACAGGCTGGCGCATGGCATTCTTTTCCCGCACCCTCCATGCCTCCGAAATTCGGCACTGGCCTCCTACAGCAGCTGACGAAATTCGGCACTCCTCCATCGAAAAGGATGCCCAAGTCATCATTGAAGCTGGGCGACATTGGAGGCATTACCTGGCCGGCAGGAGATTCACTCACCTCACCAACGGTCGGTTGCCTTCATGTTTAATAACACACAGTGGGGCAAGATCAAGAACGATAAAATCTTGAAGTGGAGGCTCGAGCTCTCCACCTACAACTACGAGATTTTGTATCGCCCCGGTAAGCTCAACGAGCCCCCCGATGCCCTATCCTGAGGTACTTGTGCCAGCGCACAAGTGGACTGACTCCAGACCCTGCACGACAATCTCTGTCACCCAGGAGTCACCCGTTTTTACTACTTCATAAAGGCCCGCAATTTGCCCTACTCCGTTGAGGAAGTCAGGGCTATCACCAGAGACTGCCAGGTCTGCGCAGCGTGTAAACTACACTTCTACCGGCCAGACCGTGCGCGCCTGGTGAAGGCCTCCCGCCCCTTTGAACGCCTCAGCGTGGGCTTCAAAAGGCCCACCCCTCCACCGACCAAAACACGTACTTGCTCAGTGTGGTCGACGAATATTCCCGATTCCCCTTTGCCGTCCCATGCCCTGATATGATGTCTGCCACCGTCATCAAAGCCCTCAACACCATCTTCGCTCTGTTCGGTTTCCCCGCATACGTTCACAGCGACAGGTGATCCTCATTTATGAGTGATGAACTGCGCCAGTTCCTGCTCAACAGGGGCATTGCCTCGAGCAGGACGACCAGCTACAACCCCCGGGGAAACGGGCAGGTGGAGAGGGAGAACGGGACGGTCTGGAGGGCCGTCCAGCTGCCCCTACGGTCCAGAAATCTCCCCTCCTCCCGCTGGCAGGAGGTCTTCCCCGACGCACTTCACTCCATTCGGTCGCTCCTGTGCACCGCGACTAACGAAACCCCCCATGAACGTCTCTTTGCCTTCCCCAGGAAGTCCACCACCGGGGTTTCATCCCAACGTGGCTGGCAGCTCCAGGACCCGTTCTCCTCCGTAGACACGTGCGACTCCACAAGGCGTACCCATTGGTTGAGAGGGTACAGCTATTCCACGCCAACCCGCAGTAAGCTTACGTAGCGTACCCCGATGGCCGCCAAGGCACAGTCTCCTCAGGGACCTGGCACCAGCTGGTTCCCCACACCCCCCCCCCACCTCTGCTCCGGCCCCACCCTCCCTTCCCCCGGCGCACCCCACCGCAGCCCCCGCTCCAGGACAATCCGTCCTCCCCTTGCTCCCACCCGGGGATGAAGAGGATTTCGACACGCTCTCGGAGTCACCAAAGACCAAGCCGCGCCTGAGTCGCCACCAGCACTGTGGCGCTCTCAACGGCAGACCGTACCGCCTAAATTTATAATATTCTCTGTGATTTTTAAAAGCAACTTGTCCGTATATAGTTCACCAACCCCGCTGGACTCATTTTTAACAGGGGGTGAATGTGACCACTGATGTATTATACTGTGTACATATATGGGTTTTACGGTAGGGCCCCTGTACTACAGGTACGGGGGTAGACACCTGCCTGCTGGCTCCGCCCAGTAGGCGGAGTATAAATATGAGTGCTCTCTGTACAACAGCCATTTCGTCAGCTGCTGTCGGAGGCCACACATCACTGTGTAATAAAGCCTCCATTACATTCTACTCTCATCTCGTCATAATTGATAGTGCATCATGTCTATAACAGGTCGATCAGATACTTTGTATTTACGGGTTAGAAAACATTTCTTGATGGCAACACTGACTGTGAGAGCATCTCTCTACTCCTCAAGTAATCCATATGCTTAATAACAGGAGTCCGGTCTCAAAGACAATGGGCGCAATCACACGGCCATGTTGCGCCTGACTCGGGTACACAACGCTGCCGGTAAACCTATCCAACTCACCACGCCTCGCGAGATCTCGCGGGATCTCGGGAGACATCACGATCTGGATCCCGCCCACAATGGGCCGTACCTACACTTACATATTTAAGTGTGCAGTTCGGCACACTTGAATAGGCACTCACCGGGTCTAACCGGCGCTCGGAATCGAATTCCTTTGCTGAGGGCGTTCCCCATTAAAGATTGAGAAAAAGCAGAGCGCCATTAGATAGCAGGGCCATTCCCAGAATGGATAGTGTCTTTTCCTGTTGGTTTGCGACCTTCTCTCAGAAGGACAGCATTCACGGTCCCACCACTGCATGTGGGCAGGTCACCCGGTCACCACCAACCCTCCCTCCTGCCTCCAGGAAAATGGCCAGTGGGTTGATGGTGCCGGAGAGCTGGCATGCCAGTGAGAAGAGTTATTTATAGTTCCACCCATCTCTGATCATGGCCCCAGCATATCGGAGTTATATTTCATGTTGATCTGTGTAACAAAAAGTTCAAGCTGAAGCCAATGAAAAGGGAAACTGCCACTTGAATCTAAGTTATAACTTTAACAACATGTATTAATTGTGACAGCTTTCTGTTTGAATCATTCTTTGAGATGGAAGGTAGTCTACTGTACTCTGAAGTCCTCTCTGTATTTGGTGTGTTTATATATCCCTTACTCACTTCCCACAGTATTCCAGTAAATGTCACATTTCCCGAATAATTTTCTTTTTCTTACTCTTTCCTATTCTTGCTGAGCAGGTAGCTTTGATTGTATAACTTCTGCACCTTTCTCTGGGCCGCTCTTAGAAGAGGCAATAACCATCTCTCCAAAGGATTTCCTAAGCCCCCGAGGATCTGTTCATGCACTTTGGGGATTGGAGAGAAGAGCTGAGGCAGGATGGACTGCTGAAGGATGAAGGAACCATGGCAATTTCCAGGAAAGCACACATGGGGGCTGCTCCTGTGATGGTCACATTGAGGGAGTGGAAAGCATTCCTGTTGGTATTTCTCACCGGGTGGTCGCTGGATCTCTTCATGGCTGCATGGGTGCATCAACAATGCCTGGTACCTGGGCAAAACCAGCGCTGGAGTTGAAACCCATCGCTCTCTGTCCCTCTGAGACGATGCCTGCCTGCCGTTACATGAATTCAGTGTCTAGCAGAGGGGCCAGTAATCAGGGACGTGGATTTAAAGTAATTGTTAGATGGATTAGAGGAAGGTTAAGGAGAATCTCTTTTCAGCAAGAGGGTGCTGAGGACCTGGAAGTCACTGCATGGGAAAATGGCAATAGCAGTTTTTAAAAATTACTTGGATATGTACTTAAAGTGTCATAACCAACAGGGCTACAGACCGAGAGTTAAAAATAGGATTAGGCCAGACGGCTTTTATCCGGCGACCTCCTTCTGTGCTGTAACTCTTCTGTGTTTGTACGGAGGTAGATAGTAAATGCAAAGCTGATATGGGACGCGATTTAACTAAAATATTACAGAGTCCATTCTGGACGGGAATCAAGGAGAATCCGCTATCCAAGGGAACTCTGCACCCGGCGGGGAAGGACCCACTGAGGCTGTTGAGCCGCATATTCTGCACTGAAGAGCTCGTCAAGAGATGGGGACGCCAATTGAAATGGCTCCCTGATCTCTCAAACCCCCGACGTGACTACCGGATTCCCCCCCCCCCCAACTCATCTGTTGGGGGATCCTCGAGTCCCCCTACCCCACACGCACACCCCACCACATACTGGCATCCCCTGCCCCATCCCAGCACGGGCAAAATACCGGCCTGGCAACCTGTCAACCCTGGCAGTGTCCCTGCCAGCCTGGCACTGTCACCTGGGCACAGTGCCATGGTGCCCGGGTGGCACCAGAATTGGCCAGAAGTCAACCACCAGGGGGCCTCCGATCGCCTGGGAGACTCCCCTAGTGCTGTTCCTCCTGGCCCCCTCTGGTGGAGTCCAGTGCTAAACAGCTGGGGTCTCCTTGGTGAGGCCAGGACCTCCTGCTACCTTTAGTCCAATTTACCCGGAACTCAAACACTGGCAACCAATCATCCTCGCTTAAAAAGACAATTGAAATAAGTGGAGTTTCTTTGGAGTTAAGCTAATTCTAATTCTTGCTGATAAAGGCTTGGCACCAAATCAACCTGCCACTGCAAACCTGCTAAGTCAATACCTGAGTCCACAGATCTCCACCCCTCCTCCCTTCATCAACACACTCAAAGCTAAAGCCTTTTACTAAAAAAATAATTAGGCTGGATTATCCTCCACAATCCTGCCCAAAGTCTATTGCCAAGGCTGATACTATTGTCATTTTATTCCTTGAACTACAAAAAATTGGGCTGGATTTTCTATTCCAGTCAGAGGTGAAGTGCAATAGTGATGGAAATGGTTGGATCTATCAAGACAGGCTTTACTCTGGGAGTTGACTTGTCCATTATTAAGCAACTGGGATTGTCACACATGCAGGACTTGATTTTACATCTTTGTTCAACTACATAAACCATTTTATTTCCTAGTGCTAGTGCAATTATCATCACTTCCCTGGATAATAACTATAATGAGCTGGATTTTCTTTACCTAGCAACAGGGCAATGGAGGGGTGGTAGGGCAGGGAGTGTGGTTGCAGGGAGGATTCCCATCCACCACTCTGACCTTGTCAAAATTCTGATTCAATTTCCTGGCCTAAGAGTTACTGGACCTGCAGGAAATGATCAAAGAAGGAAATTTAGTGGACTTGCACCACAGCAGAATCCCAAAAAGTGACAAGGAATCAGTATGAAGAAGACCCCTGCAAGTAAACGGAACTGCAGCTCTGCAGGTCCAATCAAAGAGAGAGGCAGGTTATTGGGCGGGCGGGCGGGGAGGTCAGGCAGTCTGGTGGGAGATGAATCCTCAGTCAGGCTTTCTTCTTCCATCAGTGACATCAGAGCCATCACTACCCCAGCTGGCCCAGATGGGAACAGCATAGGGGCAGTCGGGAGGGAAATACATCCCATGTTCATTCACAGAGTTTCGAGATGGTGGAAAGGGAATGCACGGCCAGCAGCAGTCTTAGTAGGAGCAAGAGAAGGGGAAATTTCTCCAAGTTGCAAAAGATCTTAATGAAAATAATTGCTCCTTTAATAAATATATTTAAGTCAAAGCTACTTTCTGTTGACCCTGCCTTTAGCTTCATCATTGAACTTCTAGATGACAATCTACAAGCTAGCCAAGATGGTTTTTTAGCATCCAATTTGTGAAAACGACTCAGTGTGAGATTCTGAAAGGGCCAGATGATTCTTCGTTCGACTTATTTTTATTTAAATTGCTACGGGTTGGAAAAGCTGCTGCCCCTTTAAATTATGGATATATCCAATCGTACAGGTTGACAGAGAGCACATCCAGAAAGTGCATCAGTTCAGAGCTATTTTCACAGAGCACTATTTAGTCAGGTCATGGTTTGTTCATGCTCCCTGTGAAGATATTATTTGACTTATCAGTGGGTGGTCTGCTGAGTTTTATTGCATCTGTATTATTTATTTGGATCCACATATAGTTCAATTTCTGAAATACCTCCTAGACGTTGCTTCCTATTTTTGCTTCACTATAAAAAGATACAATTTGACGGGCAATTTCAGACAGGGACATCTTCAGTTTTAAGCCGCAAATGATTTTTGAGCTGATTCTTATTATGAGCTTCGTAATGTATCCATTAGCCATTTCGTTGAATTACATAAGTACATTGAAAATTGTGAATTTATGTCCATTCATTGTTTGAAGTAGCTGGTGTAAAAACTGCAAAAATAGATTTTCACATCTTTGCTCTTTTTAATAAAAGTTAATTTGAAGCTGTTGAACCCACGTCTGCTCTTTTGTAACAGCAGTTACCTAATCAGGCTCTTAATTATCTGTTTTGCTCCTACTCTCCTCTTTATTTTGGTGTGTCATATAAAAGGCCTCTCCTACCTCTTTGCATCACTCCTAAGAAGGGTCCCCACCTGTAGTAGTAGCCTGTCTTTTATTGTTTCAAATGCCAATGAACCTGCTGCACATTTTTCATACTTTCAGTTTCAATTTAATTAAATAGGAATGAAATGAAATGAAAATCGCTTATTGTCACGAGTAGGCTTCAATGAAGTTATTGTGAAAAGCCCCTAGTCGCCACATTCCGGTGCCTGTTCGGGGAGGCCGATACGGGAATTGAACCGTGCTGCTGGCCTGCTTGGTCTGCTTTAAAAGCCAGCGATTTAGCCCAGTGAATGGGTTACCACAACAAATTAGCACATTGTCACTTTGCGTGTAGGACCAGAATCTAAAACCAGCCAAAGTAAGTAGATAACAGTCATCACAAAAGGAAAATACTGCAGATTCTGAAAATCTGAAGTTCTGATGTCCAGAAAAAAAGAGATGAGGGAAGAGCCTACGTAGGACTGGAATTGCATGGAGCACAGTGGTTATCACTGTGGCTTCACAGCGCCAGAGTCCCATGTCCGATACCCAGGTTGGGTCACTGTCTGTGCGGAGTCTGCACATTCTCCCTGTGTCTGTGTGGGTTTCCTCTGGGTGCTCCGGTTTCCTCCCACTAGTCCTGCAGGACGTGCCCTTAGGTGAATTGGACATTCTGAATTCTCCCTCTGTGCACCCAACAGGTGCCGGAACGTGGGGCTTTTCACAGTAACTTCATTGCAGTGTTAATGTAAGCCTACTTGTGACAACAAACATTATTATTTAAGGAGTATTCCCCATATCTCTCCAAAAAGCAGACAGAGCTAGGACCCATTTGGGTTCCTGTAGCAACACCTTTTATTTGGAAGAAGTGAGTGGAGTTACAAGAAAGGTTGCTCAGAGTCACGGCATGTCAGGCCAGTTGGAGGAGGGTAGTATTGAATAGGGACTGGTTGGCTCTCTGTTCACGCTTGAAGTGAGAGCTCTGAGACCATCCTAGTGGGAGTTGGAGGTGCAGAGGGATTAAATGTCCATGGTTAAGGGGGCATTGTTCTGTCAGGAAATTAGAAACTGTTGAAGTGACATATGGCATGACACACAGCATCAGAAAAGTCACTGATGTAAGTCGGCAAAAAAAAATAGAGTTGAGATGGGGGGAAATAAGTTCAGTGGGGCAGGAACAGGTTGAAATAATGGGTTTACCAGGACAATCCTGTTTGTGTATTTTGCGAAGGAGGTAGAAGTGGACTGTATGGGGCTGGGGGACTATGAGGCGGGAGGCTGTGGCGGGAAGATCTGCAGCAGGAAGGAGGCCAGTGACAGTCCTGGATAAAATGGCTTGATGTTTGGCTGTGGGGATCATGGTCCAGGGGGACCTTATAGGAGAGATGTTGGTGCGTTGGTGACAAGCCTCTGTTAAGTAGAGATCAGTACACTAGACAGGGGCTGGTTTAGCTCACACAGCTAAATCGCTGGCTTTTAAAGCAGATCAAGCAGGCCAGCAGCACGGTTCGATTCCCGTACCAGCCTCCCCGGACAGGCGCCGGAATGTGGCGACTAGGGGCTTTTCACAGTAACTTCATTGAAGCCTACTCGTGACAATAAGCAATTTTCATTTTCATTTCAATAGCACCACCCCTGCTAGCAGGTTTGATACTGATGTTAGAGTTGTACTTTATAGTTCAGAGGGCGATAGACTGGAATGAACGAGGGTGGGAGCGCAGGAGGTGGGGTGCAAAGAAATTGAGATGGCCAATGTCATGCTGGATCTTCTCAATGAAAAGATCTAGAGAGGGTAGGACCAGACAGAAGAGTCCCGGTGCAGGGAAAATATTGGAAATACGTAAACGGCCCCGCTTAATGGGGGAAGACTCCTGTAGAAAGAAGTGGGCTCAGAGACAGAGGTGATGGAAGAGGAACTCAGCGTTGTGCTGAGGAAGGAGTATTCAGGGTCTCAGTGTAGAAGGTCAGAAGGTCAGAATGTATTATGAATACACAAGAGGTGAGAATTGAAGAAGACATGGATCAGAGGGAAGCAAAAGGAACAAAGGATTCAGAGGGCTGTTGTTACGCATGATTGGTGAAACCTGAGGCACTTCAGACCGATAAGAAAGATAAAATGTATCTTGTTAAAGGGCCAATTGAGACAAAGGGTGAAATAAAACTGTAGACCAGGATAACTTTGAGGTAGTGCTGCATAATTGGGAGGTTGAGAGTGTACATGTGGTAGTGAATGACATTGAGAGGGCATAATGGGATGCAACAAGAACAGAGACGAATTCTGAATATTGAGGAGTTGCCTGCAATAGTGGATCCAAAACACAAAGGGTGGAATTTCAATTGTAATCCATATGGAATCTTTTAGAGCTGAAGACAGTTGCTGAGGAAGGAGATGTCGCTGTGGTAGTGTTTTTTTATAGATACCTGATCAAACATGAGGAGGGGAATACAAAGCAATGATGGTAAACAAGATAGAAGAGACAAGTGAAATCAGGTCAGAGTGAAGACTAGAACTTCTCCAAAGTAAGAACTCCAGAAAGAGAAGTGGCAGTGAGTGAAACACTAACACCAAAGCAAAACACTGTAATTACTGAAAATCTGAAATAAAAACAAAAAATTCTAGAACTACTCAGTGGGTCAGGCAGCATCGATGGAGAGGACCAGTTATTGTTTCAGGTCAGTGACTGAATGAAAGTCACTTTCTCTGGTAATAGGAGCAGTCCTAATTGAAATAAATTGAAAAGATCCTAATTTAGTTATTTTTCACTGTCCAACCTTCTTAGGGGGCCTTATTGTAATGAAACAAGTGTACACTGAGAGCAATCTTGAGAAGATCAGTCAGAATGAATTTTGGACATTGCCTTTGCCCTAAAGGCAGTAGTAAGTTTCAAAGGAGCATATACAATGGAAGACTGGAAGAAAAATTGCAACGTAAGAGTTTAAAGGAGCAATATTTTTATCTTGAAAGCTTTTGAGAAAGCACGTTAATTTGCAAATCTATTTCTGCGTGACAAAAGCTGATCTTTTAGCTATCTTCAACTTTGCTTAATAAACATCCCTAGACCTTCACAAGAACATTATTGAACAAAATTTGACACCGAATCACGTAAAGAGATGTTAGGGCAGATAATTGAATGCTTGGTCAGAGGTCAATTTTCAGAAACAGCTTAAAGGAAGGGAGAGGGGTAGAAAGGCAGAAAGATTTGGTGGGAATTTCAGAGCATTGAGTCTCAGGAGTTAAAGGCATGGCTGCCAGTGGTGGAGCAATGGATGGGTCTGTTCGCGAGATCAGACTGGAGGAGTGGCTATCTCGGATGTTGTGGGGCCGGAGAAGATTACAGAGAGAAGGAGGCTGAGGCTATGGAGAGACTTGAAAACAAGGAGGAGAATGTTACAATAAAGTTGTTGCTTAACTGGCTGGCAATGTAGTTCAACAGCTACAGGGATGATAGAGGAACCGGACATGTTGTGAGTTAGGGCACAGGTAGGAGAATCTGGAGGAGTTCAAGGTTACAGAATGTGGCGGGAAGATAGCAGGCTGGTGAAGAAAAGGGCAAGAAGAATGGTGTCACTAGGAACATTTGACCCTGAGTTTCCCCTTTCTATTCAAGGTGAGATGGAGCAGATATACAATAAGGATCAACAGTATTTTGCAGGAAATACTTAAGCAACAAAATAATTTTTTGTTTAAAAATGCCAAAAATAAAGACCTTTGTTAATCGTCTGTCCCTCAAGTGAAATAAATCCACCAAGAATATCAGAGGGCATCTTATCCCTCTCCAAACACAACGCTATCAGAAAAAAATCTATGCACAAATCTCTGTGATATTTGCTTGCATTTAATATACATTGCTGAGGTTTCTTCAGGTGCATTCAGGGAGAAACAGCAGAAAAACCCTGGAGCACATTTGTCTGCAGTGCTGTTCACGAGCAGAACAGGAGTAAAGGATTGGTGCCCATTTTTTCTCTGCATTGCACCCATTTTTATCAGACGCTTTTGGCAACAGGACAGGAGAAAATTGGTTCGACACTTTAGAAGGTATACTAAATGATTCAGGTCTAAACACATTCTTTCATCAAAGCGACACATTTATTTCCCACTGGGACTGCCAAAAATAGCTGCTACATCTCTTCAATGTATTTAAAGCTACATTATGTGTATATGAATGTTTATGTCGTATTGTTCATTACTACATCCAATGTAATATAAAATATTAATTTTCTCTCTTAGTTCTGCTGTTCAATGAAATAAAGCTCAAGAGTCCAAAATTGCCCAGCTCCCAAAAGCACACACAGGGATCACAATGCAAGATTCATCTGTTCAATATGATGTTAGCAGCAGGCAACTTCATACTACCTGCTCATTTGAATGACTGCTGCATGCATCCACTGCTAAATACACTCTTCATTGCTGCATCCATTATTAAGGAACCAGGGCCGGTTTTAAACCTATTTGACCAATTTCATCAAATTGGGCCCCGCACCTTAAGGGGGCCCCGCGCCAGCGGCGACAGAGTTACCGTTTGAAGCCTTTTCTGTAGTCTAAGAGGAACTTAGGGTAGTTTTTACTTTTGGGGAACGCACCGCATTACCGTCGACAAATCCTTCAGCCCTGCGCTGCCAAATCCTTCCGCCCGGGTAAGTAAGTTTCAAAATTTTAGTATATCAGGCATTTAATGTTTTTTTTTGGTTAAAGACGAGCATACTACACAAAATATAAACATACATAAATTTTTACTTTTGTAGAGTAGGGGCCCCGCCATCACTTTTCTAATTGGGCCCGCAATTCCTAGCACCAGCCCTGTAAGGAACCTAAACTCATGACTTGCTCGGACAGGTTAAGGCTAGCCAACACTGTTTAAAGTTACCCTGAACCTCTTGAAGGGAAGGTGCATTGTGGCTGGAGCAGGTGCTGCCAGCCATGGAAGAAGCAAATCTGACCAGGAAAATTGTAAAGGATGGCACAGCGTAGGAGAGACCGGCCTCCAGATTTTACAGATGCTGCAACGGAGGGCATGGTGGGGTGGTGGGGTGCAAAGGAGGAGAAATGTCCTCTAGTTGCTCAAAAGGCAGTGAGGACAGATAGCCATGGGGGTCAATGCCAGGGGTCAAATCCCAAGGACCGAAATAAAGTGCCATGAGAAATTCAATGAATTCACGAGTGGTCGGTGAAAACGCCTTCAAATGTCGTAGCCCATCAACTGCACCATTTGCCTTGGTCACTGCTCAAATCACCACACCCCCAACACTAAGCTATTAACAACCTCTATCAATCAGAACTCATGCATAACACCCACATGCTTCATCACAGCATCACTCACTTAACTGCTGTAAGCCTCAAACCCACATCTCACAGCTTGTGTACACTGATAGCTATTCAATCACAACAGCAACATCACCTAAACAACTTCTTAACACTGATACTCTTCCCTCTCTCTTGCAAGCAAACAACAAAAGCAGCAAGAGTTAACTGGAGAGGAATGGGCACGCAGGCATGTCCTAACCCGCATGGAGATGGTGCTGGTCATTATTGACTGAGGCCACGACCAGAAGCAGTTTGAAACAATCAAAAATGACAGGATCTGCATCGCCCATTCTTCTTAAATCCCATTTCCCCTCATCCCACAATCTTCTCCGATTCATCAACTGCGCTGGTGTGAGTAGTTCTTATTATTCCCCACTCCCAAACCATAGGTTTACTCCTATGTCTCATACCCAAGAGGTGCAACCAACTCAATCAGTGGAAGAAAACATAAAAGAGTAATGATGAAGATACAGCATGGCAATTCTAGGTGGATTTCTAATGATTCAAAGATTCTGCTTTGAACAGACCTAGCACAAAATGGAAATAGCCCCGATCCAACTGACATGGCAGGTACTATAAAACAGGGAATCAGACTTCATGTATAACTACACTTTAATACAGGGGTGGGCAAACTTTTCCGTGCAGGGGCCACATTCAGAAATTCACAATTTTAAAGGGCCGCATAGTATATTAAGTAAAATAATTACTTCACCCGGTTATGATTCTGGGCGCCTCATATAGAACATAGAACAGTACAGCACAGAACAGGCCCTTCGGCCCTCGACGTTGTGCCGAGCAATGATCACCCTACTCAAGTCAACGTATCCACCCTATACCAGTGTGATGATATGATCTGCATACTCGTCTGCCATTGGGCCAGAACGTCGGCTTACCATTGGCCCTGGTCGGTCATGTGCCTCTCGACCGATTGGCCGAGAGGCTGAGTTAACCACGCCTCTATCAACGAGGTATAAATGCTCAGAAGCCTGACGATCGGCCTTTTCCACTGTAGACGATCGCCAGGCTGTGTTCTAGTTAATTAAAGCCTGACATTGGTAAATCACTCGCCTCGCGTGCAATTGATGGTGCATCAATTTAATTAACTACAACTTTGAAGATGGAGTTCCGCATCAAGCCCGAATGCCTCCGCATCAGCCCGCAAACTCTGAACTCTACAGAACTCTTTAAGCTCTGGCTGACTTGCCTCGAAGGGTTCCTGGCATCTACAACCACCCCCCCCACCGGGGCACAGAAGCTGCACGTCCTCCACTCCAGCGTGGGTATTGCCGCTTACTCAATAATCGAAGACGAAACAGACTATGATGAAGCTATACGGAAGCTAAAAGGACAATTCCTCAAACCCATCAACAGGGTATTCGCTCGACATCTGCTGGCCACCAGAAAGCAGGTCCCCGGTGAGTCTCTAGACCAATACGCCCGGGCCCTCTGTGCCCTGGGGAGAGGTTGCGCCTGTGAAGCGGTGTCCGCTACAGAGCACATGGAGCTACTCGTCAGAGACGCTTACGTGGCTGGGATGCTGTCCCCCGTGATCCGCCAGCGGATGCTGGAAAGAGACGAACTCAGTTTAACGGAGACACTGACTCTCTCCGCCTCCCTGGAGGTCGCAGATCAAAGCGCGCGCACCTATGACCCTGGCCAGGCCGCCTCCTGGCACGCTTCCCACCAGCTACCCACCGCTCCCGGCCTCCCTCAGGCTTGTGCCGCGGGGCGCCCCGATAAATCCGCGGGGCCCCGCTGCTACTTTTGTGGGTACGCTAAGCACCCTCGCTCGCGCTGCCCAGCCCGCTCCGCCCTCTGTAAGAGCTGCGGGAAGAAGGGCCACTACTCCACGGTCTGCCAGGCCAAAACGCTGGCTGCAGCGCTTCTGGAAGCTGCACAGCACTCTCCCCCCCTCCCCCAGGCCTCTGCAAACGGCCTGTGTGCCTCCCTCTCTCCCCCAGGGCCGCCCCAGCTGCTACCGACTCGCGCCCCGCCGGCCGACATGCGCACCTCCCCGGCCCCTCCAGGCCTCTGCCTGCCCGCCGCGCACGTTTCTCCCCCCCGCCCCCGGACCCCGGCGCCCGACCGGCTCGCCTCTCCGGGCCTCCCTGGTCCCTGCCTGCCCGCAGCGGCCCTGCTTCCCTCGCTCCCGGACCCCGGCTCCCCCCACCCCCGGGCCCCGGCGCCCGACCGGCTCGCCTCTCCGGGCCCCCCGGTCCCTGCCTGCCCGCAGCGCGACTCGGCTCCCCCCCGCCCCCGGCCCCCCGCACCCGGCCCGCGCGCCTTACCTCCGCCCACAGCTGATGCACCTAGCCGGCGTCCTGGAGCCGGCTTCCGCATCCCCACAGCTGATGCACCTAGCCGGCGTCCTGGAGCCGGCTTGTGCATCCCCACAGCTGATGCACCTAGCCGGCGTCCTGGAGCCGGCTTCCGCATCCCCACAGCTGATGCACCTAGCCGGCGTCCTGGAGCCGGCTTCCGCATCCCCACAGCTGATGCCGGTCACTCACCTCTTGGAGCCGGCCTGCGCGCCTCTCCGCTCACAGCGCCGGGAACGCTAGCTCCGCCTCCAGCGGCCACGAGGGCTTCCTGGGCGCCGCCATCTTGGGGTGCCGACCCCACGTGCGGGTCCTGGGCGCCGCCATCTTGGGGAACAGACCTCACCTGGGGATCCTGGCCACCGGCTTCCACATCTGCCACGCAAGGTCCCTCCAGCATGGAATCGGACAGCGACGACGGATTTTCTCCACGGCTCGCGGCCGTTCACCCCACATATGGATCCTGGCCACCGACTTCCACATCTGCCACGCAAGGTCCCTCCAGCATGGAATCGGACAGCGACGACGGATTTTCTCCACGGCTCGCGGCCGTTCAACTCGACCAGTCTCATCCACGCACGCTCGCCAAAACGACTACGCTGATCCACCTCAACGGCCACAAGACGGACTGCCTGCTGGACTCCGGGAGCACGGAAAGCTTCGTTCACCCTGACACGGTAAGACGCTGCGCGCTCCCTGTCCATCCCGTAACACGCAAAATCGGTTTAGCCTCAGGTTCGCACTCCGTCCACATCACCGGGTGCTGCATCGCGGACCTCACGGTCCAAGGGAAGGTTTTTAAAAATTATAAATTCCTTGTCCTCCCTGACCTTTGCGCACCGGCACTCCTAGGACTGGACTTCCAGTGCAACCTGCAGAGCTTGACTTTTCAATTCGGCGGCCCTATACCCCCCCTCACTGTCTGCAGCCTCGCGTCCCTCAAAGTAGACCCTCCCTCCCTGTTTGCTAACCTCACCCCCGATTGCAAACCCGTCGCCACACGGAGCAGACGGTACAGCGCCCAGGACCGATCCTTCATCAGGTCCGAGGTCCAGAGGTTGCTGACGGAAGGGGTCATCGAGGCCAGCAACAGTCCCTGGCGAGCCCAAGTGCTGGTGGTCCGGACGGGGGAGAAAAACCGGATGGTCATCGATTATAGCCAAACCATCAATCGGTTTACGCAACTGGACGCGTATCCTCTCCCCCGTATCTCTACCATGGTGAACGAGATCGCGAGATACAAGGTCTTCTCAACTGTGGACCTTAAGTCCGCTTACCACCAGCTCCCCATCCGCGCGAGTGACCGACTGTACACCGCGTTCGAGGCTGACGGGCGCCTCTACCACTTCCTTAGGGTTCCGTTTGGCGTCACGAATGGGGTCTCGGTCTTCCAAAGGGAGATGGACCGAATGGTCGACAAGTACGGATTACAGGCTACCTTCCCGTACCTTGATAATGTCACCATCTGCGGCCACGACCAGCAGGACCATGACGCCAACCTCCAGAAATTCCTCCAAACCGCAAAACTCCTTAACCTCACGTACAATAAGGATAAATGCGTGTTTAGCACCGACCGCCTAGCCATCCTCGGCTACGTAGTGCGTAACGGAGTGATAGGCCCCGACCCCGAACGCATGCGCCCCCTGATGGAACTCCCTCTCCCAAATACCCCCAAATCCCTCAAACGCTGCCTAGGGTTCTTCGCATACTACGCCCAATGGGTTCCCAACTACGCGGACAAGGCCCGTCCCCTCATGCAAACCACGACCTTCCCGCCGTCGACGGAGGCCTGCCAGGCCTTTAGCCGCATCAAAGCGGACATCGCAAAGGCCACGATGCGTGCCATCGACGAGGCCCTCCCCTTCCAGGTCGAGAGCGATGCTTCAGAAGTAGCTCTGGCGGCCACCCTGAACCAAGCGGGCAGACCCGTGGCCTTCTTCTCCAGAACTCTCCAGGCTTCCGAACTCCGCCACCCATCTGTGGAAAAGGAAGCCCAGGCCATAGTCGAAGCCGTGCGACATTGGAGGCACTATTTGGCCGGCAGGAGGTTTACCCTCCTCACAGACCAACGGTCAGTAGCCTTCATGTTTGATAATGCACAAAGGGGCAAGATCAAAAATGACAAGATTTTACGGTGGCGGATCGAGTTGTCCACGTACAACTATGATATCTTGTATCGTCCTGGGAAGCTCAATGAGCCTCCTGATGCCCTGTCCCGCGGTACCTGCGCCAGCACGCAGATAGACCGCCTCCGCTCCCTCCACGCAGACCTCTGCCATCCAGGGGTGACCCGCCTACACCACTTCATTAAGGCCCGCAACCTGCCCTACTCTATCGAGGAAGTCAGGACAGTAACCCGTGACTGCCACATCTGCGCCGAGTGCAAACCGCACTTCTACCGCCCCGAGCGCGCACACCTGATCAAAGCATCCCGCCCCTTTGAACGTCTCAGCATTGACTTCAAGGGGCCCCTTCCCTCTAACAACCGCAACATTTACTTCCTGGCGGTTATCGACGAACACTCCCGCTTCCCCTTCGCCATTCCCTGTCCCGACATGACCACATCGACCGTCATTAAGGCCCTACTCTCCATCTTCTCACTGTTCGGCTACCCCGCGTACATTCACAGCGATCGGGGGTCCTCCTTTATGAGCGACGAGCTGCGTCAATTCCTGCTTGACAGGGGCATCGCCTCTAGCAGGACGACCAGCTATAACCCCCGGGGTAACGGACAGGTCGAGCGGGAGAATGGTACCATCTGGAAGACCATACTACTAGCCCTCCGGTCTAGAAATCTCCCTATTTCCCGATGGCAAGAGGTGCTCCCCGATGCACTGCACTCTATCCGCTCACTCCTCTGTACTGCAACTAATCAGACACCTCATGAGCGTCTTCTTGTTTTCCCCAGGAAGTCGTCCTCTGGATCCCCTCTCCCGACGTGGCTGGTCACCCCCGGACCCATCTTGCTCCGGAAGCATGTGCGGGTGCACAAGTCCGATCCGTTGGTGGAGCATGTCCAGTTACTCCACGCTAACCCGCAGTATGCGTATGTGGAGTACCCCGACGGTCGGCAGGACACGGTCTCCCTCCGGGACCTGGCACCCGCCGGCGTGCAGCCCCCCCCCACCACAGACCCCCCCCTCCCCTTTTTCACCCCAGCACCCCACTCAGCTTCCCCATCCCTCATCCATGGCGTCTCCACGGCCAGCTCAGGTGACGGAGACTACTCGAGGTCTATCGCTCCCGGACTCCAGGACATCAGCAGGACCATCAGCCGATCCGACGACTCCTCCTCCACTACGGCGCTCGGCCAGGACGTCAAGGACCACCAAACGACTGATCGAATCCATCTAGAGTTCTACGGTCCCATGGACTTCCTTTTGTAAATATTGTTATGTCTGGGCCAGTGGCAAGCCCCCAAATTCGACAAGGGTACGGAGAGAAAATTATTCTCCCGACGGCTACTCATATCATCAGTTCTTCCCCCCCCCCCACCCCGGGTCTCGTTCACACCCCCCCCCCCCCCGCCTTCCTTCTCCGTAAGGGGTGAATGTGATGATATGATCTGCATACTCGTCTGCCATTGGGCCAGAACGTCGGCTTACCATTGGCCCTGGTCGGTCATGTGCCTCTCGACCGATTGGCCGAGAGGCTGAGTTAACCACGCCTCTATCAACGAGGTATAAATGCTCAGAAGCCTGACGATCGGCCTTTTCCACTGTAGACGATCGCCAGGCTGTGTTCTAGTTAATTAAAGCCTGACATTGGTAAATCACTCGCCTCGCGTGCAATTGATGGTGCATCAACCAGTAAGTAACCCAACAGCCCCCCCCCATTAAAAACCTTTGGCGGGCCTCATGCGGCCCGGGGGCCGTAGTTTGCCCACCCCTGCTTTAATACTATGACACACAAGTCTGAGGAGGTACTTGCAAAGTTTGTTGTCCTGAAGGGTTGTTTTTTTTATAATTAACCAAAAGTGGCACATCTCTGGAGTTTCAATAGGGTTGTCCAGATGATCTAGGGAAACTTTAGCAGAAATCAGAGGAGTCTTCTGGAGAAAAGGTGCAAATGACGAAAGCAATCGTTGGTTCAGTTTCTCTCGGTTATTTGCATGTGTACTATCAGTGTGATGGGACATCAGTCATAGATATACAGGGTTTTAATATGCAGCATCAAAATCCTGGGGGCGACCACTGACCAAGAACTGGACCAGCCATTTAAATAGTGTAACTGCAAGAGCAGGTCACAAGCTTGGAGCTCAACGCAAATAATTCATTTCTGACTCCCGAAGGCCTGTTCACTACAGGGCATAAGTCAGAAGTATGATGGGAATATCCCCACTTGCCTGGAAAATGTGACTCCAACAACACTCAAGAAGCGTGCACCAAACTGGAAAAATCAGCTTGCTTGATTGGCACCCCATCCACCACCTTCAACATTTACTCTCTCCACCACCGGTGCACAGTGGCAGCAGTGTGCACCATATACACGATGCACTGCAGCAACTCATCACAACTCAATAGCGCCTTCCAAACACACAGCCCCTATCACCTAGAAGGATAAGGGTAACAGTTGTATTGGAACATCACCACCTGCAAGTTCCCATCCAGCACCATCCTGACTTGGTACCATATCACCATTCCTTCACTGTTGTTTGGTCAAAAGCCCAACAGCACTATGTGGACTTCAGTGGTTTAAGAAGGCAGCTCACCACTACCTTCCAAGGGCAATTAGGAATGGGCAATAAATGCTGGTCTTGTCAATGATGCTTACATACTGTGAAAGAATAAACAAAAATAGATATTTTAAAAAGCACTACTACACTATCAAATGGTGAACAAGTACTTTTAAATAGAATCCCTGTAGTACAGCAGGAGGCCATTCAGCCCATTGAGTCTGCACAGACCCTCTAAAGGTGTACCCTAACTAATCCCACTCTCCTGTAACAACACCCAATCTTTAGACACTACAGGGCAATTGGACATGACCGGTCCACCTATCCTGCATATCCTTGGACTGTGGGAGGAAACCGGAACACTCGGAGGAAACCCATGGATGAAGGTGAAAAAGAACAAACTCCTCTAATCACAGAATTACCGAGTAGTGCCCGATTTACTCCCATTGTAGATTCCAATATTGTGCATTTTTTTGTTTCTTTTTTGCCCAATGTTATGTATTATTTTTTTTAAATTTGGGAATAGAGTAGAATTTACACACTTGCCAGATTATTACATTCTATCATAATATGGCTTGAGAGCCATGGAATGAAGCCAATATTCTGATTAAAGATTTAATTTTTTAAAATATAGAGTACCCAATTCTCTTTTTTTCCAATTAAGGGACAATTTTGCACGGCCAATGCACCTACCCTTCACATCTTCGGGGCGAGTGTGCAAACTCCAAACGGACAGCAACCCGGAATCGAATCCGGATCCTAGGCACCGTGAGGCAGCGTGCTAACCACTGCACCGCCATGCCACCCTGATTGAGGAATTTAGGTGGCATTCTTTTAAGTGCTTTATGCCTCATCTGAATCCAGAAGCGCCATTCAAGCTTTAGCATTTCAAGGCAATAATTTTCTTTTTAATAATATCATGTCCATGGTGCTGTTATGATTCAAATACTACTCAGATCATGCTAATGAAATCAGGCCTGATGTCGATGCATGACACAATTACTGAAGGACGAATAATTGTAACATGATCACTGCAAGTTTCTTGTCTGATAATCCATTTAGTTAGTGCTTTTACATTAATCAAACTTGGGCCTTTTCAACATACCAGCCAGTCTTCTTCATACTTTATTCCTTTCTCTCTGTCGACTTCCTTTTGTATATTTAAATATAAACACATTGTGAAAGTACATCTGGAAAATGTTTTTAATCTGAGTCCATAACATACCAAACATTCCTGTTTATTGTTCAATTTGCACCTCTTCTCTTTTAGTTCCATTGCCCTGTTTCTGTCTCTCTCACTGATTCTCTACCCCTGTTTATTTCTCTCTCTTGATTAAGTCACTCACCTTCAGATGCCATTGTTTGTATATTTTCTTGCACACTCGGGTATAGATTGTTCTGAGTCAACTACCGTTACAGATTGTGTGATCATCTCAAAGTATAAAAACTTTTGGGCTGAGACATTTTCCTTTGGACTCGATCTGCGATCCTGGCTCAAACTGAGCTCAAAATTGCCCTCGTTTCTAAGAAGTAATTTTTTAAAAATAATTTCTGCTCCAAGTTAATTGCATCACAATTGGTCAGAATTTTAGATTGTAAGTTATTGAAAGAAATATTACATTCAAAAGTATTCCTTGATTAATTTAAAATTGGTAACCTGGAGCAGTTTGATTAACACAGCTGAAAATGAGTTAATCTAAAAAAAAAAGCATTTTTAATCACCACATCTAGTCCTACCACCTGTGACAAACGCAATTTTAAATTTAACTGAAATTGACTTAAAAATAAACTGTTCAGAATGATTAACTAGTTTCATTAGCTTACAGTAACCCGTAAATAAAAACAGGCTTTTAAAACATGCTTATTAATGCCTTCTGCCTAAAAACAAATTCATTTTCAAAGCCTCCTCTCAGGTCCCCAAGCAGCTGCAGTTTGTGGAAATTCCTCATGGTGGCTAATTTGATCTGGGGCGCGGCTTCGAGCACAATGGGCAGGATTTAATGTACGCCCACCAATGATAATAATAATTTGAATTAGTGTCTCAAGTAGGCTTACATTAACACAGCAATGAAGTTACTATGAAAATCCCCTAGTCGCTTCATTCTGGTGCCTGTTCGGGTACATAGAGGGAAAATTCAGAATGTCCAATTCATCTAACAGCACGTCTTTCAGGACTTGTGGGAGGAAACCGGAGCACCCAGAGTAAACCCATGCAGACATGGGGAGAACGCGCAGACTCTGCGCAGTCAGTGATCCAAGCCAGGAATTGAACTTGGGTCCCAGGCGCTGTGAGGCAACCCAATGAGTTTGAAGGCAGTGAACAAATTAAATCCAGTGGGTTTTGCTGTGCCTGCCACCTATCCAATCGCCTCTGCCCCTTCCACAATTTTACCAGCGGTGAGAGTAGTATCAGCCTCTTCCTGGGTCTCTTAGGGCCTTTAAGTGGGCCTCAATTAATTGCACACTTCAGGGTCTTATCCATTACTGCCAGGATTGGACAGGCAGCTGGAGAGGTCAAAGAACATTGCCGAGCCCAGCAGCTTTCCCTGCATCGGCCAGTGGTGAGTGGTGTGGAGGTGTCCCTCTTTAGGAGGCCCCCCTGGAGGGCCGTCCACCAAGCAGTAACTGTCTCCAGCTTCACCTCCTGCCCTAGGCTTTCTACCTCGGCCTCCAACCACCCCCACCTCTCACCAGGGCCTGCCAAATTTGGGCCCCGTGAGGCCCCAGTCTCACATTGTGGAGGCAGTGCAGCATGCCTTCTTCTTAGCCTTGCAGCGGTTTTCAGTGGACACCGCTCCAGCTGCCTCCAGCTAATATTGTAGAACTTCCAGCCTCCATTTGGTTAACAGCTCTCTGAGGCGGAGCTTTCTGTGGCTGAGGGGTGGAAGTCCTGCCTCAACTCAATTAATGGCCAATCGTACATGTAATTCCTGCAGACAGCAGTCGGGATTATGGGCAGGCTCCCAGCACCCACCCACCCCCAACCCCATGAGGTGCAGCCTACAGCACCCCATCACATCTATCCAGTTCAATGACTTTAAACAAGCACCACGGATCATAGAAACTCGATTCAAATGCCTCAAACATTTGTTCTGGTTTGACTGCTTTTGGGTGATTTGCACTGTAAAATACAGCAGAACTGAGCAGAAACCGCAGGGTAATATGCCTCTTTCTAATACAGCTGAATCTGAAGTAGTGACATGATATGTTAGCGAGTAACATGCCCCATTGATGCGTTTTATGTGGTTAGCCTGAACTGGTCTTTGACCAGAAATTCTGGGTGGGAATTTGCTCAGAGATACTCCAGCTCCATCGCCATAATGTTGCCACAAATGCAATAGAAACTCTATTTGTAAATACAACTGGTGTTTCTGTCCCACTTCTGGTGAAGTTAGGCCAAGAAGCAAAACCACCTCTGAGGAAGTCCCGAACTAAAGTGCAAGATAAAATGAAAGTCTCGAAAAACGATAGCGGAGGGGTGAATCCCACCTGAGATTTCTGCTGCTAACCCCTCCAAAGTTTGCTCCATATGGAAACCATAGATTATTAGTGAAAATATGTATCCCTTTTCCTTCCAGGGTCTAGGCCATAAAATTGGTCTGAACCACAATTAAGGTGGGGCCTATTATTTTCATTAATTTTACTGTTATCCTGGGTCTCACCAGATATTAATTTGCCTGATCCTACGCTGGGTACCTATGTCACCCTGTCCCTTCGTAAACATTGGCCTAAAGTAGAAGCCATAGCCGAATAAAGCCCGTGGAAACTTCAACATTAGGCCAGGACATGGATACTCCAGGTCCTGACCTAATTTGTGGCCCTTCTGGGGTTTTTCCATCGGTCCAATGGCAGACGTATGCTGGAAGAACCTCGGACATTTCGTCCCATAAATTATTTTATAGAAATTGGCTTAGAGTTTCATTTTGTGATTTTCAATCTCCAGTTCAACAAAGCAAAATAAATTGACTTCTGCTGAGCTGAGACTTAATGGAGTTATCAGTTTAACAACGGCATCAAGAATAGTTACGATCCCATAAAAGCATACAAGCAATGAATCTGACTTCTACAGAGATTCAAACCTGGGATTATTGGGCATGAGAAAAGTTCATTCTCAACATTATTAGATGATAAAATGCCTGTGCTCCTGCCTGTGGACAGGTATGCAGCTTGCATCATCTTAAATACATTACTATCAATATTTTTATATTTCTGGCCGGAAATCACTAGAGGAATACTCGTTTCCATTTGTTAAAATGTTGCTACTTCAATGTTTGATGTCCCACATTGATATTAAACAGCTACAGAACAGTCTAGTTTCCTCCCTAAGTTTACTGCTCGGTACTGTTTCATTTAGCTGTAAAAGATTCATGATATTCTTTGAACCTTGAAAAATGATATTTTTTGAAATTCTGAGGTAATAAAATATTCTAGTCTCACGCCAAGTGAAGATTATGCACCATTTCTTGACTGAAAGGCTTACAAGCTATTCTACGTTGCAAACACGATGTGCCAAGTTGAAACATCAGTCTTTTTCATGACCTTGCTTAGTGAAAACTAGACTTTTTCTTTACAAGAAGTAGACATAAATATTCTGTGTTACATTTCCTCTCATTAATATGCTCCTCGTTCACAGAATGTTACAGAAATTATCACTGAGAATCTGAATATTGATTTATTGCACCTTGAGACATCTGTTCTAAATATTCTGGTCCATGTTGTTTAAAATATCAAAGCTGTTTCATAAGATTTTTTTTTGTCCTGTTCACAGATAAATTATAAAATTCTACATCAAATATTGCATTGGTCTAGAAACAGTTTTCCAATTAATTTGCACTGTTTCTCCAGTGCATCTCCTTAAGACAGTATAAAGTACTTCAAAACTTTGATGCCAAAATATCAACAGTAATTTTTTTAATGTACTAATAGTAAAACATTGAATAAGAAAATGCCAATCATCTCATCACGCCAGTTGGCTTTTCACAATAACTTCATTGCACTGTTTCTGTAAGCATACTTGTGACAATAAAAAGATTTTTATTATTCTACATACCATGTAAAATATACCTTATTCTCGATCCTAGCTCCTTCCTTTAATCTCCTTTGGGAATGCTTTGCATAACTAACAACGATGCATAAAAATGACCAAACAAAATCCCAGACTATTCATCATCCCGACATCGCCACTATTCATCTCTTGCCCATGAATTTCAAATATAAAACTTACCCTCCCAATCCTCCCCCACAAAATGTCCTTGGAGTACAAAACCAACTCAATCAATACCTATATAGAACAAAGAACAAAGTAAATTACAGCACAGGAACAGGCCCTTCGGCCCTCCCAGCCTGCGCCGATCCAGACCCTTTATCTAAACCTGTCTCCTATTTTCCAAGGTCTACATCCCTCTGTTCCCCGCCCATTCATATATCTGTCAGGGGTGGGCAAACTTTTCCGTGCAAGGGCCACATTCAGAAATTCAAAATTTTAAAGGGCCGCATAGTATATTAAGTAAAATAATTACTTCACCCGGTTATGATTCTGGGCGCCTCATATAGGACATAGAACAGTACAGCACACAACAGGCCCTTCGGCCCTCGACGTTGTGCCGAGCAATGATCACCCAACTCAAGTCAACGTATCCACCCTATACCAGTAAGTAACCCAACAGCCCCCCCCCCCCCAATTAACCTTAAAAAATATAATAAAAAATAAAAAAAATAAAAAAAAAATTTTTTTAAAGTTTTTTTTTAATGACTTGGTGGGCCGCATAAAGACCTTTGGCGGGCCGCATGCGGCCCGCGGGCCGTAGTTTGCCCACCCCTGGTCTAGATGCATCTTAAATGATGCTATTGTGCCCGCCTCTACCACCTCCGCTGGCAAAGCATTCCAGGCACCTACCACCCTCTGCGTAAAAAACTTTCCACGCACATCTCCCTTAAACTTTCCCCCTCTCACTTTGAAATCGTGACCCCTTGTAATTGACACCCCCACTCTTGGGAAAAGCTTGTTGCTATCCACCCTGTCCATACCTCTCATAATTTTGTAGACCTCAATCAGGTCCCCCCATAACCTCCGTCTTTCCAACGAAAACAATCCTAATCTACTCAACCTTTCTTCATAGCTAGCACCCTCCATACCAGGCAACATCCTGGTGAACCTCCTCTGCACCCTCTCTAAAGCATCCACATCCTTCTGGTAATGTGGCGACCAGAACTGCACGCAGTATTCCAAATGTGGCCTAACCAAAGTCCTATACAACTGTAACATGACCTGCCGACTCTTGTACTCAATACCCCGTCCGATGAACTCCCAGATCTCTCTGTACACCAATTTTCCCCAGGACTCTTCCATTGACCATATAGTCCGCTCTTGAATTTGATCTTCCAAAATGCATCACCTCGCATTTGCCTGGATTGAACTCCATCTGCCATTTCTCTGCCCAACTCTCCAATCTATCTATATTTTGCTGTATTCTCCGACAGTCCTCCTCGCTATCTGCAACTCCACCAATCTTAGTATCATCTGCAAACTTGCTAATCAGACCACCTATACCTTTCTCCAGGTCATTTATGTATATCACAAACAACAGTGGTCCGAGCACGGATCCCTGTGGAACACCATTAGTCACCCTTCTCCATTTTGAGACATTCCCTTCCACCACTACTCTCTGTCTCCTGTTGCCCAGCCAGTTCTTTATCCATCTAGCTAGTACACCCTGAACCCCATACGACTTCACTTTTTCTATCAACCTGCCATGGGAAACTTTATCAAATGCCTTACTAAAGTCCATGTATATGACATCTACAGCCCTTCCCTCATCAATTAACTTTGTCACTTCCTCAAAGAATTCTATTAGGTTTGTAAGACATGACCTTCCCTGCACAAAACCATGCTGCCTATCACTGATAAGTCTATTTTCTTCCAGATGTGAATAGATCCTATGTCAGTATCTTCTCCAACAGTTTGCCTACCACTGACGTCAAGCTCACAGGTCTATAATTCCCTGGATTATCCCTGCTGCCCTTCTTAAACAAAGGGACGACATTAGCAATTCTCCAGACCTCCGGGACCTCACCCGTGCTCAAGGATGCTGTAAAGATAGCTGTTAAGGCCCCAGCTATTTCGACCCTCGCTTCCCTCAGTAACCTGTGGTAGATCCCATCCGGTCCTGGGGACTTGTCCACCTTAATGTCTTTTAGAATACCCAAAACTTCCCTCTTCCGTATGACACCTTAACCTAGAGTATTTAAACATCCATCCCTAGCCTCAACATCCGTAATGTCCCTCTCCTTGGTGAATACCGATGCAAAGTACTCATTAAGAATCTCACCCATTTCCTCTAACTCCACGCATAAATTCCCTTTTTTGTTTTTGAGTGGGCCAATCCTTTCTCTAGTTACCCTCTTGCTCCTTATATACGAATAAAAGGCTTTGGGATTTTCCTTAACCCTGTTAGCCAAAGATATTTCATGACCCCTTTTAGCCCTCTTTATTGCGCGTTTGAGATTCGTCGTTGCCTCGATCTTATGTATGCTTCCTTTTTCATCTTAGCTAGTCTCACAATTCCACTCGTCATCCATGGTTCCCTAATCTTGCCATTTCTATCCCTCATTTTCACAGGGACATGTCTGTCCTGCACTTTAATCAACCTTTCCTTAAAAGACTCCCACATTTCAAATGTGGATTTACCCTTAAACAGCTGCTCCCAATCCACGGGCGCGATTCTCCGACCCCACGCCGGGTGGGAGAATAGCGGGAGGACCTCCCGACATTTTTCATGCCCTCCCGCTATTCTCCCCCCCCCCCCCCCCCCAATGCCCGACCCACGTCACGAATCTCCGCTCACTGTTTTTTACGCCGAGCGGCGATTCTCCAAGGCCGATGGGCCGAGCGGCCGGGCCTTCACGTCCGTTTCAACACGGCAACAAACACACCTGCTCGCTGCCATCGTGAAACGGGCGCCAGATGCCCATTTGGGGCATCTGGGGGCCCGATTGGCACGGCAGTACCACGACCGTGCCAAGAGGGGCATAGGCCCATGATCGGTGGGCACCGATCGCGGGCCGTGCGTCCATAACGGACGCACTCTTTTCCCTCCGCCGTCCCGCAAGGTCAAGCCGCCACATCTTGCGGGGCGGCTGAGGGAAAAGACGGCAACTGCGCATGCGCGGGTTGGCGTTGTCCAACCTGCGCATGAGCGGCTGACGTAATCGGCTGCGTCAGCCTACGGATGCTTGACGTGCGGCCTTGACGCGCTCCTAGCCCTGCTCCTAGCCCTGCCCGGGGGGGAGAATCGGCCCCGGAAGTGGGCGTGAAGGCTGCCGTGGGTCACGGCCTGTCCCACGGCAGCCTTTACGATTCTCCGCATTTGCGGAGAATCTCGCCCCACATTCCCTAGCTCCTGTCGAATTTTGTTATACTCTGCCTTTCCCCAATTTAGCACTCTTCCTTTAGGACCACTCTCGTCCTTGTCCATGAGTATTCTAAAACTTACGGAATTGTGATCGCTATTCCCAAAGTAATCACCGACTGAAACTTCAACCACCTGGCCGGGATCATTCCCCAATACCAGGTCCAATATGGCCCCTTCCCGAGTTGGACTATTTACATACTTACATATATCTTCCAAACCCATTCCCTACCAGATGTTTAACTGCTTTGCTGTGAAGACATGGTGTATATAAAAACTTCAAAATTTATTGGCTCGAACCCCGTAACTGATTTTTAAAAATGACAAAAACTACAATTTACGATGCAGAAGGAGGCCACTCGGCCTATCGAGTCTACACCAGCCCCTGAAAGAGAACCTTACCTAAGCCCACACCTTCACCCTGCCCCATAACCCAGAAACCCCACTTAATGTTTGGACACTGTGGGGCAATTTAGCGTTACCAATCCACCTAACCCGCACATTTTTGGACTGTGGGAGGAAACCGGAGCACCTGGAAGAAACCCACGCAGACACAGGGAG
The DNA here is from genome assembly GCF_902713615.1 of Scyliorhinus canicula. NCBI lineage: Eukaryota > Metazoa > Chordata > Chondrichthyes > Carcharhiniformes > Scyliorhinidae > Scyliorhinus > Scyliorhinus canicula. The sequence goes on along the minus strand of NC_052148.1, from coordinate 171,281,312 downwards.
AACGTGCGGATTCCGCACAGAGTGACCAAAGCCAGGAATCGAACCCAGGTTCTTGGCGCTGTGAAGCAACAGTGCAAACCACAGTGGTACCATGCTGCTGACAATATGGCCTTGACAAGCTTGACAATCACTTTGTGTGTTAACACACCTGCATTCTCTGAAGAACAGGCCAAGCAGCTGAGACACTGAATGAACAATGGGCGCGATTCTCCGCTGCCCACGACGGGTCGGAGAATAGCGGGAGGGCCTTCCCGACATTTTTCCCGACCTCCCGCTATTCTCCCCCCCCCCCCCCCCCCCCCCCCACATGGCCGCCCCACGACACGAATCGCTGCTCGCCGTTTTTTATGGCGAACAGCGATTCTCCCCAGGCCGAGTTCCCATTTTCACGAACGCAAACACACCTGCTCTCACCGTTCGTGAAAACGGCCGCAAAGTGCCGTCCCGGACAACCATGGCACCGATTGGCATGGCCGTGCCAAGGGTGGCATGGGCCTGCGATCGGTGGGCACCGATCACGGGCAGCAGGTCCGATACCCGCGCACTATTTGTTCCTCCACCGCCCTGCAGGATCAGTCCGCGGGGCGGCTAAGGGGCATGACGGCCCATGCATGCGCGGGTTTGACATATATGCGTGATGACATCATCCGCGCATGCGCGGATTGGAGCCGTCCAACCCGTGCATGCGCGGCTGACGTCATCATGCGCGTCAGCCGCCGTGAAGCTTGGCGCGCGGGCTTAGCGACCGTCACTAAGCCCGCGATGCCGTGCTTCACGGGGCCGCACTGCTAGCCCCGCCCAAGGGGAGAATCGGGTCCCGGGAGGGGGCGCGGAGGCTGCTGTGAAACTGGCCGTGTTTCACGACAGCCTTTACGACTCGCCGCATTTGCGGAGAATCACGCCTATCATAATGCCTTGTGTGGATATCCTCTCCCTCCACCTGTCCCTCTCTCCATCCAATTTGCAAGTTGAACCTTGTCTGCTGATTTTGACTTTTCCGGTGCCACAGAGATTTTAAGAAGAACTCAACCCAGCACTTCTGTCTCCAGAAGAACAGATTTCATTTACAATGTACAGAAGTACATTTACAATTTTAAACTGCCTCGACACCAAAAGCAGTGGTTCCACCGAGTGAAAGCAGCAGGAGCACTGAATTCAGCCTGAAGCAGGATTACTGAATTAGGCCTGAAGCAGGATCATGGCATTCAGCCTGAAGCAAGATCACTGAATTCAGCGTAAAGCACAATCACTGAATTCAGCCTGAAGCAGGATTACTGAATTAGGCCTGAAGCAGGATCACGGCATTCAGCCTGAAGCAAGATCACTGAATTCAGCGTAAAGCACAATCACTGAATTCAGCCTGAAGCAGGATTACTGAATTCAGCCTGAAGCAGGATTACTGAATTAGGCCTGAAGCAGGGTCACGTCATTCAGTCCGAAGCAAGATCACTGAATTCAGCGTAAAGCACAATCACTGAATTCAGCCTGAAGCAGGATCACGGAATTCAGCCTGAAGGAGGATCACGGAATTCAGCCTGAAGGAGGATCACGGAATTCAGCCTGAAGTACAATCACTGAATTCAGCCTGAAGCAGGGTCACTGAATTCAGCCGGAAGCAGGATCACTGAATTCAGCCTGAAACAGGATCACTAAATTCAGCCTTAGGGAGGATAACTGAATTCAGCGTGAAGATGGATCACTAAATTCTGCCTGAAACCAGCCGAGTCATCAATACTCAAGAGCCATTTACCCCTTTAATGGTACTGGACTGTAAATTACTTAATCTATGCTCCCCACCGGGCGGCACAGTGGTTAGCATTGCTGCCTACGGCGCTGAGGACCTGGGTTCGAATCCCGGCCCTGGGTCACTGTCCGTGTGGAGTTTGCACATTCTTCCCGTGTCTGCGTGGGTTTCACCCCCACAACCCAAAGATGTGCAGGACAGGTAGATTGGCCATGCTAAATTGCCCCTTAATTGGAAAAAATAATTGGGTACTCTAAATTTAAAAAAAAATCTATGCTCCCCATCTGTAAGTGCATGTGAACTTTGAGTGTGTGTGTGTTATGTGTTTAAAAGCATTTTGTAACTTTTACTTGGATGGAGTTAAGTACAATTCAAACTATATTTTTTTAACTCAAGAAAACCTGTCTGATCTATATTTTATGGCCATAGCACATAAACAGTTAAACTCATGGAAGTATATCTATTTGAAAAAAAATTGCAGTCAAACAAGGAGGGAAAAAGGGGAGACACTCGACTTCCTCATCTGATTGTAAAAAAATATTTTTAACAGCTACTTTTACTGGTTGTAAACATATTTCATGTACAGGTAAAGGAATTGTAGCGCAGCAAAATGTAGTACTTTTTTAGTAATGTAACAAAATGCAGCAAGAAATAGATAAAGGTTCAAAATGAAACAGAAGTCTTCGATTAACAATAGAGAAGTTAAAAAAAATTAAAAGGGAAGAATGATTGCATACATTTTATGGTTAGAAAAATGATAACTGAACCAGAGAGTGGCTGCTCAGGGTCCATACATTGGTGGTCATTTTAACCTGATCAGCCCAGCAGGGTGCACACCTGTTCTACAACATGAATTTACGCCTTAAACAAAGAACAAAGTACAAAGAAAAGTACAGCACAGGATCAGGCCCTTCTGCCCTCCAAGCCCGTGCCGACCATGCTGCCCGTCTAAACTAAAATCTTCTACACTTCCTGGGTCCGTATCCCTCTATTCCCATCCTATTCATGTATTTGTCAAGATGCCCCTTAAATGTCACTATCGTCCCTGCTTCCACCACCTCCTTCGTCAGCGAGTTCCAGGCACTCACTACCCTCTGTATAAAAAACTTGCCTCGAACATCTCCTCTAAACCTTGCCCTTCGCACCTTAAACCTACGCCCCCTTGTAATTGACCCCTCTACCCTGGGGAAAAGCCTCTGGCAATCCACGCTGTCTATGCCCCTCATAATTTTGTAGACATCTATCAGGTCGCCCATCAACCTCCGTCATTCCGTGAACAAAACAAGTTTATTCAACCGCTCCTCATAGCTAATGCCCTCCATACCAGGCAACATCCTGGTAAATTTCTACTGCTCCCTCTCTAAAGCCTCCACATCGTTCTGGTAGTGTGGCGACCAGAATTGAACACTATACTCCAAGTGTGGCCTAACTAAGGTTCTATACAGCTGCAACATGACTTGCCAATTCTTATACTCAATGCCCCGGCCAATGTAGGCAAGCATGACATATGCCTTCTTGACTACCTTCTCCACCTGTGTTGCCCCTTTCAGTGACCTGTGGACCTATACACCTAGATCTCTCTGACTTTCAATACTCTTGAAGGTTCTACCATTCACTGTATATTCCCTACCTGCATTAGGCCTTCCAAAATGCATTACCTAAATAGAGATTAAAATTGGACAGGGTATAAAATGTCACGGTTCCCAAGGCCAGTGCATACTCAGGAAAATCACTCCAATATGTTATTATTGTTACCCCAATTATTAAACAGCATTAATGTAAACCTATTCATAAATTGATTACAATTAGTAACACACAGCATTATTAATGTATTTTCACAAACAACATTCTGCATTATTATTTTTGTTAAGAATCCATTAAATTGAATCTAAATGATTCATAATTATTCATAATGTTGAGAAACTTTTGTAATAAAGTGCAGCATGGAATTTATTAAAACTCCGACCTCATGTTTAATGTGATTGTTAGGCTGGCCAACGTAGCTAAACACAAGGATTCTCATTATGAGTAACCATCAACGTGGGGATTAAGATCTTCAAGGAAGGCTGAAGGTGGGCTTGTTACCATTGGAGGACGGAGGGGGAATGAAAAGTAACCCAAGATATCAAACTAAGGAGAGAATATTCTGCAGATAGGACATGGAAGATCCTTTTAAAGCTCAAGTATTAAAACACAATATGATAACAGTAGCAGCAATAAATATCTGCACAGCTACGTGTCTTTAGAGTACATAATTTTTGTTCATCCAAAGACAAGTCATGTAGAATACATGTAATGTTTTGCAGTAATATTAAATTGAATTAAATTACTGCAGTACCCCACCTCATTTATCTGGAATACTAATGTCAGTTGCTATTACTATCACGCTCAGAAAATTATTGGAGTCATTTGAACCAACAATTAAAATGACTGCTGATGACCGATATTTTGTTATTGTTCATTTTATGCCGATGGTTGTCAACTTTTTTTGTCAGCCTCAAATACTAAATAGAAACAGCAACTTTTAGATCTATCAGAACACAAATTATTAGCACCATACAAAATGTGAATGAATTCTCGAAAATGTTAGAGTGATTCAACTCGATCACAATACATGACAAATGACATCAGCAAAATTGGATTGTCTGCCTCATTTTATTATTAATGGTGAGATGCCAGCACTACCCACACTGTTTATTGGCAACATGGCAATTTACAGGGCATCGCTGCTACCACTTGACAAGAAGCAGCAATTATTAAAGAGGAGGTAGACTTTAGTTGTTGTCCTTACAATTATCATAGCATCATAGAATCCTTAACAGTGCAGAAGGAGGCCATTCAGCCCACCATGTCTGCACCGACCCTCTGAAAGAACACTCTACCAAGCCAACTCCCCTGCCCTATCCCAGTAACCCCATAACCTAATCCACACATCTTTGGACACTAAGGGCACATATGACCAAACCAGCTAACCTGCATGTCTTTATACTGTGGGAGGAAACTGGAGCACCCGGAGGAAACACAGGCAGATATGAGGAGAAACTGCAAACTCCAAACAGTCAACCAAGGCTGGAATTGAACCCGGGTCCCTGATGCTGTGAGACAGCAGTGCTAATCACTGTGCCACCGTGCCGCCTCATTGTATAAATCAACACTGGAAATAACTGGGGACATATCCCCCCTCACGCCTTTGGAAGTGTTGGTTCAGGAGGTGACCAGAAACATAGGAACAGGAGTAGGCCATTCAGTCTGCTCTGCCATTCAATACGATCATGGCTAATTGGACACTTCAATGCCTTTTACACTTACTAGGATGACACGGTAGCACAGTGGTTAGCACTGTTGCTTCATAGCACCAGGGTCCCAGGTTCAATTCCCAGCTTGGGTCACTGGCTGTGCAGAGTCTGCACGTTCTTTCCGTGTCTGTGTGGGTTTCCTCCGGGTGCTCCGGTTTCCTCCCACAAGTCCCAAAAAGACGTGCTGTTAGGTAATTTGGACATTCTGAATTCTCCCTCCGTGTACCCAAACAGGGGCCGGAATGTGGTGACTCGGGGCTTTTCACAGTAACTTCATTGCAGTGTTAATGTAAGCCTACTTGTGACAATAAAGATTATTATAATTATCCCCATAACCCTTTATGTTATTGTCAGTCAGAAATCTATCAGTCTCTGCTTTAAACATACACACTGACTGAGCTTCCATCGTCCTCTGGGATATATTTCTTTGTTAGCCACAAAAAGAAAAGGTATGGAGGTGTCCACACACTTTCAAATATGATGAGAGGTTTTATTAAGAGGTGTTGCTCATAAAATCTAAGATGGAGAACTGCAAAGCCTGCACAAACACTCTGCTGACATCACTGCACATCACGTGACACTTCACCAGCAGGGATGTATTCTCTGATACATAACACCCCTCCCCCTTTACTTCATTAGTGCAACGATAATGGCTTAACATTTAAACAGCAGACCCACTTATACATTATCTTTATGCATATATACAATTCAATAAGACAGTCCCTCAGGTGGGCGTCTATTCTGTTTGGGTTGATTTCAGTGTTCTGAAACCTGGCTACTTGAGACCTGGGAAGTGTCTTCTTTTCCTTCTGCAGGTTGGTCTTCCTGGGTAGTTACACCCGTATCTGTCACTGTAAGTATTGGAAAGTCATTAGAAACAGAATCCAAACTTGGCACTGTGTTTGATCTCTGTTCCGAAGTATTGCTCTCTAGATTTCCCAAGGGAAGAACCTCTGGAGACATTTCGGCAAATTGACTTTGTGAAACAAGTAGCTAATCAGCATGAAGTCTTTCATCATCCAACTGTACGGTTTATGATATTGGACCTGTCTTTGCTAGGATCACAATATGTACCCATTTCTCATTGGTGGTGTAGCTTCTTTGATCTGTGCATAATACTGGGTTGATAGTTGTTTTAAAATTCTCACTGAGCCATCACATTTCAAAACAGGAACTATTGGTGTTGCTCAATCACATGTACCAATTGGTTCAATGACTCCCGTTTGTAAGTCTTTCTAGTTCTTTTTCAGATTTTGGCCTGATTGTGTATGGTATGGTTCTAGTTTTGAGACATTTGGGTGAGGTGCCTGGCTTGCCTTTTAGGTGCAACTCCAGTCATAGAGCCAAGCGAATCTTTGAATACTTCATCAGGAGTTGTAGTAAATTGTTCTTGGAATCCACTAGTTGATTTACTACTTCCCGGTTAAGCCTAATCTTTGCCAACCATACTCTGCCAAATAGAGCAGGAAAATTCCCATGGACTGATGTGTTAAGTGAGTTAGTTCAACGTTGACTGCAACTGGATGCAGTGAAACTAGAAACAGGCTTCCGACACAGGAGATGGTCCAACACTGTTTTATTGAACTTGCTGATTCCTGTACATAATCTGCTGTGGGTTGACACTCTATTAATTAACTGATAACCTCCTACTGGCTTGACCAGACTAGCTCTCTACTACATGGAGATGATGCTCACTGGCTTGTGCACTCTAACTATCTCAGCAGCTAGGTCATAGAGTATCATAGAATTTACAGTGCAGAAGGAGGCCATTTGGCCCATTGAGTCTCCACTGGCTCTTGGAAAGAGCACCCTACCCAAAGTCAACACCTCCACTCTATCCCCATAACACAGTAACTCCACCCAACACTAAGGGCAATTTTGGACACGAAGGGCAATTTATCATGGCCAATCCACCTAACCTGCACATCTTTGGACTGTGGGAGGAAACCGGAGCACCCGGAGTTAACCCACGCACACACGGGGAGGATGTGCAGACTCCACACAGACAGTGACCCAAGCCGGAATGGAACCTAGTACCCTGGAGCTGTGAAGCAATTGTGCTATCCACAATGCTACTGTGCTGCCCAATGCTGCCGTGTCCTGTGAGAGAGGGAGAGTCTTAATGCCCTTTGGGCTTTATAGTGGTGGTGTCCTGTCTGGTGATTGGTTGTTCTGTGTCGTGTGTATTCATTGGTTATCCTGTGTGTCACTCACTGCGGATATTATGACATGGACAACGTGAAGAGGCAACTTTATCGTCCGTCCATTTACCTCTACTTTCACCATAATGCATCCCTTTAATGGTACTGCCTCTTCAGTGTATGTCCTTAGGATCACATTTGATGGTTTTAAGGGCAAATGCTTCAACTTTTGATTATAACCTGCCTCGGGTATTAATCATACAACTGTGCCATCTTCCATCTTCATTTCATGACCTTTGAATTTTGGAAATGCCCAAAAACATTAAGTTGGATTTACCGGCCACGTACCGCTGGAATTGGGACAAGACATGACCAGTAGATCCTGGGAGAGGCCTCTTCCAGGAGCCCCGATGGTTGCTACATCTTGGAAGATCTAAAAATTCCAGGCTAGCAGTGCCAAGATGCCCGGGTGCCAGCTTGCCCGTACCAGAGATTGGGCCTGGGAGTGCCCTGCCCATATGAGGTGGAGAACGGGGGCAGATCAAGGACCCCTTTATAGGTGAGTTGGGGCGTTGGATGGGTTCAGGTGTCACATCGGGGGTTCGAGAGATTGGGGCACTAGCACTAAGGAGTTCCGCTCATTGGAGCTCCTCAGTGCAGGAAATGACGCTAAGTGTGGTCCCCAGGGCCCAAAAACACAACAGAGTGCTGTTAGATTGCAGGGTCGTTCCTGGCACTTTGTCTACTGATTTATAGACATGAATAGTCTTCAGATGCATTTCGTTTCTTGCACATTCTTGGTGTGGGAGGCGTATTCTGAGCCCAACATGCCTTGGCAATGTGGTCCTTGTTGTCACAGTTCTTGCATGTATTTGTTTTACACCAGCATTTCCCCACTAAGTGTCCAACCTGTATATATAGGTGACATGGTTGCCCATTTGTAGCCTTGTTCTTTGTGGTATCCATTTTGTGGATCTTCGCTCCAGCCCCTATCTGTGAAGGTTTTTCATTGCTAGCTCCATAGATATGGCGACTTCCACAGCAGCTTTGTGAGTTAAATTGCTTACAATTGACTGGGGAGTCCACAAACCAGCATCAGGAAGAGTATCATCATCTGTTGCACCAAATTCTCAATAATTTGCTCACCTTCATAAAGTTTTTTTTAACGTTTTAATTGGGTTTTAATACCTTGGGCTGGATTCTCCGCAGTCCAGTGCCAAACTTGCGTTTGGCGCAGGGGCGGAGAATTAACTTTCGCTCCGAAATCTCCGGGACGTGAGAATCGGTGTTTTCGCAAATTACTCCGCGCGGCTGGGGGGCTATTGCCAGAGGCCCGTCCAGCAATTCTCCGCTCCCGACCTGCCAAGTTCCCGACGGTGTGGAACTAACATGCTGTGGCCGGTCGGGACTCTCACGTGGTGGCTGCGGACTCAGACCGCCGCCGCCCTGGTGGGGGGATCGGGCATTATGGTGGCCAGGGGGCAGATTGGATGCAAGGGCGCATGGCCGATTGGGGGGGGCCTACATTTTGAAGCTGCCTCCGCGGTCCTAACTGCCATGGCGCTCGGCCCGGCCGTCGCCGTGTGCATGAGAGGACTCGAAAACGGAAGTGCGGGAGTCCGTATCCACAGCTAAAGCTGCGTGAATCACTCAGGGTCCCTGCTAGCCCCCTGCAGGGCAGTGAATCAGTTCAAACTTTCTTCAGGAATCATCGAAGTGAAACGCAATAGCCCCAGTTTGGGAGAATCCAGCCCTTTATATTCTCATAATTTACAAGTTACATATTACAAAACCACATAAAAAAAAGGAAAACAAAAAGGATAAACAGAAATCAGCACATATATTTACAGGCATTTGTCTTCCCTCCCACTGTGGACAAGGACCCATTTTAGTCGGCATACATCTGTTTCAATCGTCAGTTTGGCAAAGCACCTATTAACCTTCTTAAAGTTGCTACAAATTACAAAATACTTTCATCTTCTTCCTGACTATGGCAGTGGAACCAAATTCTTTATGCAATCAACAATAGTCGAGGAGAGAAATAAACCTCTAAAATTCGATGTACAAAGAACAAAGAACAATGCAGCATAGGGACAGGCCGCTCAGCCCTCCAAACCTGTACTGGTCATGATACCAACTTTGCAAAACCTTCAGCACTTCCTTGTGCCGTATCCCTCTATACCCATCCTATCCATGTGTTTGTCAAGATGCCTTTTGAAGACCGTTAATTTATCTGCTTTCACAACCTCCCCAGCAACCCATTCCAGGCACTCACCACCCTCTGCGTAAAAAAACCTGCCTCGCACATCTCCTCTAAACATTGTCCCACGGACCTTAAACCTGTGCCCCCTGGTGACTGACCCCTCCAGCCTGGGAAAGAGTGCCTGCCCATCCACTCTTTCATGCCTCTCATAATCTTACAAACCTCTGTCAGGTCACCCCTCAACCTCCGTCTGTCTAATGAAAACAGTCCGAGTTTGTTCAGCCTCTCCTTATAGCTCACACTCTCCAGATCAGACAACATCCTGGTAAACCTCCTCTGCACCCTCTCCAAAGCCTCCACATCCTTCTGGTAGTGTGACGATCAGAATTGTGCGCAATATTCCAAAAGCGGCCTTACCAAGGTTCTATACAACTGTAGCATGACTTGCCAATTTTATACTCAATGCCCCATCCAATGAAGGCAAGCATTCCATATGGTTTCTTGTCTACGTTGCGCACTTGTGTTATCACCTTCAAAGATCTGTGGATCTGCATGCCCCGATCGCTCTGCCTTTCTATATTCCTAAGAGTTTTGCCATTTACAGTATATTTCCCCTCTATGTTAGACCTACCAAAATGCATTACCTCACATTCGTCCAGGATAAACTCCATTTGCCATTTCTCTGCCCAAGTCTCCAACCTATCTATGTCCTGCTGTATCCTCTGGCAATCCTCAACACTATCTGCCACTCCACCAACCATGGTGTTATCTGCGAACATACTAATCAGAACAGCTACATTTTCCTCCAGTTTCTTTACACTACAAAAAACAAGCACAGATCTGTGTAGAACACCACTAGTCACAACCTTTCATTCAGAAATACACCCTTCTACTCCTACCCTTTGCCATCGGTGACCGAGCCAGTTCTGTATCCATCTTACCACCTCACCTCTGATCCCGTGTGACTTCACTTTTCTTACTTGTCTGCCATGAGGCACCTTGTCAAAGTCTTTACTGATGTCCACTCTGAATTTGTTACTGTTCTCACACCATTACTGAACCTGTTCCTGTCCTCACACCATTACTGAACCTGTTCCTGTCCTCACACCATTACTGAACCTGTTACTGTCCTCACACCATTACCGAACCTGTTACTGTCCTCACACCATTACTGAACCTGTTCCTGTCCTCACACCATTACTGAACCTGTTACTGTCCTCACACCATTACTGAACCTGTTCCTGTCCTCACACCATTACTGAACCTGTTACTGTCCTCACACCATTACTGAACCTGTGCTGGCCTCACACCATTACTGAACCTGTTCCTGTCCTCACACCGTTACTGAACCTGTTACTGTTCTCACACCATTACTGAACCTGTTACTGTCCTCACACCATTACTGAGCCTGTTACTGTTCTCACACCATTACTGAACCTGTTCCTGTCCTCACAGCATTACTGAACCTGATCCTGTCCTCACACCATTACTGAACTTGTTACTGTCCTCACACCATTACTGAACCTGTTCCTGTCCTCACACCATTATTGAACCTGTTACTGTTCTCACACCATTACTGAACCTGATCCTGTCCTCACACCATTATAGAATGTGTTCCTGTACTCACACCATTACTGAACCTGTTACTGTCCTCACACCATTACTGAACCTGTTCCTGCTCTCACACCATTACTGAACGTGTTACTGTCCTCACACCATTACTGAACCTGTTACTGTTCTCACACCTTTACTGAACCTGTTCCTGCTCTCACACCATTACTGAATCTGTTACTGTCCTCACACCATTACTGAACCTGTTCCTGCCCTCACACCATTACTGAACCTGTTACTGACCTCACATCATTACTGAACCTGTTCCTGCTCTCACACCATTACTGAATCTGTTACTGTCCTCACACCATTACTGAACCTGTTACTGACCTCACATCATTACTGAACCTGTTCCTGTACTAACACCATTACTGAACCTGTTCCTGTACTCACACCATTACCGAACCTGTGCTGTCCTCACACCATTACTGAACCTGTTAATGTCCTCACACCATTACTGAACCTGATCCTGTCCTCACACCATTATTGAATGTGTTCCTGTACTCACACCATTACTGAACCTGTTACTGTCCTCATACCATTACTGAACCTGTTCCTGTCCTCACACCATTACTGAACCTGTTCTGTCCTCACACCATTACTGAACCTGTTCCTGTCCTCACACCATTACCGAATCTGTTACTGTCCTCACACCATTACTGAACCTGTTACTGTTCTCATACCATTACTGAACCTGTTACTGTCCTCACACCATTACTGAACCTGTTACTGTCCTCGCACTATTACTGAATCTGTTACTGTCCTCACACCATTACTGAACCTGTTCCTGTACTCACACCATTACCGAACCTGTTACTGTCCTCACACCATTACTGAACCTGTTCCTGCCCTCACACCATTACTGAACCTGTTACTGTTCTCACACCTTTACTGAACCTGTTCCTGCTCTCACACCATTACTGAACCTGTTCCTGCCCTCACACCATTACTGAACCTGTTCCTGTACTCACACCATTACTGAACCTGTTCCTGTACTCACACCATTACTGAACCTGTTACTCTCCTCACACCATTACTGAACCTGTTCCTGATCTCACACCATTACTGAACCAGTGCTGTCCTCACACCATTACTGAACCTGGTCCTGTACTCACACCATTACTGAACCTGTTACTGTCCTCACACCATTACTGAATCTGTTACTGTCCTCACACCATTACTGAACCTGTTACTGTCCTCACACCATTACTGAACCTGTTCCTGCTCTCACACCATTACTGAACCTGTTCCTGCCCTCACACCATTACTGAACCTGTTACTGACCTCACACCATTACTGAACCTGTTCCTGTACTCACACCATTACTGAACCTGTTCCTGTACTCACACCATTACCGAACCTGTTACTGTCCTCACACCATTACTGAACCTGTTACTGTCCTCACACCATTACTGAACCTGTTACTGACCTCACACCATTACTGAACCCGTTCCTGTACTCACACCATTACTGAACCTGTTACTGTCCTCACACCATTACTGAACCTGTTCCTGCCATCACACCATTACTGAACCTGTTCCTGCCCTCACACCATTACTGAACCTGTTCCTGTCCTCACACCATTACTGAACCTGTGCTGTCCTCACACCGTTACTGAACCTGTTACTGTTCTCACACCTTTACTGAACCTGTTACTGTTCTCACAGCATTACTGAACCTGTTCCTGCCCTCACACCATTACTGAACCTGTTACTGTCCTCACACCATTACTGAGCCTGTTACTGTCCTCACACCATTACTGAACCTGTTACTGTCCTCACACCATTACTGAACCTGTTCCTGCTCACACTATTACTGAGCCTGTTCTTGTTCTCACACCATTACTGAGCCTGTTACTGTCCTCACACCATTACTGAGCCTGTTACTGTCCTCACACCATTACTGCACCTGTTCCTGTCCTCACACCATTACTGAATCTGTTCCTGCTCTCACACCATTACTGAACCTGTTACTGTCCTCACACCATTACTGAGCCTGTGCTGTCCTCACACCATTACTGAACCTGTGCTGTCCTCACACCATTACTGAACCTGTTCCTGTCCTCACACCATTACTGAACCTGTTCCTGACCTCACACCATTACTGAACCTGTTACTGTCCTCACACCATTACTGAACCTGTGCTGTCCTCACACCATTACTGAACCTGTTACTGTCCTCACACCATTACTGAACCTGTTCCTGATCTCACACCATTACTGAACCTGTTACTGTCCTCACACCATTACTGAACCTGTGCTGTCCTCACACCATTACTGAACCTGTTCCTGCCCTCACACCATTACTGAACCTGGTACTGTCCTCACACCATTACTGAACCTGTTACTGTCCTCACACCATTACTGAACCTGTTACTGTCCTCACACCATTACTGAACCTGGTACTGTCCTCACACCATTACTGAACCTGTTACTGTCCTCACACCATTACTGAACCTGGTACTGTCCTCACACCATTACTGAACCTGTTCCTGCCCTCACACCATTACTGAACCTGTTACTGACCTCACGACATTACTGAACCTGTTCCTGTACTCACACCATTACTGAACCTGTTCCTGTACTCACACCATTACTGAACCTGTTCCTGTACTCACACCATTACTGAACCTGTTCCTGTCCTCACACCATTACTGAACCTGTTACTGTCCTCACACCATTACTGAACCTGTTCCTGCCCTCACACCATTACTGAATCTGTTCCTGTCCTCACACCATTACTGATCCTGTTCCTGATCTCACACCATTACTGAACCTGTTACTGACCTCACACCATTACTGAACCTGTTCCTGTCCTCACACCATTACTGAACCTGTTACTGTCCTCACACCATTACTGAACCTGTTACTGTCCTCACGACATTACTGAACCTGTTACTGACCTCACACCATTACTGAACCTATTCCTGTCCTCACACCATTACTGAACCTGTGCTGTCCTCACACCGTTACTGAACCTGTTACTGTTCTCACACCTTTACTGAACCTGTTACTGTTCTCACAGCATTACTGAACCTGTTCCTGCCCTCACACCATTACTGAACATGTTACTGTCCTCACACCATTACTGAACCTGTTACTGACCTCACACCATTACTGAACCTGTTCCTGTCCTCACACCATTACTGAACCTGTGCTGTCCTCACACCGTTACTGAACCTGTTACTGTTCTCACACCTTTACTGAACCTGTTACTGTTCTCACAGCATTACTGAACCTGTCCCTGCCCTCACACCATTACTGAACCTGTTACTGTCCTCACACCATTACTGAGCCTGTTACTGTCCTCACACCATTACTGAACCTGTTACTGTCCTCACACCATTACTGAACCTGTTCCTGCTCACACCATTACTGAGCCTGTTCTTGTTCTCACACCATTACTGAGCCTGTTACTGTCCTCACACCATTACTGAACCTGTTACTGTCCTCACACCATTACTGAACCTGTTCCTGCTCTCACACCATTACTGAACCTGTTCCTGCTCTCACACCATTACTGAACCTGTTCCTGCTCTCACACCATTACTGAACCTGATCCTGTCCTCACGACTTTACTGAACCTGTTCCTGTCCTCACACCATTACTGAACCTGTGCTGTCCTCACACCATTACTGAACCTGTTCCTGCTCTCACACCATTACTGAACCTGATCCTGTCCTCACACCATTACTGAACCTGTTACTGTCCTCACACCATTACTGAACCTGTTCCTGCCCTCACACCATTACTGAACCTGATCCTGTCCTCACACCATTATTGAATGTGTTCCTGTACTCACACCATTACTGAACCTGTTACTGTCCTCATACCATTACTGAACCTGTTCCTGTTCTCACACCATTACTGAACCTGTTACTGTCCTCACACTATTACTGAACCTGTTACTGTCCTCACACCATTACTGAACCTGTTCCTGCCCTCACACCATTACTGAACCTGTTACTGTCCTCACACCATTACTGAACCTGTTCCTGTACTCACACCATTACCGAACCTGTTACTGTCCTCACACCATTACTGAACCTGTTACTGTCCTCACACCATTACTGAACCTGTTCCTGCCATCGCACCATTACTGAATCTGTTCCTGTCCTCACACCATTACTGAACCTGGTCCTGTACTCACACCATTACTGAACCTGTTACTGTCCTCACACCATTACTGAACCTGTTCCTGTCCTCACAGCATTACTGAACCTGTTCCTGTCCTCACACCATTACTGAACCTGTGTTGTCCTCACACCATTACTGAACCTGTTCCTGCTCTCACACCATTACTGACCCTGTTACTGTCCTCACACCATTACTGAACCTGTTACTGTTCTCACACCTTTACTGAACCTGTTCCTGCTCTCACACCATTACTGAACCTGTTCCTGCCCTCACACCATTACTGAACCTGTTACTGTTCTCACACCTTTACTGAACCTGTTCCTGCTCTCACACCATTACTGAACCTGTTACTGTCCTCACACCATTACTGAACCTGTTCCTGCCCTCACACCATTACTGAATCTGTTCCTGTCCTCACACCATTACTGATCCTGTTCCTGATCTCACACCATTACTGAACCTGTTCCTGTCCTCACACCATTACTGAACCTGTGCTGTCCTCACACCATTACTGAACCTGTTACTGTCCTCACGACATTACTGAACCTGTTCCTGTCCTCACACCATTACCGAATCTGTTACTGTCCTCACACCATCACTGAACCTGTTACTGTCCTCACACCATTACTGAACCTGTTCCTGCCCTCACACCATTACTGAACCTGATCCTGTCCTCACACCATTATTGAATGTGTTCCTGTACTCACACCATTACTGAACCTGTTACTGTCCTCATACCTTTACTGAACCTGTTACTGTCCTCACACCTTTACTGAACCTGTGCTGTCCTCACACCATTACTGAACCTGTTCCTGCCCTCACACCATTACCAAATCTGTTACTGTCCTCACACCATTACTGAACCTGTTCCTGCCCTCACACCATTACTGAACCTGTTACTGTCCTCACACCTTTACTGAACCTGTGCTGTCCTCACACCATTACTGAACCTGATCCTGTCCTCACACCATTATTGAATGTGTTCCTGTACTCACACCATTACTGAACCTGTTACTGTTCTCACACCTTTACTGAACCTGTTACTGTTTTCACAGCATTACTTAACCTGTTCCTGCCCTCACACCATTACTGAACCTGTTACTGTCCTCACACCATTACTGAACCTGTTCCTGTCCTCACACCATTACTGAACCTGTTCCTGCTCACACCATTACTGAGCCTGTTCTTGTTCTCACACCATTACTGAGCCTGTTACTGTCCTCACACCATTACTGAACCTGTTACTGTCCTCACACCATTACTGAACCTGTTCCTGTCCTCACACCATTACTGAACCTGTTCCTGACCTCACACCATTACTGAACCTGTTCCTGACCTCACACCATTACTGAATCTGTTACTGTCCTCACACCATTACTGAACCTGTTCCTGCTCTCACACCATTACTGAACCTGTTCCTGCTCTCACACCATTACTGAACCTGATCCTGTCCTCACGACTTTACTGAACCTGTTCCTGTCCTCACACCATTACTGAACCTGTGCTGTCCTCACACCATTACTGAACCTGTTCCTGCTCTCACACCATTACTGAACCTGATCCTGTCCTCACACCATTACTGAACCTGTTACTGTCCTCACACCATTACTGAACCTGTTCCTGCCCTCACACCATTACTGAACCTGATCCTGTCCTCACACCATTATTGAATGTGTTCCTGTCCTCACACCATTACTGAACCTGTTACTGTCCTCACACCATTACTGAACCTGTTCCTGTACTCACACCATTAGCGAACCTGTTACTGTCCTCACACCATTACTGAACCTGTGCTGTCCTCACACCATTACTGAACCTGTTACTGTCCTCACACCATTACTGAACCTGTTCCTGCCCTCACACCATTACTGAATCTGTTCCTGTCCTCACACCATTACTGAACCTGGTCCTGTACTCACACCATTACTGAACCTGTTACTGTCCTCACACCATTACTGAACCTGTTGCTGTCCTCACACCATTACTGAACCTGTTCCTGCTCTCACACCATTACTGACCCTGTTACTGTCCTCACACCATTACTGAACCTGTTACTGTTCTCACACCTTTACTGAACCTGTTCCTGCTCTCACACCATTACTGAACCTGTTCCTGCCCTCACACCATTACTGAACCTGTGCTGTCCTCACACCATTACTGAACCTGTTACTGACCTCACACCATTACTGAACCTGTTCCTGTACTCACACCATTCCTGAACCTGTTCCTGTACTCACACCATTACCGAACCTGTTACTGTCCTCACACCATTACTGAACCTGTTACTGTCCTCACACCATTACTGAACCTGTTCCTGCCCTCACACCATTACTGAATCTGTTCCTGTCCTCACACCATTACTGATCCTGTTCCTGATCTCACACCATTACTGAACCTGTTCCTGTCCTCACACCATTACTGAACCTGTGCTGTCCTCACACCATTACTGAACCTGTTACTGTCCTCACGACATTACTGAACCTGTTCCTGTCCTCACACCATTACCGAATCTGTTACTGTCCTCACACCATCACTGAACCTGTTACTGTCCTCACACCATTACTGAACCTGTTCCTGCCCTCACACCATTACTGAACCTGATCCTGTCCTCACACCATTATTGAATGTGTTCCTGTACTCACACCATTACTGAACCTGTTACTGTCCTCATACCATTACTGAACCTGTTACTGTTCTCACACCTTTACTGAACCTGTTACTGTTCTCACAGCATTACTGAACCTGTTCCTGCCCTCACACCATTACTGAACCTGTTACTGTCCTCACACCATTACTGAGCCTGTTACTGTCCTCACACCATTACTGAGCCTGTTACTGTCCTCACACCATTAATGAACCTGTTACTGTCCTCACACCATTACTGAACCTGTTCCTGCTCACACCATTACTGAGCCTGTTCTTGTTCTCACACCATTACTGAGCCTGTTACTGTCCTCACACCATTACTGAACCTGTTACTGTCCTCACACCATTACTGAACCTGTTCCTGCTCTCACACCATTACTGAACCTGTTACTGTCCTCACACCATTACTGAACCTGTTCCTGCCCTCACACCATTACTGAACCTGTTCCTGTCCTCACACCATTACTGAACCTGTGCTGTCCTCACACCATTACTGAACCTGTGCTGCCCTCACACCATTACTGAACCTGTTCCTGACCTCACACCATTACTGAACCTGTTCCTGACCTCACACCATTACTGAATCTGTTACTGTCCTCACACCATTACTGAACCTGTTCCTGCTCTCACACCATTACTGAACCTGTTCCTGCTCTCACACCATTACTGAACCTGTTCCTGTCCTCACGACTTTACTGAACCTGTTCCTGTCCTCACACCATTACTGAACCTGTGCTGTCCTCACACCATTACTGAACCTGTTCCTGCTCTCACACCATTACTGAACCTGATCCTGTCCTCACACCATTACTGAACCTGTTACTGTCCTCACACCATTACTGAACCTGTTCCTGCCCTCACACCATTACTGAACCTGATCCTGTCCTCACACCATTATTGAATGTGTTCCTGTACTCACACCATTACTGAACCTGTTACTGTCCTCATACCATTACTGAACCTGTTCCTGTTCTCACACCATTACTGAACCTGTTACTGTCCTCACACTATTACTGAACCTGTTACTGTCCTCACACCATTACTGAACCTGTTCCTGCCCTCACACCATTACTGAACCTGTTACTGTCCTCACACCATTACTGAACCTGTTCCTGTACTCACACCATTACCGAACCTGTTACTGTCCTCACACCATTACTGAACCTGTGCTGTCCTCACACCATTACTGAACCTGTTACTGTCCTCACACCATTACTGAACCTGTTCCTGTCCTCACACCATTACTGAACCTGGTCCTGTACTCACACCATTACTGAACCTGTTCCTGTTCTCACACCATTACTGAACCTGTTCCTGTCCTCACACCATTACTGAACCTGTGCTGTCCTCACACCATTACTGAACCTGTTCCTGCTCTCACACCATTACTGACCCTGTTACTGTCCTCACACCATTACTGAACCTGTTACTGTTCTCACACCTTTACTGAACCTGTTCCTGCTCTCACACCATTACTGAACCTGTTCCTGCCCTCACACCATTACTGAACCTGTTACTGACCTCACACCATTACTGATCCTGTTCCTGATCTCACACCATTACTGAACCTGTTCCTGTCCTCACACCATTACTGAACCTGTGCTGTCCTCACACCATTACTGAACCTGTTACTGTCCTCACACCATTACTGAACCTGTGCTGTCCTCACACCATTACTGAACCTGTTACTGTCCTCACGACATTACTGAACCTGATCCTGTCCTCACACCATTATTGAATGTGTTCCTGTACTCACACCATTATTGAACCTGTTACTGTCCTCATACCATTACTGAACCTGTTACTGTTCTCACACCTTTACTGAACCTGTTCCTGCTCTCACACCATTACTGAACCTGTTCCTGCCCTCACACCATTACTGAACCTGTTACTGACCTCACATCATTACTGAACCTGTTCCTGTACTCACACCATTACTGAACCTGTTACTGTCCTCACACTATTACTGAATCTGTTACTGTTCTCACACCATTACTGAACCTGTTCCTGTCCTCACACCACTACTGAATCTGTTACTGTTCTCACACCATTACTGAACCTGTTACTGTTCTCACAGCATTACTGAACCTTTTCCTGCCCTCACACCATTACTGAACCTGTTACTGTTCTCACAGCATTACTGAACCTGATCCTGTCCTCACGACTTTACTGAACCTGATCCTGTCCTCACGACTTTACTGAACCTGATCCTGTCCTCACACCATTACTGAACCTGTTCCTGTCCTCACACCATTACTGAACCTGTGCTGTCCTCACACCATTACTGAACCTGTGCTGTCCTCACACCATTACTGAACCTGTTACTGTCCTCACACCATTACTTAACCTGTTCCTGCTCTCACACCATTACTGAACCTGATCCTGTCCTCACGACATTACTGAGCCTGTTCTTGTTCTCACACCATTACTGAGCCTGTTACTGTCCTCACACCATTACTGAACCTGTTACTGTCCTCACACCATTACTGAACCTGTTCCTGCTCTCACACCATTACTGAACCTGTTACTGTCCTCACACCATTACTGAACCTGTGCTGTCCTCACACCATTACTGAACCTGTGCTGTCCTCACACCATTACTGAACCTGTTCCTGACCTCACACCATTACTGAACCTGTTCCTGACCTCACACCATTACTGAATCTGTTACTGTCCTCACACCATTACTGAACCTGTTCCTGCTCTCACACCATTACTGAACCTGTTCCTGCTCTCACACCATTACTGAACCTGATCCTGCCCTCACACCATTACTGAACCTGTGCTGTCCTCACACCATTACTGAACCTGTTACTGTCCTCACACCATTACTGAACCTGTTCCTGCCCTCACACCATTACTGAACCTGATCCTGTCCTCACACCATTATTGAATGTGTTCCTGTACTCACACCATTACTGAACCTGTTACTGTCCTCATACCATTACTGAACCTGTTACTGTCCTCACACCATTACTGAACCTGTTCCTGACCTCACACCATTACTGAATCTGTTACTGTCCTCACACCATTACTGAACCTGTTCCTGCTCTCACACCATTACTGAACCTGTTCCTGCTCTCACACCATTACTGAACCTGTTCCTGTCCTCACGACTTTACTGAACCTGTTCCTGTCCTCACACCATTACTGAACCTGTGCTGTCCTCACACCATTACTGAACCTGTTCCTGCTCTCACACCATTACTGAACCTGATCCTGTCCTCACACCATTACTGAACCTGTTACTGTCCTCACACCATTACTGAACCTGTTCCTGCCCTCACACCATTACTGAACCTGATCCTGTCCTCACACCATTATTGAATGTGTTCCTGTACTCACACCATTACTGAACCTGTTACTGTCCTCATACCATTACTGAACCTGTTCCTGTTCTCACACCATTACTGAACCTGTTACTGTCCTCACACTATTACTGAACCTGTTACTGTCCTCACACCATTACTGAACCTGTTCCTGCCCTCACACCATTACTGAACCTGTTACTGTCCTCACACCATTACTGAACCTGTTCCTGCCCTCACACCATTACTGAACCTGTTACTGTCCTCACACCATTACTGAACCTGTTCCTGTACTCACACCATTACCGAACCTGTTACTGTCCTCACACCATTACTGAACCTGTGCTGTCCTCACACCATTACTGAACCTGTTACTGTCCTCACACCATTACTGAACCTGTTCCTGTCCTCACACCATTACTGAACCTGGTCCTGTACTCACACCATTACTGAACCTGTTCCTGTTCTCACACCATTACTGAACCTGTTCCTGTCCTCACACCATTACTGAACCTGTGCTGTCCTCACACCATTACTGAACCTGTTCCTGCTCTCACACCATTACTGACCCTGTTACTGTCCTCACACCATTACTGAACCTGTTACTGTTCTCACACCTTTACTGAACCTGTTCCTGCTCTCACACCATTACTGAACCTGTTCCTGCCCTCACACCATTACTGAACCTGTTACTGACCTCACACCATTACTGAACCTGTTACTGTCCTCACACCATTACTGAACCTGTTACTGTCCTCACACCATTACTGAACCTGTTCCTGCCCTCACACCATTACTGACCCTGGTCCTGTACTCACACCATTACTGAACCTGTTACTGTCCTCACACCATTACTGAACCTGTTACTGTCCTCACACCATTACTGAACCTGTTCCTGCCCTCACACCATTACTGAATCTGTTCCTGTCCTCACACCATTACTGATCCTGTTCCTGATCTCACACCATTACTGAACCTGTTCCTGTCCTCACACCATTACTGAACCTGTGCTGTCCTCACACCATTACTGAACCTGTTACTGTCCTCACGACATTACTGAACCTGATCCTGTCCTCACACCATTATTGAATGTGTTCCTGTACTCACACCATTATTGAACCTGTTACTGTCCTCATACCATTACTGAACCTGTTACTGTTCTCACACCTTTACTGAACCTGTTCCTGCTCTCACACCATTACTGAACCTGTTCCTGCCCTCACACCATTACTGAACCTGTTACTGACCTCACATCATTACTGAACCTGTTCCTGTACTCACACCATTACTGAACCTGTTACTGTCCTCACACTATTACTGAATCTGTTACTGTTCTCACACCATTACTGAACCTGTTCCTGTCCTCACACCACTACTGAATCTGTTACTGTTCTCACACCATTACTGAACCTGTTCCTGTACTCACACCATTACTGAACCTGTTACTGTTCTCACAGCATTACTGAACCTTTTCCTGCCCTCACACCATTACTGAACTTGTTACTGTCCTCACACCATTACTGAACCTGTTACTGTTCTCACAGCATTACTGAACCTGATCCTGTCCTCACGACTTTACTGAACCTGATCCTGTCCTCACGACTTTACTGAACCTGATCCTGTCCTCACACCATTACTGAACCTGTTCCTGTCCTCACACCATTACTGAACCTGTGCTGTCCTCACACCATTACTGACCCTGTTACTGTCCTCACACCATTACTGAACCTGTTACTGTTCTCACACCTTTACTGAACCTGTTCCTGCTCTCACACCATTACTGAACCTGTTACTGACCTCACACCATTACTGAACCTGTTACTGTTCTCACACCTTTACTGAACCTGTTCCTGCTCTCACACCATTACTGAATCTGTTACTGTCCTCACACCATTACTGAACCTGTTCCTGTACTCACACCATTACCGAACCTGTTACTGTCCTCACACCATTACTGAACCTGTTCCTGCCCTCACACCATTACTGAATCTGTTCCTGTCCTCACACCATTACTGATCCTGTTCCTGATCTCACACCATTACTGAACCTGTTCCTGTCCTCACACCATTACTGAACCTGTGCTGTCCTCACACCATTACTGAACCTGTTACTGTCCTCACACCATTACTGAACCTGTTCCTGCCCTCACACCATTACTGAACCTGATCCTGTCCTCACACCATTATTGAATGTGTTCCTGTACTCACACCATTATTGAACCTGTTCCTGTCCTCATACCATTACTGAACCTGTTACTGTTCTCACACCTTTACTGAACCTGTTCCTGCTCTCACACCATTACTGAACCTGTTCCTGCCCTCACACCATTACTGAACCTGTTACTGACCTCACATCATTACTGAACCTGTTCCTGTACTCACACCATTACTGAACCTGTTCCTGCTCTCACACCATTACTGAACCTGTTCCTGTCCTCACACCATTACTGAACCTGTTCCTGTCCTCACGACATTACTGAACCTGTTCCTGTCCTCACGACATTACTGAACCTGTTCCTGTCCTCACACCATTACTGAACCTGTTACTGTCCTCACACCATTACTGAACCTGTTCCTGCCCTCACACCATTACTGAACCTGTTCCTGTCCTCACGACATTACTGAACCTGTTCCTGTACTCACACCATTACTGAACCTGTTCCTGCCCTCACACCATTACTGAACCTGTTCCTGTCCTCACACCATTACTGAACCTGTTCCTGTCCTCACGACATTACTGAACCTGTTCCTGTACTCACACCATTACTGAACCTGTTCCTGCCCTCACACCATTACTGAACCTGTTCCTGTACTCACACCATTACTGAACCTGTTCCTGTACTCACACCATTACTGAACCTGTTCCTGTACTCACACCATTACTGAACCTGTTCCTGTACTCACACCATTACTGAATGTGTTCCTGTCCTCACGACGTTACTGAACCTGTTCACATCCTCAGGACATTACTGAACCTGTTACTGTCCTCACGACATTACTAAACATGTTCCTGTGCTCATTTGTTACAAAACATGTTCCTGAACCTTATATTACGAACGAGGCGGCAACTGTTTTCATGTTATAGTTTATAATGATCTCTCGGTCAATACTTCACATTCTGAGATTTCACAAAAGCTATGAAAGGCTAATGAAAAGCAGCCCTTACCACCCTCCTCACACACTCCCTCAGACTCCCCATGCCCCTTCCATGCTAACCTATCACCCTATTGGTGCCGGAATGCTCCAGCTGCCGCAGAAATGCCATATTCTCCTTTTTTCCTCTATATCCCTATCATCCTTTCCCTCACAGAGTAACATTTCCCATTGGAAAAGACCCTTCAGTGCTTAGAAACTGCAGCTTCAAAGTAGTGGAAGTGCCTCTTGGCCAGACAGCTTTGCAGAATTGAATTCCTGTGTTACATTTTGCTTCCTGTGGGCCACCTTACAAGCTTAGCACTGCCAGCGTTAAGAGCAAAAATCTCAGGATTCAAGGAGGCATTTCCAAGGACCCACATACCCCACATACCAACCCATGCCCACCCAATAATCCTCATTGCCTTTATTGCTCTTATACCAATTTAGTGCCAATTGATATCAACCCATACCCCACCATTCTCATTGTCAACTCGCCTAGTATCCACCATGGGCAGACTTCAGGAGCCATGCTGAGATTAAATTAAATAAAGTTCCAAGTATCTATTACTGAATTCAACTTCTTTAAAAAAACAACACTTTCATTGATGAAAGCCATTTAAATCCCTTCAAGTTCTTAATCCATCATAAAATCAAACATTTCGCCAAAACCCTCAGTACTTTCTAGTGCCATATCCCTCTGTACCCATCCTATCCATGTATTTGTCAAGATGCCTTTTGAATGTAATGTATCTGCTTCCACAACCTCCCCGGCAATGCGGTCGAGGCGCTCACCACCCTCTGTGTAAAAACCCTGCTTTGCCCATCTGGTATCATGACTGATACAGGCTTGGAGGGCTGAAGGGCCTGTTCCTGTGCTGTATTGTTCTTTGTTTGTATTCATATCCCCACATCAAAGATAGCTAATCCCTTAATAACCGATTAGAGTTGACAATCAAACTGTGAATTTACAGCCCCTCTCCACTCCACTGTGATAATAAGTTGCAGAAGCCATAAACCAGTCATAGGTTTATATTAATAGCCTTCAGGCTTATGTCAACAAAGAACGACTGAAATTATAAGCACCAAATTTTTACAATTCAGGCACAGCAGGCTTTTTTCTTTTCAAACTTTAATCAGCAGAGAATTTAAATAACTTTTTTTTTAATAAACATTTTATTGAGGTATATTTGGCATAGTGACAACAACAAAAGAAACAATATACATGAAACCATAAACATAGTCCAAAAGCCATTTACCTCTCGGACAGGTCTCACTCTTATTGCCCCCTACTCTAATCTAAACTACCCCCCACCCCCATCTGCTGACGATTAATTTCCCGCAAAGAAGTCGATGAACAGTTGCCACCTCCAGGTGAACCCAAACAGTGATCCTCTCAAAGCAAACTTGATTTCCTCCAAACAGAGAAAGCTAGCCATGTCCGATAGCCAGGTCTCTGACTTCGGGGGCTTTGAGTCCCTCCAAGCTAATAGTATCCGTCTCTGGTCTAGCAGGGAAGCAAAGGCCAGAACGTCTGCCTCTTTCTCCTCCTGGATTCCCGGGTCTTCTGACACCCCGAAAATCGCCACCTCTGGACTCAGCGCCACCCTTGTTTTTAACACCGTGGACATGACATCCGCAAACCCCTGCCAGAATCCCCTAAGCTTCGGACATGTCCAAAATATGTGGACATGGTTCGCTGGTCCTCCCACACATTTTTTACACCTGTCTTCCACCTCAAAGAATCTGCTCATCCGGGCCACTGTCATGTGAGCCCGGTGAACAACCTTAAACTGTATCAGGCTGAGCCTGGCATATGTTGCGGTCACGTTGACTCTACTCAATGCGTCCGCCCATAGACCATCCTCTATCTCTCCTCCCAGCTCCTCCTCCTACTTGTGCTTCAGCTCCTTGGTCTGCGTCTCCTCCAACCTCATAAGCTCCGAGACGCTCCCTTCTCCTACCCACCCTCTGGAAACTACCCTGTCCTGAATCCCCCTTAGCGGTAGGAGCGGGAAAGTTGACACCTGTTAACGAAGGAAGTCCTGGACCTGCAGATATCTGAATTCATTTCCCCTCGCCAACCCAAACTTTTCCTCCAATGCCCTCATACTCTATGAACATATCCCCCATCCTCTCAATCCCCGCTCTCCGCCATATCCGGAACCCCCCATCCATACTTCCCGGGGCAAACTGGTGATTATCACAGATTGGGGCCCAGACCGATGCACCCACTGCTCCCACATGCCGCCTCCACTGGCCCCAAACTCTCAGGGCCGCCACCACCACTGGACTGGTGGAGTACCGTGCTGGCGGAAACGGCAGAGGCGCAGTTATCAGCGCCCCCAAACGCGTGCCCTTACATGAAGCCGCCTCCATACATGTCGACCCCTCCCCCACCACCCACTTCCTGATCATGGCTATATTCACCGGCCAGTAACTGAAATTTGGCAGCGCCAGCCCGCCCTCTCCCCGACTCCGGTCAAGCATTACCTTCCTTACTCACGGGGTCTTGCCCGCCCAAACAAAGCCAGAGATCACTCTGTTGACCCGCTTAAAAAAGGACTGCGGAATAAAGATGGGGAGACATTGACATACAAATAGGAATCTCAGGAGGAAGTCATCTTCACCGTTTGCACCCTCCCAGCCAGAGACAACGGAAGCACGTCCCATCTCTGAAAATCGTCCTTCATTTGGTCTACCAGCTGGGCCAGATTCAATTTATGCAGCTGGTCCCATTCCCATGCCACTTCCCTAGGTACCTGAAGCTTCCCTTTACAAACCTAAATGGCAGCTCTCCCAATTGCCTCTCCTGTCCCCTCGCCTGGACCACAAACATCTCACTCTATCCCATATTAAGCTGACACCCTGAAAACCGGCCAAATTCTCCGAGAGTCCTCATGATTTCTTCTGTCCCCTCTATTGGGTCCTAAACGTACAGAAGCAGGTCATCCGCATAGAGCGAAACCCTGTGCTCCACCCCCCTCCCCCCACCCCGACCAGTCCTCTCCAGCCCCTGGAGGCTCTCAGAGCAATTGCCAACAGCTCTATAGCCAGTGCAAACAACAGTGGGGAGATGGGGCATCCCTGTCTCGTCCCCCAGTGCAGTCTAAAATAGTCTGATGTTGTCCTATTCATCCGCACACTTGCCACAGGAGCCTGATATGGTAACCTGACCCAGTCAATAAAGCCCAGCCCGAATCCGAACCGTCCCAGTATCTCCCACAGGTAGTCCCATTCTACCCGATCAAAAGACTTTTCTGCATTCATTGCGATCACTACCTCTACCTCCCTACCTTCCGGGGGCATCATGATCACATTTTTTTTTTTAATAAATTTAGATTAGCCAATTATTTTTTCCAATTAAGGGGCAATTTAGCGTGGCCAATCCACCTACTCTGCACATTTTTGGGTTGTGGGGGCGAAACCCACGCAGACACGGGGAGAACGTGCAAACTCCACACGGACAGTGACCCAGAGCCGGGATCGAACCTGGGACCTCAGCGCCGTGAGGCGTTTTGTGCTAACCACTAGGCCACCGTGCTGCCCTTCATGATCACATTTAACAGTCTTCTTACATTGGCCACCAACTGCCTGCCCTTAACACACCCCGTCTGGTCCTCCCCCATAACGTCCGGAATACCATCCTCTATCCTGGAGGACCAGATTTTAGCCAGCAACTTGGCATCTACATTCAACAGGGAGATCAGCCTGTCGGGCCCACACAGCTCCGGGTTCTTGTCCCGCTTAAGAAACAACAAATTTGTTGCCTGTGACATCGTCGGAGGCAACACCCCTCTTTCCCTTGCCTCATTGAACATCCTCAACACCAGCCCCAATATCCCCGAGAACCTTTTATAAAACTCCACTGGGTACCCGTCTGGACTCGGGGCTTTACCCGACTGCATGGCCTTCAGACCCTCCACTATCTCCTCAAGCCCGATTGGGGCCCCCAGCCCTTCTGCCCGCTCCCCGTCCGCTTTTGGGAAATTCAGCCCCTCCAAGGAGTGCCTCATCCCCTCCGGCCCCGTAGGGGGTTCCAACCTGTGCAGCCTACTGTAGAAATCCCCAAATGCCTTATTCACCCCGACTGAATCACCAACCAGGTTCCCATCTCCGTCCTTTACTTTCCCTATCTCCCTAGCTGCCTCCCTCTTCCGAAACTGCTGTGCAAGCATTCTGCTGGCCTTCGCTCCATGCTCATAGATTTCCCCCTCACCTTTCTCAACTGCTCCACCGCCCTGTGGTCAGCAAGCGAAACTCCGCCTGTAACCTCCGCCATTCCCTTAAAAGCCCTGCCTCTGGGGTCTCCGCATACCTCCTATCAATCTGTAGTAACTCCTTTACCAGTCGGTCCATCTCTGCCCTGTCCACCTTCTCCCTATGGGCCCAGATTGAGATCAGCTCCCCCATAACCACCACCTTCAGTGCTTCCTACGCCACCGCTGCTGAAATTTCCCCTGTGCCGTTGACCTGCAGGTCGCCCTGAATACATTTCCTCAGCCTCTCGCACACCCCTTCATCTGCCAAAAGTCCCACATCTAACCTCCAGTGGGGGCGTTGGTTACTGTCTTTACTAACCTGCAGGTCAACCCAGTGTGGAGCATGGTCTGAGATTGTAATCGCCGAGTACCCCGTGTCCACCACCCTTACCAGTAAGTCCCTGCTCAAAATAAAGAAATCAATCCGGGAGTACACTTTATGCACGTGTGAGTAGGAGAACTCCTTCACCCTCGGCTTTATAAACTCCACATCATCCCAATTTGGCGCATACACATTTAGTAATACCACCTGCAACCCCTCTAGCTTCCCACTGACCATATGTACCAACCTCCCACGTCCGAGACTATTCTACCCGTCTCAAACACCACCCGCTTATTGATCAGGATCGCGACCCCTCTAGTCTTTGAATCCAATCCCGAGTGAAAGACCTGACTGACCCAGCCTTTCCTCAGTCTAACCTGGGGCGGGATTCTCCCTTACCCAGCGTGACGAGGGGTCCCGGCCTAGGGGAGTGGCGCCAACCACTCCGGGGTCGGGCCTCCCCAAATGTGGGGAATTCTCCACACATTCAGCTCCTACCAACATACAGGGTACAGGATGCCTCATCTGAACATGACTGTGCCCTCTGCCTCACAACACCATGGCTCAAATCACGAGAAACAAATTCCTGAGGTGACTCACAATGCCCTTGACACCATACTGTGCATGACCGTCACTGCCTAGAGAGGCCTTCCCCTGCCCAAGGCTGGGACCAAGACGTGGATTTTGTACTGAGCCCTCTAACGTGGCCTGTACAGCCTCAGGGCAGTCTCTTCACTATGGCCTCGGCAGCATAGCTTCAGTCTCAGCACAGTCTTTTATTTTTTTGCCCCCGAACAGTCCTTCATTCTTTCACTCTGTTTCTTGACCACTCACAGACTCACAGTCCCATCTCCATCTACCCTCTCCTCTCTCATGTCTTCTCCCGCCATCCAGCCTCCATCTCCCTCTTCCACTCTTGTATTGCTCCCGTGGTCTTGCCTCTGTCATCGCCCTGCACTCTCGTGTTCCCTAATCCTGCCTCCATCGTCCCTCCTCCCCTCTTGTGTTGCCCCCATGTCCTGTCTCTGTCTCTCCCTTCCTTCTCATGTTGCTCCACATTTCTGCCTCCATTTAACCCTCCCCTCTCGTGTTTCTCCCTCCAGTCCTATCTCGTTTTCCTCCTTCCCCTTTCATGTTCTCCCTGCCACTCCTTCCCAAGATTCTCCCACAGTCTTACCCTTCTACACTGCTACTGCCCCCCGTGCCCAGCCTTGGGTGGCGTGTGCTACAGGCATCTGATATTTAACAATTATGGTGTTCAAGGAAGGCAAAAGCAAAACCAGCATTGGCTGACCTTCAAGCCGTGGACGAATGAAGCTCGCCAGGTACGCACCACTTCTATACAGTGGGAAAACAGGCCATTCCATTTGCCAGATGGCGGGGCATTTAATTTGGAGGAGGAACATAATTCCAACAAGTTGGCCTTTTAATGAGCATTCATGAGATGCAAATGTGGTTCCCAACACAGATCAGCAGGAAACACGATCCATCTTTATTAATTTGGAATTCCAAATTAGTTTGATGGGGGTCTATCAGACTTGGGAGAACAAAATTCCAAATTCATTTGGCTTTTTCAATCATGCCAAATTTAGTACCCTGCCAGCCACAATTCCCGCCATGAATTCCCCCATTGGTGGGAACGACGCCTATTGTGTTTTAAATAGCTGGGGGGGGGGGTTAATGATTTTTCTCCTTCTTTGTCATGGTGCCAATTGAAATTTTATTGTTGAATTAAATGATAATTCCAAATGATTTTGAAAATTAGATACTTTTATTAAAAGGTTGAATGCAACATTGAGCATTCATTCTTATAATAAAACCAAAAACCTTTTGGTTTTTAAAGTGGAATTTAAAATGGGGACATCAACACTTATCACTAGATTCTGGTCCATGAGCATCATTGCATACTACATTTCCGTTGCAAACATTCTATAATGAATTAGTGGTTAAGAGGCTGAGCCTGCAGTTAATGTTGGAAAAACAATGTATTTCTATTGAAAAAAACTCAAGATATATTGCCTATATAGTTCATTGGAGTATATTTTTAATTTAAACTACTTGCAACTGACCAAGCACTTTCTGTACCAATTAGAGAGGGACATTGGAACAGGAGTAGGCCATTTAGCTGCTCAAACCTATTCAGATAGATCATGGTTGATCTGTGATGTAACTCCAGATACCTGACTTTGCCCCATATCCTTTAATACCTTGGGTTAATAAAAATAAAATCTCAGATTTAAAATGAACAATTGATTGAGCATTAATTGGCATTTGTGGCTCGGTGAGATAACACCATGCAGCATTGCTGTCTATAATTCAAGAGACAAAATCTGAAATAAATACAAAGCATGTATAGCAAGAAGCAGGGTGGCATGAATCCGGGAATTTTGGGATGATCACTGGAAGTGTTGTGTATTCATGTTTGCTCCTTGTTGTAACAAGGCCACTTTAAGAGTCCGATCACGTGACATCGTGACAACCTCATCAGCCATTTGCAGTCCATTTTGACAGACTGTTGAGTAAACACCTTTCCAATAAAGCTCTTGTTTGTCTGTACCTTGGTGGTCTGCAAGCGTATCCTTACAAAATACCACAGAGAATGCAAAATCAAAAGAAACATTCGTATGCGATCTTTAATATGTGCTTGTGAGATTACAGGTGAGTTGTTAAGAAAAATCAGTTAATGATTCCATTCAAACAGCAAACAAAGAATTTCATTCCAATACATTTAACACACAACACTCTACAGAGCAAGAATGTTTTTCAGATAAAAAGTATGAGGATTAGAAACAGAAGTTAACCCGTACAAATAGAGATAGGGACAAATGTGTTTGATATAAAACAGACTTGGCAGAAACCTGAAACTGGTCAGTTTCTGAAATAAATATGGGGATAAGTCACATTATTGGTGGGAAAGATTTATCATTATAAATATACTTCCTCAAAAAGAACAATATTTTCATTGTCAGAATTCAAATAGTAGCATTAATTAATTTACTTTATAGATAGGTTAATATCACTGTTAAAATAACACCAATTGGAAATTCTAGGCAACACACTGCGATCAAATATGTATGATAGCAGAAAATCCTTATTAAGGATGTCTGACTCTCAGAGTACAAAGTGAACCCGGTGTACTTGCACTGTTTGAACAAATAAGGGAAGCTACCAGAGAAAGGACAATGTATGCATGATGAATTTCAATCATCTGATAATAATCTGAGCAGAACGGGAATCAACAACTGTCAAAGGAAGAGAATTTACAGAGAAATTCAAAGATTATTTTTTAATGAGCATTAGCAGACCAGGGCAGCTTCACTGATGGATTGTATAGCTGGACTGAACAGAAATGTTGAGCAATTTGGGGTAGATATTAAGTACAAGAGATAATAACATTTTGACACAGTAATGAAGACTATGTCTCGATGTGTGCCATATTTTAGTCTGAATAGACTCGAATAATATAAAGAATAAATAATGAAGAGTAAAAGATGGATTAATTGGGAGATGGTAATATGTGATAAATCAGTTACAGAGAACTGGCTTTTGGGGACATAAATGTTGGATACGATTCAACCAAAACATTTCTATGTCCGGTTTCGGGCAGGAAGACTCCGCTAATCAAACAGTACTTTGCTATTTTTGCACTGTAGTCATTACTCACGGACCGGGATGCCATTTTTAAAGGCAGCCCCGATCTTTTGACCCCCCTCAGTGACTCCACCGCAGCCTCTGGACCCCTCTCCCCCACTTCACCCAACTTACCTCTTCTGGGGTTCCTCAATAACCCCTCACCCCTCCTATTATGGACAAGGCACCTCAGGCTCGACCCCTGGCATGGGCAACCTGACAACCGGGTAATTTGGCACTGCCAGCCTAGCACCCAGGCTGTGCATCTGCCAGCCTTGCATTGCCACCCAGGGACTCTGGCTGTGCCACCCTGGGTGGCAACGCAAAGAGGCCAGTCTGGCAGTTCCAAAGATCCCTGGTGCCAGAGGGAGTGCCCGGGTGCCACCCTGCTCTGTCCCTGACCACCCAGGGGTCTCCAATGGCCTGGGAATTCCTCCCAGTGCTGTAGTCCATCTCGGACATGATCCACATCACAACGTCTCGCGATGTCCGGTTTAATCCCCTGAGATGTCACGAACGTCGCAAATCTCATGAAAGGCCTCTGCAGAGATTCAACGGCCTCCTTGCACCACCAAGTCAGGCGCGCCATGGCCGCTAAAACACATCCATTATTACTTTCTCTCGTGTAAAGAGAAAGGTATTAAAAGATTTCAGGAATTTATTGGGTTGGATTCTCCGATTCTGTGGCTAAGTGCCGGTGTGGGAACTGTGGCGTTTTACAATGCCAAAATTGGCGCCGAACCCTCAGCGATTCCAGGACCGGTGAGGGGCTAACAGCGGCGCGGGTACAACCCCTGGCTCCCGCACCATAAACGGCCGGAGAATGGCCGGGTCCATGGCCTGCATGCGCACGCCAATGACCTGCAGTGGTCGCGCCGTATAACTTGGCGCCCAACCTGCCAGATAGTGCCTATTTGGAACACCCCCCCCCTTGCCACCCCCAGACCAATCCCTCCCAGCCCTCGCCAAACCCCCTTGGCCAGCAGCACGGCTCAACCCCCCCCTACCGACTGTGGCGGTGCTGGCCACAGTCCGCAGCCGCCGTGAACTCGGCCCAACGAGGGCGGAGCGTGGGGGAGGGCCTTCAGGTAACATCCTGAGGCCGTCCCAACGCTGTGCGCCGTACACCCCGATGACGCTGTTTTGGAGGGGGCAGAACATCTGAAAACAGGCGCCGCCCCCAATACAGTCGCAAAAAAGGATTCTTCAACCTATTGCCCATTATGAAATAGGCGTCGGCAAGCGGAGAATCCCGCCCATTACTTATTACACCAGTTCCTGTCTCAAAGCTAATCTAAATTTATATAAATGACATGATGGGAAATATGGCATAGAAACTGTCTGAATATAACTCTCAATACCATCTTCAGCACTAGGACCTAATTAATAACTTTCACAGAACATTTCAAAGGTAATAAATCTGTAACTATTCAACAATGAGATTTGACTTAGCCTTTTTTTGTGATAAAGATAATTAAATTGCAGCTACCAAGAGCTCTTTGAGTGCCTGACAAGCTCATTGCTGTCTGTCTTAAGCATATGTGGTGACAATCTCCCTTATTGTTGACAGACTGGCCACGGTTCTCCAGCACAAGTACTGTGAAGTGGAATAGTTAAATAAAACCTACTGTGGAGAAAGTGTAGAAGCACACATTACAAAGGGATATCAAAGTGTGTCTGAAGAGCTTTGAGACTACATGATGCAATTAGCATGACTTTATAAGCATATGGTCATGTCTAATTAATCTACTGAAATTCTTTGGAGAGATAACTTAGGTATTTGATAAGGGATATGCAACATGGGCAATTAAACTAGTTTCAGGAATTGAATGATGCACAAATGAGAAAACTGCAAATTGTTGTGCAAAACACAAGTGCACTGCCAAAGTGGATTACTGATTATTCCCTGAAAGTATGCAGTCATTGCAGGGCAATGGTTAGCAAAGGTAATCAAATACTGGGATGCTGCATAATGACATTTGGGTAATGCAAATGAGATTGTGAATGTTCTCACGTTATCAGGAATAGGTGCCTGATTCATCTAGCACGCCCTCATATGGATGGCTAGGCATTGCAGCTAGCCCAAAATTGATTAATCAAGGCCCAACGTTTTATTTAAATTCGAGCCCGTGGGCGTTTGGAGAACCTGAACAATATTTCAGTCATACAGTATTTTTGTGGAATTGACACTGAATGGAGATCCCATTGAAAAATAAAAGATCTGCTTGCTTATCAGGCAACGGTCAGCTCAGGAGTATTATTTAATTCCCATCCAACTCAGTGAAGAGTCATATTTCAAAAATTGCAATAGGCAACTTGCCTTCAAAAGGAAATTGATTTATTGGAGGAAGTCAAATGAAGCATGACAAAGATGATTTAGAAACGGGACTCCTGGTGGTGACCATGGAGTGAGGGGTCGCACATTTGGTGGCTCCCACTCAAGGTGGATTTTTTTCGGTTCTTCCCCACCAAATTGTGTGATGTTTGAGGGCCAAGGGCAAAAGGTGCGCGAGTGTCCAGCGAATGTAATACTCCTCTGGTGGGACTGGTGTGTGGCTCATCGGATGGGAAGTGCCACGAGGGAGAGCAATTGGAGCAGGAAAGTGTTTGTCGTGCGACACAGCTGAAGACGGCAGAGAGCATGAGGGCTGTGGTCCTCCCAGTAGTCGATGGAGCAACTGGTTGAATTCCCAAATGGCAAATTCCAGCAGCAGAGGAAGGAGGCCTTGGAGGAATTGGCCAAGGTGGTGGATCCATCAGGCAGCGATTGAACGTGTGGAGCAGAGGTCGGAGGCTCAGGGCCTGGCGATCCTGAAGGTGGAGGAGCCGGTGGTGCAGCATGAGGATCGGCTGACCTTGCTGGAGGCAGAGATAGGGATGGTGACGAGAAGCCAGAAAACGCTGAGAGAGAAGCGAGAGGACCTTGAGAACCGCTCCAGGAAGCAGAATCGGAGGATCGGGGGTATGCCTGAAGGCATCAAAGTTGCGGAGACCGCCAAGTTTGTGGTGAGCATATTGAAGAAGCTGATGGGGGAGGAGGCCTTTGACCGGCCCCGCGAGGTGGATCGGGCTCACAGGATGAGAGGTGGGGAGCCGTCGAGGGCGATGGTGATGAGGCTGCATCAGTTCCTGGTTAAAGAGATCTTGAGGTGGGTGAGGCAGACCAAGAAGTGCACCCGGGAGGGGAGTGAGCTGCAGATTTACGAAGATCTGGGTGCGGAGCTGGCAAAGTGGGGCAGCGCGGTAGCATGGTGGTTAGCATAAATGCTTCACAGCTCCAGGGTCCCAGGTTCGATTCCCGGCTGGGTCACTGTCTGTGCGGAGTCTGCACGTCCTCCCCGTGTGTGCGTGGGTTTCCTCCGGGTGCTCCGGTTTCCTCCCACAGTCCAAAGATGTGCGGGTTAGATGGATTGGCTATGCTAAATTGCCCGTAGTGTTCTAAAAGGTAAGGTTAAGGGGGGGTGTTCTTGGGTTACGGGTATAGGGTGGATACGTGGGTTTGAGTAGGGTGATCATTGCTCGGCACAACATCGAGGGCCGAAGGGCCTGTTCTGTGCTGTACTGTTCTATGTTCAAAAGTGGAGGGCCGCATATTATCAGATAAAGGCTGCCCTCTCCAAGAAGGGGGTAAGATTCGGGATGTTGTACCCTGCTCGCTTGTGGGTGATGCATCAAAAGCAGGAATTTTATTTTGACTTACTGCAGGAGGTGATTAACTTTATGAGAGACCATGGGCTTAGAGGACATTGAAATCTGGAGATGAATTCTGTGTAAATTGTGGAGCACATTGGGTGGATTGGGGCAGTTTACACTGGAGAGTGGTGATGGTGAGTGTGCCTTTTGTTTTTCTTTGTTTGTTCATTTTTGGGAGAGTTGGGGTGAGGGGTGGTTTGTGAGTGTGAATCAGAGGCCTTGGGTGGGGGCCACAATGCCAGCTAGGTGGGCTAGTTAATGGGAGTGAAGTGGTCGGTTTCCAGGAGGAAGGCGTGGGGCATGGGAAATGGTTTGTTTCTTTGTTTGCGTGTGGGGGGGGGGGGGGGGGGGGGGGGGGGGGGTGTTGCTGACATGGGTGTGGTTGGTGTGGCCAGTTGGGGAGGGAGAGATTGTGGCGGACGTCTGGGGCGGGTCTGAAGAGGTGCGTGAGACATGGGCCATGGGCTGGCTTTAAAAGGGGTATGGAGGAGGGCCCCCCCCTCCCCCCCCAACCATGCTGGTCACGTAGAACATGCGAGAGTTGAATGAACCGGTTAAGCATCGCATGTTTTCCCGCTTCTGAGGAGTTTGAAGGCAGACGTTGTGTTTTTTCAGGAGGCGTACCAGAAATTGGGGACCAAATGAGGCTGAGGAACGGATGGGTGGGGCCGGTGTTCCACTGAGGGCTGAATATGAAGAGAAGGGGAGTGGCGGTGTTGCTTAATAAGAAAGTGGAATTTGAGGTGGGGAGTACTGTGGCTGATCTGGGAGGGTAGATATGTGGTGATCAGTGGGAAATTGATGGGGATGCCAGTAGTCCTGGTGAATGTTTATGCCCCCAAATTGGGACGATATGGACTTTATGAAGTGGGCGTTAGGAAGGGTCCCGGACCTGGGGCATAGGCTGATTATGGGGGGCAATTTCAATACGGTCCTCGATCCGAGGTTGGACTGGTCGAGTCTTACGTTGTCGAGGATGTCGGCAGTGGCTAGGGAGGTGAGGGGGTTCTTGGATCGTATGGGGGATCGTGGACCCATGGAGGTTTGGGAGGCCGAGGGTGAAGGAGTTCTCGTACTTCTCATATGTGCACCAGGTGTACTCCTCGGATTGATTTCTTTTTGATGGATAAGGCACTGCTGGCAGGGGTGGCCAACTTGGAATACTCAACGATAGTGGTTTCCGACCATGCGCCACACTGGGTGGATTTGTGGGTGGTTCAGGGGGAGGCCCAACAGCCGAAGTGGAAGTTGAATGTGGGGCATTTGGCGAATGAGGGGGTATGTGAGCGGGTGAGGGCAGCCATTCGGGGCTACGGTGGAACTGAATGGTAAGGGGGAGGTCAAGGCCGCCATGCTGTTGGAGGCCTAACCCTAACCCTAATTTAGTGGTAGTTAGGGGTGAATTTATTTTGATTCAGGCATATAGAGGGTGGAACGAGAGGAGAGGGCCAGGCTGGTAGATGAGATTCTGAAGGTAGATCAAAGGTACACAGTGGTGCCAGAGGCGGGCTAGTTAAAGGAGACGCAGAGGCTCTGGATGGAGTTCGGGTTAGTGTCCACTGAGAAGGTGTTTGGACAGTTGCAAAGGGCCAGAGGAGCAGTGTATGAATATTGGGAAAAGGCGAGTAGGATGCTGGCCCACCAGCTGGGGAAGCAGACAGCGGTGAGGGAGATTAGTAGACTGAGGGATGAGAAGGCTAAGGTGATGGCGGACCCAGAGGGGGTGAATGGGGTATTTGCGGCCTTCTACAGGAGGCTGTATGAGTCGGAGCCCCGGCCTGGAGAGGAGGGGATGCGACGGTTCCTGGATAGGTTGGAGTTCCTCAGGGTGGAGAAGGAGGGGGTGCAAGGATTGGGGGCTCCGATCGGGCTGAGGGAGGCGATAGACGGGGTGGGTGAGATGCAGGCAGGGATGACCCCAGGGCCGGATGGGTTCCAGTGGACATTTATAAGAAGTTTGGTGCAGAGCTGCGAGAGAGGACGTACAATGAGGTGAGGGGAAGGGGGGAGCTTCCCCCCACATTGTCGCAGAAATACATCTCCCTGATTTTGAAGAAAGATAAGGACACGGAGCAGTGTGGGTAGTGCTGCCCAATATCGTTGCTTAATGTTGATATGAAGTTGTTGCCGAAGGTGTTGACATCATGAATAGAGGACTATGTGCCAGGGTGTTAGGGGAGGACTAGATAGGATTTTTGAAGGGAAAGCAGTTGTTGGCGAATGTGCACAGGCTGCTTAATGTTATTATGGTGCCCTCGGAGAGGCAGGAGGTAGAAGTAGTAGGCGATGGACGCGGAGAAGGCCTTTGATTAGGTGGAGTGGGTGGAGTTGGACGTATTGGGTCGGTTTGGGTTTGGTCAGGGGTTCATGGCCTGGGTTGGGTTCGGCTGCTGTCCAGAGCAACAATAGCGAGCGTTCAAATGAACAGGAGAAAAGGTTGGTTCTCAAAAGACAGATAATACTGATAGAACCAGAATATTTAGATTTGCAAGTGTGAAAGAGTAGAAGTCACAAATGTACAATTGCTGGCCTCAAACAAGACCAGAGAAAAAAGGAAAGCACAAGGTACTTGATTAATAAGTAAAAGTGACCAATTCCATGTCACTGAGTTGCTTTAAAGAAGAGCTAGTTTAAAATTGAATACAAGGATAATGTAGATCAGAATGATCAAATGCTTCACGGAACACGGTGGTTCCTGTGTGGTGAGTGTTATGATTCCCTGGGAAGTTGGGATGTGTACCATCTGGTTCCCATTAACTCATAACGAGTATGAACTCCCCCGGTAATTGGGGGTGGAGTTTCCCCTTTACCAGGGAAGGCTCCACAGTATAAAAACCCTGGG
This sequence comes from Scyliorhinus canicula, assembly GCF_902713615.1. NCBI lineage: Eukaryota > Metazoa > Chordata > Chondrichthyes > Carcharhiniformes > Scyliorhinidae > Scyliorhinus > Scyliorhinus canicula. The sequence goes on along the minus strand of NC_052148.1, from coordinate 171,242,348 downwards.
CTGGGTGCAGGTCAGGGAGGATGACTGCTTAGGAGTTTAGCACAATTGCTTCACAGCTCCAGAGTCCCAGGTTCGATTCTGGCTTGGGTCACTGTCTGTGCGGAGTCTGCACGTTCTCCCCATGTGTGCGTGGGTTTCCTCCGGGTGCTCCGGTTTCCTCCCACAGTCCAAAGTTGTGCAGGTTAGGTGGATTGGCCATGCTAAATTGCCCCTTCGTGTCCAAAATTGCCCTTGGTGTTGGGTGGGGGTTACTGGGTTATGGGGATAGGGTGGAGGTGTTGACCTTGGGTAGGGTGCTCTTTCCAGGAGCTGGTGCAGACTCGATGGGCCGAATGGCCTCCTTCTGCACTGTACATGCTATGATTAATAAATTGCTTTCTTTGTATCCTGCCACGTGTCTAATGAGTGTTTCTTGCCTGTCGGATTCTGCAGTGAGGACCATAGAAATGCCATCTGGCATAATTTGGCAGATTTGAATTATGTAGGTTATATTAGACTGAGATCCCAGTTTGTCTAAGGGTAACCTTGAGAATACAAGGGAAAGAAAATCACAGAAAGGTATGTTTTTCACAGTTTTATACTGTAGAAATCTTCCTTAGCACACTAAATAGGCAGCACAGAGACTGTAATCATAGAATCCTTATAGTGCAGAAGGAGGCCATTCGGCCCACTGAGTCTGCACTGACCCTCTGAAAGAGCACCCTACCGAGGCACTATCCCCTGTAACCCCACCTAATCTTTTGGTACTGTGGCAAATTAGCATAGCCAATCCACCTAACCTGCACAATACTGTACAGTGAGGTGTAAAGAGGGAATATTTTTAAGGGCTGCTTAACAGCGATTTTAATTTTCTTCTAATATTATAGGCATAAAATTCTTTGCCATTATGCTGCTGGAGGCCCAGGGCCACATTGCTGGAATAAGAGATGCTGACAGCCACTTCCTCTGGGGCCTGTGGTGGTGTTCTGTCACAAAAGATGGACATACAGCGCACACCAGAAAGCGATGAAGGAGCTCTATCTTGATGTTGCACAGCTGTTTCAATGCCAGGATGCCTAATTTGGGCCACACAGGTGCAAGCAATGAATTCACTTGTCATTCATCAATCAGCAGGCACGAGGCTGCAAAATGGGCCTGTGAGCATTTCATTAAAAACCAGCACCGAAATAGGAGGTGAAATCATTTTTAAGACATTCAGTTATTGAAATATATGGAGGTATTCTGGAGAGTTGTTGGATGTGCAAGGGTTAAATCCTAGATTTGTCAAAGAGTATTGCTGCATTCTCACAGGGATGGCAGAGGACATTTGTGGGTGGCATGGTGGTTAGCACCACTGCTTCACAGCACCAGGGACCCGGGTTCAATTCCGGCCTGGGTGGAGTTTGCACATTCTCCCCCAGGTGCTCCATCTTCCTTCCACTGTCCAAAAATGTGCAGATTAGGTGGATTGGCCATGCTAAGTTGCCCCTTCGTGTCCAAGATGTCCATGTTTTGTGGGATAGGTCAGGGGAGTGGGCCTAGGTTGAGTGTTCTTTCAGAGGGTCGGTGCAGACTCAACGGGCTAAATGGCCTCCTTCTGCACTGTAGGAATTCTATGGATAGGATAGGTGATCTGTCCACACAAAGGCTGCAACAGGTAAGGGAGCACTGCCTTTTGGTTGGCAGCACCACAGGTAGATGGTCCAAAGGCTGTGGAGAGGGCAAGCTCCATGCCTTAACCTCGGCCAAGTTGGAGCAGGACTCTGCCATACTCCTTGACAATGACAGGAGGCTGTCTGGCAGGCCAATCAATGAACCCAGCATCTCAATGCCTTTACCCATCAGCATTCTTGTGCATGTCACCCCACTGAGGCCTGCATTTGATATCCCTGTATTGCAACCTTGCCTTTCAGTGAGTTGGCACACAAATCACCCATTACCCCTAACTTGGGTGGTGCCTATTCATTGCTGGGTGCCTCAGCTGAACCAAACTCTATAACTAAGCTGTCAGGCACACGCAGTGCCAGTCTATGAGTTGGAGGCTGTGAGAATCAGATCAGGTGAAAGAGCTTCTTTAACAGTGCTGTGGCTCTCCCTCTTCCTCCTGGGGCAGCTGTGGCTGAGCAAGAGGCAGTTCTTAAGTGTCTGAGAGCAGGAGCCAGAAGGGGACATTTAGAGGGGGATAGGTGTTCATGGTGACACCGTCAGCAGCTTGCTCATTATCCCTGACAGCAGGATGAGGATTTGTTGGGAATTGAGAAGGAGCATAAGGCTCGAGCATAACCTTCATCCTCAATGGTCTCGGGAACACTGGATGACACAGGCTCTGATCTCATGTTGTGGAGAACCATCTCCTCTGTCGGGCAAAGGAGATGCAGGCATCCCGATTTCCCATCAGCTCTGTCCTTCTCCCTTTTATTATGCGCCATTTTGTCCTGCAAGAGAGAAGGTAAAATGCCTTTGACTATCCAACAGTGTGATTGGGAGATGCGCTGCCACAGTTGAATAGCTGGAACAATGTTGATGCAGGAAGAGGTGGGTTTGAGGTTAGTATCATTGGCATCTGGATGTTAGGTGTGAGTCCTGGTTCCAGGGGCTGCTGATGGATCAGTAATAAGGGTGTGGTGTATCGAACAATGTGACCTTGAACGCCCACATTAGGGCACAGACTTCTTGTGGCACTGCTGCTAAGTGTCATCGGGTCCAAACATTAAGAATTGGCCTATATGGACACTTGCTCGTGCTCCCATTTGGGTTTGTCCTTGAAGAACTTCTGCACCCCTCAGAGCCATGGCATCTCTCCTGCCAGGGATACCACTAACATCTCCAGGACTGCATCTATCACCCTGGACCCCTCTTTCTGCCCTGGTGTTCAATTTTCCAGCATTCAAATTCCACCAGTATTATTCACTGCAGCCTTTTTTTAAGAGAGGCAATCTACCTTTTAAGAAGAGTCCTTTGAAAAACACTAATCAGCCTACTGCAAGGTGCAGAGGCGTAGAAGGAGGAAGCAACAAAAGTGCCATTTGGCCACGTGCTGCAATCATGTAGATAAGATGAGTGCACTAAATGTATATGCAGGCCACCTCGATGCAAACAGGAGTAGGCGGGTCATGATTCGTAATGCCCAGTCCAAAAATAGAGCTCACAAAATTCCAACCGGATAAATTTCCCCAAAGTACTGATTGGTACAGGCCTTAGAGTACGTCACTTATCCACCGACACCTCTCAGTTGGACAATATGACTCAGAAGAGACTAAAGAGTAGAAAACATGGGCCTGATTTTTTTAGGATAGCGGGGGGCTTGGCTCAAAAACATTCCCGTCGACGCCAAAGACCTGCTGCCATTTCAAGCTCCGACACACGTTGGTTGGCAAAAGGTTGAAGTGCCGCTTTGGTGAGTTACCAGCCTATCTGATTGGCAGGCAGCTCTCCAGCCCCTACCGGCTGCAGTGGCCAAAAGGGAGCCAGAGTTAAGGGGCCTTTGATGGAAGCCCTTACTGCCCGAAATCCAACTTTACTCATTCTCACATCTCCCCCCTTCCCCCCCCCCCCCCCCCCCCCCCCCCCCCGGAGATCTGCCATTCATGCGCCAACCTAAAAAAAAGAGCCTCTAACTGGCTACTGATTGGCCACAGAAGAGTCTTTATTGGGGCAAGGGTGGACCTCCCTCCTGTCCCCCCATAAAATAGCTTCCAATTCCGGATGAGCCTGAGGGAATCCCGTTCATGCAATTTCATATTTGAATATTTGAATACTCCACGGCACTCTCAAAACCCGCCAGGAAGACCGGGCGGCGGGGCGGTGCTGTGTGTGGGGTGCATGACATTCTGGCCTTGTTTTGATATAGCATTATGAGGGATGCCGAAAATAAAAGCACATCCCCAGGACGGAAAGAAACCATTTTAACCCCACAAACAAAACTGTTTTCTCGCTGAAGTGGGTGAAGAAGATAACCTCTGCAAAAATGTAATGAAAGCTCCATTCTTGGGAGTCTGCATAAGCAAATAGAAGTGTTGAAAATGCAATGACAAGGGTTTATATAAAGCAAAATGCCTGCTTTGTGTTTGAGGAACAAAAATGAAACACAAACTGAGCAACAGCCTCTATTTAATCTGAATCTCCTTATTTCACAATTTCAGTCAAGTCGTGCAGCAGGGTTTTGGCAATGCAAGATGACATTATCACCATAATCTTTCAAGCTCCTGAACTATATCTAATGTAATTCATGCATTACAGACAGATTACATTGCTTATTTGACCACACATGGAAGGCAGTAGGATAAGGATAAAGGTATGTTTGATTTTACAGAGATCATCGTTCCACAGATGTTCGGTAAAAATGCACAATTACTCACACAGTCATATTATCAGCAGCATTTACTATCGTTCAGACTATGCAAAGAAGACAAATACATCAAATAACTTCTGTCATAATAAGTATATTGTCAGCCCTAAATGTACTTTTAATTTTCTTTTTACTGCAATTAACACTGAACTACTACTGAAAATTGTGGAGTCTGCCGTTCTCCCCGTGTGTGCGTGGGTTTCCTCCGGGTGCTCCGGTTTCCTCCCACAGTCCAAAGATGTGCAGGTTAGGTGGATTGGCCATGATAAATTGCCCTTAGGGTCCAAATTGCCCTTAGTGTTAGGTGGGGTTACTGGGTTATGGGGATAGGGTGGAGGTGTTGACCTTGGGTAGGGTGCTCTTTCCAAGAGCTGGTGCAGACTCGATGGGCCGAATGGCCTCCTTCTGCACTGTAAATTCTATGAAAATCTATGAAATTGTTACTGATTTTATTTTCACTGACATGTTTGTAACATTTAGAGTTCCCTTTATAAGGGATCCTATGCAATTTTGAGATTTCAGGAGTTGGAGGATGAGTCTCAGATTCAAGTATGCATATCATAATTTTCAATCTGCGTTCTTTGTTTTCATCGATGTTCATTGAGGATACTAAGATGCTTGCCAGGAGGGACAAATACAATCCCTCTCAAACCAACTAAAAAAGGCAAAAGAATATCAAGATAAGATGCTGTCCATAAACCAAACTCTCACTCCCTTGCTACTGACCTGGCACTGGGAGAAGGCAGCAGTGCTTCAGGAAGATAACAAGAATGAAGAAGGGAGAGGAAAGATCATAAAAATCAAACTAAATGTATTCAGTAGCAAGGAAATTAAATCCTTCTGCTTTCTCCTGAGTCACAAACAACCGCCTGACATAGTCATAATCACTGAATCATACCTCATGACAACGTCCCAGGCACCACCATCACCATCCCTGGGTAGGTCCTGTCCCACCGGCAGGACAGACTCAGGAGAGGTAGCAACACAATAGTATACAGTCTGGAGGGAGTTGTTTGTGAATCCTCAGCATCGACTCTGGACCCCATGAATTCCCATGGCACAAGGCCAAACATCAGTTAGGAATCCTCCTGTTGACTACCTCCTCGATGCGCCCTCAGCTCATGAATCAGTGAAGGAAGCGCTGAATGAGGCATGGTGCAAATATACTTTGGGTGGGGAGCTTCAATGTCCATCATCCAGAGTGGCTTGCTGGCACCATCACCGACCAAGCTGACCGAGCCCTAAAGGACATAGCTGTTAGACTGGGTCTGTGACAGGTAGTGAGAGGACCAACTAGAGGGCAAAACATACTAGACCTTATCCACACCAAACTGTCTTGCCGCAGATGCATCTGTCCATGGCAGTATTGGTACGAGAGACTACCACACAGTCATTGTGGAGACAAAGTCCCGTCTTCACATTGAGGATACCCTCCATCGTGTTGTGAGACACTACCACCATGCTAAATGAGATAGATTTCAAACAGATCTAGCAGCTGAAGACTGGGCATCCATGAGGTGCAGTGGGCCATCAGCAGCAGCAGAATTGCACTCAATCTATAACCTCATTGTCCAGCATATGCCCCACTCTACCATCACCACAAAGCCGGGCGATCAACCCTGATTCAATGAAGAGTGCAGAAGGACATGCCTGATGTTATGGGGCCAGGGTTTAGAGAACCCCAAAGTGTATCATGGAGTTCACCTGACCCACAACTTTTAATAGATTGTGGTATGGGGTGCAGACGGCCCACTATACAGGTATGGGACAGTAGAAATGGAAAAGTATTTTTTAAAGCAAAACAATGTTTATTCTATGAACTCAAGTAAACCTTTTTAAAACATACAGTGAACATCTTAGCAACCATAAATTCAAATACAACCCCCAAAAAATACAACACTAAGTAATCCTTAAGCATGTAATTTTAACATTCATAGGACTTTTTAAAAAAAACTTTTAAACAGAAGCACATCAGGTTAAAGTCACTACGGAGAGCAGTTATTAGTTTTAAATCACCAAAGGATCGATTTACAGTTTTTAGATTATAGAGAGAGAGACTAATATCCCTTCTGGCTGTGACTGCAACTATCCAGCTCTGAAAATGAAACTAAAACACACACTGCAGCAAACAGCCTAAAACAAAAGTAAAAAGCTGACAGAAATCCCAGCTCCACCCACACTCTGACATCACTGATAAACACCCATTTCTTAAAGGTATATTTCTTAAACACCCATTTCTTAAAGGTACTCTCACATGACACTGAAGCAATACTAGGCATACCTGTAAATGAGGTATCAAATGAAGATACACCACAGGACTACTTGCGTGCCAAACAGCATAAGCAGAAAGTGATAAACAGAGCTAATTCATTCCACAATCAACAAATCAGATCTAAGCTCTGCCTTCCTGCCACATCCAGTCATGAATAATGATGGACAATTAGACAACTCTCTGGAAGAGGAGGCTCCACAAATATCCCCATTCTCAATGATGGAGGAGCCCAGTATATCAGTACAAAAGATAATACTGAAACATTTGCAACAATCTTCGGCCAGGAATACTGAGTGGATGATCCATCTTGTCCTCCCCAAGGGGCTGGTTTAGCTAAGGGGCTGGTTTAGCTCACAAGGCTAAATCGCTGGCTTATAAAGCAGACCAAGCAGGCCAGCAGCACGGTTCGATTCCCATACCAGCCTCCCCGGACAGGCGCCGGAATGTGGCGACTAGGGGCTTTTCACAGTAACTTCATTGAAGCCTACTCGTGACAATAAGCGATTTTCATTTTCATTTTTCATTTTTCCAGAGGTCCCCAGCATCACCGATGCCAGTTTTCAGCCAATTATATTCATTCCATGTGATATCAAGAAACGGCTGATGGCATTGGATAGTGTAAAGGCTACAGGCCTGACAATATTCCGGCAATAGTACTGAATACTTGTGCTCCAGAACATGCTGTGCCCCTAGCCAAGCTGTCCCAGTGCAGCTACAACACTGGCATCTACCCGGCAATGTGTAAATTTACTCAGGTATGCCCTGTACACAAAATCCAATCCAGTTAATAATCAACGCCTTAAATCTACTCTTGATCATCAGTAAAATGATGGAAGGGGTCATTAACAGTGCTATCAAGCATCATTTGCTTAGCAAGAACCTGCTCAATGATGCTCAGTTTGGGTTCCGCCAGGATCACTCAGCTCCTGACCTCATTAGAGCCTTGGTCCAAACATGGACAAAAGAGCTGAGCTCCAGAGGTGAGGGGAGAGTGACTGCCCTTGACATCATTGCAGCATTTGACCGAGTGTGGCTTCAATGAGCCCCAGCATAACAGGAGTCAATGGGAATCAAGGAGGAAACTCCCCATTGGTTGGAGTCTTACTTTACACAAAAGAAGATGGTTGTGGTGATTGGAAGTCAATCATATCAGGATGTCACTGCAAGAGTTCCTCAGGGTAGTGCCCTAGGCCCAACCATCTTCAGCTGCTTCATCAATAACCTTCCTTCCATCACAAGGTCATATGTGGGCATGTTCGCAGATGACTGCACGGCACAATGTTCAGCACCATTCTCAACTCCTCAGATAATGAAGCAATCCATGTCCAAATACAGGAAGACCTGGACAATATCCAGACTTAGGCTGGCAAGTAGCAAGTAACATTTGTGCCACACAAGTGCCAGGCAATGACCATCTCCAACAAGGGAGAATATAACCATTGCCCTTTGACATTCAATTGCATTACCAACACTGAATTCCCCCACAATCAACACCCTGTGGTTACCATTGACTAGAAACTGAACCGGACCAGCCAAATAAATACCGCGGCTACAAAAGTAGGTCAGAGGCTGCGAATTCTGCGAAGAGTAACTCACCTCTTGACTTTCCAATGCCTGACCACCATCCACAAAAGACAAGTCAGGAGTGTGATGGAATATTCTCCAGTTGCCTGGATGAGTGCAGCTCCAACAATACTCAAGAAGCTCGACACCAAACAGGACAAAGCAGCCAGTTTGAATGCTATCCCTTCCATAAACATTCAAACCCTCCATCACCGATGAACAGTGGCAGTTGTGTGTACCATCTACAAGATGTACTGCAGGAACTCACTGATGCACCAAGACAGCACCTTCCAAACTGAAGACCACTACCATCTGGAAGGACAGGGCAGCAGACACATGGGAACACCACCACCTGGATGTTTCCCTTCAAGTCACTCACTATCCTGACTTGGAAATATATCATCATTCCTTCACTGTCACTGTTTCAAGGTCCTGGAATCTCCTCCCCAAACAGCATACTGGGTGTACCTACACCTCATGGACTGCAGCGGTTCAATAAAGCAGCAAACCACCACTTCCTCAAGGGGAATTAGGGATGGGCAGTAAATAGTGGCCAAGCCAGCGATGCCCACATCCTGTAAAAATTAATTTTAAAAAACAATAGTTTGATTTCAACTCACCTCACCTGGTGAGGTCAAAAAGAAGAAACAGGGTACCAGTCATGCCTTTGAAGGGAGTGCTATACTACATCTGCCCCTTGGTTCATTCTGGGGGTAAATTGTCCTCCTTTATATTTTGGCACATCTTTGGACCAACATTATACAGGGCATAATTTACCATTCTGGAAGCAAGTGTGGTGATGGACGGGGAAGTTGATATGATTCCCTTTGGACAGCGAGGTTGATTTTTGTGCCCAATTTTCCACTTTCCAGATTGCTAATTATGCGCCATTGAGGAGCTCATCAAATCTTCTGGTGGGTGGGCAGGGATTCATCCACTCTGTCCTTACTTCACGGAGCCGAAGGTCTTAGCAGCACACTTAAACGGCACTCACAGACGTTCACTACTGCAAGCCAGGTGTGTTGTGAACATCTTCATTACCATGGTGAACAAACAAAACAAACCTTTGGCCCACAGTTCAGTGAGGCCTCCCTGGTGATTCTCTACCAGGACGTCTAGGAAAGGCAGGAGGTCTTCTTTCCTCGGGATGGGAGCAGGAGGTCCTGCCACCCAAACATGCTGGCCTAGGTCAAACATCTGAAGACGTCAATAAAAGGTCAATAGCATCTTTAAGTGACAATAGTTTGCTCTATTAAGGACATTTTGGCTGAATGTGCAGCATTATATCCTTCCTCTGCTGCACTCTATGGCTGAAAAACAAGCATCATTAGCAACGTCTTCTGGGGGTTACCCTTATCACTGTGGAGCCAACCCTCTAAGGGATGAGCTTCCTCAAATATCTCTGGCACCTGGGAGTGACTCAAAATATATGAGTCGTGTAAGCTTCCCGGCTACCTTGCAAAAACATGTTGGATGTGCGTTCTGTGATCACAAATTAGCTGTACATTCAGAGAGTGAAATCCTTTTCAATGAATGAAGCTCACAGGCTGCTGCCAGGGAACTCTCAAGGTCACAAATATGTAGTTGATGGTGCTTTGCACTTGTGGAAAACCTGAGATTGCAGTGAATCCCAAAACTCTGGCAGCCTGGCTTGTGTCATCCACGTGGTACTACACATAGAACATAGAACATAGAACAGTACAGCACAGAACAGGCCCTTCGGCCCTCAATGTTGTGCCGAGCCATGATCACCCTACTCAAACCCACGTATCCACCCTATACCCTTAACCCAACAACGCCCCCCTTAACCTTACTTTTTTTAGGACACTACGGGCAATTTAGCATGGCCAATCCACCTAACCCGCACATCTTTGGACTGTGGGAGGAAACCGGAGCACCCGGAGGAAACCCACGCACACAGGGGGAGGACGTGCAGACTCCACACAGACAGTGACCCAGCTGGGAATCGAACCTGGGACCCTGGAGCTGTGAAGCATTTATGCTAACCACCATGCTACCCTGCTGCCCCATAATGGTGAGCTTTATTGAAAAGGGCATCAGTTATGCAGCCGTCTGTCGCTGATTGTGAAATTCTGAATAAGTCCTCAGTGGAGCCCTTGCTTGCAAACAAGTTCAGTGTCGCGGTAACCTTCAGAGCAACCAGCATTGGATGCCCTCCAAGTCTGTGTGGTAGGAGTTCCTCACAGAGAATGTGGCAAATGTGAGCTACCACACCCTTGGACACGCAAAGGCATCTTTCACTCATCTCCATCTATGGGTTGTGTTTTCTGTAGGCCCTTGGCCACACCAAATGTCTTCATGGATTTGGACCCTCCTTGTCAGAATCTTGGTCTTACTAGGGCTCTGCTGGCCCTTGTTTCTCAGGATAATGCACGGTAGCACAGTGGGTAGCACTATTGCTTCATGCTCCTGGATCCCAGGTTCGATTCCCGGCTTGTGTCACTGTCTGCGTTGACTCTGCACGTTCTCCCCGTGTCTGCGAGGTTTTCCTCCGGGTGCTCCGGTTTCCTCCCACAAGTCCCAAAAGATGTGCTGTTAGGTAATTTGGACATTCTGAATTCTCCTTCTGTGTACCCGAACAGGCGCCGGAATGTGACGACTAGGGGCTTTTCACAGTAACTTCATTGCAGTGTTAATGTAAGCCTACTTCTGACAATAAAGATTATTATTATTATTATAACGATCTTCCGTGTTCTGTGCCAACCAGGAATGGGCCCTTCTTCTCCTCATTCTAATCCAAGCTGTCAACAAGGCAACGTTGTCTGAAACATGAATCTCCACTCCTCCTTGTTTTATTGAATGGATACAATTGAACAATCAATGGTAGTTCCCATTGAATGGTATACTCTCCAACCCTTGATTTTCCCTCAGGCTGTACACCAGCATACCACAGCCACCCCTTTCAGGCTGAAATCATCCTGGAGGACGACACCTAGCTGAGATTTCCCCTCCCAAGTGACTGCGTATTCACAATGAGGGTCTTCCTTCGGGTCAAAAGACTCAACTCCTAGGAACCACAGTAAGTTTTGTGTTGGTTGTCCTCCAATGACCTTGACAATGCTACTGATAACCAATCATTGCACTTAAGTATGACTACAAGCATTGTGCCTTGAATGCCATGGCTAATACACTGGGAACCTGGTGGCTTCTAGGACCCATGTTGTCTCTGCACAGCAGACGTGGTCATTGATTTTTCTTTTTACAACCATTCTCACATGCCTCTGTAATGATCAGATGCCAATTGTGATCATACGCGTCACAGCACCTAAAATCCATCAAGTTTACTTATGGTGGGTTCTCGGCTGAATGGGCACCTTTCGCGAAGGAGCCAATTTTAATCACTGAGCATTAGACCCTTGAGTCCAGCAGTCTGCTGAGCCATGCTCTCCATGGGCATGATTTAACAACAGAAACAGAGTCACATTTTAGACACATTTAGTGTGTGTGTGTGTGTGTGTGTGGGGGGGGGGGGGGGGGGGGGGGGGGGGCCTGCAGCACCAAGACCAACACCACTATTTAACGGCAATTTGTTATTTTTTGGGACCTTGGCGAGGAACCCCTCACTGAGGTGCTTTACATCGTTTCCTGCACTGGTGAGGTCTTTCGTGAGATTCAACGCCCTCGTTGTGTCACCAAGTCAGGTGAAACAAAGCCATTAAATCGCACCCATGGTTTGAGCAGGACATTTATAGAGTGCCTCTTCAATCGGCTCAGAATTTCTGTGCTGAGCTCTTGCCACACATCCAGAGACCCCATCTCAACTAATTTTGTCCTGTAAGGTGAGCTCGAAAAACGGTGCTGTAGGCCTGGTCTTGGAGACCAGCTTCCGGCCACCCTATTATTGGATTGGATTGGATTGGATTTGTTTATTGTCACGTGTACCGAGGTACAGTGAAAAGTATTTTTCTGCAAGCAGCTCAACAGATCATTCAGTACATGGGAAGAAAAGGGAATTAAACAGAATTCAAGAAAATACATGAGAATACATAATAGGGCAACACAAGATATACAATGTACTACATAAGCATTTGCATCGGATGAAGCATACAGGGTGTAGTGTTAATGAGGTCAGTCAATAAGAGGGTCATTTAGGAGTCTGGTGACAGTGGGGAAGAAGCTGTTTTTGAGTCTGTTCGTGCGTATTCTCAGACTTCTGAATCTCCTGCCCAATGGAAGAAGTTGGAAAAGTGAGTAAGCCGGGTGGGAGGGATCCTTGATTATGCTGCCTGCTTTCCCCAGGCAGCGGGAGGTGTAGATGGAATCAATGGATGGGACGCAGGTTCGTGTGATGGACTGGGCGGTATTCACGACTCTCTGAAGTTCCTTGCGGTCCTGGGCCGAGCAGTTGCCATACCAGGCTGTGATGCAGCCCGATAGGATGCTCTCTATAGTGCATCTGTAAAAGTTGGTAAGGGTTAATGTGGACATGCCGAATTTCCTTAGTTTCCTGAGGAAGTATAGGCGCTGTTGTGCTTTCTTGGTGATAGCGTCGACGTGAGTGGACCAGGATAGATTTTTGGTGATGTGCACCCCTAGGAATTTGAAACTGCTCACCATCTCTACCTCGGCTCCGTTTAAGCTGACAGGAGTGTGTACAGTACTTTGCTTCCTGAAGTCGATGACCAGCTCTTTAGTTTTGCTGGCATTGAGGGAGAGATTGTTGTCGTTACACCACTCCACTAGGTTCTCTATCTCCCTCCTGTATTCGGACTCGTCGTTGTTCGAGATCCGGCCCACTATGGTCGTATCGTCAGCAAACTTGTAGATGGAGTTGGAACCAAGTTTTGCCATGCAGTCGTGTGTGTACAGGGAGTAGAGTAGGGGGCTAAGTACGCAGCCTTGCGGGGCACCGGTATTGAGGACTATTGTGGAGGAGGTGTTGGTGTTCATTCTTACTGACTGTGGTCTGTTGGTCAGAAAGTCAAGGATCCAGTTGCAGAGTGGAGAGCCAAGTCCTAGGTTTTGGAGCTTTGATATGAGCTTGGCTGGTATTATGGTGTTGAAGGCGGAGCTGTAGTCAATAAATAGGAGTCTGATGTAGGAGTCCTTGTTTTCGAGATGCTCTAGGGATGAGTGTAGGGCCAGGGAAATGGCGTCTGATGTGGACCGGTAGCGACGGTATGCGAATTGAAGTGGGTCAAGGCGTTCCGGGAGTATGGAGGTGATGCGCTTCATGATCAGCCTCTCGAAGCACTTCATTACAACTGACGTCAGGGCCACCGGGCGGTAGTCATTGAGGCACGTTGCCTGGTTCTTCTTTGGTACCGGTATGATGGTGGTCTTCTTGAAGCAGGTGGGGACCTCGGAGTGGAGTAGGGATAGGTTAAAGATGTCTGTGAATACCTCTGCCAGCTGGTATGCGCAGGCTCTGAGTGCACGACCAGGGATCCCGTCCGGGCCCATCGCCTTCCGTGGGTTCACTTTCAGGAAGGCCGATCTGACTTCGGAAACTGTGATGATGGGTATGGATGAATTATGGGTTTCTGGGGCACTCGATAGCGGATTGTTGGTTACGTGCTCAAACCGAGCATAGAATGCATTAAGTTCATCGGGGAGGGGTGCGCTGCTGCCAGAGATACTGCTCGGCTTCGCTTTGTAGCCCGTTATGTTGTTTAGTCCTTGCCACAACCGCCGAGAGTCTGTCTGTGATTCTAGCTTAGTTTGATATTCTCTCTTGGCATCTCGGATGGCTTTGCGGAGGTCATACCTGGATTTCTTGTATAGGACAGGGTCGTCTGCCTTGAACGCCTCAGATCTGTCCCTCAGTAGGGAGTCAATCTTGCGGTTGAGCCATGGTTTCCGGTTGGGGAACATACGTACTGCTTTCTTTGGCACGCAGTCGTCCACACATTTGCTGATGAAGTCTGTGACGGTGGTGACATACTCATTTAAGTTAGCCGCTGAGTTCTTAAATATGGACCAGTCCACTGTCTCCAAGCAGTCACGTAAGAGCTCTTCTGTCTCCTCGGACCAGCACTGCACAACCTTCTTAGCTGGATTCTCCCGCTTGAGTTTCTGCTTGTAAGCCGGGAGAAGGAGCACAGTCTTATGGTCTGATTTCCCAAAGTGCGGTCGGGGGATGGAACGGTAGGCGCCCTTGATTTTTGAGTAGCAGTGGTCAAGAGTGTTGTCGCCCCTGGTGGGACAGGAGATGTGCTGGTGGAATTTTGGCAGTACTCTCTTGAGGTTGGCTTTGTTGAAGTCTCCGGCCACAATGAACAAGGCCTCCGGGTGTTCTGTTTCATAGTTGTTTATGACTGTGTACAGTTTATCCAGCGCCTTCCACCAAGTTCTTCCCATCCTCCTACATCCTCATTGCCTCATAATTCCCATTCCTCTTATCAATATTCAGCCTCCCCATAACCCTTGAACCCATCATTGTCTCTGTGGATATTCTTGTTCTCCCCCCCAAACCATTTAATGTTGACCTCCCTGTGCCCTTTGTCGACTTGACCCCTTCCATTCTCGAGGCCATATGCATCCTGACATTTTGGGATGTTGCCTCCCATTCCCAGACTTGGTGGAGCTTGTGCTACTGGCACCTGAAAGCATGCAGCAATGCTCCTAAAGATAGGCAAACGCAGCACCTACTAGCCTCGAAGGAAGCAAGGCAGGTGCACATCACAAGCCGAAATAGCTCAGTACCAGTCAAAATAGCCCAGTACCAGCCAAAATAGCTCAGTTGGGAGAGCATTAGACTGAAGATCTAAAGGTCCTGGTTCAATCCTGGGCATCTGACCGAGGGCTGTGTTTCCTCGCTATCTGTCAAGTTGCTGGGAACAGCACGGTAGCATTGTGGTTAGAACAGTTGTTTCACAGCTCCAGGGTCCCAGGTTCGATTCCCGGCTTGGGTCATTGTCTGTGCTGAGTCTGCACGTTCTCCCCGTGTGTGCGTGGGTTTCTTCCGGGTGCTCCGGTTTCCTCCCACAGTCCAAAGATGTGCGGGTTTGCTAAATTGCCCTTAGTGTCCAAAAAGGTTAAGTGGGGTTACGGGGATAGGGTGGAGGTGTGGGCTTGGGCAGGGTGCTCTTTCCAAGGGCCGGTGCAGACTCGATGGGCCGTATGGCCTCCTTCAGCACTGTAAATTCTATGATCTATGATCGCTATGATCTATGTACAGTCAGGAAATAGACCTTTCTAATTGGCCACTGGCTGACAGTTAATTTGGAGGAAGAACATGATTCTTTTAAGGAACGTTCGTGAGACGCAAACGAATGGTTCCCGATATTGATTAGTGGGAAACAAGAATTGCGTTTAACTCACCATCAATGTTAGGAGAACAAAATTCAAACTAATATCCTGCTGGCAGGAAACTGGCCTTTTGGCGACCATGAATTTATGAGACGATGAGTAGAAGTGAACAGTGGTTTTAATACGCTAGATCTGTGCCTGCCTGCGACTGCTCTGTACTGTGTGCCACCTACTGGCTTTCAGGTTTATATACCACCCCCGAGGGGGCGGAGCCACAGGCAGAGTCCACAAGGGCATCAACATAATACAACACAGTACAGTAGCATACGTTCACCACAGAAACTACCATTTTCCATCACGTCAAATTTAGTGCACTGGCCACCACAATCCCCACTTCTGGTGGGAAGCAGAGAATGCTGCCCAGAGAAAGCCTGCACACTTATGTCCATTCATTGAGATTGATTTACAATTTAGCCTGCTGGAAATGGATTACCTCCTTCCTGTGTGACCAACCAATACATGCTCTATACTTGCTTTGCCCTGACACTTAGTTGAAAGTTTAATCTATTGCTTAATCTTTTGTTTCACTGTTGCCCTGCTATCTCTGTTACCTCCCCCCTCTCATTGCTGCCCACTTCCTCTGTTCTCTGACCTTAATGTAGTCACTTCCTCTGGCTGCTGACCTGATCCCCCTCACTCAGGTTGCAGATTGTGGTGGGCATATTTCTGAAGGTTTCATCACATGATCTACTTTCTCCAACTGCTCTGCAAAGTCAAAGAGCTTTTTTTCTAGCCATTTCCAATGTCCTAGTAATTAAATGAAAGTAATCAAAGAACATGAAAAATATGCAATTTTCTGATGCCATGTTTTTCTCCTGGTATTTTCACATCAGTGCCCAAGAGGTATGGTCCTTACTTTCCTGGAGACTCCAGGATTAGTTTGGAGAATTGGCAAATGGTTTCCTGACAGGGAGACGAAATAAGGATATAAATTCCACTTGGGCAATAACGAAAAATGAGAAACAGCAAAGCGACTGCTCTTTTTACGTACCACCTGATATTATTCCATGATTTGGTTAACAGTGAGTCTGGGGGTCTACTTTAATACCTATGGCTTTGAGGAGGCAAGCCTGCACCTTCTTGATTAAACAGGGTGCGTGTTCCTTCATGTTATTTAAACTTAACTTTATCGGTGGCTGCTGAAGAATTGCAAATGTGGTCAACCCAATGCCTGCCCCACTTGTTAATAACTCATTTTCCTTCAATGGTGAGGCCCCTCATTAACATTTTGAAGGGGTCTATCATTTGTTTCAGGCATCTGCCTGGGATGCCAAACAATGGGGACCAATGCCTGGCCATATTGGTCACAGGTCATCCCGCTGATAATCTGGTGTGCTTTGATCTTGTTTTATGATTGACAAATGGACACAACATATACCAATTTTTACCTGAAGATATCAAACTGCCAACGTAAGGTGTGACGAACAACAGAACTGGATCTGAGAAAAAAATTAAAGTCAAGGAGTGTTGTTAAATGTAAAAATTTGTTGTTACAAATTTGTAGATTTTTTAAACTAAATTTAAAAAATATTTCTAATAAATTTTTCTCAGAATATTGTAGTTTTTACTTTTCCCCCTTATGAATCTCCCAATCTTTAATTTGCTCCATGTAACCTTTATATTTTATTTACTGCTGTTTGTTTTCTGCTTGGGTGTCTGTGAGAATCCTTTGATGTGATTGATTGCTAGGGCAGCCTGATGGCAACAAGCCAGTTTCCCCATGGTGTGGATCTCCAATGCTGCAATCAGCTGCAGTATCACTTCACCATCACAGAGATCGCTTCATGGTCAGTGACAAGCCCCCTTGCTTCGATGCTGATGATAAACTCCAGGAAAATGTTGCAGTGGGGACTTAAATATTGGGTCCGTCACCTGCATAGGCAAAGTGCCTTCTGCCCATTTCAGATGTGGGTAAAGGATAACACACATTTGTCCACATCTGATATGGCAACCCTCTCAGACTTGTGTG
Source organism: Scyliorhinus canicula (assembly GCF_902713615.1). Lineage (NCBI taxonomy): Eukaryota > Metazoa > Chordata > Chondrichthyes > Carcharhiniformes > Scyliorhinidae > Scyliorhinus > Scyliorhinus canicula. The sequence continues at coordinate 171,224,945 of NC_052148.1, read as the reverse complement.
CACTTCCTGCCTGCCATGTTGAAGACTGTGCAGCACCAGTAAAATAGGCATCACATGACCAATATCTAGGCTCCATCATGTTGCATGGAGAATGGGACCAGCCAAATAGACAGGGTCCTATACGTCCACAGTTTTCCTTCCTAAAATCCTAAACTATGGATTTATGTCTAGCTTGTGACACTGGGGTGTTGATTCTCTTCTAACAAATAAATGGATAATATTCTAATATGGTATCATGATTGCATACTGTAGATTCCATGGAACTCCCTCCTAACAGCACTGCGGGCGTACCTACACCTCATGGACAGCAGCAGTTGAAGGCGACAGCTCAGCACTACTTTTCCAAAGGCATTTAGAGATGGACAATAAATGCGCACCTAGACAATAATGCCTATTTCCCATGAAAGAATAAGAACAAATAATTCTATTTAGATTGGCAGAGGAAAAAGTCAAAGAGAGCAAGCATGACTTTACATAAATAGAAATTCAATGTGTATTATAATGTTTAATATCCGTTTTTCCGAATGTTGCATCTCAAACTACTTAGTAATAGAGTGATAATACAATATTGGTATACACCAGAATACAATAGAGTGACATGGATTTGCAGAAGAGCCTAAAATTGAATCCAGATATATACTCTCCACTTCTCGAGACTATGAGGAATTGGGCAGATAAACACTGCGTTATTGCCATACACCATATTCCCTACTGAAATGCCTGTGTTTTAACAATTACCGTGAAGCATCAAAGCATTAGAATACTGTGAGCAATTTTGGGCCCCATACCTCAGGAAAGACATACTGGCACTGGAGCGGGTCCAGCGGAGATTCACACGGATGATCCCAGGAATGGTAGGCCTAACATACGATGAACGTCTGAGGATCGTGGGATTATATTCATTGGAGTTTAGGAGGTTGAGGGGAGATCTAATAGAAACGTACAAGATAATGAATGGCTTGGATAGGATGGACGTAGGGAAGTTGTTTCCATTAGCAGGGGAGACTAGGACGCGGGGGCACAGCCTTAGAATAAAAGGGAGTCACTTTAGAACAGAGATGAGGAGAAATTTCTTCAGCCAGAGAGTGGTAGGTCTGTGGAATTCATTGCCACAGAGGGCGGTGGAGGCCGGGACATTGAGTGTCTTTAAGACAGAAATTGATAAATTCTTGATTCCTCGAGGAATTAAGGGCTATGGGGAGAGAGCTGGTAAATGGAGTTGGAATCAACCATGATTGAATGGTGGAGTGGACTCGATGGGCCGAATGGCCTTACTTCCACTCCTATGTCTTATGGTCTTATTAACCTACCCCCCACCCCTTCAAAGTCACCTCCAACCACCCCCCCCCCCCCCCCCCCCCCCGCCCAAGCCCACCTCCCCCCTCTCTCCCCAAGTGGGTTTTCAGGGTATGGGCAGAAGTGTCAAAATACAGGAGTTTTTAACAATATGGCTGGTGACGCATATTGGGCACGGAATGAACCCACGTTCAACTCCCCATATTGGATCTCCAGGGGTCTGGTTTTTACCTGTAAATCAGGCATGACACTAACAGATTTATGGGCCTTTATTTTTGTATCTGGACTGTGTACAAAGTCAGGGAAACAGAAGTGAAATGAAGTGCTTTACTGTTTCATTTTGTTGCTGTGAATATTTGTATCTCACAAAATGGCATATCCTGCTGTTCTGTCAAATCAATAAGGATTTTGATTGCTGCTGCTGAGCTCAGGAGATCCACTTGTGGTAAAAGTACTGCAGGAAATAAACCGCAACGCCAGAACTTCTGAAAATCAGTGTTTTCTGCATGTAAACATTAAACAAGCTTTTACAGACACTAATGGAAGAAGAAAAATCAGTTCCGAACGCTCCATATGATGAAGCATACAGCAATTTAGTGGGAGGAACTATACTACCATTTACAGTTTTTTCAAATTAATTTTCAATTCCAAACTCCCAATTCTCCCAAGCCTTCACCACCGTGTTTGATGGTGGTCATAGGGGGAGAATATGGCTGGTGGCCCAGAAATCCGTTTCATGCTGGAGTGAATTTACAGCGGTATCTTCCACTGGTGCTCGCCACAGCGGGTCAGAAAAATGGACAGACACCAGCGTGAACCTCACATGCATCTTGTTAATGGGATCCAGTTGCAGTCCCGAACCCCACAGAAAATGGTATGGGAAATCGCCAGGTCCGTGATGGACACTCCTTGACGGCTACCCAACCCCAACCCCACAGCCCACCTCCTGGCCACCCCCCACTACCCACCCCAGCCCTGGCAGAAGCCTCCCGGCCAGCGGCACGGCTGTCGGCAGAGTATGGCAGTGCTGGACACTGTCCGTACGCCCTCTCTCTCTCAGCAGCCACTACACCAGGTTCACGATCTGTGAGAGCACACGTGGATCGCCCCGTTGGGAACTTGGCCCATTGGAGCCGGAGCATCATGGGTGGGCCCACGAATGATATGCAAACGATGTTGCAACTACGCGCGGCGTGCATTGCATTGACGCCGTTTTTCAGGAGGCGGAGCATCGCGATTCGGCGTCAAACTCCACATGCCACAATTGCAGTGTCGGGAGATATTCTCCACCCGATCGCACACCTCAATTTCGGCGCTGGCTGACAAGAGAATCCTGCCCAAATTATATACATCATTCTCAGCCACTGCTTATTATTTTATCTTGTCTTCTATTCCTTCAATCTTTGTGATCTCCTTGGAATTTGGTTATTCACGCAGATTTTATTGTTTTAATCGTCTAAAGAATAATACCATCAAAATGTTTTGTCTAAAGAATAATACCATCAAAATGTCATAGACCCTCTTTTCACTGTGTTGGCGTTGGAAACAAAGTGTGATGATGTGACCCATGTTATACAGGTTTCATTTTCAGCACATGATTCATTATTTCACTGTGCCACAGAGCCGAAATTATCGTCAGGCATTTTCTTTATGCCAGCATTACAAATGTTTTACTGGATTGTCAGTATAATTGTTCACAAACGATGGCAGGGATTAAAAAGATAATTAAGTTCTGTGCAATCTGAAGAAGCACCTTGGAAATAATTGAAGAAGAGAATACAAAAACCTTTCAGAATCCCTGGCCAATAAGAGTCTGTACTTTTTTAATCAATAGAAGATAACATCATTGTCTCCATCCCTCTATTAAACTGTTGCCAAGGTGGTCTTATTGTAACATTAATCAAAGCAGCAGCGATCTAAAATGGGTTTGGTACCAATTCCCACACCAGAATGAAAATTTGCTTTTGGTTCACTCCGACTAGCAGTGCAGCACAAAATGGCATTCGTCATCACCAGGGAAATAAATCACAGAATTACAGAGCACTGAAAGAAGCCATTCCAGCAATCACATCTCTGCTGACTCTGTGCTGGAGCCTCCCATTCACCTGCTCTTTCCCCACAGCTCTGCAACTCTCACTCTCCTTTTCAAGTATATATCAAATTCCCTTCTGAAGGTTACTGATGAATCTATTTCCTCCATATTTCAGACAGTACATTCCAGGGGCGGGATTCTCCGACCTCCCGCCGGGGGTCCGACCCCGGGGGGGCCTCGACTGAGGCCTGGCCTGCGATCAGGGCCTACCGATCGGTGGGCTGGCCTCTCGGGCTGGGGGCCTCTTTTGTTCGCACCGGCCCCTGTAGCCCTACGTCATGTTGAGTCGGGGCCGGCGCGGAGAAGGGAGCCACTGCGCATGCGCACATTGGTGCTGGTCCCACTGCGCATGCGCACATTGGTGCCGGTCCCATTGCGCATGCGCACATTGGTGCCGGTCCCACTGCGCATGCGCAGACCCGCGGCGCCCATCTGACGCTGGGGATTGGCAGTTGGAGCAGCGTGGGTCGCTCCAGTGCCATGCTGGCCCCCTGTAGAGGTCAGAATTGCTCCTCCTGAGGCCATGTTGACGCCATTGAGAAACGCAACGGCGTTTATGACGGTGTCAACACTTAGCCTCAGGATCAGAGAATCCCGCCCTATATTTTTGTATAAAATGGCATGGATTTGTTTTCTCTAGCTAGTAGCACTTTTACCTTTAAGTGAAAAGGTTGAGCATTTGACCCACCCACTGATATTTCAGCACATAACCTGGCACTTCAATACAGCTCTGAATAGGCCGATCCCCATTGATATTTGGATAAGCTTTCACCAAACATCAGTCCACATGTTCCAGGGATTACTAAAGATCAATTGGCACTACTTAAAGAAGTGTAAAACGTTCCACCAAAATCATAGAAACCCCACAGAGCACAAGCAGGCCATTCGGCCATTCAAGTCAGCACCGACCCTCTGAAAGAGCCCACCCCCCACCCAAGCCCATTCCCCCCACCCCATCCCAGCATCCCCATCTAGCCTTTGGACGTTAAAGGGTAATTTATCATGGCTAATCCACCTGACCTGCACATCTTTGGCCAGTGGGAGCAAACCGGAGCAAACTGGAGGAAACCCACACAGACACGGGGAGAATGTGCAGACTCCACACAGTCACCCAAGGCCGGAATTGAACCCAAGTGCCTGGAGCTGTAAGGCAGCAGTACTAACCACTGTGCCACCATGCTGCCCATGTTGGCCAACATTCTGCCTTCTAGCAATTAAACTAAATAACATATTAAAGAGATATTCTTCTCTTTGCTGTTTTTGAATTGATGCTGGTTTGGAATGGCTATGTTTATCTACATAATGATCGTCACTGCACTCCAAAAGTGAATAATTAGGGGCTAATTTTAGTCTCCTTACCACTTGTGCATCAATGAGACCGGTTACCAAGCAATACCATCTATTTCATTTGAACCAGCTTCCAGCTAACTACAATTTTGGAGCAAGCCAGGAAATGGACGCATTATGTTCGCACTCTAAACAGGTCTTGTTTAGTGATGCACATTGAAATCCGATGCAAGTCCTGCCTCATGGGTCGCAATGTATAACCACCTAAGCAGTGCTCCTTAACAGGGCGACTGGAGGCCACTCCTGAAGGCACTCCAGCCAAGTTTCTTAATGATTTGCATGGGACTAGCAGGTGTCTCCCACAATTATTAAACTGCCTGTAAACACTACAGATGCACAGGCAGTCAGTTGAGATCGCGTTAACAAGGCCTGGTTACTAAAATGAATCAGACCTCTAACAAATCATTGCGCAGGGTTTTTTTTAAGAGATATTGAAGGGATGATTACCTCGTTCGTATGGGGATGGAAGGTGGCCAGAATTTGAAAGGTGCTACTACAGAGAGGAAGTCAGGCATTTGGGTCTTCGAACCTGATGTATTATTACTGGGCGGTGAATATGGAGAAGGTACAGAGCTGGGTCAGAGAGGTTGACTCCCAATGGATCAGAATGGAGGAGAGTTTGTGTAGGGGGTCGGGATTGAAGGTGCTAGCGACTGCGCCGCTCCCGACGGCCCTGGGGAAGTACTCAGGGAGTCCAGTAGTGAACGTTTCTTTGAGAATTTGGAGGCAGTTTCGCCAGCACTTCAGGTTGGGGGCAGGGTCAAGGGAAATGCCAATTCGGGGGAACCATAGATTTGAGCCAGGGCAGTGGGATGGAAACTTTTGGAGATGGGAGGAGAAAAGAATTAGGACACTAAAAGATTTGTTTCTTGGGGGTTGGTTTCCAGGATTGAAGTACGGGCTGGAGCAGGGGGAAATATTTAGATACATGTAAACCACATTCATATGTTTAGGTCCTGTCCAAAGCTGGAGGATTACTGGAAGGAGGTTTTTAGGGTAATCTCTAAAGTGGTGCACGTTAAATTGGACCTGGGCCCTCGGGAGGCCATATTTAGGGTGTCGGACCAGCCGAGATTGGAAACGGGCGCGGAGGCAGATGTTGTCGTCTTCTGCCTCGTTGATCGCCCTCAGGCAGATCCTGTTAGGGTGGAGATCAACCTCTCCACCCTGTGCCCTGGTGTGGTGGGGGGACCTGCTGGAATTCTTGATGCTTGAAAAGGTCAAATTTGAACTGAGGGGAAGGATGGAGGGGTTCTGCAATTCATGGGCGTTATTAATGTGAACTTTCGATAATTGGATCACATCGAACATTAGGGTGGGAGGGTTGGGGGGAGGGGGACTGTATATATTAATGGTGACTGTGGATGATTCCTGATTAGTTTTTGTCATTTGTTTGTGTGGACATGCGGGCTAATGTCTGGGGTTTGGTGGGAGGATGGGATCGTTGTTATTGATATGGGGATTGACATTGCATTCATTCCTGATTATTGTTTATTGTTGGGTGTAAGTTTGGGAGAAAATGTGAAAAAGGAGAATAAAAATATATATTTTTTTTAAATCATTGTGCAGGAAGTGGGTTTGTCCAATGAATTGAATCACGCAATGAAACATCAAGTCCTTGAACCATTTTGTCATGGTAAAAATATTGGTCTGGATTGTCCGCCACTGATAGTTCCCAATGTGGCGGGGAATCTAGCGTCAGGCACAAAATGGGATCAACTGTGCTTAGATCCCTGGCGGCATTGAGGTTCGCACACTGCGCCATTAGATCCATTTGCATCCTATTATCGAGCCGGGCACCATATTCTAATAATAATAATAATCGCTTATTGAAATGAAAATGAAAATCGCTTATTGTCACGCGTAGGCTTCAATGAGGTTACTGTGAAAAGCCCCTAGTCGCCACATTCCTCAAAGCCCGAGTGACTCTCTGGTCCTCTGGGCAGGGATTCACTTGGGCGAGAATTGGTGTAGGCGTTTACAAGTGTGGTCCTGATGTGGTGGATGTCGCAGTGGGCCAAGGGGATAGCTCCTTAAGAAGTTGCTCCCAAAGTTCATCGGAGGGCCACCCTCCTCCACACAATGCAAATCCTTCCGAGAAGAGAGACCACTGCCTGAGAGCCCCCCATATAGGGAGCAGTCCAGACAGATAAAATGAAAAAAATCACTGCTTTAACACGCACCTGGGCAGTACACCTGCTGCTCAGGCAGAGGAAGCAGCACCTGTCAATTCCTGGAAAGTGAAAACTGGTCAGCTGAGTTTAAACCCCCTCAGTCCTTTAATCTTCAAGCCTTTCATTCATATCTCTGTGAAATTGCTTTAACTAGGCCGTGTGATTGACAGCTTCCACACACCTAGCTGTCTGGATTGCTCAATTTATCTCTCTTCAGGCTAGAGTGACTTTCAAGCAGTCAGCTGTGAAACTAACTAGTTAAGTGCTTTAAGTGCTCTCACTTCCTATTTTTCTCTGCAGAAAGCACTTAACTGTCCTTGATGTGCCCCAGGAGTTGTCAATAATAGTTAAATGTAGATCAACATTGCTTTAGTTTCACAGCTGGACTACTTAGCGGGCTTCCAGGCAGGGGTCTCCCTTAAGGAGGGCTTCCAATCAGGGGTCTCACTTATGGGGAGTCTCTGGTGGGGGTCTCTGTAATGAGGGGTCTCTCTCATGGCGGGTTTCTGGGGGAGTCTCTGTAATGGGTGGTCTCTGGTGAGGGTCTCTGTAATTAGGGAGTCCCTGGTGGATGTCTCTCTCATGGCAGATCTCTGGTGAGGGTCTCTGAAATGGGGGGTCTTGGCTGATGTTTCTGTAATGGGGGTCTCTGGTGGAGGTCTCTCTCATGGGAATCTCTTCTCGGGGGTCATCGGGGATCAGGTCACCTTTGTACTGTGTGGGGGGGGGGGAATGACACGGAAAATCCCAGGGCGGGATGAATTACATTGCGGAGGGGGGGACAGCCGCTGGACCTCGCTATCGGGCTGTCCACTCAAAATGGTGGCTCGATAATGAGTTTTGCTAGGGAATCCTTCGCAATCCATGGCAAAGGATTGTAAAGCACTTCCAGCTTTGTGCTCCCAGTTCCATCGGGAGAACAAGGGTGGGATTCTCCGCTTGCCGACGCTGAAATCGCATTCGGCGATCGGGCAGAGATTCCTTTTTTTTAAATAAATTTAGCGTACCCAATTCATTTTTTTTTCAATTAAGGGGCAATTTAGCGTGTTCAATCCACCTACCTTGCACATCTTTTTAGGTTGTGGGGGTGAAACCTACGCAAACACGGAGAGAATGTGCAAACTTCACACGGACAGTGACCCAGAGCCGGGATCGAACCTGGGACCTCAGCGCCGTGAGGCAACAGGGCTAACCCACTGTGCCACCGTGCTGCCCAGAGATTCCCTTTTGACACCTGTTTTCTGATGCTCCGTCATCGGTGAGTACGCTGCACGTCGTTGAGACAACCTCAGGAAGTGCTGCTCCCCCGCTGCTCCGTCCCTGATGGGCCGACTTCCCGATGGCATGGATCACTTGTGCTCTGAACTTTCGTTAACCTCACATGGCGGCTGCGGACTGTGTCTAGCGCCACCAGAGCTCGGGGTGGGGGGGAGCCATACCGCTGGCCAGAGGGGGGGCTTTGGCCAGGGCCTGGGGGACTGGTGGGGAGTGGTCCGTGGGTGGCGAAGGGGTTACAGGGGGCACTATCTGACGCGCGGCTGGCGCCATGTTGTACGGCGCGACCGCTGCAGGTTGTCACCGTGCGCATGCGTGGCCATTTCTGTTGGGAACGCCAGGGTGTTTACGTGGCATGGTATCTAGCCCCCCCACCGGGTGAAGCATCGGTGCGGGGGGTGGCACCGAGTTTTTCATCGTAAGAGTAGATACTTCTTCTGGACATAGTTTTATAATCGGAGAATCCAGCCCCAAGTCTCAAAATGGAGAATTCTGCCCATTATATAAAGATTATTATTAATGGAACTGTACGAACAACACGAACAACATATGGTGTTGCTACAAATTATCAAGTGATTTGCCTGGAGTACATTCTACAGTTTTTGCTGTTGTATAGAAAAAATACCAATCATGTCAGAACTCAGCGAGGTTGTATAGCATTCCAGCAAAAAGCAACTGAATAAACATTACTTTTCTCACAGAATGTGTTCAGAATATCCTTTCAGGATTTTACCGAAGGCACTAATCTTGACATATTTTACCTCTTCGCATGTAAATGCATCAATAGCCAAATGATTATTAATTTGCATTTAGTTGCAATTAGCAGAGTCAAAGTATCTAACAAGGGAGCAGAAGCTGTTTTTTTCATTGCTTTCTTCGTTGCTTCATGTCTTCGTTGAGGTACATCACTTCAGTGCACAGTTCAGTGAACCCATCATCATCTAGACCAGTGCTTCTCAAAGTGTGGTACGCGTACCGGTGCCAGTACGCGAGCCATCGTCTGCCGGTACTTGGAGTGTTTCCAGAAAAGAAAGAGACAGTAATCCTGGATTGGCTTGTTTCGCTCACCGGTCCCTGGCACATTGAAAAAAAAAACTGCCGGTACGCCACATCAGATAGTTTGAGATGCACTGATCTAGAATACTGCTGAGGTGGATTTACTTTCAGAAGCCGTCTCCTGCACTGTATCCTTTGTAGTTCCAACCATAACCAATATATTTTTGTCTTAGTAAAAGTAACATTTTTATTACTGCACATCATTATTCTAAAAGCGTGGTTGTTTGTCTATTCTTTAACTTTGAAGGTGGAATTGTATGATGACAGGTTTTTTTCAGGGGTTAGGACTGTTTTTGGGTCCCGATCCCTCACCGGTCCGCAGTGCACATTCCACTGCAATCTCCTGGCAGACGCAATGCCAACCAGCCACCTCCAAATCCACAGTCCAATTAAGGATGGCAGGCAACGTCCTCAGGCTGGTAGGCCCCATCAGAGGGCCTGCAGCTCAAGATGACCAGCAGCCCCATCAGGCGAGGTGAATTCAGCTCAGTGAAAAAGGAAAGCATGACGGCACAACAAAATGGAGACACCCAAATGGGAGCGAGGTGGGGGGAGGAGCCGCAGCTGTTGGAACCTGTATGGCCAGGCTTCGATGGGCCTAGGAGGTGGGAATGGTGGGGGGCTGTTTGATACTGGGTGAGGTGTTTAAAAGAGGAAGTTTCAGAGGGGTTGCTGGGTGGGGAGGGGCGCTGGGGGGGGCGCTGGGACTAGGGCCGGGGTGGGGTCCTGCCTACGGGGCCTGGAAGAATGGTCCTGGTGGGTAGGAAGGGCGGAGTGGAGGGGGGATGATGAGAGACCCCCGGTCAGAGTAGAGAAGTGGAACGTACAAGAGTTGGGGGGGGGGGGGGAACGGTGAAGAGTGCGCAAGTTTTCTCGCATCTGAAGGACCTGAAAGCGGACGTGGTGCTGTTGCAGGAGACACACCCGAGAGTAAAGGACCAGATGAAGCGGAGGAAGGGCTGGGTTGGTCAGGGTGTTCCATTCTGGCTCTGATAGGGGGTGGCTATACTGGTGGGTAAGTGGGTGAGGTTCCAAATGGAGAAGGTGGTAGTGGACATGAGGGAGGGGGGCAGGTACGTGATACTGACGGGGGGGCTGGAGGGAAGATTGGTGGCGTTGGGCTGCGTGTATGCCCCGAAGTGGGGCAACACTGGGTTTGTGAGGAGGATTCTCACGACCATACTGGACCTGGACACTCACCAGCTGATAATGGGAGGGGATTGGAATATGGTGCTGGACCAAAGGATAGATCTCGGCCAGGCTCGCTGGCCCCTCGGTGGTGATGGTGGGGGGGGGGGGGTGGTGTTAGTGGGGGTTTATGAAAGAGATGGGAGAGGTGGATACATGGAGGTTTTTGAACCCATGGGACAAGGAGTATTTGTCCTTCTCCTCAGTATACAAGGTGTATTTGAGGATTGACGTTTTGTGGGAGGGAAGGCATTGCTGGCTGGGGTGCGAAGTGCTGCGAAGGGTCGATGTGTGAGGCTGGGACTGATTCAGCTAAAAGTGGTGCATAGGGCGCACTTGATGAGGTCAAGGATGCCGGATGTTTGAGGGGGTGGAGGTTAGTTACAAGCGGTCGGAGGGTGGGAGCGGTGGGAGGGGCCGAACCAACCAAGTCCATGGGCGGGATTCTCTGATCCTGAGGCTAAGTGTTTACGCCGTCGTAAATGCCGTCGTGTTTTACGACTCCGTCAACAGGCCCCCAGGAGCAGCGATGCTGAGCCCTACTGGGGGCCAGCACGGCACTGAAGCGACTCACGCAGCTCCAGTTGCTGATACCGGCGTCAAACAGGTGCCGCATATCTGCGCATGCACGCTGCGGCCTGCGCGAACTCGCTGTGACCAGTGCGAACACGCGCATGCACGGTAGCTTCCTACTCCACACTGGCCCCGACACAACATGGCGGAGTGCTACAGGAGCCGGAGCGGAGTAAAAGAGGCCCCCACCAGGAGAAGCCAGCCCGCCGATCGGTAGGCCCCAATAGCGGGCCAGGCCACGGTGGAGGGCTCCCCCGGGGTCGGATCCACCCTCCACTCCCAGGCCGCCGATGCAGGATGGACGCTGAGGTCCCGCTGGGTAAGACCACATGTGAACGACGCTGGCGGGACACGGGCTATGTTGGCGGCCACTCTGCCCATCCCGCATGGAGAATCGCCGGAGAGGGGGGCAACGTAGAGCGGCCGCCGACCGGCGCCCCGCTGGCACCAATTCTCCGGTGATCGGCGTTGGGGCATCATCGCACCATATGTTCTGGTCCTGCCCGAAGTTGGAGAGATATTGGGGTTTGCTGGGGTTTGCTGTCCACCACTCACCAGCTGATAATGGGAGGGGATTGGAATGTGGTGCTGGACCAAGGGATGGATCTCAGCCAGGCTCGCGGGGTGGGGGGGGGGGTTGTTTGTGTAGTGGGGGGGCGGGGTTGTTTGTGTAACAATGTTAAATGTTAAATTGTTGAAAATGTTGAATAAAAACGGAGATGCCCCAGAAGTTTCAATACAATTCCAAAATGAAGAAGCTCAAAGCTGTTCAGGCCGTCGCAGTGGAGGGAAAGCTCTCCAGTGGATTACTGTCAGCTGAAGCTGCAGCTTATCACCTCCATGGCCCCATCATTAAATGTTGGAACCTTCAGCTCTGATGGCTCCCCTGCCTGTGTTGGGGGTCAGGCTGGTGGGATCCACACTCGGACAGAGTCTGCTTCACACCGGGAAAATCCTAGCAAATCCTTCCTGTCCCCACTCATTATTCCCTTAACTATTCATGATTGCCTACTGTTTATGGATGAAGAAATTATGTTCTCAGCAGGCATTTTTTAGACCCCAAACATTAACTCTGGGCGGGATTCTCCAACTCCCTGCCGGGTCAGAGAATCGGCGGGAGTCGGCGTGAATCCCGCCCCCGTCGGCGCCGGAGATTTGGCCGGGGCGGGAATCGCGCCGGTTGGCGGGCTCCCCCGGCGATTCTCCGGACCACGATGGGCCAAAGTCCCGCCCATTCTATGCAGGTTCCGCCGGTGTAAATTGGAGTTGGACCCTTACCGGCGGGACCTGGAGGTGCGGGCGGGTTCCAGGGTCCTCGGGGGGGGTCGCGGGGAAATCTAGCCCCGGGGGGGGCTGCCCCCACGGTGGCCTGGCCCGCGATCATGGCCCACCGATCCGCGGGCGGGCCTGTGATGTGGGGGCACTCTATTCCTACACGCCGGCTGTGTAAGCCTCCGCAATGGCCAGCGCGAAGGTGAATCCCCCCCCCCCCACCCCCCTCCCCGCGCCAGCCGGCGGAGTCCCTTCGGCCCCGGCCGGCACAGCGCCAAAGGCCTTCCACGCCGGCAGGCAGGGCACAAACCACTCCGGTGCAGGCCTAGCCCCTGAAGGTGCGGAGGATTCCACACCTTTGGGGCGGCCTGACGCCGGAGTGGTTACCGGCACTCCACTGCGCCCTTTCTGCCCACCCCGCCGATTCCCGGAGAATCCCACCCTCTGTTTCTCCCCGGGCAGCACGGTGGTGCAGAGGTTAGCACTGCAGTCTCACGGCGCTGAGGACCCAGGTTCGATCCTGGCTCTGGGTCACTGTCAGTGTTTGTACGTTCTCCCCATTTTTGCGTGGATTTCGCCCCCACAACACAAAGATGTGCAGGCTAGGTGAATTGAACATGGTAAATTGCCGCTTAATCGGAAAAAATGAATTGGGGAGTCTAAATTTAAAAACAAACTCTGTTTCTCTCCATAGATGCTGCCAGACTTGCGGAGTTCATCCAACGATTTGTATTTTTAATTTCAGATTTCGAGCATTTTGCCAGATTTCCCAACAATATTCCGACAATGGTACTGAAAATCTTGGGCTCCAGAACTTGCCGTGCCCGTGGTCAAGCTGATCCAGTACAGCTACAACACTGGTATCTACGCGGCATTATGGGAAATTGCACAGGTAGATATTGTACACAAATAGCAGGCAGGGCGCGATGTGGCCATTGAAGCGCACCCTACATTCTCCCACAGGAGTTGAATTGCATTTGATTTGTATTCCCCCTAAGCCATGCAAATTTATGCATGGCGAGGATAGAGAGGGATTCCCAAGTGAGTCCTACTATCAGGCCGCCATTTGGAATGGGCAGCCTGATAGTGAGGTCCCACGGCTGGCCACGCTCCACCCCCCTGGCCCCGTAATGCAATTCAGCCCACTACCCCTGGAATTTCTGATTCCCCTTTCCCTCACTATGAGGATGACCCACCCTGTCCATCCAACAGAAACCTCCTATGTGAAGAGATCCCCACGAGACCCCATAGAGACTTCCCAGAGATGCCTAAATCAAGAGGCCTCCATAGAGATCGCCTAAATAAAGGGACCCCCTAAAAAAAGAGGCCTCACCAGAGACCCCCTAAATAAAGAGACCCTCACAAAGACCACCGAATAAAGAGACCCCCCAGAGACCCCTTATGCAAAGATCCCTCAAAGTGACCCCCCAAATAAAGGGACCCCCCCCCACCGACACCGCCGAAATGAGGAGAGACCCCTGCCTGCAAGCTGGAGCAGTCCATCAAAATTGTCAGTTCCTGGACCACTTCAAACAAAATCTTATTGAAAATTTCGAGTACCCAATTATTTTTGTCCAATTGGGGGCAATTTCACGTGACCAATTCACCTACCCTGCATATCTTTGGGTTGTGGGGGGGTGAGACACATGCAGACACGGGCAAAATGTGCAAACTCCACACAGACAGTGACCCGGGGTCACGATTGAACCCGGGTCCTCAGCGCCGTGAGGTAGCAGTGCTAACTAATGCACCACCATGCCATCCAACTTCAAACATGCTTTCAAATGACCTCCCTTCACGGTTGAATAACTTTGAAGTGGTCAGCTAGAAACTGACAGCACTTAACTATGTTTGAAGTGGTTCAGGAGCTGTCAATCAAAGCTTGATGTTTATAAACATTGCAGTTGGACCACTTCAAAGTTACTCAAGAGTGAAGGAAAATGAATGGACCAATGCTGATAGCTGGGGTGTGTGGAAGCTGTCAATCACAGCTTGGTAAAATCAATATCAATGAGAAATGAATGAAAGGCTTGTATATCAAAGGGGCTTAAACCCAACTGACTGTTTTTTCTTTCCAGAAATTAACAAGTGGTGCTTCCAGTGCCTGAGCCAGCAGGTGTATTGCCCACGGAAAAATTGTCGTGAAACAGCCACCGATTCCCTGTTTTGCTGGGGGCTAGCAGGATGGCAGCATAGAGAACCCAGTTCTAGCTGTCGATATGGCCTGGAGAATTGCTGGGTCTGTGGCTGCGCACATGCATGGGAGCAGCCTGCAGCGGCCGCGCCACGCTTCTTGGCAGATGCCACTCGCGGACCCAGCCCGCAAAATAGTCCCCTCCTTCGGCCGGCTCAATCACCCCAGATCATCCCACCACACTGCACCCAGCCCCGAGTATATCCAACCCTGCCCGTGGATCGGCCCTCCCCGACTGTGGCAGCGCTGGACTGAGTCAGCAGTCGCCACGCTGAGTTGCCGATGGGTGAGACCACACATGTCCCACGTCTTCGAGAACTCGGCTGGTCAGGGGCAGAGCATCAGAGAGTGGGCCTCAGCCAACGTACGGAGGCCGTGGATACGGCATGCGGTATATTCTCAGAGCATGCTGCTTTTCAGAGGGCAGAGCATCGTGAAAGCAGCGCTGCCCCGATTTCGGTGTCATCGGGGATTCTCCGCCATGTTACCGAACGCGATTTTGGCGACGGGGATCGGAGAATCCAGCGCTGATGTTTACTTCTCTTTGAATTTATTGCCATTTCTCCATTAAAACCAACAGCAATATTTAACTCACAGTACAATGGGCTGAAACTATAGGGCATTATTCAACAGGACATAAACAGGGGGCGCGATTCTCTGGCCTCGTTACATTCTCGCTCAAGCGTAACGGTGAATAGAGGGAGAGACCAAAAATGAGAATCGCCAGTACAAACAATTTGAAATGCAACCAGCCCACTGCCGTCGGCAGAATCAGGGGCGGGATTCTCCGAACCCCCGCCGGGTCGGAGAATCGCCGGGGGCCGGCGTGAATCCTGCCCCGGCTGTCTCCGAAGTTTCCGGCACCAGAGATGCGGCGGGGGTGGGAATCGTGGCGCGACTGTCGGCGGCCCTCCCCCCCCCCCCGGTCGTTTCTCCGGCCCGCGATGGGCCGAAGTCCCGCCGCTGTCATGCCGGTCCCGCCGGCGGGAATCAAACCACCTAACTTACCGGTGGGACCTGGCTGCGCAAGTGGGCACCGGGGTCCTGGGGGGGGCGCGGGGCGATCTGGCCCCGGGGGGTGCCCCCATGGTGGCCTGGCCTGCGATCGGGGCCCACCGATCGCCCAGCAGGCCTGTGCCATGGGGGCACTCTTTTCCTTCCGCGTTCGCCAGAGTC
Organism: Scyliorhinus canicula; assembly: GCF_902713615.1. NCBI lineage: Eukaryota > Metazoa > Chordata > Chondrichthyes > Carcharhiniformes > Scyliorhinidae > Scyliorhinus > Scyliorhinus canicula. The sequence continues at coordinate 171,209,302 of NC_052148.1, read as the reverse complement.
TTCACGATGGCGGACGCGGAAGTGACCCCCTCCCCTGCGCATGCGCGGGGATGACGTCAGCAGCCGCTGACGCTCCGGCGCATGCGCGGACGTCCGCCGGCTGGCGAAGTCCCTTCGGCACCGGCTGGCGTGGCGCCAAAGGCCTTTCCCGCCGGCTGGCAGGGCGCCAACCACTCTGGCGCAGGCCTAGCCCCTCAAGGTTAGGGCTTGGCCCCTAAAGGTGCGGAGAAATCCGCACATTTGAGGAGGCCCGACGCCAGTGTGGTTTACGCCAATCCATCCCGCTGGGACCCCCCGCCCCGCCGGGTAGGGGAGAATCCCGGCCCAGGATCTAATGTGGCAAGAAACTAATTATCACCACATATCCAACGACCTCCTGTCATTTAGTGGCCTCCCCAGCAGGTGGTCATGCTGGTGCTGATTAGTACTCCTTTTGAAAAACATGAACCTGGCAGAAGGGCTTCTGTGGGGAGCTGAGGAGGTGACGAACCATCTTTGGTCACAAGCAATGAGCCCGGGGGTACTCGGATTGCAACCCCAGAGCTCAGTAGGGAGTGGGGGACCCTTGGCTGGATGTAGGGGGCCCTCCTTAGAGATGGGCCACCATAGAAGGGTGGGGGGGTACTGATGGGGCAACTCGGGGTCAACCGCTCGCGGCACCAATGACCACCCATAACCCCTGCTGACTGCCAAGGCCTCTGGCCATGCAGCTAAGCCTATTGCTAATAGGGAATTGGCAATCCTGGTTAAGTGAGCACTTCACCGATGCCAACTGGATTCCCCTGGGTGGGCCATGTAGCATGTGGGAGTCATTGCCTCGCATCCTAATCACATTTTGATGCCTGGACACTGTGCTTGAACACTCCGGGATCCAACACCACACATGCAGCAGCCAACATCTGAACACCCAGGGGATGGGACACAGCTCTGGAGACATGTCCACAGTCGGAGGGTGGGTGGGTGCCAAGGGGATGGGAGGAATGGCTGGAGAGATAGGTCGAGGGATCGGAGCTTGGCCCGCATTGAGAAAGAAAGTGACAGAGGCGTCTTAATGGTTGTGCAAAAGAGTGTTTAATGTCTGATACAAGTCCCCATTCTCTCAATGGAGCTCCCCCAACCCCCGCCTCCCACCCCCTACGTACCCTTCCCCTCCCCTGGTGCCATCAGTGATCCTCAAAGTGCCTGGCCCTCCTAGCTCTGTTACCATGTCTAGGTGTCACATCCGAGGTGGAGGCAGCCAGCTGCTGACCTCATCCTGTGGCCATTGATGCCCCTGGCGTACGTCCTCTGGAGGCTCTGGCGCCAAAGGGCTCTGGCTCACTTGTCAGCGGCACATGCACAGGTGCTGACTGTGAGACATGGCCTCATCAGGGAGGTGGAACTTGGGAGCTGGTGGCCATCATCGCCAGTCAGTGTCCATAGGGCCCTGCCTGGGGTTTACCTTGGGACAGACGGGAAGCTGGTTTGAGCCTCGGCTTCCCCTGCATCATCTGGCTCTGCCCTGGTGGTTCCCCATAGTCTCCACCATCATGATGATGCCCTTGGCGATGCTCCTCAGTGACTGGGGCAATCTCTGCAGCGCCTCAGCCATGCCCATCCGAGAGCGGGTAATGTCCCGCAGAACCTCATCAAGGTCAGCCTGCTACTGGGTGACAACCCACAGCGATTTGGACATTCTGCCAAGACCTCAGCCATGGCTGTCACCAACTGCGCAACACCTTGGATACCTCCACTAATGGTGTCGACGTCATGCACCAGGCTTTCCATTGCGGTCGCCACTGGTGACTTGGCCTCGGTGCCATGCAATCCTGGCAACACCTCCTGCGCCTGTAGCCTCTAAGACTCTTCAAAGCAGCTCTGGACCTGCTGGAATGTCACTGACATCTCCCTCTGAATATGCCGGCTGCTCCCTATTGTCTCCATCAGCTCCAGGTAACCTACTTCCAGAGGCTCAGCATCAGGCTGGGACCCAGCTGGGTCCGGGTGGAGCCTGGCGGTTCCTCACCTCTGCGGCGTCCGCCAACCTCCAAGTGGGTGACTGCCCTGCCCTCGGCCACCCTGGTCACCTCCGGGGCCCACTCCTCGAAGGAGGTGAGGATTTGTACGTCCGGCACACCACCGCCAGTCTGGGCACACACCCGATGGTTATGGGAGAGCTTTTCCTGAGGAGACACAGAGGGGGCATCGTTAACCATACACCTGGTTCACAGTGCTGGGAGGGGCGCCTGGAGGGAGGGTTCGACGGGCAAGTGTAACTGAAGATCAGAGGAGAAGTCCCCCCCCCCCCCCCCCCCCCGGGGTGTGGCATGTCTGCTGGTTACCAAACCCGGCAGAATAAGGTGAAAGATCTAGCCAAGGAGTAGGAAAAGACCTGTGGTGCAGCAGTTAGTGGAAAGATGGCAGAGGGGGAACGGTCAAGTTGGAAAGCCCCAGATGGAACAGTTGATGGCCTTCATCAAGGAAGAGTTCCGCAAGCGGAGGAAGGAGATGCAGGAAGATCGATCGAAGGTCATTGAAGGGCTGTGGCACACCTGAAGGGCTTGATGGAGAGGGTGAAAATGTCTGAAGGTGCAGGGGTCAAGAGATTGAGAGGGTGATGTTGGATCACAGCGGCCGGGTGGTGGCATTGGAGGCAGAGGTGGGGCTCTCAGGAGACCTTTGCAAGACGTTGAGAGCAAAGGTGGAGGAGCAGGGAAACAGGTCGAGGAGGCAGAATCTGCGGATAGTGGACCTACCTGAAGTAGTGGATGGTGCGAGTGCCACGTGGTACATTTCGAGGGTGTTGGCGGGACTGCTGGGTGAAAGGATGCTGGACAAGGCCCCTGCGGTGGACAGAGTGCACAGCGTAGAGCGGGGGGGAAGCTTCAAGCGGTGATCATGAGACTCCACAGGTTTGTGGAGAAAGAGAAAATCTTGCTTTGGGCCAGGAAGACGTGGAACTGTGAATGGGAGGGGAACAAGATCCGAATATACCAGGACTTTGGAACTGAATTGGCAAAACAGCGTGCGGAGTTCAACAGGGTCAAGGTGATGTTATATCGACAGCAGATCACGTTTGGGGTGCTCTACCTGGTGAAACTGTGGGTGTGACTTATGAAGGCCGGGAATATTATTTTGAGACCCCAGAAGCGGCCAATGACTGGGACAGAGGATGTGGTGTCGGGGACTGGGAAGATAAACATGGTGGTTAGGGATTATTATAAGGAGCTGTACAGGACGGACCCGGGGGGTGAAGAGGGAGACATGGAACGGTTATTAGGTAAACTGGAGTTTCCACAGTTGGAGGAAGAGAAGAGGCAGGCACTAGAGGAGCTCTTGGACTGAGGGAGGTATTGGACAATATAAGGGGTATAAAGTAGGGGAGGCCTGAGGGCCCGATGGTTACCCGGTGGAATTCTATAAGGAGTTTGCGACGGACCTGACGCCACATCTCTTCGGGTTGTTTAATGAGGCATTGGAGAAGGGGGAACTGTTGGAGACGATGACGCAGGCAACAATCACATTAAGCGCAAAGAAGGGGAAAGACCAGTTGGAATGTGGGTCATAAAGGCCCATATCACGGTAGCATTGTGGATAGCACAATGCCTTTACAGCTCCAGGGTCCCAGGTTCGATTCCGGCTTGGGTCACTGTCTGTGCGGAGTCTGCACATCCTCCCTGTGTGTGCGTGGGTTTCCTCCAGGTGCTCCGGTTTCCTCCCACAGTCCAAAGATGTGCAGGTTAGGTGGATTGGCCAGGCTAAATTGCCCTTAGTGTCCCAAATTGCCCTTAGTGTTGGGTGGGGTTGCTGGGTTATTGGGATGGGGGGGGGAAGTGTTGACCTTGGATAGGGTGCTCTTTCCAAGAGCTGGTGCAGACTCGATGGGCCGAATGGCCTGCTTCTGGCACTGTAAATTCTATGATAAATACGGGTGTAAAAGTGCTGGCTAAATTGGTGGCGGGAAGGATGGAAGGTTGTGTCCCGGGAATGGTTGCAGAGGACCAAATAGGCTTTGTAAAGGGTAGGCAACTTTCTAGTAATATGAGGAGGCTGTTAAATATGGTCATGACCCCCTCGAGAGCCCAGGTACCGGAGGTAGTGTTGCCCATGGATGTGGAGAAGGCATTCGCCCGGGTGGAGTGGCGGTACCTGTTTGAGGTCCTGGGAAGGTTCGGGTATGGGTGAGGTTTGTGGCATGGGTGCGTCTGATTTATGTGGCACTGAAGGGGAATGTGTGGACCAACGACATGGGTTCACAAACTTTGAACTACACAGGGGAATAACGCAGGGGTGCCCGCTGTCACGATTGTTGTTTGCACTGGCTATAGAGCCTCTGGCAATGGCTCTTAGAGGGTCGACAGAGTGGCAAGAGATTACGAGGTGGGGCAAAAGGAACATCACGCTGTACATCACTGGAGCGCATTAGGGGATCATGGGCCTGTTGCCGAAGTTTGGGGCATTCTCAGGATTAAGCTAAATGTAGGGAAAAGCAAAGTGTTCCCGGTGGATGAGTTGGGTTAGCGAGCCAATCTAAGGGGGGGGGAGGGGGGGGGGGGGTTTGCCATTCATGGTGGCCAGAGACAGGTTTAGATACCTGGGGATTCAGGTAGCGAGGGAATGGGCGATGCTACATAACTAGAATCTAAAAAACGCTGGTGGAGGAGTTTAGGGAGGATCTGAAGAGGTGGGACACATTGCACCTGACTCTGGCAGGGAGGGTCCAAGTGGTGAAGATGAATATTCTGCCAAGGTTCCTATTCATATTCCAGACATTTCCGATTTTTGTACAGATGGCCTTCTTTCGAAAACCGGAAATTATTATCTCAGACTTTGTATGGACAGGGAAATAGCCTGTTACAGTGGCAGAGGCAGCAGGGAGGGTTGGAGTTGCCAAACCTCCTACACTATTACAGGGCGGCGAACGTGGAGAAGGTAGGATGGAGGAAGAATTCTGTATGGGGTCCAGCTTGAGAGCTACGGTGACAGCGGTATTGCCAATGGCGCCAACTAAATATCCGGAGTGCCCGGTGGTGCGGTCCACAGTGAAGGTCTGGAACTAGCTGAGGAGGCACTTCAGGATAGAAGGGATGTCGGTGCTGGTGCTGTCCGAAAACCATGGTTTTGTGTGTGTGTGTGTGGGGGGGGGGGGGGGGGGGGGGGGGGGGGGGGATAGATGGTATGTATAGGAAGTGGACAGAAGTGGGACTGGTTAAGGTGAGGGATCTGTACCTGGTAGAGGGGTTTGCCAGTACAGAGGAACTGAAGGAGAGGGTAGAGTTCCCAAGAGGAAGTGAGTTTAGGTACCTGCAGGTAAGGGACTTCACACGGAAGGTTTGGAAGGAGTTTCCCAGGGTGCTGAGGTACACCCTGTTTGGAGCGACTGCTGCTTCTGGATGTGGAAGGGGAGGGCAGGATCAGAGACATACACAGGTGGCTGGGAGAACAGGGAGGTGAGCGGGTGGTGAAGATTAAGGAGAAGTGGGAGGGGAAGCTGGGAGGAGAGATAAACTAGGGAGTATGGAGTGAGGCATTACGAAGGGTAAATGCAACCTCCTCGTGCGCAAGGATGAGCCTGATACAGTTCAAGGTGGTGCACAGGGTACACATGACTCAGGCAAAAATGAGTGGGTTCTTCCAGGGGGTGGCAGTATAGTGTGAGAGGTGTGGGCGGTGACCAGCGAATCACACACATATCTTCTGTGGCTGAGAAAGGTTGGAGAGTTTCTGGACGGGAGTGTTCGCGGCACTAGCAAGGATAGTGAGGGAGGAGGTTGAGCCGAACCCGTTGGTGGCGATATTCGGGATATCGGAAAAGCCGGAGCTGATGGAGAGGAGGAAGGCCGACGTTGTGGCCTTTGCCTCTCTGACTGCTCGGCGAAGAATTCTGTAAGGGTGGCGGTCAACAACGCCGCCTGGGATGGCGGCTTGGCTGGGGGAATTGTATGACTTTCTTCGGCTGGAAAAGGTCAAGTACAAATTAGGGGTTCAGCGGAGGGCGTCGAGGCAAGGTAGGGGATGTTCGGGGCCGTGTTTGAGGAGCTGTTCATTGCAGGGTGTGAGCGGGGGAGGGAGGAGGGGGTGAAAAAGGGAAACATTTATACAAATTGTATAGTTGTGTGTTGGGGAGTTTGCTCCTTGAATTATTTGTGTTTCGTAACCTTTTATATAAGTTTGGAATAAATTACAAAAAAAAATTAAATGCCACCTTTTTACTGAATAGGACCGCAACCCCCCTCGACTTAAGAGTCAAAACCGAAATAGAACGGCTTCCCCAACCATTCCTTCCTTAAACGCATCTGGCCCTTCACCCATAAAAGTGTCTCCTGAAGGAAAACCACATCTGCTCTCAGACATCCTCAGGACCATGTAATCGGACCATTTAAACCACACATGTCCCATGTTACTATCCTCACCTGGGGTTTCCTTTGAATGCTGCCTGCTGTTTGGTAAGGTCCTGATAGATCCAGATCCAATTCTGCTCCCAGCTACAGTCTTGGGTTGCCTCCGCCCACCTCAGAATCTTCTCCTTTTCCTGGAACTTGTGCATATGCACAATCATCGCCGACAGCGGCTCCCCAGCTCTCGGCCTCTGTCTTAGTGACCGATGGGCAGGATCCACCTTTGGGGGCTTTGCAAAGACCCCCCCTCGACCAACTTCTTGAACTTCACCGAACTGTACCCTGTGACACTTGTTCCCTCTACATCCTTTGGCAAACCTAGGATGTGCAAATTCTGCTGCCTGGACTGATTCTCCTGGTCATCCACCCTCGCCCGCAGCATCTTGCTGGCCTCCTCCAGCATTGCCATCTCTGCCTCCAATGACACAATCCAGTCACTATGATCTGACACTGTCCTTTCCACTTGCTGGATTGTTGCACCTTGCGACTCCACTCAGTCCAAAGTTCCGCGAAGAGGGGTGACTGCTCCTTCAATCGCACTGGAGCAGTCCCCCTGCATCTCCTTTTGCTGTTGATGAAATGCCCCCTTGATAAAGTCCATCAACAGCTCCACAGGCAGTGTGACAGACAACATAATTCTTCCCTGTCTGCCTGTGGTGAACGTACCGCATTAACCACTCACCACTGCATTACATTGTATCATGCTGTTGCCCATGTGGGCTCCACCTATAGACCATTGTACTGTATTACACGGAATGTATCATGTTGGTGCCTTTGTGGGCTCCGCCCCTGGCTCCTCCCCTTGAGGGAAGGTATAAAGAGCAGCTTCCCTGTAGGCGGCTCTCACTAGCAGAGCAGTCGCAGGCAGGCACTGTTCTAGTCGATTAAAGCCACTGTTCACTTCAACTCTGTCTCGCGTGAATTGATGGTCGCATCAATTTAATCGACTACAACATCGCGATGGAAGCAGCCCTCAAACCTGACCAACTGGAACTCGACCCAAAGGGATTTTTTCACACTGGCTCCGATGTTTCGAGCCCTACCTCGCCGCCTCCTCCTTGCCCTCCGTCACCAATGACCAGAAGCTGAGCCTCTTCCACGCCCGGGTGAGCCATCAAATCTCTGTACAACTCGAGGAAGCCTCCACCTACGCGAACGCCCTCGTGATGCTGAAGCGCCTATATGTGAGGCTGGTGAATGAAGTGCACGCGCGGCTTCTCCTCACCACTCGCCGCCAGCACCCCGGGGCATTGCTGGAGGAGAACCTACGCGACCTCAAAGTCCTTACGCAAAGCTGCAACTACCAGGCCGTCACGGCCTCTCAACACATGGAACTCGCCGTCCGGGACACCTACGTGGCTGGAGTCAGGTTCAACTATGTCAGACAGCGCCTGCTCGAGAAAGGTGACCTTGACCTAGAAGAGACAATAAAACTAGCCACCTCCCTAGAAGTAGCGTTCCAAATCCTCAACGCGTTCCCGTCCGATCACACAACCCCCTTGTGGACCCCCGACCAGAGAGTACCCCAGGCCTGTGTCAGGCGGCTGCCCGCCCAACCCAGGGGTTATCCTGCTATTTCTGCGGCCAGCACCAATACCCCGGGCAACGCTGCCCAGCTCGGAACACAAACTGCAGCGCCTGTGGCAAAAAGGGACACTTCGCCAAAGTTTGCCTGGCCAGGTCCAAATCCTCCAAATCGCAGGCCCGACTCTCGGACTCACAGGCCCGCAGACCCCTCAGTGTAGCTGTATGCCTGCCGGCTCCGCCACCTCCGGACGTGTCATTTGCCTTGTGCTGTCCATGGGGCAGCCATCTTCAACTCCGCACAACATGTGAAACTCACGGGGGCCGCCATCTTGGCTGCCGTCTCCCACGCGGCCCGCCATGTGCGATTCATGGGAGCCACCATCTTGGACGCCATCTTCCTCGATGCCCGGCACATGCGACCGACAGGGGCCGCCATCTTGGTCGCCGTCTGCAACACCGCCTGACACGTGCGACTGACAGGGGCAGCCATCTTGGGACCACCCCATCACCTCCGACCATGCCGGCTGCCCGCAACCTGGTGCGGTCACCCTCAACCAGTCACGACCAAACACCTCCGGAACTCCATGATGACCGTCCGGGTCAATGGACACAAAACGCCTTACCTGTTCGACTCCGGGAGCATGGAGAGCTTCATTTACCCAGACACGTTAAGGCGCTGTTCGCTCCAAATATTACCTGCACTTCAAACTATCTCCCTCGTTTCCAGACCGCACTCAGTGCAGATCCGGGGGTACACTGTCACTAACCTTGCAATACAGGGCACCAAGTACGCCAATTTTAAACTATATGTACTCCCCGATCTCTGCGATCCTCTCCTGTTGGGACTGGACTTCCAGTGCAACCTCAGGAGCCTAACCCTGAAGTTCGGCGGGCCCTTACCACCACTCACCGTATGTAGCCTCGCGATCCTGAAGATCGATCCTCTTCCGCTCTTCGCAAATCTCACCACCGACTGTAAGCCAGTCGCCACCAGAAGCAGGCGGTACAATATCCTGGACATAACTTTTATCAGGTCCGAGGTCCAGCGACTCTTGCGGGAAGGGATCATCGAGGCCAGCAATAGCCCCTGGAGAGCTCAGGTGGTGGTCGTCAGGACCGGGGAAAAGAACCGGATGGTTGTAGACTACAGCCAGACCATAAACCGGTACACGCACCTCGATGCGAGCCCCTCCCCCGGATAGCGGACATGGTTAACCAGGTCGCACACTACCGAGTCTTCTCCATGGTGCATCTGAAGTCCGCATACCACCAGCTCCCAATCCGCCCGGAGGACCGCCACTACACGGCCTTTGAGGCAGACGGCCGCCTCTTCCACTTCCTCCGGGTCCCTGTCGGCGTCACAAACGGGGTCTCGGTCTTCCAAAGAACAACGACCAAATGGTGGACCAGTACAGGCTGCGGGCCACATTTCCGTACTTGGGCAACGTCACCATCTGCTGCCACGACCAGCAGGACCACGACGCCAATCTCCAGAGATTTCTCCAAACCGCCCAAGCCCTCAACCTCACTTATAACAAGGAGAAATGCGTTGTCTGCACAACCAGACTAGCCATCCTCGGCTACGTCATGGAAAACGGAGAAATAGGGCCCAACCCTGACCATATGCACCCCCTCCTGCAACTCCCTCTTCCCCACTGCCCCAAGGCCCTGAAAAGGTGCCTCGGGTTCTTTTCCTATTGCGCCCAGTGGGTTCCCAACTATGCGGACAAAGCCCGCCCACTGATCAAAGCTACCATCTTCCCTCAGGCGGCTGAGGCCCGCCAGGCCTTCGGCCGCATCAAGGCAGATATTGCCAAAGCCGCGATGTAGGGTCCGTCCCCTTCCAGGTGGAGAACGACACATCAGAGATTGTCCTCGCCGCCACCCTCAAACAGATGGGCAGGCCAGTAGCATTTTTCTCCCATACCCTCAACAGCTCCGAAATCTGACACTCCTGAGTCGAAAAAGAAGCCCAAGCCATTGTGGAAGCTGTAAAGCACTACCTCACTGGTAGGAGGTTCACCCTCGTCACCGACCAATGGTCGGTAGCCTTCATGTTCGATAATACAGTGGGGCAAGATCAAGAACGATAAGATCTTGATGTGGAGGATCGAACTCTCCACCTATAATTACGATATAGTATATCGTCCTGGGAAGCTCAACGAGCCCCCAGATGCCCTGTCCCGCGGCACGTGCGCCAGCGTGCAAGATGACCAACTCCGGGCCATCCACGATGACCTCTGCCTCCCGGGGGGTCACCCGGCTCCTCCACTGCATCAAGGCCTGCAACCTGCCCTACTCCACCGAGGAGGTCAGGGCCGTGACCAGGGACTGGTAAATCACGCCTTGTGGCTACAAGAGCAGGTCAGAGGCCAGGAATCCTGTAGTAAGTGACCCCCAAAGCCTGTCCACCACCTCCAAGGCACAAGTCAAGAGTGTGGTGGAATTTCCCTCCCTTGCCTGAATGAGTGTGGCTCCAACAACACTCAAGAATCTCAATGCCGGGCAGCACGGTGGCCTAGTGGTTAGCACAACCGCCTCACGGCGCTGAGGTCCCAGGTTCGATCCCGGCTCTGGGTCACTGTCTGTGTGGAGTTTGCACATTCTCCCCGTGTCTGCGTGGGTTTCGCCCCCAGAACCCAAAAATGTGCAGAGTAGGTGGATTGGCCACGCTAAATTGCCCCTTAATTGGAAAAAATAATTGGGTAATCTAAATTTTAAAAAAAATCTCAATGCCATCCAGGACTTGCAGCCCACTTGGTTGGCACCCCTTCCACAAACATTCAAACCCTCCACCACCTACGCACAATAGCAACCATGTGTACCATTTATAAGATGCACTCGAGAAACTCACCTTGGCTCCTTAGGCAGTGCCTTCCGAACCCCCAACCATTACTTTCTAGAAGGACAAGGGTAGCAGATACATGGGTACATCTCCACCTGGAAGGCCCCCCCCCCCCCCCCCCCCCCCCCCCCAAGTCACTCACCATCCTGACTTGGATACATATTGCTGTTCCTTCACTGTCACTGGGTCGGAAATCATGGAACTCCCTCCCTAATAGCACAATAGGTGTACCTACATCACATGGACTGCAACGGTTCAAAAAGGCAGCTCGCCACCACCTCTGAAGGGCAGTTAGGGATGGGTAACAAATGCTCGCCGAGGCAGCAAAGCCCACATCCCATTAAAATGAATAAAAAATAAAATAAAGGGACATCAGGAAAATATTTGCATCATACAGTCCGACCAACCTGATTAGAACAAATAGAATATAAAACTTTCAGTTCCAGGGAGAAGACAGTCATATTTGAAAACAATGTGAATGAGTATGAGTTAATGAGCCTCAGATTCATGAGTGCTATGCAGGGGAGTGAAGGGTATGATACCTGTGCCAGAATAGCAAGGTCCGAAGAACTCTCATCATTGGGCCTCAGGCCTCATCATGCCATTCAGCAGGTGGAGCCCTCTGGTGAAGATTTAGGCATCATAGTAGCTCTCAGGTAAATGAGGGCCAGAAGTAGAATGTCAGGCTTTGAGGAAGGTCGATGGGGGGTTTCCAAGCATCAAGCATCCAGAATTGCCCTGGAGTCTTAAGGATTAATCTTCAGGGCACTGCTACCAGCAACTCAGGGGGAAACAAAAATCACACAGGTATTAAGAAAGTGCTTTTTTTCCATAAGCTTTAAAACTGTTGTTTACCGGTTATTACAATATTGGAGATCGGAGAATTAAGACTGACTGACAGTCGGGAATCATTCATTAACATGGGCTGCCAGTCTCCTGTTTGGGATGGACTTATCAGACAACCAGTGATGAGAATTTGGGAACGAGGTTATTGGAGATGGGAGATTACCTAAGAATAGATCCAAATTGGTAACACCAGCTCCACATTCAGTTAAATATTGGGGTTAAACCATCTGTTAGTGCCACGTGATGTTGTGCAGATTCAAGAATTCGCAAGCAAGGTGTTGCAGGGAATTGAAAACCAGAATTAGATCCAGCAAACAGCTCAAACCATCTAATTTATAAAAATTATTCTGTAGTTAATATGCTCTCAACGTGCACTTCTGCCATGAGCTTCTCTACCTTTTCCAGGATTGTGGGAGACATCCTTTTGACCAGAAATGTGAGTAGTCTTCCTGCCCATAACTGAAGACTTTGCGGACGGCGCATTTAGCATCTGAGCAATGGTCCCTACATGACCAAATTTACTGGTTATTCTATGTTGCTTAATTAGAAAGACAATTTGTCAATGGCATCCAGAACTACTGTCAAAAATGTGATCCCTGCAGAAAAGTGGTCCTTATAACAAATAATGTTACAAATTCATAATTTCATGTGACTTAACATCTGTCTATTCCAACCTGTGAAGAAGAAATCTGTAAAAAGCCAATGTACCCAGCTTTCTCCAAAGCTGCAGGTCTAACAGAACAGATTGTAAGAAATTAGTGTCAGATTGTATTAAAATGTAATAATGACTTTGAAGGGTATGGAACATCTGTCCCAGCTCTATTAAAAATAGGTAAAGGCACAATTATTACAGTCACGTTTCTCTTTAAACATCACATCAGTTTGGTACTGTAATTATAGAAATTAAAATTAATGGGTTTTTTTTTTGCAACCTTTGCTTCCGATATTCTTCATCAATTTTGCACAAGCAAACTTCTGTCTGAAAGGGTGGTCTTCCATCCTCTGAGTGAGACGGACAGGATTTGAATCCCACTCCGGACAATCCAAATGAGCAGGAAGCGGTGGTATTCAGTGGGATACTTCTGTCTGGTATATTTGGATGACCCCCCCACCCGCACTTCATCATATGGGTTGTGAGAGGCTAGAAAATCATCCAGTCTGCTGGTATGAAGATAGTTATGAGTACAAAAGGAGCCATACACTGCTAATCAGCCAGCAAATCATTTCCCCAACTTCACACTATTCCCCACAGGACAAGTGTGAAAAAATGATTTAAAAATATTAAGTAACGAATTTAGCTGCAGTGAAATACATTGCAGTATTCCACCGCTATCAAATTACACCATTATTTCTACAGCCGTTTGATTATCTGTCACACCGAATTGAACAGGAAAATATATTCAACATCCATGTAAAATAGATGTGATTCTCTTATCTATTTAAAAAAGTTTTTTTCCCCTGATTCTGTGTTATCCTGTCTCCATACTGATACCAAAAGAGGAACCACACACTCCTGCGATTAAATCTTGGAAATTTATACTGTACACTGACAATTCTTTCAATGTAAATGTAAAAAATAAAGCACATTGAAATGATCTGAAAATGGCTAACAGTGTTTCTAACATCATGTTAAAGCAGAGACTGAGACCTTTTTACATTCAGCGCAAATTCTAAATTATTTGATTCTCCCAGAACATGAGCACACACCCATCCCCCCTATCCACAACTTGACCACATTTAAAGAAAAAAGAAAAGAAACAATTTGACTTCAAGGTGCCCATCCTTCAGCTCTGAATAATCAAATGTACAATAACTGAATCAAATTAATGTTAAAACTGAGTACAAAGACGTCTGCTGTATCTGTAGGAAAAGACGCCATCACAGTCTCTAAACAGGCTAGGTGTACACCCATATTTGGTCAGGATCATATGCAATATTTGCATATACCTCTCTCTCTCCCCAGAGATTCTTACAAAGAGAAATCACAACGCCCTCAATGAACAAAATGCCTTCCTCTGCAATAATCAACCATGCACCCCAGGTAGTTTCTGCCTTTCTATCAGTCTATTCTTAATGACAGCCCCAAAGGGAAATTGGTAGGTGACAATAGTGTTCCCAAATGATATGACAAAGAGAATGATCGGGATATTCATTTTGTCAAACAGTGTCAGTGCAAAATGTTCATCATGAACACCATGCAGATCCTTGTAATTCCTTAGCAAGCAGAGAATACCGGGAACAAATGTTTCCATCTCCCCTTGCGGCCTGTGCTGACTGGCCTGTTCGGAGGATTGATTAAAAATGTTAATCAACCCAATTATCAGGACCTAAGATTTCCATTAATTCAAAGAAGCTGAAGACAAGGAAATCGATTAACCCCAAAGATCCTAATCCCATTCACTGATATCAAACTTGCTGATTCATCAGGATACGTTGATTCTATATAGGCAACAACATGTAAAGCCAGAAAGGTGCAAAATGTTTCTTTCCTACAATTTGAAAGATACTAATTTCACTTTCATTAAATCCCTCAAGTTTCTTCCTTCAAATATCCGCCATGCACTAATTTGAAGGTGCTATTCAAACCTTTTACATTATTTTGCACTTATATATTTATACATTTTCCAATGATAGTTAGTTACCAGATGGATGCATATCAACGAGAGGAAAACGACTACATCCCGCTGCCACAAGCTGGGATGCTCTCCTCTTGCAATTCTAGCAGTCCACTTCATTAACCTTTGCTGCAATCAATATTCATCACCCCACCCTTAACAGGTTAGCACACTGCATCAGTACCAGACACCTACCATTCCGTGCCAACTGAAGAGAATCCTGGTACAGCAACAGTCCTCCACTGAAATCTTGATTCAAAGCATCTTGCTTTTCACAAGAGAAAAACAAATCTAAAACGATGCACAATGGAATGAAGAGAATGCACTGAAAGAAAGAGAGAAAGAAAAGAAAGCTGCTGGGGAGGAGAGAAACCTTGCTGAATCACAGCCATCACCCGCGTTAAACCAATGCTGGCTGTACCACTGTGGAACCTACCAGATGAGACAGACAGAGGGCCTGGGGAATAAGTTGCTATAGCAACTGAAAGGAGCACACATGACGTCAAAGCTCACAGAAGCCTTGAGGTTGGGGGGGGGGGGGGGGGGGACTTTCATTTTTGAGACTATCTCCTGTATGCTACCAGTGAGACTTATTTAGAAGCCAATACAGAACAGGTTATCCATTACACCTTCACTTATAATTCAAATTATATAGATGTAGTAAGCAATTACTAGAGAGGGTGCAGAGATGCTGCTCAGGCCAAATGCTGTTTATTGCACTAGTCTTTTAAACGTGCAGAATAATAATTTTGTTGTGGAAATACCGTTGGAGAACAAAATAGTAAGCATTTTAGTTCACAATAATTATTTGTTATATAATGCATAATGATACAATTGACATTTACCCATACAAAATCTCTGACTATAATATCATCATAACACCAATAAAATGTTATTACTTTGAATTATTCTTTAAAATATTTATACAGTTCTTCTGTACAACAATGACAGGAAGTGCCACCTCTCCTCACACGCAAGCACGTACAATCTCACAAACATTTTCACACGTTCATTCTCACACATCCATCTTTAGCTCTTTGAGGGCTTTTTTGCTGTCTTATTACTGCATTAGTATTGTGATTGCTGTAGGAATGTCAGCCAATGACTTTCCATTGTCTCTATATATCAGATTAGAATTCAGTGTTTTTAAGGTTAATATTCTGTATAATATCCATTAACCAATCGGGTTATCACAATGTTACAATAATGAGTTTTATAACATTATTGTGTTTTGGGACCGTGGATGGGATTTTCCATGCCCTCCCCCCCCCCCCCCCCCCCCCCCCCACCCCACGACATGTTTCATGGTGACAGAGGTGACCCACCAATGGCTGGCGACGGTACCTTCTGACCAATATTCACCCACTCCACCGCCAGGAAACTAGAAGTGAGGGTTCGTCGTCGACAGGACCGGAAGATCCTGACAGTGAGATCGGATGGAATATTCAGGCCTGTGTCTTTAATCTTGGGTAAAATGAAGCTGGTCATGTGACCTGTTATGACATCTGACAGCAAACCTGATTGCGCACGCCCACGGATTAGTGGCCTGGCGGTCCTGGAGGCCCCCCCGATGAATTATCCCCCCCCCCCCGGCCTCCACCAGCTCGGCCGCGGACTGAGTCCGCAGCTGCCACGCCGAGTGCCCGCCGGGTGGAACCATGAGAGAACCACGCCGGCAGGAACCCTGCCAGCTGCACTTGGAGAATCACCGCGGGGGCCTCTTTCAATGGCCCCTGACTGGCGCCGCATCGACCGCGCGCGCCCGATTCGCAGCGATTCTCCGGGGACCAGAGAATTGCGGGAGCGGCGTCGGACTCAATCTCGGGTTTGACGCCCAGTCTCTGCCACCGCGCCAAGTGCGATTTTGCCGCGGGGCTCGGAGAGTCCCACCCCATATCTTTCAGACAGTTTCAGACTTTAAATTTAAAATGATTTAGGCAGGTCACCACTGTGGGGATGCCCCTCTACAGATTCCACCTCCGGCAACGTGGAATCCAAAAGGAAAATCATTAAGTGAGCCTTATTAGCAGCCCGCTATGTGCCTGCTTTGTCAGCTGCATTCCCCTCCCCCCCGCTCCGCCATCCAACCTCAGTGAAAATGGCCTGGGTTGTGGGATGGAGCCTGGAAAGTGGCACGGCAGGCCGACAGTGCTAACTCTTGCACCTGCCCACTCGGTTCCTGACCCCAGCAAGACATAAAAATCCTGCCCATTGCGAGGTACACTCCAGAAATCCAAATTCCAATGACCAGATAAAAATATTATCAAACATAATGGGTGTGATTTAACCACTGTATTGTGCGTGGATTTGGGTGCGCCGGTTAAATAGCGGGAAAGGCTAAAATCGACTATTGCGCCTGGTGTGATTCCATTTGCTACCTAACCAGCCGGCTCCCAATGGTGAGTTCCAGATGTCAGGTGGATGTACCTTTAAGAAATGGGTGTTTATCAAATAGCTGCAGTGATGTCTGTGTGTGGGTGGAGTTGGGCTGTCTGTCATTCACTTTCGTTTTGAGCTGGCAGCTGAAGTGTGTTTGGTTTCGTTTTCAGAGGTGGATAGCTGCATTCAAAACAAGCAGCTGTATAATGATCTCTTCCTCTACAAGCTAAAAAATGTCTCCAGATCATTGACAATTTCAAAGTAATATCTGTTTCTTTGGAGCATTTAAACCTGCTGTCTTTATTTTGAAAAGGATTTAACTTATGGATGTTGTTTGGGAAGTTATTAAGGGTTATCTATAAAGTATTGTGTCTGTGGAGTTATGTGTGTTGGTAGTTGATAAACTGTTTACTGGGCGTTTATAAAATGTTAACTGGATTCATAGAATAAACATTGTTTTGTTTTAAACATACTTTAGCTCTCTGTTGAACCACACCTGTAAAGTGGGCCTTTGTGCTCCCCATAATCAAAATCTATTTAAAGTAGTGGGTCAGGTGAACTCCATGATATACTTTGGGGTTCTCTAAACTCTGGCCCATAATACAGATGACGCCCAAATATGGAGAGCATATCAAATCATTCAATTGGCATTCATTTCTTATTAGTGAGATTGAAATCGAATGCAACCCCCGGGAATTAATCAGCTTTCCAGAGAGAAATTACATGGGCGTTGTTTAGTACTCCTTGGTAAAAGTGTGAAGCTGGCGCATTGGCTTCAGAGGGGAAGAGAGCAGATGAACAGAGGCAAGCGTCCGGCATGCTCGGAGGACCCGGGAGGCCCTCATCCTCACCCGATACTCATACAACAAGACTTTGTCCATCAGCTCACCCTTTCCCTCCCCAATCCCTCCTTCCCCCAATCCTCCCTCCCCTGTATTCCCCTCATTCCCTCCCAATCCCCTGTCCCCAATCCCTCCTTCCCCATCACTCCTTCTCCCCATCCCCTCCTTCCCACTCTCCTCCTTCCCCCCCCCCATTTCCCTCCTTTCTCTCCCCACCAATTTCTCAAACCTTCCCTACCACCCCCTCTCCCTTCACTGACTCCCTGTTCCACCTATAAGTGTTTGTGTGACAACACCCCTGAGTGAGGAAAGTTCTGTTGCTCCTCAGTTTCTGCTAAAGTCTGACTCCTATTTCTCGGCTGATATCGCACTCACACCCATCCTCTGAACGGGGTCTGCATCAGGGGTGTTTTATTTTGGTGGCGGAAGCACAGGCCATCAGGGGGGTGGGGGTGTAGGTAGGCCCACTGTGAAGATTAACGTGACAGTTTTTTGAAGAATAAAGGAATAGTGGGTTATGGTGTTTGGGCGGGAAAGTGGAGCTGAGTCCACAGAAGGTCAGCCATGATCTCATTGAATGGTGGAGCAGGCTTGAAGGGCCAGATGGCCTACTCCTGCTCCTAGTTCTTATGTTCTTATAACAGAGGCTTCACATGTATCAGGTGTAACATGTTTTGATTGTGAACATTTGACAATTCCATTCCCCCTAGCGAGAGATAGTGTCCCCCCTCCCCTCCAGTGCCCATTCAGTGATCCTCTCTCTTCTTGATCTTTTGTGGTCTACTGCTACTGGTCTACAGATGTGCCTACAGGATTCACATTGGAGACGGAGCCTGTGGCCTTTGATGCCCTTGTTGGGCGACCTCTGGAGGACCTGAAGCCAGGGGACCCTGGCCGACTTACCGGTGTCACTGGCATCGCCGTGCCACCCAGTTCTACCTGCTGCCCTTGTGATATGTCGGGGGGGGGGACTCCATTGTCTCCTTGGTGGCAGGCCCCGGGTTGGCCTCCAGCGCTTCCTCCTCGCTGACGGTGCCCATAGGGCCCTGGGGGTCTCCATGCGATGGAGGTGCAGCTGGACTGAGTTCCAGAGGCCTGTGTGTCATCTGGCTCTGCCAGTCCTGGTGGCTCCGCATTGTCTGTGCCATGATGTGGATACCCTCAGCCATGGTCCTCCGTAAATGTGCCATGTTTTGCAGTGCCTCAGCAACGTCCACCTGTATCTGGGATATGTCCCTCAGTGACTGGGACATGATGCCGAGGCCCTCAGCCATGGGCAGCCATTGTGCCCCAGATGCCTTGGGCACCAGCACGCAAGATGCAGTCGCCACCCTAGCAGCTTTGGCCTCGCTCTCATGCATTGTCGGCATCATCTCCTGTGCCCGTAGCCTTTGGGGCTCCTACAATTGGCTGTACACTCACTGGAATGTCACTGACATGTCCTTCTGAATCTTACAGCTGTGTCCTATCATCTGCATCAACTCTGGGATAACCTTTCCAGATGCTCGGCATCTGACTGGGACTCAGCTGAGTCCTGGGATCCAGCAGACCTCAGACTGCTGACTCCTTTGGACATTCCTGCCTCTATCTGATTTGCATCTGCTACTGTGTGGTGCTCACCAGATTGTGCCCCAGAAGCCTGTCCACTAATGTCGCCCACCGAGGTGTGTGTCTCTGCGCTGGTGGAAAGGTAGGGTGATAGCTGTGACAACTCAGAGGTGGTCTTCTCGGAGCTCTTGTCCAAGCTGGTCTCTTGGGTGGCATAGGGAGAGCTACTCTGGATGGCCAGGCCACATCAGATGGAGATCCTGCAAAGCAATGGACATGTGTGAAACGAAAGGATCATTTTGTCTGACATGAACAATTCACTTGATTCAGGTCATCTGGGCGAAGAGGCAATGGGTCCTCACCTCTGCAATGCAGGCTAACATGTGCTGCCAACTTATGTTTCCCAGCAAACATTTCACCCCCTATTCCTCCTGTGTGTAGATATGTCAAACATGTAAAGCTAAGTTAACAGCAAGATTTACAATTTAAAAATAGACTTTACCAGTAACCTGTCCTGAGAGAGACAGGAACCCATATCATTCGCTGAAAATATCTGCTACAAAAATAAATATATTTATTTTTAAAAGTGACTAAAAGGATGGGTCTGTAGCACAACCTAACTGCAGTGTTGAATCCTAAATCCAAAAGTAAGGGAGAAAGCTTTGGGCATGATTTAACAGAAACATTTCTAAGTTGGCAGCACATGTTCCTGTTTACACCTGTGCCACTGACGTGTGCAAAGAAATAAATATAATTTGGCTTCACTTGTTATTGGAAAATCCCCATTTACACCAGAGATGTTGTTAACTAAACATCTGTATTGACAGTGAGCAATGTTTGGGTTCTTCCGTTAAGATTTGAAACTAGCTTAACGTTTATAAAATTCCAAAATTCAAATTTATGATATTTTGAGTCTAACGTAAGATCGAAGTCACTACGCATATTCTTTGATGGAAAAATATCTCTTTTTAACTGACTGATTGCATTCTGCCTTTCAAAAATGTGGTTGTTTCAGATTTCCATGCTGTGAATCTCCAGTGTGTCATTCAAAGAATGCGCCTTTATATAGCACCATTCACAACCTCAGGGTGACCCAACCCATTTTACAGATAATCAAGTAATTCATGAAGTGTAGTCATTGTTTGAATGTAGAATGTGATAACCATTTTTGTGCAGCAAGATCCCACAAATACGAAGATCAACAACTATCTAATCCGATTTGGTTATACTGGTTTACAAGACATGGACACAATCGTGGGGGGGGGCATTTAAATTTACGTAAATGAACGAGTCAGTTTCCTGCTGGTGGAAAATTATTTTGGAATTTTGTTCTCCCGACTTTGTGGCAGGTTGCGTTACCCGCTGTGCTATGTAGGAAACCTCATCTGCATTTCAGACTGCTCATTAAAAGGCCAATTTACCAGCAGGTAATAAGAGCAGTCTGATTTACGACTGGATATAAGTGGCACACACCTGGCAAACCTCAATTCATCCGTGACTTGGAGGTCAGTAGATGCTGCTTTTGCCAGTTATATGGTAACTGCTAAATACCGGGTGCCTGCAGCACAAACTGTGCCATAGCTTGGCACGGGAGGCACAACCAAGCTGGGAGCAGTGAGATGGAAGCAGGATCCAATGGTGGGCATGAGACGGAGGGGTGAGACACGGTGGGGGGGTTAAGGAACAGAGTGGAGGTTTTGAAAGACTGTCTGGAGCCAAGAGTTTAAAAAGTGTCTGGGGAAGGGTGAAGGACTCTCCAGGGGAGGGTGAAAGTCTCAATGGGGAAGGGTGAAAGTCTCAATGGGGAAGGGTGAAAGTCTCAATGGGGAAGGGTGAAAGTCTCAATGGGGAAGGGTGAAAGTCTCAATGGGGAAGGGTGAAAGTCTCAATGGGGAAGGGTGAAAGTCTCAATGGGGAAGGGTGAAAGTCTCAATGGGGAAAGGCGAAGGTCTCTCCAGGGAGGGCGGTAGACTCTCCGGGAAAGGTGAAGGGCTGGTCGACAAGGTTCCTGGGCCTGAGGCCACATTGTCAGGGGCATATTTCAGAGACTGTCCTGGGTGTGCATGGGCCATGTTGGATGGTTCTCGCCTTCCACTCAGAAACAATCGTTCTCCTCACCAGCAAACTCTACGGCCTGTTCATTGAAGGGTGTGTGTGTGTGTGTGTCCTCAACCCTGGGGTTCCCCCTCCAGTCTAGGTTCTCTCTCTTTTGTTGTGGGAAATTGTGTTCTGCATAAAGAGAGATGGATTGACTGTGAGCACTACAGATGAAAGAGCAGTTCAGGAGCACGCATGACTGTGTATGCACTGAGATACTGGGCGGGATTTGCCAGCTGTTCACGCTCGTGGGATATTCCGGTCCTACGCCGGCGCACTGGTTTCCTGGCGACAATGGGCGCAGTCACCGGGAAATCTTGTTGACAACAGCAGGGTCAGTAAATCCCGCTGGCGGGCCATCTCTGGCGTGGAAATGCCGCCCACTGTTCGTGCAGGATCTTACATGAGATGGTGAGCTTAAAGTTGCTGGCAGACAACCGGTGCTGATGTCCTATCTGCTGGCCATGAATAACATTGCTGTGGAGTCTAACCCTTAGACTGTCTGATTCTATTATGAGGGCCTGAGTTTGAAGTGAGTAGAAGTTTAATTTACCTTGGTGGAAAAGAGTAGATCATTCACCCTTTGGCAGCACGGATGTGTTTTCCTTTTTTGCCTGCCATGGGCATTAACCTCCCCAGTGACCTCCTCCCAGGCCAGTGTGGTCAGGTGAGATGGTCTCCTGCTCCTATCCCGAGGAAAGCAGACCTCCTGCCTTTCCTGGAGGACTGGAGGAGAATTCCCAGGGTGGTTTCACTGTAGCATGATGCTGATGGTTTGGTTCTACTCGACGCCAAGAATTCCCAGTGTAACAGAAAGCTTGCTGTCTGGATGCCATTTAAAAATGGTGCCAGGACTTTTGTGCCCATGATTTAGTGGCGCAGCAGGTGAAACCTTCCCCACCCCAACCCAACGTGAGATTTGCCAAACTCCTCGCTGATGCATAATTAATGAGCTGAAAAGCATTCAGCATTCCCGCTGCCCATCGGAAATCACACCAACTTTCCCACCGACATTGACCAAACATTGTGCAGAATGGAAATTCACACCCACGCCCAGGACACCAGCGAGAACTTATATTTGCAAAAGGATCGTTGGAGCACCTAAAATGGAGCCTCATTTTAATGCATCATCCAAAGAGCTGCAGCTCTAATGGTGAGCCATCCTCAATGCACTCAACTCACTGCAGTGGGGTTTGAACCCACAAGCTGCTGACTCAGACACAAGCACAGTAAGGGGCTGGTTTAGCTCGCTCAGCTAAATCGCTGGCTTTTAAAGCACACCAAGCAGGCCAGCAGCACGGTTCGATTCCCGTACCCGCCTCCCCGGACAGGCGCCGGAATGTGGCGACTAGGGGTTTTTCACAGTAACTTCATTGAAGCCTACTCGTGACAATAAGCGATTTTCATTTCATTTTCATTTCAGTATGACTGAGCCGAGGCTGCCACCTAAGGTTAGCTTCAATCTCGTGACTCATTTTACCCTGCATTTACTAGTGATTTTCCTTTATATTTATTGCTAATAGTGTTAATTAACCGCTTCATTTTAATAAATACATTCAAAATAGCAATGAAATGTGGCACATACACAATGTAAAAAAAAGATTTTTATCAATTAAATCAGCGACTCAGCAGTTTTCAGGCCTATCTAGAAAGACTGCATACCCCGTTAGTTTTCTCACGTTGTAAGTCATATCGGATATATGCAGTGTTCTTTTGAAATAGCTGCATTGTTATTGAAGCAAGCACTGACTGGATATCTAGTGACATGATGCACTTTAGAGAAACCTCTTCCTGCCGCCCCCTACCCCCGAACCCTTCAGTTTCACTGAACTCATTCCTCTAAAATAGTCCTTTTAAACTGAGAGGCAGCAGTGACAATTGTTACTACTTTGATTAATAAAACATAGTTATTTATTTTACCCGAGGGCTAATTAAGTTATCCGCGGGAAGAAATGCAAGTTGTGATGTTTTGACAAGGGTTTTAACTATATAATTAAAAGGAAATAAGTACAGACTGAGCCTTGCCTCATGAGTTATTGGGCAGGATTCTGGGTTCGGGAGACTATAGGTGGGAATCTCTGTCCCGCCGCACCATATTTCTGGTGCGTGGCTCCACGGGATTCTCCGCCTTGCCAGCCGGCCAATGGGATTTCCCATTGTGGTCAGTCCCATGCCGTCGGGAAATCCGCGGGCTGCCGGCGCAACGGAGAATCCCAACAGCGGAGAATCCAGCCCTATGTTCTCCCGCTGGAGCTGAAGCTCTTCTGTTTCATGTTGGCACTGGGAACAGGGCCCAGAAATGATTCATTGTTATTTGCCATGGAAATTTATGCAAGACGCGGATCACGAGGGATCCAATCGCAAATCCTGCTATTGGGCCGCTATTTTCACTAGGCAACAGCCCAATAGCAAAGTCCAGTGGTTGCCCACCTTGTCCCCCACAAAGCAAATCCTGCCCCCCCCCCCAACAAGTAGAGGCATCTTCCCCCCACCACAGGAATTGCTGGATCACCATCCTGCCTCCACAGAACGCATGAACTAACCGCCCTGACGACCCCCCACCAGGGACCCCCCACCAGTGACCCCATCAGAGGCCCCCACCAGGGACACTCACAAGGCACCCCTCCACCAGACCCCCAACAGAGAGCCCCAATGAAAAGAAACCTTTTTCACCAGACCCGCATCAGAGACCCCTGTCAGAGAACCCCCACATAATAACCCCCTTGTCAGAGGCCCCAATATCAGAGACCCCGATAACAGGGAACCCTCCATAATAGGGAAACCCCCATAATCAGAGACCCCCTATCAGAGACCCCCCTATCAGAGACCTCCCGCACAACAAGGAATCCCCCATAGCAAAACAGGGAACACCCCATAACAGAGAGCCCCCCACCCAATATCAGAGACACTCTCATAACAGAAACCCCCCTTCTCCCATCGGTTACCCCAGCCTGGAAGCGAAACAGCAGTCCAGACAGGAACAGTGAAAAACAATCACTGCTTTAAAACACACATGTCCCTAACAGCTTCTGCCTCAGACAGAGCAATCAACAGTTGTGACTTCATAAAAGCAAAAAAACACATTACCAGTGTTTAAAACTCCTCAGATCAGTTGCTCTGCAAGGCTTCAATTCACTTAAAGAGAAAAAGATTTTAGGCGGCTGTAATTAACAGCTTCCAGACAACCAGATGTTTGGATTGTTTAATTATATTTCTCTTCAGGCTTGAATGGATCTCATTTACCCAGCTGTGAAACAGTTCATAAACATCCAGCAATAACTGACTGCTCATGGACAGATCAAAAACATTGTTTTCTGCTGAGGAAAAGAGGAAGCGAAAGAACTTAACTCCTAGATATTTATAAACACTGTGGTTTGTTTCACAGCAGAGTACTTGAGATCCATTCAAGCATGAAGGGAAATGAAAGTCTGACATTCAGTACAAAGCAATTTGGACCCCATCCTAGAGGTTTACACAACTAGATCCTTTCATAAACATGGCAACATCACCATATTTAGTGAAGAGCAGGCAACTCCACCAACTTAATGTGCCACAAAAGTAGTAAATGAATCCAGAAAACCACTCTATGGAGGTACGGTACCATTGGTTTATGGACATGAAATGAGTGCAACGGGGTCCAATTTCAGGGACCGATATTCTATGCCAAATAGACACCAGAGAAATGCCTGACACAAAATTGGATTTAGTCCTCAGACAAACTTGTGGTCACCTAAAAAGAAAATTGGTGCATTAAATATGTAAATGGCCTGGACCAGTTTCTCTCCCAGGAATTGGTCAGTGATGAGTGGTAAAGGCATCAGGCCTAAAGACTCCTCAGCGGCTACTGACTGATGGCAAAGTTAGAGAATTATTTGTGTGAATCTGACATATGGATGTCAATTTTAATTTCATGCAAGTTTCGGATGGGTGAATGAGTGCAAAATTCACTCCCTCGACCAGGTTTCAAATTGGAGGTATTTTAAGCCTTGGACCCCATCTGCTGCTGCAGCATACAACCTGAAACAGATGGAAAGCAGTGAGCTGACTGTTCACCAGGCATAGGCTTTGGGCAGTTGAAAGCTCCTCAGTGGCACCAAAGGAATGTTCACTGAAAATCAGGTAAGTCAAGGGGAGAGGCCTTTGTGCATGCCTCGCTTGAGGACTTGGGAAACTCCTGTTCCATCTGGCCCACACTGGGTTTTACATTTACCATTGAGGCCTTTCAACCCTCCCAATGGCCCTCACCCTGCCTACTACTGGTAGGAAAGTTGTTGCATCTTCCCTAATCAAGTCAGGAAATAAAATGTAGTTGGACCCCTCTGAGGTTGATTAGAAACTCGTGTGGGCAGCTGAAACAGGAGTCCCCTGAGATGTGTTGTAAGAGATGGCTGAAATCTCTCCCCATGACTTACCTATTCACCACTTCTGACCGGAACCTCAGCCATCTGTTGCAGCAAGATGTTGAGATGGTGGCAATGGCAATGAGGTGGTAAATCTCAACACTCCATTTTAAAAGCCTCCTGACCTGGTAACCAGGTTAGCGTTACCTTAATTTTAAAATTACCCTAATTTTCCGTGACTTGAGATTGTCTGTCAGCTGTCTGCAATCTGCAGTCGGAGTAATTGGAAACGGCCACTGATAATCTCTCTTGTTTCCGTTGTATACTTCATGGTGAACTTTGTGTTCATTTTATGACCAATGTCTGAATTGTAATTGGGATTTAAAGAGTTAAATTCTGATCTATCGTTGCATAAGCTTTGTTTATATTCCCTCTAGTATAAATGATTGCGGGATGATTGCTGTGTTTAAAATATTAAAATGATTTGCTGGCATGGTACAGCAGAAGTATATTCCTCTGGTGAGGAATCAAGGACAAGGGCTGGAATTTTACGGAGCATTCCGGACAAGCTAGGAGGCAAGAAGCTGACAATAGGGCATGGAATGGCATGCCAACACTTTTGCGCTGCCGTACCATTTTACCAGTGGCAGAAAATGTGGCAGATGACCCACCTGCCTGGGGACGAACTATGCCACTTTAGGTTGCCAATGAAGAGCCTCTTCGTCCCTCCATTGGCATTTTAACAGAGGTGGGCGGGGGGGAGGCTCTCTGACACATGGGGACACTGCCAGCTAAACACTAGCAACCACCCAGTGGGCACCAGATTGAGGTAGTACTCTTGTTTTGGCATTTATTCACCCATGAAGGAGGCCTCCCAGTGGTTCTGGCTGCCTCCGTGGCATCTGCACCACCTGATGTCAGCAACCCACCCACCCCTTAGCCAGGCCTGTCTAACTGGCCCCGGGGCCCACAGACCATGTTTACCTTTTGAGGGCGCAAGTCCATTGATGTGCCCTCATCTTCCAGGTGTGGCCCCAGATGTGGTCACCATACCTGCTGAGCTGCTGATCCTTTGATTGGACCACTGACTCTTGGGGATGGGCTACTATCTCAACGGGAACAGCAGTCAGGCAGCAACCACTTAATTGACTGCCACTGGAGCTACTGGCCTCTCTACATTAATGTAGGGTCATCTCTCTGCCATCACGAAAAAATCCTACCCAACATAGGAGAAATTAACTGGGCTCTGTAGTGCATTATTTGATAGTCTGCATGGCCTCTTAACAGTGGAAAAGGGGGATCTGAGCTGTGCATACACAATTCTGATGGGAAATGAAGCAAACACCATATTGGTAAACTGGTTCACATAGGTGCACCTGGCATAAACCAGCAGCTTGTAGAGTTGGGAGATTTCAACATCAATCAGCATACAAAGCTGATTTGATGACAGCATTGCCATTTTCAAATGTCATGCTCCAACCTTGCTAGCTGAGCATGACATAAATGGAATGAAGGATCTCCTCTCCCAACAAACTATTTAAAGGGCTTGTCAACCATTACAGGTTAGACACAGGATTATTTATTTTGGATGCTAGTACATTTAGATGCATTTTTGGAGCTTTTCTATACTTGTCTCAAATCTAGTCTACAGGGAGAGGGCTGATTGGTGCTCAAGTACTTTAGTTGTTCTTTTTACTTTGTTGACTTCAAAAGGTTGTGCTGAAACATGTTGCATCTGGAGGTTGGTAGCTGGGAAAAGCTTGCTTATGCATAACTGGGGAGGTCACACAGAGCAGGATGAGCTGCTGAAAGACAAAGTAGAGCAAGGGAAAAGCCATTTTAACCAAAGGTGTTTGGGAAGCAATTCTCAAGCTTCAACTCCAGTGAGGCGCATTCCAGGGGTATTTGCTTCATTAAAGAGGTGATATAACCACGGTAACATAGTGGTTAGCACAATTGCTTCACAGCTCCAGGGTCCCAGGTTTGATTCTCGGCTTGAGTCACTGTCTGTGCGGAGTCTGCACGTTCTCCCCGTGTGTGCATGGGTTTCCTCCGGGTGCTCCGGTTTCCTCCCACAATTCAAAGATGTGCAGGTTAGGTGTATTGGCCACGCTAATTTGCCCTTAGTGTCCAAAATTGCCCTTAGTATTGGGTGGGGCTACTGGGTTATGGGGATAGGGTGGAGGTGTGGGCTTGGGTAGGTGCTCTTTGCAAGAGCCGGTGCAGACTCGATGGGCCGAATGGCCTCCTTCTGCACTGTAAATTCTATGAACTGGTCTACTAACTGCTGCAGTCAGAATTGTCACCTCAAAGGAGGGCAGGAAAGCATTGACTGTTACAAAGTGCTGTGGATCTTTTTATTTTTAAAATATTTTTATTCTCCTTCATTTTTAATGTCAATCCCCATATCAATAACAACAATCCCATCCTCCCATCAAACCACAGACATTAGCCCGCATGTTAACAGAAACAAATAACAAAAAGGAATCAGGAATCACCCATATTCACCATTAACACATACAGTCCCCCTCCCCCCAATCCTCCCAGCGCCCCCCTAATGTTCGATGTGATCCAATTCTCGAAAGTGCATAATGAATAACGCCCATGAATTGTAGAACCCCTCCATCCTTCCCCTCAATTCAAATTTGACCTTTTCAAGCGTCAAGAATTCCAGCAGGTCCCCCCGCAAATGCTGTGGATCTTATGCCCCAGGCTTCTTAGAGGCTGCTGTTGGAGGTTTTAAGCAACATTTCTCAATCCTCAGTGTAATGCTGTGTAATGCTGATACTCTCTCCATGATGACAGCTTCATCCCATTCCTTCTTTTTTTAATGATATTTTATTCCAAACATACACAACATCAACAGAATACACAGTCCATCAAAGCATAATTAACACTTGGTACAGTTTTTCCCTTTTTCATTCCTCCCTTTACCTTCCCCTGCCTTTCGCGATGAACAGCTACTCAAATAAAGTAATGAACTGCCCCCAACCGCACCTCGAAAACCTCTTTTGACCCCCTCAACTTGAACGTAATTTTCTCCAGCCGGGGAAAGTCGTACAAATCCCCCAGCCAGGCTGCCACCCCCGGTGGCGTATCCGACTCCAATTCAACAGGATCCTTTGCCGTCAATCAGAAAGGCGAGGGCCTTAATTGGCCCGCCTTCCCCTCCATCAGCTCCGGCTCCTACAAAACCTCAAAGATCGCCACCATAGGGTCTGGCCACACCCCAGCCCCCACCATCCTGAATAACGTCCCGAACACTGCCTCCCCAAAGCACTCCAGCTTCTCACAACCCCAGAACATGTGAGCATTGTGGTAAACCACGCTATTGTCGTATATTCACTGTGCTGTATTGTACATGTCAGGGCTTGTCCAGGCTGGCTCCTCCTGTGGCTCCTCCCCTCAGGCTTCTGTGTAAAAGTGGCAAGTCTCCACCTCCGGGCCCAGTTGTTTAGTGTAGTAAAGCCTCAAGTTACGTATATCACTCATCGTGTGTTATTGATGGTGTATCAAATTAATACACTAAACTTCTAAAGATGGACTCTTCACTCAAGCTTGTTCACTTGCAACTGGACCCACAAGCAGCTGACGCTATAGAGACTTTTGAACACTGGCTAAGCTGCTTCGAGGCGTACCTCGCATCTTTCAACAAAGACTTCACAGACCTCCAAAAGAAGCAGGTCCTCCACACACGGGTGAGCCCAAGAGTCTTTAACCTCATCAGGGACGCCCCCTCGTATGTGGAGGCAATAACGCTGCTAAAAGGACATTATGTGAAATCCGTTAATCAGGTATATGCTAGGCACCTCCTCGCCACGAGACGCCAACGCCCTGGGGAATCACTCGCGGAATTCCTGTGTGCCTTGCGCATCCTCTGTTGGAACTGTGACTGCCAGGCGATATCGGCTACCCAGCACATGGAGCTGCTGATCAGGGATGCCTATGTCGAGGGCATGCACTCGAACTATATCCGCCAGCGCTTATTAAAAGGGGGGACACTTGGCCTCCCAGAGACAGTACAACTCTCCAACTCACTGGAGGTGGCTTCCCAGAACATGGGGGCCTACAGCTCCGACCGTGTGGCACCCTCGTGGGCCTTGTGGGCGCAGCCATTAAATGACCTGCGCTGCGCAGCGGCCTGCCAACGCCGGAGACACGAAGTGCTACTTCTGCGGCCAGAGTAATCACCCCCGACAACGCTGCATGGCACGGAACACAACCTATCACGGCTGTAGGAAGAAGGGCCACTTCGCAAAAGCCTGACAGGCCCTCCCCTCCCCTAAATCTTCTAGGCCCAGCAGCGCTGCCTGCTGCCTGTCGGGGCCACCCCCAACTGCTGTGCCACCCGCCATGTGCGACCCGTGGGTGCCGCCATCTTTAATTTTGGCCGACACGTGCGATCCACTGGGGCCGTCATCTTGCCGCCATCTTACACCTGACCCGCCATGTGCGAGCCACGGGGGCTGCCATCTTGGACGCCATCTAACACCCCACCTGCCACGTGTGACCCACGGGGGCCGCCATATTGGATGCCATCTTAGGACCACTCGTAGCCTCCTCCCGGGAGCCCTGCTCACCCGACCGTATGCTGGCCGCTGCCACCTCCGACCGACCTACCGACCGGCTTCCGACACTCGCCTCCGTCACACTGGACCAGTCCCGACCGCACCACCTAGCGAAGTCCACCATGACCATCCGGATCCACGGGCACGAGGCAGCCTGTCTCTTCGACTCCGGGAGCACAGACAGCTTCATACACGCAGATATGGTAAGGCGCTGCTCCCTCCCAATCTTACATGCGACCCAGAAAATCTCCCTGGCTTCCGGATCCCACGCAGTGGAAATCCGGAGGTACAGTGTCGCGACCCTCACTGTGCAAGGCGTAGAGTACACCAACTTTAGGCTCTACGTCCTCCCCCATCTCTTCCCTGCCCTATTACTGGGGCTCGACTTCGAGTGCCATCTCCAGAGCCTTACCCTAAAGTTCAACGGACCCCTGCCCCCTCACTTCTCACTTCTTTCGACCAGACAGAGCATATCTGGTAAAGGCTTCCCGCCCTTTTGAACGCCTCAGCATGGACTTCAAAGGGCCCATCCCCTCCACTGACCATAACGTGTACTTCCTCAACATCATTGATGAGTACTCCAGATTCCCCTTCGCCATCCCGTGCTCTGACATAACCTCTGCCTCCGTTTTCAAGGCCCTGCACAGTCTTTTCAACCTGTTTGGGTTCCTCGCCTACATCCAAAGTGATCGGGGCTCCGCCTTTATGAGCGACGAGTTGCGCCAGTTCCTGCTCAACAAACGTTTCGATCGCCTCCAGCAGTATAACCCCCGAGGAAACGGACAGGTGGAGAGGGAGAACGCGACGTTCTAGAAGGCTGTCCTCCTGGCCCCATGGTCGAAACGTTTCCCAGTCTCCCGCTGGCAGGAAGTCCTCACCGATGCGCTCCACTCCATCTGGTCTCTCCTATGTATGGCCACTAACGAGACTGCTAATGAACGTATGTTTGCCTTCCCCAGGAAGTCCACCTCCAGGGTCTCGCTTCCGTCCTGGCTGACAGTCCCGGGGGCCGTCCTTCTCCGCAAGAATGCGAGGATCCATAAAACCGACCCCCTCGTCGAGAAGGTCCTGCTGCTCCATGAAAACCCTCAATATGCCTACGTGACACACCAGGACGGGCGACAGGACACAGTCTCCCTTTGGGATTTGGCTCCCGCAGCCTCCCCGGCGACCATCACACCCCACCCTACACTGTCTTCACCCACCTCCGCCCACCTCCCTCACGAACTGACTCTCGCAGGCCCACCGAGGACAAGCACAACCTCCTCCGCCCATTCACCGCCCCCCCCCCTCCCCCCACCCCCCTTCGCCAACTCAACAGCACGGTGAAGAATAAGAAGTCAACACGTTCCCGTACGTGCAAGTCTCGACGCAGGCGCCCACACCACAGCTGGGACTGAGGTGGTCACAGCGGAAGGTTAAGGCCCCCGACAGACTTGACCTGTAAGACCACTTCACCCCCGCCGGACTTTTTTTAAACAGGGGGTGAATGTGGTAAACCATGTTATTGTCTTATATTCACTGTGCTGTATTCTACATGCCTGGGCTTGTCCAGGCTGGCTCCACCTGTGGCTCCTCCCCTCGGGCTTCTGTATAAAAGTGGCAAGTCTCCGCCTCCGGACCCAGTTCGGGTTCATAGGCAGGAGGCTTGCTGTTTGGGGTATTCAAGCCTCAGTTACGTTTATCACTCGTCGTCTGTTATTGATGGTGTATCAAACATGATTCCCCTGCCCCCGCCCACACTTCTCACAGCCATCTGTCACCCCCTGGAAGATCCCTGTCATCCTTGCCTGAATCCCGTGTACCCTGAGCACCATCTTGATCTGAGCTCATCCTCACGCAGGAGGAGGTTGAGTTCACCTGTCATATCGCCTCACACCAGAGTCACCATCCTATCTCCCTCCCCAACTCCTCCTCCCACTTACGCTTTACCCCCACCACCTGGGCCTTGACCTGCTCTCCAAACCACCCGGAGGTGTCCACAATCCTGCCCTCCCCCATGTCATTTGCTCCAATAATATGTACTCTAGTGGCTGGGGGAACGTCTTTCACTCCTTTCAAGCAAAGTCCTGCATTTGCTATATAATTAAACTCTACCCCTCGGCAGCTCAAACATCTCCGGCAGCTCATCCAGCCCCATAAATCTCCCCTCCAAGAACATATCCCTGGCCCACTCCGGTCCCGCATCCCTCCACGTCCCATACATCCCATCCGTCTCCCTCGGCTT
The DNA here is from genome assembly GCF_902713615.1 of Scyliorhinus canicula. Lineage (NCBI taxonomy): Eukaryota > Metazoa > Chordata > Chondrichthyes > Carcharhiniformes > Scyliorhinidae > Scyliorhinus > Scyliorhinus canicula. Next base: position 171,177,091 of record NC_052148.1, on the reverse strand, counting down.
AAACCTGTGGTTCCCACACAGTGGCATCTCCACCCGTTTTCCTATGTTTTGCAGCTGTCAACTCCATGGACACGAGGCGCAGGGAAAGTAGCTCCACAATCTACGCTGGTAAATACATAAGAAGTACTTACACATGTCCACATATCTCCCCAAATGGTAGTGCAGGAAACTGCTGACTACTGAAAACATTCTGGCAGGCCAAAGATATTTTCCTCTTGAGGACTACCAACAGTTCTACAGTATTATTATTTTGGTAAACAATAGGATGATGACAGGGGACTTGTGACCTTCCCCAGGAGGACTCCCACATTGCCACCTGATACATGACAACCAATGGGAGTTACATGTCAGTTTGTCCTGTCAAATGGAGGCAAATTCACAAAAAATATTCCAGCTGCAGATTTCATGGCATGTTAATTCCCTCATTGACAAACACCAGAGCAATGGCAGGCAGCCGAGCCTGCAAAATCAGAGGCACACAAGCTATTCAACATCTCGAGAAGGTGCCTGTTATTCAAGGACCCAGAATACTTCAGTTTTGCAGGTGAAGCCAGATTAGCGTATGGGTAGGTAGTTGGAGCAAGGCCTGCAGAATAATTCAGTCCTTATTTGTAAAAGGATATATTCTGTCCTTGACATAATTATTTTATATATTCCTATGGCCATATTCATCATCGCAAAATGGTGATAGGAAGTGGATGCAGAGGTTAAATATGCAATAAAGATTTTAATCAAAATATTAGGCATGATAACTTGTGCATTTATTTTCTGTAATGCTTATCAACTGTTGAACATAACTTTATGTAGTATCTTAAACACTATAGTGAAAATTAATAGTTGTGTAAGAATCAATTCCTATAATGATTTCAATGTAAATGTGAAGCTTGATGGGTTGAAAAGTTGGAGCCCAAATTTCTGACGAATCTACTTTTCATTCCTAGCAAGACTAAAATATCCTTCCTCAGGCACAATGCCCAAAACTGTGAACAGTACTCCAGATGTTGTTTAAACAGGGCATTATATCCCTTTGATTGTGACGACACATTTTATTGACCTGTGTACATTGACGGCTAAATCTCTTTGGACCTCCACTGCTCCTAAAGTTTTTACTTTTTGAAAAATGCTCAGCTCTTTGGTTCAAAATGGATGATCTCACACTTACCTGCTTTGAAATCTATCTGCAACCGTTCTGCCCTCTCGTTTGATTTATCAATGTCCCTTTGTAATTTCATGCTCCCAGCTGCATGTCTTGTACTGGTAAGGATATATGACTCTCTATTGTGTTACCCAAGTCATTAGTGAATATAATGCACAGTGGTTAGCACTGCTGCTTCACAGAACCAGGGACTCGGATTCGATTCCAGCCTTGGGTGACTGTCTGCGTGGAGTTTGCAGATTCTACCCGTGTCTGCGTGGGTTTCCTCTGGGTGCTCTAGTTTCCTCCCACAGTCCAAAGATGTGCACTTTAGGTGGATTGGCCATGCTAAAGTGCCCCTTAGTGTCCAGGGATGTACAGGTTAGGTTATGGGATTGGGCGAGGGAGTGGGCCGAGGAAGCGTGCTCTTTCAGAGGGTTGGTGCAGGCTCAATGGGCTGAATGGCCTCCCTCTGCACTGTAGGCATTCTATAGCGATTGTTGAGACTGTAGTAAGGATCATAATGGAGACCATGAACTGAATTCTTGTTCTGGTGTTGGCACCCCGACATTGTGCACAATTCTGGCTCCTGACCCCACAGTACAGCAATACTTGACGCTCAACATAATTTTTAACAAGTAGACCAATTAGCGGCCTGGATAAAACAACGCTGTTCAGATAAGAAGAGTGGACGGGCTCCTTAGACTGGAAAACCAATTGGAGGATCTCCGGCATTGACAAATCAACAACCCAACCAGGCACGTTGGGAGCTGCTGATGTGGGTAGTGGAAAGAGTGGGCGCTCCATGATAGAGGCATCCTCTGAAGACTTTTTCGAACAATTAAAAATAAAAAGAGACCAGGGGCGGGACTTTCTGGCATGACACTCCCCCGCAAGTAGCGGGATTCTCCGTCCCGGCAGCCGGCCAATGGGATTTCCCATTGTGTGCATCTGCACACCGTCGGGTAATCCATGGGCGTAAGTGCATTGCCGGCGAAATGGAGGTTCCCGCTGATGGAGAATCCAGCCCCCGGCTATCAGAGTGGCCTTCAACCATAGCCGTGACCATCTTGCAATCGCCACCTTGGTGAAGTGGTGGTTAAAGGTGGTAAATGGAGCTACAGCCACTGGTACTGTCACCGGGATAAGATTCAGCCTCGGTGGGTGATAGGGTGGGTGAGGTGGCACTGTATCCAGTTGGAGAATTCAAGCTGGCACCTGCACAATGATCTTAATAGGCTACCCACTACTTGGCAGCAGATGGCTATCACTACCATGCAGTAAGCCTCCTCAGAAATGGCCCTGTGGTAGGAACGTGCCGACAAATCGGCATGCTGGGCATTGGTGGAAAACTGGAGCCCACTTCCCGTCGCATCGCTGTTTGAAAATCTGACTTTAATAGTCACTTCATATTGGCCCATCAAGCCTGCACCGGCTCTTGGAAAGAGCACCCTACCCAAGGTCAACACCTCCATCCTATCCCCATAACCCAGTAACCCCACCCAACACTAAGGGCAATTTTGGACACTAAGGGCAATTTATCATGGCCAATCCACCTAACCCGCACATCTTTGGACTGTGGGAGGAAACCGGAGCACCAGGAGGAAACCCACGCACACACGGGGAGGATGTGCAGACTCCGCACAGACAGTGACCCAAGCTGGAATTGAACCTGGGACCCTGGAGCTGTGAAGCGATTGTGCTATCCAAAATGCTACCGTGCTGCCCATTCTAATCATTCAATATCCTTACTCTTCTATCACTTAACCAGCCTCCTAAACAAGGTCAATAATTTGCTTTCAATTGCATGAGATTTATTTTTAGCTAGCATAGTCTTATGTGGAATCTTATTGAATGTCTACTGGAAGTCCATTGAAACCACATCCATAGCCATTCCCCTGTTGACTTCTTTAGCTACTTCCTTTTAAAAAATCAATTAATTCACAAAACATGGCTTTGCAGCCACGCCCACTAAACTGTATATGAGCAATTAATTCGCTCTGCTTAATTTACTCAATTGATCACCACTAGGCCCTCTCTTCTTCTCGGGAGTGGGAACTCCCAGCCTAGGAGGCCCCACTTTAGGCCATGGCCCCTGCCTGCCTTGCACTCTCCAGTGTTGCCATGAGAGACCGTGAAAACATCACCCCTTAGCCACCGAACAAGAATGTTTAGAGCCTAACTGTTCAGTCTTTCAGCAGTTATTTGAGATTTTTACCAGAATGATTTATCTTGCGATTTATTTCAATGTACCTTTAAAGATATTATGCTGGAGAGAGGGAGGCTAGACAAATTGAAAAATAGAAAGTGGGCTGCAAAGATTGTGAGAGCATTAGAGACAGGAACTGTTTTACCATGAACTCCATTCCCCCCTATTTGAAACAGGTGAAACACAATTTCCTGTGGATGCTTCTAATTTAAAAATAGACAGTAGCTTGTATCAAGAGGGATCACTTTCTCTGGAACAAGAAAATTGCACTGAATTAGGGATAAGAAACAGAATGCTGTGATTTGCCAAGTGGTGAAGTGCCAATAACTTGAGACTGTACATGTTAACATGCAAAATCCATGAGATTAATACACAACAGTGGAGACTCCATGGGCTGGATTCTCCTATTTTGGAGCTATGTCCCCCACACCCGCATGGGAACGGTGGCGTTTTAAGCTGGAAAAAATGGCGTAAAACGGCCATTTTGGTTTCACAGGTTGGTGCAACATCAAGGGCCGAAAGGTCTGTACTGCGCTGTAATGTTCTATTGTTCTACTGATTCCCCATTTTGCTGGGGGCTAGCATGCCGGAAGTGTAGAGCACCTGGCTCTAGCTGCCGATACGGCGCGGAAAACTGCCAGGTCTGTGGCCGCGCATGTGCGCGGTGGCGGCCTGCAGCCGCTGTGCCGTGCTACATGGCGGAGGCCGCTCGCAGACCCGGCCCGCAAAATAGTACCCCCCTTTGGTCGGCTTGTACGGCCCGGGCCACCCCCACCCCACAGTGGCCCCAGCCCCTAACAAAGTCCCCCCTGCCCGTGGATCGGCCCTCCCCCAACTGTGGCGGTGCTGGACTGAGTCTGCAGCGGCCACACTGAGTTCCCGACGAATGAGACCACACGCAACCGATGCCGTCCGGAACTCGGCCGGTTGGGGGCGGAGCATCGAGGGACGGGCCTCAGGCAATGTCCTGAGGCTGCCGATACGCGAGTACGCCGCTTTGGAAGGGGAAGAGCATTGCGAAAGTGGCGCCGCCCCCGATTTGGTTGGGAACTGTGATTCTCCGGCCGATCGCTGAATCCAGCCCTATTCATCCCCAGTACATTTTATTGAGTATAAATATATTTTATTTCAAACATGATCAGAAATGCACACATACCACAACCAAATATAAACATAATTCAAACAGTTTGTCAATTTTCCCTTTTTCCTCCCCTAAACTACCCCAACACCCCAATCCCCCAACCTCCTACCCACTGGCGACAAATAGATCCTCAAACAGGAACAGAAAGAGCCTCCATCTTAAATAGAACCCCTCTTCCGACTCCCTGAGACCGAACTTGACCTTCGCCAGTTTTTAAAATTCCTAAAAATCCCCCAGCTGTGCCGCAATCCCCAGTGGCACTGCCGACCTCCAACTCCAATTCGCCACTGAGCAAACAGAGAGGCGAAGGCCACAACATTGCCACCCCCCTCCCCGTGCATATTTCTACTGCAGGCCCCCACCCAAACTCAATCTCCAATTACTCCTCCCATTTTCACTTTATCCCCTCCACCGGTTCCTTCTTCATCTTCACCAACCACCCGTAAATATTCCCAATCCATCCCCCGCTCAGCTCATCCTGAGTTAACTTATCCAAGTTGGCAGCTGAGGGAATGAGGGCAGCTCCTTACGTGCAAAATCTCAGACCTGAAAATATCTGAATTCTCTCCTCCTTGGTAACTTGAACTTCTCCTGCAATTCGTCTAGTCTCGCAAACCTCCCCACTACGAGTAGGTCCGGAACCCACTCTATCCCTTCCCTGTACCAACTCATGTACATCGCATCCATCCCTCCTGTATAAACCTGTGGTTCTCACATATTAGGGCCAGTTCTGATATATTTCCGATACCAAAATGCAGCCTCAACTGATTCCATATTTTAAGAGATGACACAATGCCAGGACCATTAGTGTGCCTACCCAGGGAAAATGGGAATGGGGTCATCGCCAGAATCCTCAAGCTCATGCCCACACCGGTACCCATTCTGACCCCTCCTCCCCACACCAACTTCTCACCTTCTCCACGTTTACCATGTAATAATAGTACAACAGATTTGGGAGCACCAACTCGCCTCCCTCTCTACAAATAGGCATCTTGCCTGTCCAAACAAATTCCGAAATTAAGTTATCCACCCTCTGGAAAGGTGCCTTAGGAAGGATTATTGCCCTTAAACATTTTAGGTGTGCAAGCACCTGAGACTGTTTGACCAGACAATTCAGATCTTGTACGTTCCATGTTACTATCCTCACTGGGGGTTTCTGGCCACCACACTAATGTCCACCATCCCCAGGTCAGAGGCTAGGAATCCTGCGGCAAGTCACTCATCGCCTGACGTCCCAATGCCTGTCCACCACCTACAAGGCACAAGTCAGGAGTGTGATGGAATGCTTCCCATTTGGGTGGATGAGTGCAGCTCCAACAATATTCGAGAAGCTCGAAACAATCCAGGATGAAGCAGCCAGCTTGATTGCTCCCGCTTCCACAAATATTCACTCCTTCCACCACCAACGCACCATAACAGCCGTGTGTACCATCTACAAGATGCACTGCAGGAACTCACCAAGATTTCTTCGACAGTACCTTCCAAACTCATGACTACTACCATCTAGAAGGACAAGAGCAGCAGATATGCGAACACACCACCAGGACGTTCTCCTGTGGCTATTCCTTCGCTGTCACTGGGGCAAAATCCTGGAACTCCCTCCCTAACAGTACTGTGGGTGTACCTACACCACATGGGCTGCAGCAGTTCAAGAAGGCAGCTCACCACCACATTCTCAAGGGTAATTAGGGATGGGAAACAAATGCTGACCTAGCCAGCGAAGCCCACATCCCGCAAAAAATGAGGTTAAAAAAAAAGTTTAAACTTCAATCTGTTTCTTAGACTTTTCCTTACCTGCTCTTAATGTCTGGATTTGCTCTTCCATACAATGCATGTTGATCGAATGGGATTGAAGTGCAAAAGTTTTGGTTGTTAGTTATGCTTTCAAACAACTGTTCCAATGCAGCAGCGATTCTTTCTCAACCTTCAAACTTTGTTTCTTTTGAAGCCTCCTTATGCCTTTGTGACACCTCAGAAATTTTTTTGTCCCGATCTTGGTTCATTGAAGGCCTTAGTATATCATGTGTTTCTGTAGGTGCATAGTCATCTTGAATTTTGAGTTTTAAATCTCCCAATCCATTCCTTTGAACGTATTCCAATCTAACTTCTGCCTTTTCTTTCTCCACTTGATGCAGAGCTTTGTCCTTGTTGTTCGCTTTGGTTTCAGTGAGAGCCAGGTCTGTCTCCACTGAAGTCTTAACTCATTTCAGTTCTGTAACGGTGCTGCATGTGGCTTCATTGCTTGCTCATGGTGTGGAACTTGCCCCTCAAACATAGTCAGCTAGCTAATCACTTCCACCTGCTGTTGCACTTTGGGAAATCTGTCGGCATTTTCAAAATGATTTATCCTTAAGACTCCCAGAATGCTCCCTACTGCTCTGTCATTCTCATATGGTTTACCTGAATAGTGTCTTTTTCCCTTTTGTAGTTTTACTGGGGGTTTTCCAGCCTTCTTTTTAAGTTTTATCAATTTCGCAACTTGAATTTATATTTGTCAAGGTGTTCAATATTTTGGCAAAGCTGGGTGTGTACATCAATACATCAATGTATTGCATTTGGATTACCTCATCAGCAGGTTTACCAAATAAGTATTAAAATGTTTTAACCGTGACTTGTTCAGATTTTCTGCTTAGACCTTGGACGTGATTTTCCCATTCAGCGGCAGTGTCCACGCCGTCAGAAACATCATTGTGTTTCACGATGGCGTGAACGAGCTGCTAGTAGTACCGATTCTGGCCCCTACAGGGGGCCAGCACAGCGCTGGAGCGGTTCACGCCGCTCCAGCCACCCACTCCGACGTGAACTGTGTGCTGCGGGATTCACACATGCGCAGTGGCGCCGGCATCAACGAGGACATGCGCAGTGGCACCAGGGCCAACCCGCACATGCACGGTGGCCTCCATCAACGCGCCGGACCCAGCGCAATATGGCGCGGGAGTTCAGGGGTCGCGGGTCAGAAAATAGGCCCAGGGAGTGAGAGGCTGACCCGCCGATCGATGGGCCCTGACCGCGGGCCAGACCCCATCGAAGGCCCCCCGGGGTCGGAGAACCCTCCCTCCCTCCCCCCCCCCCCCCCCCCCCCCCACAGGCCGCCCCCTGAACCTGCATGCAGAGTTCCCGCTGGCTGCAACCAGGTGTGGACGGCGGCGGTGGGACTCTGCCTTTTTACAGCGGCCACTCGGCCCATCCGGGCTGGAGAATCGGCGGCCCGGCCGTGTAGAGCGGCCTGTGACCGGTGCCGCGCCAAATTGCGTCAAAGCGGCGCGCCGGGAATGACACCGATGCGGCGCCGAAGTGACGTCAGCCGCGTATGCGCGGTTGCTGTCTCCCCTGCTGCCCCCGCAAGACATGGCGGCTTGATCTTGCGGGGCGGCGGAGCGAAAAGAGTGCGTCTCTTAGAGATGCCGGCCCAACGATCGGTGGGCACCGATCGCGGGCCAATCACCTCATGAGCACGCCCGTGGTCCTCGATCCTCCCTCCGCCCCCCTCAGGCCCCACACTTACCTGTCGCGCGCTGTTCACGACGGCAACGACCAGGTGTGGTTGGTGCCGGCGTATTTGGGTATCAGTAAAATTGTGGCCTGCGCTAGCGTTGGGGGACAGAGTGCCCCCTGCCAGTGAGTCTGCGAACATGTCCCTGAGGTGTGGGGCCAGGACTGGTGCAAATGTTTTGTAGAAGTCCGCCGGGAACCCATCGGGGTCCGGTGCCTTCCCCGCCTGCATGAAGCTGATGCTCTCTATGATTTCTCCCAGATCTATTGGTGCTTCCAGCTCCCCCCATCTGTCTTCCCCTACAACTGGTAGTTCCAGTCCGTCTAGGAACTGTTTCATCCCCGCATCCCCGTCAGTAGAAGGTCTCAAATGCCCGATTGACCTCCTTTGGTTCTGTTACCAATCTGCCTCTGCTATCCTTTACCTGCACTATTTCCCTCGTGGCTGCCTGCTTTCTCAGCTGGTGAGCCAACCCTATGATTTCTGCCTGCTCTACGCTCCAAGGCAATGTCAAGCCCTGTCAAGCCCAGAACCTTTGGAATTGCAGTCAGCGCTTAGTTGCTTCCTCCAAGCAGCACTCCACACCACTATTTGGGTACCAAGCTCACCTCTAACCCAATCAGGGCACCTACATTTGAAGGTAGCATTGTGTCAGCGATACAGTCAGGGCGGAGGTTTAGAACCCAGGAATTATCTGAGCATTTGGATTCCAAGTCGGATTGGAAAACTTCGCAAAGATTGGATCAAACCATGATCTGTGCAGCTCAGCTTTAAACCAGGTAGAAGACTGAACCAGCAAGAGAGCTCAGGGCTGTTCTTATATACTTATCAGTTTGCTGAAGAAACTGAATTTGTCCTCAGAAATTACAACATTCCTTGTTAACTAGAGCTGTAAGTTATCGGTAACAGATTTGAAAGCTGATCACGCATAATCAGTTCTTTTGAAGATATTATCACCTTTCCCAGAAAAGCTACAGTTTCACATGTAGTAGACAGATATTCCACAGATCGACCTTAACTGCAGGATACCATTATTCAAGATACTGCAGCAGTATCGAATTTTCTTGCACTCCATTTTTCTGAAGCCGTATTATTGTCAATGTCTCAAGTTCCAATGTTCGTGCTGCAGAACAGTGAAATGAGGGCATTCTCTTGCGGATAGCAATTGCTCTGTTTTGCTCTGGGAAAACTAACAATTATTGTGGAATGCGCAAATCGTCATTCATTTATAATTTAGATTTTAGCTTCTTTTTACTCATTTACAGGATGCGGGTGTGACTGGCTCGGCCAGCATTTATTGCCTATCCCTAATTGCGTTTCAGGGAGAGGGGGGAGGGGGAGGCAGTGGCATAGTGGTATTGTCGCTGGACTAGTAATCCGGAGACCAAGGATAATGATCTGGGAACGCGGGTTCGAATCCCACCACGGCAGGTGATGGAATTTAAATTCAATAAAATATCTAAAGGTGACCATGAAACCATCGTCGATTGTCGTAAAAACCCATCTGGTTCAATAATCTCCTTTCGGGAAAGAAATCTGCTGTCCTTACCTGACCTGGTCTGGCCTACATGTGACTCCAGACCCACAGCAATGTGGTTGACTCTTAAATGTCCTCTGAAATGGCCAAGCGAGCCGCTCAGTTGTATTCAACCATGACATAAATACAAAAAAGGAGTGATATCGGACCAGGCACAGGAAACGACAGCGGCAAACCCAGCCCTGCTGACCCTGCAAAGTCCTCCTTACTAACATCTGAGGGCTTGTGCCAAAGATGAGAGAGTTGTCTCACAGACTAGCTACGTAACAGCCTGACATAGTCACACTCACAGAATCATACCTTACAGACAATGCCCTAAACCCCACTATCACCATTCCTGGGTATGTCCTGTCTCATCGGCAGGACAGACCCGGTAGAGGTGGCGGTGGCACAGTGGTATATATTTGGGCGGGAGTTGCCCTGGGAGCCCTCAGCATCAACTCTGGACCCCATGAAGTCTCATGGCAATATGGGCAAGGGAACCTCCTGCTGGTTACCACGTTCTGGCCACCATCACTTGATGAATCGAGGGTGGCAAGGATGCAGAATATGTTCAGGGTGGGGGATTTCAATGTCAATCACCAAGAGTGCCTCGGTAGTACCACCACAGACAAAGCTGGCCGGACGTGGCTGCTAGACTGGGTCTGCAGCAGGTGGTGAGGGAACCAACACGAGGGAAAAACATGCTTGACCTCATCCTCACCAATCTGCCTGTTGCAGATGCATCTGTCCATGACAGTATTGGTAAAGTAACCACTGCATAGTCCTTATGGAGGCAAAGTCCCGTCTTCACATTGAGGATACCCTCCATCGTGTTGTGTGACGCTACCACCGTGCTAAATAGGATAGACTTCGAACAAATCTAGCAACTCAAGGCTGGGTATTCATGAGACGCTGTGGTCCATCAGCAGCAGCAGAATTATATTCAACCACAATCTGCAATCTCATGGCCTGACATATCCCGCACTCTACCATTAACACCAAGCCGGGGGGGGCGGCACGGTGGCACAGTGGTTAGCATTGCTGCCTACGGCGCTGAGGACCCGGGTTCGAATCCCGGCCCTGGGTCACTATCTGTGAGGAGTTTGCACATTCTCCCCGTGTCTGCGTGGGTTTCACCCCCACAACCCAAAGTTGTGCGGGTTAGGTGGATTGGCCACGCTAAATTGCCCCTTAATTGGAAAAAATGAATTGGATATTCTAAATTTATTTTAAAAAAACAAAAAAAAATTTTTAAAACACCAAGCCGGGGGATCAAACCGGGTTCAATGAAGAATGCAGGAGAACTTGCCAGGTGCAACATCAGGCATACCGAAAAATGAGGCGTCAACCTGGTGAAGCTACAACTTGTGTGCCAACTGCATATTCAGCAAGTAATAGACAGAGCAAAGCAATTCCACAACAAACACAAAAACTCTAAGCTCGGTAGTCCTGCCACATCCAGCTGTGAATGGTAGTAGACAATTAAACAACTCACTGGAGGAGGAGGCTTCACAAATATCCCCACTATCAATGATGGAGGAGCCCAGCACATGTGTGCAAAAGGCATTTGGAACAATCTTCAGCCAGAATTGCCGAGTGGATGATCCATCTCGGTCTCCTCTGGAGGTCCCCAGGATCACAGGTGTCGGTCTTCAGACAATACGATTCACTCCACGTGATATCAAGAAATAGCCGAAGGCATTGGATACTGCAAAGGCTATGGGCCTGACAATATTCTGGCAATAGTGCTTAAGACTAGTGCTCCAGAACTTGCCGCACTCCTGGCCAAGCTGTTCCAGTACAGCTAAAACACTGGCATCTACCCAGAAATGTGGAAAATTGCCCACGTATGTCCTGTACACAGGAAACAAGACAAATCCAACCCAGTCAATTACTGCCCTATCAGTCTACTCTCCAGCATCATCAAAGTGATGGAAGGAATCATCAACACTGCTATCAAGCGACATTAACTCACCAATAGCCTGCTCAGGGAGGCTCAATAAGGTCAGATGTGGGGATGTTTACAGATGATTGCACAACGTTCAGCGCCAGTCACATCTCCTCAGTTAATGAAGCAGTCCATGTCCAAATGCAGAAAGGCATGGACAATATCCAGGATTGGGCTGACAAGTGGCAAGTTACATTTGCTCCACACAAGTGCAAGGCAATGACCATCTCTTACACGAGAGGATCTAACACCGCAACTTGGCATTCAGTGGCCTTATCATCGCTGAATCCCCCACAATCAATATCCTTGATCAGAAACAGAAATAGCCATATTACTACTGTGGCTACCGGGGCAGGTCAAAGACTAGGAACCCTACAGTGAGTAAATCACCCCCTGGCCCCCCAAAGGCTAGCCACCATCTACAAGGCACAAGTCAGGAGTGTAATGGAATACTCTCCACTTGCTTGGATGAGTGCAGCTCTAACAACACCCAAGAAGCTCAATACCATCCAGGACCAAGCAGCCCGCTTGATTGCTCCTCCTTCTACAAACATTCAAACCCCACCACCACCAATGAACAGTGACAGCCGTGTGTACCATCTACAAGATGCTCTGCAGTAACTCACCAAGGTTTCTTAGACAGCACCTTCCAAACCCACGTCCACTACCATCCAGAAAGACAAGAGCAGCAAATACCTGAGAACCTCACCATCTGGAGGATCCCCTTGACTTGGAAATATATCGTCGTTCCTTCACTGTCACTGGGGCAGCGTCTTGGAACTTCCTCCCTTACAGCACAGTGGGTGTACGTACACCTCAAGGACTGCAATAGTTCAAGAAGACAACTCACCACCACCTTCTGAAGGGCAACTAGGGAGGAGCAATAAATGCTGGCCTAAACAGCACTGCCCACCCACATCCCGTAAATTAATAAATTTAAAAAAATAAAATGATGGTGAGCTGCCTTCTTTGAGGCCTGCAGTCCCTGCGTGTAATTACACCCATGGATTTAGTTAATTTTTAATAACTGCAGGGTCAGTTTTTCTTTTTTTTTAATGTATATATTTTTATTAAGGTTTTTCCATTTTTACAAACAACAGATCCTCAGGATGGGTACAGCACGGCATACTTGAATGCAGAAAAAGACATGAGAACAACAACACAGCTGGTTCAGCTTAATCATTAAACTTAGTGCTTCCGTATGTACCAACGGCTAAGCTAGAGAGAGAAGAGGATAAGGCCAGGACAACATGGTAAAATAGCGCACACCTTCCCACATAGCAAGTGCTCGTACAACATATAGAATAAGATCTTCGTGTCACATTCGGCAGTGCACCAAAACGTGTCTCCCCCAACTCCAATCGTAACAGACACATCAATAACACATTATGACGTCCTTTTCTTTGATACAAGACTTTTCTGTACCTTTGCATGAATCAGTCAATGATTCTTTAACTGTAAAATAATGAAGAAAAAAACCACAGAAATAATTAGCGAGGCCATTTTACATCTAACCGCAAGAAGCAACAAATCCCAAAATCCAGCACAGTACAGAGAGATCATCATACCAAACATTTATACAGAGAGGACCAGCAAATCTCCATACAGTTGGTTCAGTTTGTAATCATTGTGGTCGGCGTCTCCCATCGCACTGACAATGACAGGATAAAAAGATAAAACAGAGCTGAGGATCTCAAGTTAACAGGGACCAGGATATAGACATGCGCACATGGTCCCATGGCACCCTGCCCCCCCCCCCCCCCCCCCCCCACATAAGACACTGAAGGAAAACACTGCTCATTCAAAACCACACTCAACATCCCAAGTGATCCAGGCCAAGAAGGACCATCCCAAGCATTGAGGAGCAACAAGATACCGCCCTCAGTACAAGATGTGGCTTGGAATTGTAAACTCTCATATACAGGAGCCAGTAAACCAAGGATACCCACATAATGTAAGACTTGCTACACAACTGACCTCATTCCTCTCTAGCCATATCGGAGGTACCCCTCCATCCCTGTCGACACTGGAAGATTTACACCATCCTCCACGGAGGAAATTTCATCAACAAAAGGAAGAATCATCAAGACACCCACCAACTGCGGGAGGGGCACAATCCTCCCCACCTCAAAACTAAGCCAGACTAAGCTAGAGTTACAGGATAACGACATAGACTTTCGTTGGTTGTGCCAAGGCTTAAACATAACAGGCTACAAAGCAAAGCCGAGTAGAATTCCAGCAGCAGCGCACCCTTCCCTGATGAAATTCAATGCATTCTATGTTTGTTTTGAGCAGGAAACCAACAAACTATAGTCAACTGCCCCAGCAGCCTCAGACTCACCCATACCTACCGTCACAGCCTCCGAAGTCAGATCGGACTTCTTGAAAGTCAATCCATGGAAAGCAATGAGTTCTGATGGAGTCCCTGGTCATGCACCCAGATCCTGCGTGGACCAATTGGCGGGTGTGTTCGTCGACATCTTCAACCTCTCCCTACTCCGTTCTGAGGTTCCCACCTGCCCCAAGAAGACCACTGTCATACCAGTGCCAAAGAAGAACCAGACAACATGTCTCAACGACTACCGTCCGGTGGCCTTGACATCTAACATTATGAAGTGATTCGAGAGGTTGGTCATGGGACACATCAACTTCACACTCCCAGAATCCACTGCAATTCGCATACCGCCATAACCAGTCCACAGCAAAAACTATCTCCCTGGCCCTACACTCATCCCTGGCGCATCTCAACAACAAGGACACCTACTTCAGACTCCTATTCATTGACCACAGCTCTGCCTTCAACATCATAATCCCAGCCAAGCTCATATCAAACTTTGGGAAGGGTAACCTCCTCCCCAACCTAACATACCCTCCATCTGACCCAGGTAAACACAATTCTGGCCAGCACGATAGCACATTGGTTAGTACATTTGCTTCACAGGGCCAGGGACCCAATTCAATTCCTGGCTTGGGTCACTCTCTGTGCGGAGTCAGCACGTTCTCCCCGTGTCTGCGTGGGTTTCCTCAGGGCGCTCAGTTTCCTCCCACAAGTCCTAAAAGATGTGCTGTTAGGTGAATTGGACATTCTAAATCCTCCCTCTGTGTACCCGAACAGGTGCTGGAATGTGGCGACGAGGGGATTTTCACAGTAACTTCATTTCAGTTAATGTAAACCTACTTGTGATACTAATAAAGATTATTATTATATGCTCTTGCCCTAATCTACTCAATCAAATGACCACTACCCATGCAGGTCAAGTAAATATTGAAGATTAACCTAAGGAAGACGAGAAGGATTAACTGACCACATGTTCTATATGGAAGCATGGGATTGAAGGTGATTTAGCGGTTTGGATCAGTAATTGGCTAGTTGAAAGAAGAAAGAGGGTGGTGGTTGATGGAAAATGTTCATCCTGGAGTTCAGTTACTAGTGGTGTACCACAAGGATCTGTTTTGGGGCCACTGCTGTTTGTCATTTTTATAAATGACCTGGAAGAGGGTGTAGAAGGATGGGTTAGTAAATTTGCAGATGACACGAAGGTTGGTGGAGTTGTGGATAGTGCTGAAGGATGTTATAGGTTACAGAGGGACATAGATAAGCTGCAGAGCTGGGCTGAGAGGTGGCAGATGGAGTTTATTGCGGAAAAGTGTGAGGTGGTTCACTTTGGAAGGAGTAACAGGAATGCAGAGTACTGGGCTAATAGCACGATTCTTGGTAGTGTAGATGAACAGAGAGATCTCGGCATCCAGGTACATAAATCCCTGAAAGTTGCCACCTAGGTTAATAGGGCTGTTAAGAAGGCATATGGTGTGCTAGCCTTTATCAGTAGGGGGATTGAGTTTCTGAGCCACGAGGTCATGCTGCAGCTGTACACAACTCTGGTGCGGCCGCACCTGGAGTACTGCGTGCAGTTCTGGTCACCACATTATAGGAAGGATGTGGAAGTTTTGGAAAGGGTTCAGAGGAGATTTACTAGGATGTTGCCTAGTATGGAGGGAAGGTCTTACGAGGAAAGGCTCAGGGACTTGAGGTTGTTTTCGTTAGAGAGGAGAAGGCTGAGAGGTGACTTAATAGAGACATATAAGATAGTCAGAGGGTTAGATAGGATGGACAATGAGAGTCTTTTTCCTCGGATGGTGATGACCAACATGAGGGGACATAGCTTTAAATTGAGGGGTGGTAGATATAGGACAGATGTCAGAGGCAGTTTCTTTACTCAGAGAGTAGTAGGGGTGTGGAACGCCCTGCCTGCAACAGTAGTAGACTAGCCAAATTTAAGGGCATTTAAGTGGTCACTGGATAGACATATGGTTGAAAATAGAATAGTGTAGGTCAGATAGGCTTCAGATGGTTTCACGGGTCGGCGCAACATCGAGGGCCGAAGGGCCCATACGGCGCTGTAATGTTCTATGTTCTATGTTAATGTGTGCCCCATTACACACTTCCTCCCACTCCAAAAACTCCAGAGACACCAACACAAAGAAGAATCATAAGGAACCCAATCTTCCCTCGGATACATGATCTGTCCGGATCTCCATAGGGTATAAGCACGGATTCCATAATCCCAAAATAACAAAAATACAAAAGAAAAACATGACACATTTTTAACAGGGGCTTTCCTCACCCACAATGCGGACATAGATGATTATACCTGATGCACCATCGATTGCACGTGAGGAGAGTGATTTACCAATGTCAGGCTTTAATTAACTAGAACACAGCCTGGCGATCGTCTACAGTGGAAAGGGACGATCGTCAGGCTTCTGAGCATTTATACCTCGTTGATAGAGGCGTGGTTAACTCAGCCTCTCGGCCAATCGGTCGAGAGGCACATGACCGACCAGGGCCAATGGTAAGCCGACGTTCTGGCCCAATGGCAGACGAGTATGCAGATCATATCATCACAATACCAAACACCTCCACACCAAACCATCCACCTGTCACCCTGCTGAGGCGCTAATCATCTTCTCTGTAAACAAGGTGTGGGTTACCTAAAATGTACTCCCTCTTGTAAATTTAAGGATTACAACACAGAAAAAAAAGGAAAACTAGGTCAAAACTGCACAAACCTCATGTCATACAACCAACTCAGTTTGGTTTTCACCATAACAGGGCAAAAGGTGACAACTGTCTCTATGCTCATATATCGTACACCCTTGTCAGGAAAAAAGACAATAGCATAAAACCAGTGGCATAATCACAAGGGGGTAAATTTCAGAATTATTGATGAACTGCAGAATAATACCACCATCCAAGGGGCTTGGAAAGGCCAAAGCCATGACAGGGTGGCCAAACAGAATTCAGGATCCCTCCAGAGTGCCACTGAAGCCCCAGCACCTCCGCCATGTTGTTGTCCCGAAGCCCAGGTAATGAGAAACCTAGGCCCGGTGGGAGGTTATGACCCAAAGTGTCCGGCTGCCTCCAAACCTTCTCGATGAAATTCGAGGATAAGTCAGTATAAGAGCAGTGGATGGGATCTCCATCCAACCCCAGGCCTCGAAAACCAGATACAATGTGCTGTGTCAAACCTGAAACACCCAGCCTTCAAATCTAGGTTGGAAAAGCAAGGTGGCCAACTATCAAATTCAGCCAGGGATGCACCCCAACTCCCATTAGCAGTCCAGGTGCTCAAACACTCCCTGTCCGGCCACATCTCCCTGAATCAACCAGGATATTCAACATACCATGCAACAGGATTTCCAAAGACTGAAGGCGAACCCCCACCAAGGATAGTGCCCATCGAATGACAGGATTCTCTTAGGGCAGCACGATAGCATTGTGGATAGCACAATGGCTTCACAGCTCCAGGGTCCCAGATTTGATTCCGGCTTAGGTCACTGTCTGTGAGGAGTCTGTACATCCTCCCCGTGTGTGCGTGGGTTTCCTCCGGGTGCTCCGGTTTCCTCCCACAGTCCAAAGATGTGCAGGTTAGGTGGATTGGCCATGATAAATTGCCCTTAGTGTACAAAATTGCCCTTAGTGTACAAAATTGCCCTTAGTGTTGGGTGGGGTTACTGGGTTATTGGGATAGGGGGAGGTGTTGACCTTGGGTAGTGTGCTCTTTCCAAGAGCCGGTGCAGACTCGATGGGCCGAATGGCCTCCTTCTGCACTGTAAATTCTTCTCTGGTTCATCTATTCTCTCATGGATACTATAGACTCTGAAACTGTCCCTGTAGATTGGAGAGTGGCTCACGTCACTCCGATATTCAAAAAGGGAGGTAGAGAGAAACCAGGAAATTATAGACCAGTAAGCACTGGGTGCTGAATTTGGGTGCATTTGAGTACTATATTGAGAGTTTGGTGACTGAGGGATATTAAGGGTTTATTTTTAATTTTTATCTAAAACCTAGTCTTTCTTTCATTTAGTTAATTAACTTAAAAGTTGCTGTTTGGTTGAGAAGAAGGTGAATTTTCAATCAGCTTTAAACAAAGATTCTACTTGTAGCTACTTGCAGCTGGAGCTTGTTAATTAGTTAATTGGATTAGGCCAGTTTTCAGAGGTTAAAGCCACAGTATAAATCTGAGCTAGTTACAGTGCAGACTTTGGATGCACTGAGTGCTGAATTTGGGTGCATTTGAGTGCTATAGGGAGATTTTGATGACTGAGGGAATGCTGAATTTGGGTGCACTTGAGTGCTGTAGTGAGAGTTTTGAGACTGAGAGAGTGCTGAATGTGGGTGCATCTGAGACTATGACTCAGACCTTGAATTCTTCTTTGGACATCACGAACCCAAAACCAGCTCCAACACAAAAAGTGATGATATGGTCCTAGAAGACTACGACTCAGACGAAGGTTTCATCATTGGAGATGGCGACCCCAGT
The DNA here is from genome assembly GCF_902713615.1 of Scyliorhinus canicula. Taxonomy (NCBI): domain Eukaryota; kingdom Metazoa; phylum Chordata; class Chondrichthyes; order Carcharhiniformes; family Scyliorhinidae; genus Scyliorhinus; species Scyliorhinus canicula. The sequence continues at coordinate 171,158,822 of NC_052148.1, read as the reverse complement.
ACCAAATCCGAACTGCAACACGATGTGTTCTACAGTGAAGAACCCGACACAGACGCGGATGTGTTCTTCGGATTTGAGGATCTTCAGCCCAGCACATAAGACATCCCGACTCGTGAATGAAGGATTATGCTGCGGCCTGACACCAAGAGACAGAGAGCGGTACAAACCCACAGAGAGCGGTTGCTGCCACAAAGAGAGTGGTCCACGCACCGCTAAGAGTTCCCGACTCCACACAGAGAGTGGTCCACGCACCACAAAGGGTCCCAGCCTCTACACAGGAAGCGATTAAAGACTCAACAGCGAGACAACTGCACGTCTCCACACAAGAAGTGACTCCAGTGACACAAGCCTCCACAGTGAGCTCATGGACAGACTCCATGATAGAAGCTACACAAGACTCCACACCACAGTCCTTGCATGAACAAGAAGTGACTCAAGTGATACAAACCTCCACAGCGAGCTCGTGGACAGACTCCACGATAGAAGCTACACAAGATTCCAAAGCGCAGTCCTTGCATGAACAAGACCATGAGGATCTAGCAACCTCTTCTGAGAAACCAGCAGCAGACTATGCAAGTCTGTCATGCTCAAGTGAACAACAGAAAGACTATGACAGTCTGCCATGCTCAAGTGCACAGCAAGAAGACTATGACAGTCTATTAGCTCCAGTGAACAGAAAGACGACTATGACAGTCTACCATACTCCAGTGAACAACAAAGCGACTATGACAGTCCACCCACATTGTTTGAGCCACCAGAAGAAGACCATGATAGTCTACCCAGCTCAAGTGAACAGAGAGGTTGAATTTCTTGTTAAGAGGAAGAAGGAGACTTATGTAAGGCTGAGGAAACAAGGTTCAGACAGGGCGCTGGAGAGATACAAGATAGCCAGGAGGGAACTGAAGAAAGGGATTAGGAGAGCTAAGAGAGGGCATGAAAAATCTTTGGCGGGTAGAATCAAGGAAAACCCCAAGGCCTTTTACACATATGTGAGGAAAATGAGAATGACTAGAGCGAGGGTGGGTCCGATCAAGGACAGTAGCGGGAGATTGTGTATTGAGTCTGAAGAGATAGGGGAGGTCTTGAACGAGTACTTTTCTTCAGTATTTACGAATGAGAGAGGCCATATTGTTGGAGAGGACAGTATGAAACAGACTGGTAAGCTTGAGGAGATATTTGTTAGGAAGGAAGATGTGTTGGGCATTTTGAAAAACTTGTGGATAGACAAGTCCCCCGGGCCTGACAGGATATATCCAAGGATTCTATGGGAAGCAAGAGATGAAATTGCAGAGCCGTTGGCAATGATCTTTTCATCCTCACTGGCAACAGGGTACGAAGGGATTGGAGAGTGGCGAATGTCGTGCCCCTGTTCAAAAAAGGGAGTAGGGATAACCCTGGGAATTACAGGCCAGTTAGTCTTACTAGGCAAAGTAATGGAAATGGTACTGAGGGATTAAATTTCTGAGCATCTGGAAATACACTACTTGATTAGGGATAGTCAGCACGGATTTGTGAGGGGTAGGTCTTGCCTCACAAGCCTTATTGAATTATTTGAGGAGGTGACCAAGCACGTGGATGAAGGTAAAGCAGTGGATGTAGTGTACATGGATTTTAGTAAGGCATTTGATAAGGTTCCCCATGGTAGGCTCATGCAGAAAGTAAAGAGGGCTGGGATAGTGGGAAATTTGGCCAGTTGGATAATGAACTGGCTAACCAATAGAAGTCAGAGTGGTGGTGGATGGCAAATATTCAGCCTGGAGACCAGTTACCAGGGATCAGTTCTGGGTCCTCTGCTGTTTGTGAATTTCATTAATGACTTGGATTGAGGGAGTTGAAGGGTGGGTCAGTAAATTTGCAGACGATACAAAGATTGGTGGAGCTGTGGATAGTGAGCAGGGCTGTTGTCTTCTGCAAAGAGACATAGATAGGATGCAGAGCTGGGCTGAGAAGTGGCAGATGGAGTTTAACCCTGAAAAGTGTGAGGTTGTCCATTTTGGAAGGACAAATATGAATGTGGAATACAGGGTTAATGGTAGGGTTCTTGGCAATGTGGAGGAGCAGAGAGATCTTGGGGTCTATGTTCATAGATCTTTGAAAGTTGCTACTCAAGTGGATAGAGTTGTGAAGAAGGCCTCTGGTGTGCTAGCGTTCATTAGCAGAGGGATTGAATTTAAGAGCCGTGAGGTGATGATGCAGCTGTACAAAACCTTGGTAAGGCCACATTTGGAGTAATGTGCGCAGTTCTGGTCGCCTCATTTTAGGAAGGATGTGGAAGCTTTGGAAAAGATGCAAAGGAGATTTACCAGGATGCTGCCTAGAGTGGAGAGTAGGTCTTACGAGGAAAGGCTGAGGGTGCTAGGCCTTTTCTCATTAGAACGGAGAAGGATGAGGGGTGACTTGATAGAGGTTTATAAGATGATCAGGGGAATAGATAGAGTAGACAGTCAGAGACTTTTTCCCTGGGTGGTACAAACCATTACAAGGGGACATAAATTTAAGGTGAATGATGGAAGATATAGGGGGATATCAGAGGTAGGTTCTTTACCCAGAGAGTAGTGGGGGTATGGAATGCACTGCCTGTGGAAGTAGGTGAGTCGGAAACATTAGGGACCTCAAGCGGCTATTGGATAGGTGTATGGATTACAGTAGAATGATGGGGTGTAGATTAATTTGTTCTTAATCTAGGACAAAAGTTTGGCACAACATCATGGGCCGAAGGGCCTGTTCTGTGCTGTATTTTACTATTAAGCCTAACATCGTTAGTGGGGAAAATGCTGGAATCCATAATCAAGGAATTGATAGCGGAACATTTAGAAAGCAGTGGCAGGATCAGTCAGAGTCAGCATGGATTTATGAAGGGAAAATCATGCTTGACAAATCTATTGGAATTCTTTGAAGAGGTAACCAGTACAGTTGACAAGGGGAAGCCAGTCAATGTGGTATATTTCGACTTTCAGAAGGCATTTGACAAAGTCCCGCAAAAGAGATTATTGTGTAAAATTAAAGTGCATGGGATTGGGGGAATGTATTGAGTTGGATAGAAAACTGGTTGGCAAAGAGGAAACAAAGAGTAGGGATTAATGGGTCCTTTTCAAATCGGCAGGCAGTAACTAGTGGGGTACCACAGGGATCGGTGCTGGGACCGCAGCTATTCATAATATATATTAATGATTTGGATAAGGGAACAAAATGTAACATCTCAATGTTTTCAGATGACACCAAGTCAGATGGGAGGGTAAATTGTGACGAGGATGCAGGGATCCTATAGCATGATTTGAACAGGTTGGGTGAGTGGGCAAACAAATGGCAGATGCAGTATAATTTGGATAAGTGTGAGGCTATTCACTTTGGAAGCAGAAACAGGAAGGCAGATTACTATCTGAATGTTTGTAAATTGGGAGAGGGGAGCGTCCAGCGGAACTTGGGTGTCCTTGTGCACCAGTCGCTGAAGGTATGCATGCAGCTGCATCAGGCGGTAAAGAAGGTTAATGGTATGTTGGCCTTCATTGCAAAAGGTTTCGAGTATAGAAGCAGGGATGTGCTGTTGCAATTATACAGGGCCTTGGTGAAGCCACACCTGGAGTATTGTGTGCAGATTTGGTCTCCTTCTCTGAGGAAGGATGTTCTTGCTCTCGAGGGAGTGCAGTGAAGGTTTACCAGACTGATTCCAGGGATAGTGGGACTGTCACATGAGGAGAGATTGACGAGGTTGGGATTGTTCTCGCTGAGTTTAGATGAATGAGGGGGGATCTCATAGAGACTTATAAAAATTTAACGGGGCTAGACAGGGTAGATGCAGGGAAGATGTTACCAACGATGGGTGTGCCCAGAACCAGGGGCCACAGTCTGAGGATTCATGGTAAACCATTTCGGACAGAGATAAGGAGACATTTCTTCACAGATGTGGTGAGCCTGTGGAATTCATTACCACAGGAAGTAATTGACGCTAAACTTTTGAATATATTCAAGATGCGGCTAGAAATAGCACTTGAGGAGAATGGGATCAAAGGCTTTAGGGAGAAAGCAGGATTATGCTATTGAGTTCGATGATGAGCCATGATCGTGATGAATGGCGGAGCAGGCTCGAATGGACAAAAGGCCTCCTCCTACTCCTATCTTCTATGTTATGTAGTGTGTGTTTATGAACCTTAAATAAGGTATACTGACTGATATTGTGGTGAACAAATTGTTATATTACCTTATGTAATATATGTTACTCATTTGCTTCTTACCAAGATGATCCTTTACTCGACGTTCATTAATACTCAAAAGTCTTCCAATTAAAGCAAATTATTTATTGAGTAACATTAACAAATAAACTGTGAGTTTGTTCTCTCTTCAACAACTAAACAAGAGATTAAATAGACACGATTAAATATATATTAACTATGATTAACAACACCTGTACGCTGAGCTATCTCTCTCTACCTCTGGTTACCAGTCACTACATCACAAAGAGGTGTGTAATTGAAAATATAGAAAGATATGTCATTTGAAACGTGGAAGTCTGGCAATACCTGATCTATGAGTGCATGAGAGAATGTAGGGAAAAATTCCACAAAGGGTTAACAGCAGCTGCAGGAGAAGATTGTAAAATGCAGATAGCCTTTGTCAAACAGGCTTAGCAAACAAAACAAGCAGGTCTTTCAAGACACAATCGAGTGAATTTAGTATACAGCTAAAATCAATGTTTCACACCACCTTTTGAAGTTAGGTAAGCAGATGGATAAGAATGGATAAGGTTTTCAGATGAATTAGGCGTCAAATGTTTAAATCTGAGGCAAGTCTTTTAACTCATCACCAATTGAATCTTTAGTATAAAGCTAAAAGCAATATTTCACACCTTCATGGAAGTTAAGTAAGCAGCTGGAAAAGAATGGATGAGGTTTTCAGTTGAATTAGGTGACAAAGGTGCAAAGTTCTGCTGACATCAGATAAATTAAAGAAAGCTGGAGACAACGTATTTACGAGAACACAAATTAGACCCAATCAAAGTCAAAATTATGAGCTGGGGACACAATTTGATAATAATAAAACTATAGAAATGACAGGAATCAAAAGTCAACTTTGAAATCAAAGCATTTTTGAACATCACAAAGGATACAGTGTAATCAGAGATCTATGAGATGAGGTCATACTCAAAATGAATACTTAGTCGTGTTGGGAAAAATTAGATTAAAGGTACCTTTTACAATCCAAGTGAAATAAAAGTTACTTTACAATAAAGTAATAAAATCTTAATAACTGTTAGAAAGATATATAAACCTTAAGAAAGGGGACAGCCAGCAGAGCCAGCTCTCACAGCTCGGTACATGGGAAAGATAAAGCATAGCAACTGAGCAGAACAGCAAATACATCTGAGGAAAACCAAAAGCTAAAGAAGAGTGATTGTCAAGGTGGACCTGAAGGTCTCTTCAACCAACCAGGAGAATCCAGAAGCAAGATCGTTTTACTTTTCTGTAAAGACAGTGATTGCATATTTTAAAAGAAAAAATATTATAATAAAATAACTTAAAAGTTTTAACCTGAAGCAGTGGTTATTACAAAGCCTACTGTACTTACTTGGCAATGCAGGACCCAGGATATTGATGCTGCTAAGTGGTAAGTAGGTAAAATTCTTCTGTGAAGATATGGGTTATACCGGGGGATAACTTGAAAACATAGTTTGACCTGAATAGCACCTACCTAAGCCTGCACAGGAGTCAGGGAGTGAGAATCCCTGTTCATCATTTAGAATATCGACCCTTTTTGGTATAGGGGCAATTATAAGAATAGTGGTGAGTTCTTAACTTCAGGAGGGAATTCGGCTTGAGTCTGTCTTTTATACCCAGCTCTAGAACTGCCATCTAGTGATTACTTAGCTGTTACTTCTAAACGTTAACCCCTTATATACATACAGATATGCAGATCACTACATCCCCCCATTTTTCTTTACACATTTTCTGTACTGGTTAAAGAAAATTGTACAACACAATAAGATAAATAATGATATGTATTCCTGTACAAGTTGTGACAATATTGGTAATTATACAATTATCATTTATGAGTCCAATCTTTATAAATTGAGTCGGTCAGATTTCTTTCTTCTCCTATTAGATCTTCTTAACTGTTGAAGTGGTGATATGGATATTCTAAATTATTTGTGTATGTCGCCTGTCATCTTGCCGTAAAGTAAGTTTTGTTGAATTAGTGACTCATTCAGATTCAATGTAGGAAAAACTTGTGTTTGAAGTTGAATCTTCAGTAGAACTCGCCGGTTGCGTTGAAAAATCGCCCCCTCAGAAGATTTGACAATGTAGGATCGCGGTGTTGCTTGCCTCAGTACTGTGGCTGGAGCAGACCATCCTCTTTCTAGATTTCTTAGTCTGACAATGTCATATTTTGTCAGTGGTTTGAGATTGATCGCATGCTGATCATAGTATTGCCACTGTTCAGAACGTTGCTCTTTGATTTTGTTGAGATCATACAAGTGATCAGAATCCTTGAATTGTATTGCAGGTAATGTTGTTCTGACATCTCTGTTAAAAAGCATTTGAGCTGGTGATTGTCCTGAGCTTAATGGAGTTGCTCGATACGATAACAAAGCCAAATGTATGTCAGATTGTGAATCCTTCGCCTTACTGATAAGTTGTTTGATGATGTGAACACCTTTTTCAACCTTCCTATTGGATTGTGGGTAGTGAGGACTAGATGTCACATGACGAAAGTTGCAGTTATTTCAAAACTCTGTCCATTCCCAACTCGCGAAACAAGGACCATTACCGGACATCACCGTGTGTGGAATCCCATGTCGCGAAAATGTTTCCTTACAAGTCTTTATGACAGATGAAGAAGTAAGATCGGGAAGTTTCATAACCTCCGGAAAGTTTGAGTCATAGTCCATGTTGAGAACGTAGTCACGACCACAACCGATGGATGCCTACTTTTGACCATGGTGACATTGTTAACTCATGTTGCTGAAGTGTCTCTTTACTCTGTGCAGGTTGATGCTTCTGACAGGTGTCACATGTCATGACCATGTCAGTTATTTCTTTATTAATGCGAGGCCAGTAAACTGCCTGTAATGCTCTCCTCTTACATTTCTCGATTCTGAGATGTCCCTCGTGAATCTTGTGTAGCATCTCTCAGAGCGTAGACTCTGTGGAATTACAATTTGGTCATTGCATAACAATAGCCCATTAACTACTGTTAACTTGGTCTGAATATTTTGATATTGTGGACATCGTCCCTTTGGCCAACCATCCTGGAGATGGTACATCACTCATAGCAAAGTTTCAGCTTTCTTTGTTTTTTGACAAATCAGTTGTAGCTTCTCATCAGATGCTGGAAGATTCTCCGTACGTAACTGCGTTTGAGCTTCGATGTCTCGAATAAATTCTGGTGGTGAACTTTCTGTGTCAATTGATCTGGATAACGTATCAGTAGTGATGAGATCTTTTCCCGGAGTGTATACCAATTTGAAGTCATACCTCCTTAACTTCATCATGATACGCTGTAGGCGAGGAGTCATGCCATTCAAATTCTTATCCATTATGTGAACCAACAGTCTGTGATCCATTTCCACTAGAAATGTTAGTAGCGCGTACACATAGTCGTGGAATTTCAGTATTTCCATGAGTAGTCCGAGACATTCCTTTTCTATCTGCACTCATAGTCATATCCCACAAAGCATGCGCAACTGGAAACCAATCAGATTGATCGTTCTGCTGTAGAAAAACTACACCTATTCCATCCTGACTTGCATCAGCGGATATCTTGGTTGCTCGAGTCAGGTCGAAAAAAGCAAGAATTGGTGCAGTCATTAGTTGATATTTGAGATCCACCCATTCATTTTGGTGACTTTGTGTCCATTCAAAATTGGTGGTCTTCCTTATCAAATTGTGTAAAGCTGATGTCCTCGTGGAAAGGTTTGAGATAAATTTGCCCAAGAAATTTACAAAGCCCAGGGGCGCGACTCTCTGCTCCCCATGCCAGGTGGGAGAATCGCGGGAGGGCCGGGCGACTCACGACATGCCCCCCTGGCGCCCCCCGCGATTCTCCCACCCCCTGCTCGAAAGAATTGCCGCTCGCCGTTTTTCACGGTGACCGGCGATTCTCCGACCCGGATGGGCCGAGTGGCCTGCCGTTCGTGACCGGTTCACTACGGCGGGAACCACACCTGGTTGCTGCCGTCGTGAACATGGCGCCAAACGCCTGTTTGACGCTTGTGGGGGGCCGAGAGGGGAGTCAGCACCACGGCCGTGCTCGGGAGGGGACTGGCCCGCGATCGGTGCCCACCGATCGTCGGGCCGGCGTCTCAAAGGGACGCGCTCTTTTCCCTCCACCGCCCCGCAAGATCAAGCTGCCACGTCTTGCGGGGCGGTGGAGGGGAAGACGGCAACCTGCGCATGCGCGGCTGACGTCATTAGGTGCGCCGGCCGCGTCATTCTCGGCACGCCGGGCCTTGATGCCAGCGACAAGGCCCGGCAGCTTAGATTAACGGAGCGCCGCTCCTAGCCCGGGTGGGGGTGAATAAGGTGAGAGGAGCAGCCTCCGAGGCCGTCGTGAAACTCGACCGAGTTCACGTCGGCCTTCTCGATTTTCCACGGGAGCGGAGAATTCCGCCCCAGAAATCTTAACACAGCCTTTTTATCCTGTGGTGTTTTCATATTCATATTTCATATCTTGAGAGGATATGGTATGTCCCAAGAAGTTTAAAGATGCTTATGCAAATGTGCACTTTGACTGGTTTAGTTTCAATCCATAATTATGGATTCTTTGAAACACCTTGGTCAAATGACAAATGTGTTCTTCTCCAGTCGTGGACCAGATGATTATGTAATTGACAGACACTGTTACACCATCGATACCCTCCGTCATCTGCTCCATTATCCTATAGCTGAGAATTCTGAATTCTCCCTCCATGTACCCGAACAGGTGCCAGAATGTGGCGACTAGGGGCTTTTCATAGTAACTTCATTGCAGTATTAATGTAAGCCTACTTGTGACAATAAAGATTATGAAAGAAAGTACTCAATAATCTGCTTGAGTTGTCAAGCTGCATCTGCCAGAATCCCTGCGAAGCATCGAGTTTTGTGAAGATACGAGCATTCGCCATCTCGCATGTGATCTCTTCATGCTTAGGGATGGGATAAGGTTCCATACGAATATTTTTGTTCAGATCCTTTGGATCTATGCAGATTCGAAGATCTCCAGATGGCTTCTTAACACGTACTAGAGAGCTGACCCAGTCAGTCGGCTGCGTGACTCAAGAGATGATTCCTTGTGATTGTAGTCGGTCAAGTTCTAGTTTCAACCTCTCTCGCAAAGGAGCTGGAACCCTCCCAGGCAGATGAATTACTGGTTTTACATCTTTTTTTAGTAATATCTTGTACTGGTAAGGTAAAGTGCCCATACCTTTAAATACGTCGGGGTATTTTTGAAGTATCTGCTGGATTTCATCTTCCATGTGTGATGTATCCTGAATAGTCAAATAGATTCGTTGAACAAGCCGCAAGTCTTTGCAAGCCTGAGCACCTAACAGTGATGATTTCTCGTTGTCCACGATCTCAAATCGTAGTGTCTTCTTTACTTTCTTGTTTGTGACTTTAAGATGGCACAAGCCTCTTAAAGAGATCTGGTTGCCATTGTAGTCTTTCAACCTACATGCAGCAGGAAGCATCTCGTGTTCCCCTGGAATCGTGTCGAGATCTTTGCTTGTCAGTATATTGCCTGAAGCCCCAAGCTTGAACAATACTCGAAAATTGTTAACGTGCGCTGTTGAAGTCCATTCACTGTTGGAGTTGATCATGTTGACTTGTTGAGCAACGTTGGTTATTGCTTGAGGTTCCTCATTTTTCAATTATTCCCATGAAAAATGTGTTTACTAAGGAAAAATGATCCTCTTCGGATGAATAATTTTGTTCAGATTTGTTCTGCTCCGATGAATCCACACTGCGAATGTTGATGTTCTTTTGTTTTGGTCTCGGAGATTGATATTGCACTGTAGATCTGCATTGTGAAGCATAGTGATTGTGTTTTCCACACTTTAAACATTGCTTTCCTTGAGTCGGACATTTCCTTTTTAAGTGGGCGTTGCCATATCGGTAACACGTCATGATGTCGTCTCTGTGACGCATGAGACATGTTTGCACATGCGCAGATGTCTTTTCTTCAGTCTCGCATTTTCGAGTGAAGTGCGCATATCCCGGGCTGGAGTGTGCGCACGCAAGATAGCTGCCATCCGAAACGTGCTTCTTGACTGCCTGCGACACCATTTTACCACTCTAGACCTCGTGGTTGACTTTTGCTCCTTTTTCATGGTGATAAAATTCAAGATATTGATTTTTACTCCGTTCGTGAGATAAGCACTTTTCAACTGCGGTTTTCAGCGTTAAATCTTGCTGCCTTAACAATGCTTCCCTTAGACTCTCATCACATATTCCATACACTATCTGATTCCGGATCAGCGAATCATGCAAATCTGAGTAGTTACAAGTTTGTGCTACTAATTTTAAATCGGTGACAAAGCTGGTGAACGATTCCCGATGTTTTTGCAAACGTTTGTTAAACCCGAATCTCTCAAAGGTTTCATTTGCCTGCGTTTTGCAATGGTCGTCAAATTTGGTGATTATCAAATTAAATTTGCTTTTGTCCTCCCCTTCAGAGTAAATGAAAGAGTTATATATTTCTATCACCTGCTGTCCTGCCATGGGTAAAAGCAGTGCTATTTTCCTAGCCTCAATAGCGGTGGTCAAATCATGTGCCTCCTAGATAAATTTGGAATTGCTGTTTGAATAGTTTCCAATTTGAATTAAGATTACCGGTAGTTTTGAGTTGACGTGGAGCTTGAATGTGGTCCATCGAGGTGATTTGTCTTTGAGGGATCCGAATGCTGCGAAGCCTTCCAAGTCGAATAGTCGGTACAAATTTTTTTTTTTCTTGCTGATTCTAATCTAATCTAGTCCGTATTTTTGAAGTCAATAACCTGGTATCATGTTGTAATATATGTTATTCATTTGCTTCTTACCAAGATGATCATATACTCGATGTTCAATACTCAAAGTCTTCCAATTAAAGCAAGTTATTTATTGAGTAATGTTAACAAATAAACTGTGAGTTAATTCTCTCTTCAACAACTAAACTAGAGATTAAATAAACAAGATTAAAAATATATTAACCACCCCTATCTTTGGCAGTCCCAGTAGTAGCCTGGCTGCTGCTACTGTTTTTTTATTTAAAGTTTCAAAAGGTTGGTGCCTCCATATTGAAGTACCCTCTTAGTTACTTACCATCCATTGCAACCTGCTGATGATCTCAAGTTGGAAAGTCTCTGGCACCCCAGCTTTGAGAGCCCACTGGCCGTCTTTAATTGGACAGGGACAACCCTCTGCTGCGCCAACTCCCCTGTCTCGCCAACCATCTCTCTTCATCACCTCCCAAACTTCCCTCCTCGTCCTCCACTCCCCTGCCCCCAACCAATATACCTGGACCTGTCTGATAAGCCATAGTCTTCCCAGATGCAAAGAATGTGGCCGGAGTTCCCACAAATGCTTAAAGTTGGGTTGCCCTGGGCTTTTGAGCCTGTCGCGTTCTTCACCATCCTGACTAAATTCTGTCTGATGTACAATTACTGTTTATCCCCTCTGAAACGGTCTCGCCAGGTATTCACTTTAAAATGAAGCACTTTGAAAGCAGGCCACTTGTGGTGGTATGACTAGGAGGTTTACAGTACCTCAGAGTAATGCTGCCATTGGTGCAGAGGACTCGCTGCCCATTGGCTCAGGCAGGTCATGTGTCTCTCTGCCAATTGGCGGAGGTCAGTCATGTGACTGCTCGCCAATTGGCCGAGAGGCCAGTAGCCCCTCCTACGAGGCTGGGTATAAGAACCTGTAGCAGCCGGCAGTCGGCCTTTCTCTGTAAGTCGGCTGCCGGACACACAACTAGTTCATTAAAGCCTGATATTTGGAACTTCTTCACGACTCGAGTCGAATTCATGGTGCATCAATTTAATGAACTAGAATGTGGAAATGGAGCTTCGGATCAAACCAGACTGCCTCCGCATCAGCCCGCATGCTACAAACGCGTCAGCAACTTTTAAGCATTGGCTGGCATGCTTCAATAGTTACCTCACCTCTACAATCAACCAACAAAGGAGCAGAAACTCCACATCCTCCACTCGTGCGTGGGCACCGCCGTTTATCCGATGATAGAGGATGAACAGGACTATGACGCAGCCATGGATCTCCTGAAAGGACATTTTTTCAGGCCTGTAAACCAAGTCTACGCGCGGTACCTCCGGGCAACAAGGCAACAGTTCCCCAGTGAGTCCCTTGATGAGTTTTATAGGGTCCTTATTGTCCTGGGGAGAAATTGCGCCTGCCGGCAAGTTACCGCGACAGAGCACACTGAACTGCTAATCAGGGATGCCATTGTCGCGGCCATGCAATCTTCTCAGATACGCCAGCGGCTCCTATAGAAGGACACTTTGAGCCTCATTGAGGCACGGACCCTCGCATCCTCCCTGGAGGTCGCCGACCGAAACGGCCGCGCATATGCCCCCGGCCGCACGGCGACCCCTTGGGCACCTTGGCACGCACCTCCCCTCACCCCCGCCGATTCCGACCCCCCCCCCCCCCAGGCCTGAGCTGCGGGACACCCCGATAAACCCACGGGGCCCTGCTGTTATTTCTGTGGCCAGGCCAAGCACCCCCGCCTGCGCTGTCCGGCCCGCTCCGCAGCCTGTAAGAGCTGCAGTAAAAAGGGCCACTACTCCGTGGTCTGCCAGTCCAGGTCGGTTGCTGCTGTTCCGCGCAGCGACCACGGATCACCTCCCCCGCGCCCCCCCCCAAGGCCCCAGGTGGCCCACAGACCTCTCTGCTCCCACTCCCAGCCACCACGAGTGACCCACGTGTGGGGCCCGGGTGACGCCATTTTGGGGCCCCGGCTCCACGTGTGAGCCACGGGCGCCGCCATTTTGGGGCCCTGACTCCACGTGCGGACCCCGGGCGCAGCCAATTTTGGGACCCCGACTCCACATGCGGCCGACGGGGGCCGCCATCTTGGGCCGGCACAGAGGACCCCACCAGTGAATACTCCATGGGAGAAGGCGACTCAGAGCTCCTGCCACGACTCGCTGCTGTGACACTGGACCAATCGCGGCCCCGCACGCTCTCCACGGCGACTAAGCAAATCCTCATAAACGGACACGAGACGAGCTGCCTACTAGACTCCGGGAGCACAGAGAGTTTTGCCCACCCTGACACGGAAGTCGTCCTCAGGATCTCCTCTCCCAACCTGGCTGGCCACCCCCGGGCCCATCTTGTTCCGGAAGCATGTGCGGGTGCACAAGTTCGACCCGTTGGTTGAACGAGTCCAGTTACTCCACGCTAACCTGCAGTACGCGTATGTGGAGAATCCCGACGGGCGGCAGGACACGGTCTCCCTTCGGGACCTGGCACCCGCCGGTGTGCAGCCACAACCCCCAACACCAACACCCATCCCCCCCAGTCCCAACCCCCCCCCCCCCCCCCCCCCCCCCGGCGCCCCCAGTGCCCCCGCAACCCAGCGCACAGGAACCCTCTCCCCCAGCCAGAGCTTCGCTAGCACCGACCAGGGGTACGGACACAGGATCACGACCGCCGCTCCCGGAGTCACGGACGACCACCGCCCCAACGTCACCGGCGCCGCTGTGCAGTTCCAGCAGGACATTGAAGGCACCCGTCAGACTGATTGAGTCGATTTGATGTTCCACTGGACTTTTTGTCGGACTCTTCGTGTTGTTCAGCGTTCCCTTGTAAACTGTTGCATCTTGCTTTTCATATTTTTTTGTCAAGGGTAACAAATTACTTCAAAGTGCATTGACCTCAGTTTCCAATATTCTCTTTTTCATTGTATCCAAACAGATGACTGTTTGATTTAATTAATGTTTAATTTAACATAATAATGCAATTATGGAAAGATTTGTGGAAGCTGGAAAGACCTCGAATTATATTAAGGCTTCATTTTTATTTGGATTGCTTTAATACAGTATCTAAAGAAGGCATTGATATTTCTGGTGCTGAATTACATTATCAATTTGGCCTTGATTAGTCCAACATGATTTCTGGTCACTTCAGCTCCCGCCCATCGCCAAAGGATGTTCTGAATGTCAGTGGAGAATGTAAAATGTTGCATCAAGGAGGCACTGGAAGATCAGACAAAACAGGGCTTAAATTTATTAAATAATTTATTAGCCTTAATTGGAGCCTTTGAAAGTGAAACAGAGGGTTATCTACCTTAAGCAGAACTCCCTTTGAATGCTGCACATCAATTTCAGAGCCGTAATTGCTGCTCTGTTAAATGATCACAACGATCCAGAGCATGCTCAAATTTGTAGTTTGTAATTATAAAAACATTAAAAAATAGTTAATGTTTGATTATGTTACTGAAACTGCAAGACAATATTCTGTCATTTCCATTTAAGTCTACGACCACAAAAGCCATCAAAATCTCAAACACTGCAGTGTCCAGTAGAGCTCAACTTTACACTTCATTATTGAGTGAGACAGAAAGTGAAGCTAAACTAGACATATCTACCAGAACCACGCTGTCAGAAGTGCAATAATTATGGCTTTCACCAATTTCAGGTATGCTGCTTAGACTATTTTAAATGTTATGGAGTATTATAATATGCTATCTCGATTGCCATACCATCAGTAGAATAAAGAAATGAATATAATATCCAACTGTGTCAGCTATCTGAGCTAGTTTGGTTGCAAACATGCAATTTGTTACGAAGCCTTTTTGGCAGTATTAGTTCTTCTTAGCAGTGGCAAAGATCTTGGCCTAAAATATTGGTTGTTCAGTGCCCATTTCCACAGGCAATGTTTGCAGTTGATCCTAATATGAGGTCCAGTATGTACAAGCTTGGTCTGCACCAGAAGTGCATCAAATGCCACATAAGATGGAGTGCCCCTCAGTCACCCAAGATATCATTCCAGTAACTGGTGTTATGGCCATTGGTGATGTAAATTAGGGATCTTCTGTCTGTTTCTGCACTCTTTGTGAAAATAGTGAGTGACTGGCTGGTTAGCATGTGCTGTGCCTGCTGTGGTCAGTCTTTGGAGGCTCAGAATTGGAAAACCAGAAAATGCTGGAGGCAGCTACCCATCAGATGCATATATTATGTGGAGTTATGGGGTAACCTATGCAGCTGATGGGTAGCTGCCTCCAGCAGATAAGGTGGGGATAGGGTGGGAGACTGGGCCTAGGTCAGGTGCTCTTTCAGAGGGTCAGTGCAGACTCAATGGGCTGAATGGCCTCCTTCTGCACTGTAGAAATTCTATGATGCTATGAATGGTCATAGCCCAAGCTCCATCATGGGGCACGCTAATAGATAATGAGATTAGGAAACAATGAATGCCCAGCCTGCACCCCCCCCCCCCCCCTGCCCACCACCACCCAATTGCTGCCAGCCTGCCAGAGAGGCCAGTCTGATAATGAGTAATCTCAGTGGTACTAGCTCCTCGGCCCTAAGTAACTTGAGCAATTTGTTCCTGGCCGCACCTCCAAATTGTCTTCCTCAGCACCGTTTGATACCAGCCTACAAGAACACTCCTATACTGAAATCCTTTTGTAATGAAGACACATAATAAAAGGCCGCCTAATTTTTGCGATGCTTCTAGTCAACAAATAATACCACACAACGCAATTAGAACCCTGTATCATCATGACCAATACTAACCTAGGCTATGTTGTATTATCATAACTATCAGCATTAGAAGGGTTAATGTAGTGTCACGAGTAGCCACGAGAGGGAGCTGCGGTGATGCTAGACCTCAGGGGAGGAGTGAATGCAGGAAACAGCTATTGAAGGTCATAAGAGCAGTTAGTGTGAGAAGGTTAGATTATAGTTTATACCAGTAGTGAAATTAGCAGTAGATTAGCAGTTAGATGTTATTGATCAATTCTGTATTCTAAATACTAATAATAATAATCTTTTGTTGTCGCAATATGAAGTTACTGTGAAAAGCCCCTAGTCGCCACATTCCGGCGCCTTTTCGGGTAAGCTGATACGGGAATTAAACCCGCGCTGCTGGCCTTGTTCTGCATCACAAACCAGCTGTCTAGCTCACTGAGCTAAACCAGCCCAAAGGACTAAGTGTTGAAACCCAGTTTAGTAGTGTAAATAAAATCATAGCTTTGTCTAAGTAAAAGCTATGCTGTGGTCTTTGTGAACACTACACCAACCATCCTATATAAGCAACACAAAGAACACCACAGACTAAACACCACCATAAAGTAACAATTGAATTTCTAGTTGAAAATAGAATGGGATCATTATTTCTACATTTTGTCATTCTAAATGCAATTGGTTCATACCTTGGACATAATATACAGTTGGTGATTGGTACTAAGATAAGACTCTGAACCAATATTAAACATCTTCCACAGCATTCTCACAGCTTCTACCATTTTAAGGGAAATCTCACCTATTTATGTTTATCTTTGAAATTCAAAAGGTTTTTTTTAATACATAAATTTAAAGTGCCCAATTCTTTTTTTTTCCAATTAAGGGTCAATTTAGCGTGGCCAATCCACCTACCCTGCACAACTTTGGGTTGTGGGGGTGAAACCCACGCAGACACAGGGAGAATGAGCAAATTCCACACGGGCAGTGACCCAGAGCCAGGGTCGAATATGGGACCTCGGCTCCGAGGCAGCAGTGCTAATCACTGCGCCACCGTGTTGCCCTAATTCAAAAGGTTTTAACACCTTGTTCATAAAGTCACACTTTACCAGAGACACATTGAGAGTCAGACTATTTTTCAACTGACCTACATATTCAGGTAGGTTAAGCCATAAACAAGCAATTGGTTTTCCTTTTTTTTGCTGAGTACTCAATGTGTTAAATGAACACACCATCTGTGTTCGAAAAAATTGTACTGGAATCCTACAGAGGGATTAGGAGTTTGACAATCCAGCCTGTGCTTCTTGAAGTTGCTGTGATAATAACAGGCCAAAACTATTGCTTGAATGAAGTTTAAGCAATTTACATAAATCAGTGTCTTAAAAGCATTGCCAGTGATAAATTGACTCCTATCAGAATTTGGTTGTCATTATTCAAATCTACAACACCAACAGGACCCTTTGCATATCACAATACATGCTAATTGCTGTAAAAGAAATGTAATAGGAAGCATCTTGGGAGTTTACTAGAGCCCCTTTAAACAAAGGTATGGATGAACAAAATAAATTGAAAGGTCAGATCAGACATAGCACAAGAGGTACAAGTTGTGGAGCCTGAGGATTGAGACATTTATTTATTTCCCCATTGTCTATATAGGAGTTAAGCAAATGCTGAGCAATAATTACATATAGAGAAAATAAGAGCGAAACTAAACTTCAGATAAACAAACATCTGAGATACAAGCCTGCAATGTCTGTGTCTGGGGCTGGTTTAGGACAGGGCTCTGGGACTGGTTTAGCACAGGCTAAATAGCTGGCTTTTAAAGCAGACCCAGGCTGGCCAGCAGCACGGTTCAATTCCCGTGCCAGCCTCCCCGAACAGGCGCCGGAATGTGGCGACTAGGGGCTTTTCACAGTAATTTCATTTGAAGCCTACTTGTAAGCGATTTTCATTTCATTTCATGTGGAAACTGGAGGACACTTTGTGTGTCCTGAACACCACATGTGCAGGGAATGTCTCCAGTTGCTCAAATTGAGGGTTTCTGACCTGGAGCAGTGACTGGAGCCATTGTGGATCATATAGGTGTCTGAAAGTTTCCTATATCACGTGTTTCACAAGGCCATCATCCCACAGTCACAAAAACTGAAGAAGGACAGTGTGTATCTGGCTATCCTGAAGTGTAGGATGAGGTATAGTGCAGGAATCCTCCAGGAATGTGGTGCCAGGGAAAAGGTCATCATGAAATGCTGCAGAGAAGTCTGGGTGAGAAAGAGAGAAGTAGAAACTCAGCTCTGATAAAGAGGCATCCAGACTCGAAATGTTAGCTCTGTTCTTTCTCTATGTGGTGAATGTATAATATGTATAATTCACACTGCGTCACTGTGTCCCTGTGGGCTCCATCTGTGAGCCATTGCGCGGCTCTGCCCACAGGGGGAGATGAGGAACATGTACAGGGCTCCATCCTTGGCTCCTCTCACTACCGGAAGTATAAAGTGCGGCGGTCTTGTGAGCCTGCCCTCAGTTCTTCGGTCACAGGCAGGCTCAGTTGTAAGTCGATTAAAGCCAGTTTACTTCTACTCGTGTCTTGAGTGAATTGATGCTCGCATCAATTTAATCGACTTAAAAACCACCATGGAATCAGCCCTCAAACCTGATAGACTGGAACTCGACCCGCAGGCCGCAGAAGCGAAGGAAATCTTTCTACATTGGCTTCGGTGCTTCAAGGCCTACCTGGCTGCGTCGACTACCTCCACTGTTACGGAAGAGCAGAAACTCAGTCTTCTACACGCACCGGTGAGCCATCGCATTTCTACTCAACTCGATAGCACTGACTCGTACACCGAAGTCCTCGCAATACTCGACCACCTGTACGTGCGGCCTGTAAATGAAGTTTACGCGTGGCATATTTTTACTACCCGCTGCCAGCGCCCCGCAGAGTCGCTAGAGGACTACCTGCGCAACCTAAAAGCTCTTGCACGGGAATGTAACTTCCAGGGTGTAACTGCCTCCCAGCATATGGAACTCGCTGTCTGTGATGTGTATGTTGCAGGGGTCCGGTCTAACTACATGCGCCAGCATCTCCTCGAAAAAGGGGCCCAGAACCTGGAGGACAGAGTAATGCTAGCAAACTCACTGGAGGTTGCTTTACAAAGTTTGAACTCGTTCCTAGCCGACCACGCAACCCCATCATGGACCCCCGACCAGAGACTGCCCCAGGCCTGCGCTGCGCGGCCACCCGCCCACCACGGAGCACCATCGTGCCACTTTTGCGGTCAGCCCCAACACCCATGGCAGCACTGTCCGGCCCGCAACGTGACCTGCAGCAGCTGCGGACGAAAAGGATACTTTTCAAAGGTATGCCTGGCTAAAAACTAAATCCTCAAACTCTACCGCTATCCAGTACAATCGTCCCTCCAACACACAGGCCCGCAGACCCCGCAACGGACCCACTGGTAGAGAGGGTACTACTACTACACTCAAACTCCCACTACGCCTTTATCGAACACCCCGACGGCCGGCAGGACACCGTTTCCCTACGGATCCCTGCAGGATCCAGCACCACCACCACCACCGCCGAGGTATCCCTCACACCACACCCCACCCGACCCCCCATGCCCTGCGCCCCCACGCCTACAGGTTTCCTGCGCCCCCTTTCACCCGTCGCACTGGTCAGGAATGAAGCTCTGAACGAACCACCCCCGGAGTCCACCCTCAGATTCACACCGGACATCAGCACACAGCCATCCGAAGCGGCTGCAACCCTGGTGCTCCGCCGATCCCAGCGGACGATTCGGGGATCGGACCGACTCAATCTGTAGAACCGTCACTCCCGCCGGACTTGAATTTTAACAGGGGGTGAATGTGGGGAATGTATAATATGTATAATTCACACTGTACATCACTGTGTCCCTGTGGGCTCCATCTGTGAGCCGCTGCGCGGCTCTGCCCACAGGGGGAGATGCGGAGCACGTACAGGGCTCCACCCTTGGCTCCGCCCATGGCTCCTCCCACTACCGAAAGTATAAAGTGCTGCGGTCTTGTGAGCCTGCCCTCAGTTCTTCTGGTCACAGGCAGGCTCAGTTGTAAGTCGATTAAAGCCACAGTTTACTTCTACTCATGTCTTGAGTGAATTGATGGTCGCATCACTCCACAGATGCTGTTAGAACTGCTGAGATTTTCCAGTATTTTCTATTTTTGTTTCAGATTCTAGCAGCTGCAGTAATTTGCTTTTAATCAGAAATTATGTTCCATTTCGGAACTAACAGCAAAGGAAAAGGACTTGAGGTCTTGGAGTCAGAGTTTCAAAAGCTAGGGATGAAGTTAGGTTACTCCCAGTGCTACGTGCAAGTGAGTTATGGATCACCAAGGCACGGTCGATTAATGTATTGCTGGAGAAATGGTGCAAGAGGGAGAGCTTCAGATTCCTCAAAAAAGGTGACCAGTTCTCGGTAAGGGAGGAACAGTGCCACATGGACAGGGAGCACTTCAACAGAGCTGAGACCAAGGTCTTTTCAGGAAAATAAACTGGTACTCGACTGGAAGATTTAAACTAATTTGGTATGACGAGCAGCCAAACAATCAAGCATTTAGAGAGAAGAAACAAGATGACAGATGACTGGGAGAAACGAACAGTATTAGAATAAAGAATATTTCAAAAAGTACAGATCAGTAAAGAGGGAAATGAAAGTCAGACTAGGCTGGGTTAGAGTACAGTTGTTTAAATGCACTGAGTGTGGCAAATAAAGTTCGAGAGCTGCAGGCATAACTTGTCATACAGGATTATGATATAGTGGCAATAATGGAAACCTGGCTTCAAGAAGAGGAAGATTGTGAACTCAATGGGGGAGAAATTATTTTGTGTTACGGTACAGCTTTACATTGATTCTCTGTGGGCATGTAGCATATGGGGCGCGATTCTCCGCAAATGCGGAGAGTCGTGAAGGCTGCCGTGAAACCGGCCGTGTTTCCCGGCAGCCTCCGTGCCCCCTCCCGGGACCCGATTCTGCTCCCTGGTTGGGGCTACCAGCGGGGCCCCGTGAACCTCGGCATCGCAGGCTTAGCGAAATTCGCTAAGCCCGCGCGCCAACGTTAACGGCGGCTGACGCGCACGATGATGTCAGCCGCGCATGCGCGGATTGGACGGCTCCAACCCGCGCATGCGCGGATGACATCATCACGCATATGCGTGAAACCCGCGCATGCGCGGGCCGGTATGCCCCTCAGCCGCCCCGCGGACTGATCCAGCAGGGCGGCGGAGGAACAAAGAGTGCGCAGGATTCGGACCCGCTGCCCGCGATTGGTGCCCACCGATCGCGGGCCCATGGCACCCTTGGCACGGCCGTGGTGCGGCCGTGCCAATCGGTGCCATGGTTACCCAGAACGGCACTTTGCGGCCGTTTTCACAAACGGTGAGAGCAGGTGTGTTGCCATTCGTGAAAACGGCCGTAAAGGCCTGGGAAATCGGCCCATTGGCTAGGGGAGAATCACTGCTCGCCGTAAAAAAACGGCGAGCAGCGATTCGTGTTGGGGGGCGGGCGTGTGGGGGGGGGAGAATAGTGGGAGGTCGGGAAAAATGTCGGGAAGGCCCTCCCGCTATTCTCCGACCCGTCGTGGGCTTTGCCTGTATGGCCTGCCAGTTTTTAAAAATAATATCAGTGAAAAAAACATCCACAGCCGGTTAACTACATACCCGATGCCCCATGAATCAAAAGAAGTCTGAGAAGCACCAATTCGTGAATGAATTTCTCTCCCATTATTCTAGGCTATAACGTGTTCAGGAAACAGGGAATGCAAAACAAAGAGGTGCCTGTATTGGTCAACACGGCGCCGGTCGGGGAACATTGAAAGAGGCCCTCGCGGCAATTCTCCGCTGACAACTGGCCGAGTTCCCGCCGGCATGGTTCACGCATGATTCCACCTGGTGGGAGCACGGAGCGGCAGCAGTGGACTCAGTCCGCGGGCACCCAGGAGGAGGGGCGGAGGTATACGTCACCGGGGGGAACCTCCAGGACGACCAGGCTCGCGACCGGGGCCACCAATTCGCGGGCGCGCGCGATCCCGGGTGAGCCTATATTGTCGGGCCCGGCCCGTGGTGTGGGTCCGCCATGTCTTGCAGGGCCGCCGGCCAGAAGTGCAGGGTCTTGTATCGGCAGCCGGAGTTACGAAGAGCACTCCGGGACCCTGCTAGCCCCTTGCAAAACGGAGAAACACTGGACTTTCTCCAGGAAAGTCCAGAGTGATTTGTGCCCGTTTTCACATAGCCCCATTATCAGAGAATTCCACTCCTCATTGGCCGGCTGCGGGAACCGAGAATCCCAGTGCCGGCGGAGGTGCCCTGTGCCGGAAAACGGGGCTGGCGGGACAGAGAATCCCGCCCATTATCTATTTTGTTGGAATTAAGGAACAACAAAGGAGTATTTACACATTGGATGTGTACTCTATATCGCCAAACAGTAGAAATTAGATGCAGGAGCAAATTTGCAAACAAACTACGGAAAAATGCCAGACATACAGAGTCATGATAATGACAGACTTCAATTTATCCTATTGCAGACTAGGATAGTAACTTAAAAAGGGCAAAGAGGGAAATAACTCCCAAAATGCATACAAGAGAACTTTCTTGATCAATTTGGTTCCAGCCCAATGAGGAAGGAAGTCGTGCTGGATCTGTTTCTGACAAATGAAGTGGATCATATTTCAGCACAACAGCATTTGGGAAACAGTGGTAATAACATTACTAGTTTCAGAGTGGTCATAGAAAAGGACCAGGAACAATCAAACATGAAAATGCCCAACTGGAGGAGGGAGTATTCCTCCGAGTTGAAAAGCAGTCTGACTCAGGTGGACTGAAATGAAAGATTCTCAGGTAAAATAATAAATGAACAAACGAGGCCTTCAAAGTCTCACTCCAAAGACATAAGCAGAAAACCTGGAATGTCATTTCAATGCACTACTGGAACTACCGTCTTTCAAATAAGACATTAAAAGGAGACCATGTCTGTTCTTTCAAGTGTACATTAAAGATCCCATAACAATAGTTTGAAGAAGTGCTGAAACACTTGGTTTTTCTCCTCAAGCCAGAGAAATTTAAAGGGGAGATGAAATAGAGATGTTCAAAATCATTTTAAAATGTGATTGCGTACATAAGGAGAATCTGTTATCTTTGATAGAAGGGTTGACAAACAGAGAAGCCAAATTTACAGTAGCTGGCAAAATACACAGAATGGACATGAGGAGAATATTATTCTACACAATAAATTGTTAGGTTCTGGAATTCACGACCTAGAAAGGTGGCGGAAGCAGATTCAAGAATAACCTTCAAAAGCAAATTTGATAAATACTTCAAGGGGAAACGTTAGCAACATTATGGGAAAGGGTAGGGGAATGGGCCAAATTTTATTGCTCGTTCAAAGAGTCACCACAGGCATGACAGGCTGAATGGCCTCCTTCTGCGTTCTATGATGTTATGGGGCTGTAACCTCCAAGCTCCTCGGTGTCAGATTGCCTGTATTCATCAAAGATACTGGAATCTAATAATCTACTTGAGGATTGGGTGATACCACAAAGATGCACTGGGGAATACCTTTTGGATGTTCCCAGGTAAGGTTTGCATGGCAAATTGCCCAGAAGTGCAAACTTCCCATGTGCATAAAGATAACATGCAAGATACCAAAAAAACTATCTTTAACATTTATCTGCCACAAGTGGAAACATCTTTGATATGGTTACCCTAAAGAAAAATCTTTATTGTTTAAAGGTCTCTATTTGGTTCTATTTTCCTTTGTTTAGCAAGGCTTTCAGCTTCCAGACCAACACCTATTTCAGAAATGTTTTTCATTTCTGAGCACTTACAGGAGGCACAAAGATTCAACTGACTCAATATTTCCCCTGTCTCACTATGAGCAAATGGGCTTCTGACAGGAAAGTGATGGATCAGATCAACAGAGACTCTGAAGTTTACAAAATGATTCAAAATCTACCCAGGAACAGGAACATTCAGTCTTCAACTGAGTGAGAGGAACATCTGTTGGATCTGCCCCGGAGTGCCTCAAACTTGTACACCAATGAAGATGGGGTCATGTCAGCCACACGCTGCAAATCATCTTTTCACTTTCCAATGCCACATGGTGCATAATATTACTGCAACAGCCCATAGGCAATGTCAGGAGCAGTGTACAATCTGGCAGTAATGAGATTAACATTGACAGGGTCTGCTTGCATAATACCGAGGTATTAGAAGAATTCACTGAGCACGATGAGCCCTCTGGTCATTCACAGCATCACAGAGTCAAGGAGGTAATTTGGCCCATCAAGTCTGCATTGGCTCGCTGAAAGAGCATTCTACCTAGTCCCATTGCCGTGCCTTATTCCCATAACCTTGCACGCTCTTACTTTTAAGAGAGCAATTCAATTCCCTTTTGAATGCCTCGATTGAGGGGCAGCACGGTAGCATTGTGGCTAGCTCAATCGCTTCACAGCTCCAGGGTCCCATGTTCGATTCCGGCTTGGGTCACTGTCTGTGCAGAGTCTGCACATCCTCCCCGTGTGTGCGTGGGTTTCCTCCGGGTGCCCACAGTCCAAAGATGCGCAGGTTAGGTGGATTGGCCATGATAAATTGCCCTCAGTGTTGGTGGGGTTACTGGGTTATGGGGATAGGGTGGAGGTGTTGACCTTGGGTAGGGTGCTCTTTCCAAGAGCTGGTGCAGACTCGATGGGCTGAATGGCCTCCTTCTGCACTGTAAATTCTATGAACCTGCCTCGACCACCCTCTAGGAAGTTGGAAGTTCATTCCTGACTCCAACCTCCCTTTGGGTGAAATTGTTTTTACTCACATTGCTTCTACTCCTTTTGCCAAATATTTTTTGATGAGGGAACAGTTTCTCACTATTTACCCTGCCCATAGGCCTCAGGATCCAACCTCTCCAATCTATCCTCATAGCTCCAGCTGTTTAACCCTAGAATCATTCTTGTGAATTACCTCAGTACTCTTAATGCCTTCACATCCTTACTCAAGTAGAGTGTCCAGAACTGGATGTAGTATTCCAGATAAGGCCTAACTATTGTCTCATACAAATTCATTATGACCTCCTTACTCTTATACTCCATGCCCAGGATACCATATGCTTTATTAACTGCTCTCTCAACATGCCCTGCCACCTTTAGTAACTTATGTATATATACACCTAGGTCCCTTTGTTCTTGCACCTTTCTTAAGAGTTTTTCCCTTTATTTTATATTGGGCGTGATTCCCTACCTCCGTTACGCTCTCGCTCAAGCAAAACGAGGCCTGTGAATAATGGGACAGGCGGAACACGAGAACCGTGCCAGGCACCAAACAGTTTGGGATGTCCCTCTCTTGTAGGCAAAATCGGGATCAATTATCACCACTTAAGCCCTGTTTCCATACAATTAACGAGAGCGACCCCATATCCAACGGCTTCCCGTCATTCAGTGGCCTTCCAACAAATGGTCACGCTGGCGCCGATTAGTACTCATGTTGAAAAAGGTGAACCTGGAGGAAGGGCTCCTGTGGGGAGCCCAGGAGGTAAGTAGCCATCTTTGCTCACAGGCAAAGAGTCCAGGGGCACTGGGCTTGCAATCACAGTGCTCGATGCGGGGTGGGGGACCCTCAGCTGGGCGTGGCCTCTGTGCAAAAAATTGCCGGCAACATCTCATCCGCCTGGAGTGTCGCTGTCATCTCCCTCTGAATGTCACAGCCACTCCCTAAAGTCTCCATTAGCTCCGGGTAAACCCATTCCAGAAGATCAGCATCTGGCTGGGACCCAGTGTAGCCATCTAAGATGGCCACCTGCAAAGGACCATGGGAATTATGGCCAACCCAGGGCTGAGACAGATACAGACCCTATGTGTATCTGAAACACAGGTAACCAGACCTGATCGAAACCCCCGCTCGCTTGCATTTTAATGGCCCATTTTCCCAGGACAATAGAACTCCAATCAAGCAACCGGTACAGCCACAGCCACTCCCCTTACTCAGGAAGCCCAACTGCCAAGGTCAATGACCGCTAAGGACCTGCCAAGCCACCAAGGCATCCGCCCCTTTATTGGCCAAAATTGAAGACAGTGATCAGAGCCCTGTCAAACTATTGCGTCCAAGGTTAAGGACCGTCCCAAAGAGCGCGAAATCCCAGAGGGCCAAAAGAGGACACAGCCATGTGTTCTGTCTCTTTTGGAACCGGCCTGTGCCAACCCAATTGCAGCAGGAACAGCCAGCTAAGTTCAAGACCAACGATTGCTACCTGACGGATGAGCCCAGCAGAGACAGTGACACTTTCTTCAAACCAGCCAAGTGAAATCCAGATAAAGGCCTTATCCATTTGCACAGTGCCAGTCGTCCTGAAATTAAGTATAGGTTATTGGAGCTGATAGGTGTAGTTTAACTTGTAGTAGATATTGTGTTTGCATGTCGAGATAACTCTTGTGTATGTAAATAAACCATTTTTTGAACTAACTAACTGGTTATGTGGTCATTTGATCAATATAAGGGAAGGCTTGTGGGGCGCGATTCTCCGCCCCTCACGCTCCGAGGCCGATGGGCCGAGCGGCCGGGCCTTTACGCCCGTTTTTTCACGGCAGCAAACACACCTGCTCACTGCCGTCGTAAAAATGGGCGCTGGATGCCCGTTTGGGGCGGGAGCACCACCGTTGTTCTCGGGAGGGGACAGGCCCGTGATTGGTGCCCACCGATCATTGGGCCTGCATCCAAAAGGGACGCACTATTTCCCCTCCGCCGCCCGACAAGATCAAGCCACCACATCTTGTCGGGCGGTGGTGGAGAAATGTGGAACCGCACATGCGCGGGTTCCGTCAATGGGGTGATGACATCACCCGCGCATGCGCGGGTTGGAGCCGGCTTGGCGCGCGGCCTTAACGACGGTCGATAAGGCCGCAACGCCGTGGTTCCCGGGGTCCCACTCCTAGCCCCAATGGGGGGGGGGGGCAGAATCGGGTCCCGGGAACGGGCGTGAAGGCTGCCGTGAAACACGGCCAGTTTCACGGCAGCCTTTACGACTCTCCGCATTTGCGGAGAATCTCGCCCGTGGTTCACCAACATTATTATAGAGCAATTCAAGAGTGAACTATGCGGTAAATAAAAAAGCCCTGGGGAAAATTGATGTACAGAGAAATCTGGGTGTTCAGGTCCATTGTACCCTGAAGGTGGTTGCGCAGGTCGATAGGGTGGTCAAGAAGGCATACGGCATGCTTTACTTTATCAGGAGGAGTATTGAGTACAAGAGTTGGCAGGTCATGTTACAGTTGTATAAGACTTTGGTTCGGCCACATTTGGAATACTGCGTACAGTTCTGGTCGCCACATTACCAAAAGGATGTGGATGCTTTGGAGAAGGTGCAGAGGAGGTTCACCAGGATGTTGACTGGTATGGAGGGCGCTAGCTATGACGAGAGGTTGAGTAGATTAGGATTATTTTCATTAGAAAGATGGAGGTTGAGGCGGGACCTCATTGAGGTCTACAAAATCATGAGAGGTATAGACAGGGTGGATAGCAAGAAGCTTTTTCCCAAAGTGGGGGACTCAATTACTAGGGGTCATGAGTTCAAGGTGAGAGGGGAAAAGTTTAAGGGAGATATGCGTGAAAAGTTCTTTACGCAGAGGGTGGTGGGTGCCTGTGAACGCATTGCCGGGGAGGTGGTAGAGGCGGGCACGATAGCGTAATTTAAGATGTATCTAGACAGATACATGAATGGGCAGGGAGCAAAGGGATACAGATCCTTATAAAATAGGCGACAGTTTTAGATAGAGGATCTGGATCGGCGCAGGCTTGGAGGGCCGAACGGCCTATTCCTGTGCTGTAATTTTTCTTTGTTCTTTGTAACATTAGGATCCAGCAGACCTCAAACTGCTGTCTCACCTGGGAGTTTCTGCCTCCATCTGATGTACATCAGCAACTGTATGGTGCTCACCAGATTGTGCCCAGATGCCTGTCCACTCATGTTTCCCACTGAGGTGTATGTATCTGTGCAGGTAGAGCATGGGGAAGACAGCTGTGACGCATCGATCAGGGCATCCTCATCACGCTGAGTTCTCCTCTGAGGGGGCGCGGGGGGGGGGGGGGAGGAAGAGCTGGGGGGTTAAAGGGAGAAGGGTGTGAAAGGGAGGGTTGAAGGGAGAGGGGGGTAAAAGGGAGGGTTGGAGGTTGAAGGGCGAGGGGGGTGAAGGGAGGGTTGGGGGTCGCATGGAGAGCTGGGGGAGGTGGATGCTGGCATGGGGGCAGAAAGGTCTCGGTGGGGGGGAATGTGGGGGCGTTGCATTGGTGTGAAATCACCCTTGCTGCCCAGTGTAGGTCGTTGACCTTCTTGCAACACTGAAGGCCAGCTCTCCGGGTCACACTCCCCAAACTCATGGTCGCCGCAATCTTGCCCCAGGTGGCACTGGCTGCCCTGTGGCTCACCCTCTGGGATACTCGGGGGAACAGGACATCTCTCATGGACTACACCACATCAAGGAGTCATCCCAGATCTGCATCTCCTAATCTTGGGGCCAGCCGTCTCTGCGCCATGGCTGTGAGCTGAGTGGGGTTGGTTGTTGTTTAAGTGCTGCTCGATCTTGTTAGTGGGGTGGAGGGGGGGGGGGGGGGGGGGGGGGGGGGTGGTGGTGTGTACGGTCCTGACGAATTGGCTGGCAAGCCTTCATTTGCGGCGAAGAGCCCATGGGGCCTCAATAAGTGTACCAATTAACATTGAATAGTGTTGCCGGCTTCGCTGAGCCTGGTGCCGGGAAGCCCGTAGCAGTTCCTGCTCGCTACCACACTCAGAAACCTTTCCAGAAAATCGCGCCCTCTGCTTCTCTTTTATCTTCTGCCCATAAGTCTGGTTGCTCTGAGATGGTTCCACTATTGTGGACTCTAAACATGGCACTTGGTTCTTACACAGACTGTAGACATGCTCTTGTATCTGCTTAACACTTGTTTATTAGTTTTACACCTAAACAGGTACAGTGTAGGCATACTGCTCTGAGGCATGATTGCCAGCTCCTTCCAGAGAGCGTCTAACACGTGAATGACTGATGCCAATGGTGCACTATCATCTACATCCTACATTGGCATATACCACTTGTTAACCCTGTATACTACACTAGCGACTCAAGTCGAGTCATGGGCAGCAGTTTGTTTCCAGGTGTGAGGATTTGTTTCCTGACATGGGCCAGGTTTGTTGTCGGGCAGAAACCAGAGCAGGTCACAAGACACGCCATCATTTTACCTTAAACAGACAAATTAAAACATGTTAATTTTATAAAACCTTGCCTTCATGACAAAAGATAGAGAGCATTTGCTTTGCCTTTGTTTTATAAGTTATCAACACTAATTACCATCCTTTATGTCAATGGGAAGATGTTTCCAAAGCCCAGCAGCCTGACTTTTGCCAACAGAAATATAGAAAAACACATACCTGTGTTTTCTTCTAAATGCATGTTATTGTGTATTGAGTGATGTGAGGCCATTGCTGTTTAAGTAGTGCTGCTTACATTTTACAATACTTCTGCACATAAAATTTTTCTTGAAATAAAACTTGGTGTAACAAATTGCAGAGGGATATATTATCTATTCAAGTGAAGACGCCTTTCAGCCTGCCATGGGCATAAATGCAGTTACATTTATATAACTCAAGTGTATTATCCCTCTACAGTGCTTCAATATATTTATTCAGCTGTAATTCTTTTTAGGTGCCTCTGTGAAAGATTTTCATTCTTCTCACTCATATTGTCACTGGCCTCTTTATCTTCTGACCCATTCCACCAAATTCACTTCATATACTGGTGGATGTTAGAATTTTTTTAGATTAGAACAGTACAGCACAGTACAGGCCCTTCGGCCCTCAATGTTGTGCCGAGCAATGATCACTCTACTCAAGCCCATGTATCCACCCTATACCAGTAACCCAACAACCCCCATTAACATTATATTTTTTTAGGACACTAAGGGCAATTTAGCCTGGCCAATCCACCTAACCCGCACATCTTTGGACTGTGGGAGGAAACCGGAGCACCCGGAGGAAACCCACGCACACACGGGGAGGACGTGCAGACTCCGCACAGACAGTGACCCAGCCGGGAATCGAACCTGGGACCCTGGAGCTGTGAAGCATTGATGCTAACCACCATGCTACCGTGCTGCCCCAAGTGGGTTGAGTGGGGGGGGGGATGTTCATCACCCTTATTGTGTGGAACTGCAGTGTAATGAACTCCAATTGGCTTTATTGGTTGGCCAATTGGAGTATGAGCTCCCTCAATTATAGCTCATTGAGGGGGCCCATATAATCACCTGTGTAGGCTTTGTGAGCCAGTCTTGAGTTGACTGGACTGCTAGCAGCACTGTAATATCGTTATTGTAAATAAATATTGGTGTGGTGACGGAACTCCTGCCTCCCGTGGATTACTACATGCAGGAACATTTGGATTGATCTGCCATTCTCTTCTGCAAGAAGCCGGAGCAACATCAAGCCCAATTTTACGGTCGGTGGTGCAGCGAGTCCATCTACGCACTGATGTACTATGGGCTGGATTCTCGATTTGGAGACTAAGTGCTGATGCCGGCGTGGGAACAGTGCCGTTTTACGACAGGAAAAACGGCGCAACAGCTGCACCGATTCAGCAACTTTAAATGGGCTAGCACCGTGGGCACGTGGAACGTAATCAATTCCATGGAAAACGGTGCCGGATTCGCCAGGTCCGTGATTAGCACATATGAAGCTCACATGCCGCAGTCACACTTAAACGGTCCTTCCCCACACACACACCACAGGGGCTGGTTTAGCTCATACAGGGGCTAGTTTAGCTCACTCAGCTGAATCGCTGGCTTTTAAAGCAGACCAAGCAGGCCAGCAGCACGGTTCGATTCCCGTACCAGCCTCCCCGGACAGGCGCCGGAATGTGGCGACTAGGGGCTTTTCACAGTAACTTCATTGAAGCCTACTCGTGACAATAAGCGATTTTCATTTCACAGCCAACAGGATGGCTGGAAGGAGAGCAGCGCCATGGTTCAGGGACGCTGAGCTGGACTCCCTCCTGGATGCCATGGAGGAGAGACAGATGACCCTATACCCCAGCACGGGAGGAAAGCCGCCAGGTGCCGCCATTTACCGTGCCTGGCCGCAGATGGCAGAGGCCGTCACGTCATGGGCAATATCGCCCGGATTGGCCAGCAGTGGCGGAAAAAACTTCACAACCTCCTCAGGGTGGCCAGGGTGAGTTGGCACATACCCGCTCCACGCATCTATAACCCTCCCCCCCCCAACCCGGGGGACGGCCGAACCCCCACCCTGCCCCACATACCAGCACCCATGCCTGCTGCCCTGGCCGGGTGCCCTGGCCACTGATGCCATCATCTGCCCAGCCCCTGGGCTGCATGCCGTCTAACGGTGTCATTGTCTGTATTTGCCTCCCCCAGGAGAAGGCCGCATATAACCACCGGGAGCGGGAGAAGACCGGAGGGGGACCAGCAGACCCGTGGCCCCTCACCATGCCCGAGCAGTGGGCACTGGACGTGGTCGGCGGCCCCGAGGAAAGGGAGGTCACCGAGGTGGGGGGGGGGGCAAGTGAGAACCTGTTTAGTTGCGGATCCCCATGACACATGTGTGGACCCCCCCCCCACACATCCCTCTGAACCCAAACACTCCTCCTCACCCTTCTTGTACCTTCTAAAACAGTGTGTCTTTAATCCATATATGATGGACAAATGACAACACAAGTTGTTTAATGCATTAATAGTTTACTACGCACACACACACATACAAGTTGAATTCTAAACTAACACACAAGGAAGACCTTAATTTCATGTCCAGGTGACTGGCAAGTACAGAACAGATATGGCCTTATCTGGAATCCCTTATCTGGCAGTGCTGGATGACTGCTGCTGGTCGTCAGTGTCCCGGCTCTGGTCCTTCTGTGGATGGTGTGGATGGTCCTCTCCTTGGCCGGTGAAGGTATCATCGTTGCTGTCCTCGGTGGTTGAGTGAGCGGGTGGTGGGCTGCGCAGCACATTTTATCCCTTACAGGCTTGTGTGCTTTTGGGTAGTCCCAGGTAGATCACCCTGATCGATCTCAACCAATTGGGAGTGGACACCTTGATGGTGGGGTGGGTCCCAGTCGGCCATGGCCTGCCTGAGGCAGGTAGGCCTTCCCAAATAAGGAAACCGACGCCACCAAGTCTGCCAC
Organism: Scyliorhinus canicula; assembly: GCF_902713615.1. Classification (NCBI taxonomy): domain Eukaryota; kingdom Metazoa; phylum Chordata; class Chondrichthyes; order Carcharhiniformes; family Scyliorhinidae; genus Scyliorhinus; species Scyliorhinus canicula. The sequence goes on along the minus strand of NC_052148.1, from coordinate 171,126,982 downwards.
ATATTGCTACTTCCTACCTGGAGCCTATTGTTCCGGGATGGCCTTTCAACGGCCTTTTCCCCGTGTTTCTGCAAAGTCCGGGCTGCAGCCTTTGTATATTTGGAAGCTGCAGTCTGTCTGCGTCTCCGTGTTGGCCAATTTCCCGTCAGATGGCCACACCTCTCACCCCCCCTCACCCCTCTCGCCACCTCCTCACTCACCCCCCCCCCCCCCCGGCCCACTGTCTGTTGATATATGTCGTCTTGTGTCTTCCAGGATCTGCCAGTGCCAGGGCCGGTGCCCCCCAGACAGCCGAGCACTGATGGGGAGAGCAGTCCGAACACCAGCCCTCTGCCCAAGACTCAGGACATCCCGGAGCTCAGGTCAGAGGAGGACACTGACTTTCTGTCACAGCTGTCTCCAACACCCTCCACCATCCCAGAGACTATCAACTCAGTTAGACGCATCAGTAAAGAGGCTCCTGAGATACTATCTGGTGCGCACCACACGTCGCATCCAATACAGCAGGTGAAGGTACGAGCAGCCGAGGGGCCGAACGGTCGGAAGGCAGGCCGGCCCCAGAAACCAGCGGCCTTCCAGATGGCTCCCGGGCTCCTGGAACATCCAGTCCCAGCCACAGTGCAGGTGGAAGCAGAGACCCAGGGACTACAGGAGGGGATGACGGGCGGGCATCCAGCACCTGCAGGCACGGGTGGAAGAGTCCAGCTACGTTCAGGTGCAGGGTGTGGTGCCGGTCATGCGTGCCACCCAGGCCGACACCGCACAGGTGGTATCCATTATGTAGGCATTGGAAGCGACAGTTTCGGCTATGGGTCAGCGTGTCCAAGGCCTGAGGCATTCTATGCAGGCAGGGGCCGAGGGCCAGGACAGGGTTGCCATCTCAAAGGCAGCGATGTGCCAGAGCCACTTGGACATCGCGGCAGCGCTCCTCAGCATGGCCCAGTCACAGCAGGCCATCTCTGGGAATGTCAGCGGCATTGCCCAGGCGCAGACCGGCATTGTACAGACCCAGAGGAAGCCCAGTCAGACTCACAGGATGGTGGCACAGTCGCAGCGTGACGTGGTGCAGTCCCAGACGGAGATGGTCCACTGCATGTGCTTCATGGCCGCGAGCATGCAGACCCTGGTCAAGACCACAGCGGTCCTCCAAGACTGGCAGCGGCATGTGGCGAGGGGGCCTCAGGGGATGGCCATCAGGAAACATTGCAAACTAGGCTGCTTCGGTGAAAAGATACTGGAAAAGCTGATTTATTTGACATAATCCGTTTCACAAAATTAAAAATGTATATGTATTTTTGAAAAGTGTAATAATTTTTACCTGAACCATTTCATATATAGTTTGAGAAAATCAAAAAAATCATTTTAATAAGTGCTAAATATTGAAACATTTAAAAGGTCTGATAAACCTTGTTAACAAGTTTCAAGGCTTGATTTATGGCCCCCACCAGTGCTGGGACTGGAGGCAGATGCCTACTATAAAATGCTTTGTCGGCCACATTCAGTTCTCTGATTCCACCCCACCCCAGTCCAGTTTTGCAGAAATGGGATGGGGAAAGTAGATGATTCATCCTGTCAACAGCCACTTACGGTCAATTAGAAAAGGCTGATGTCAGAATATCCACTCATGTATATAATAAAATGCAGACAGGCAGTGATTGACACACAGGATGACCAATGAACACACAACACAGAACAACCAATCACTAGACAGGACACCACCACTATAAAGCCCACGGGGCATCGCTCTCTCTCACTCTCAGGACCCAGCTACTGAGACAGTTAGAGTGCACAAGCTAGTGAGCACTATCACCATGTGGTAGCTAGTAAGTCTGGTCAAGCCAGTAACAGGTCATCAGTTAGATTAGTAGAGTGTCAACCCACAGCTGAACATGTACAGCAGTCCACCAGTTAAATAAAACAGTGTTGGATCATCTCCTGTGTCAGACGTCTGTTTCTAGCTTCACTGCATCCAGTTGCAGTCAACGTCGAACCAACCTGCCTAACACATCAGCTGACAGAGAGTTTCCAGATAGACTCCAGCTACTGCGGGCAGCAAGTACTAGTTCAGCCGCCTGGTGGCAGTGCAGAGGAGACCTGTACTCCAGGCAGGCCCAGAAATCTTCCTTGCCTATCTAGGTGCTGCAGCACTCACAGACCACCGTGTAGGGAGATTTTCCCTATCCTGCACAGTCGTGGCCTGGCTGCAAGAGCTATTTTTAAATTAAAAATTTAAAAAGCTAGTTGGAGGATACCTCAATTTTCTTTTCCATTATAGTCTGCTGCTTCTTTGAAGACCTTTGATTGGCCCTTAATTGGATGCCTTCTGGTCATTAATTGGCCATCCCTGGGAAAATTACAGGGAGTGACCATTTTCCACACAGTGCAGGCTTCTGACCCACATTCCTGTCCGATAGTGGGGTTCAGAAGCTCACAGGGAAAATCATCCTTACAGTTTACTTTTTAACAAGATTTGCCAGACTTTTGTAAGGTTTCATTGTTGACCTTTTAACAAAATTTATCTGAGTGTTAAAACAGGGATTTATCTTAAAGTTAAGTATAGGCATTAGCTCATAAATACTTATTGTAAAAATATTAACATCAAAAAAATGAAAAGTATGATCACATTTCTTAAAACATTTTAAAAATCAGATCAGTGTTATTAAAACAATCCACAAAATTATCTAACACTTAAACAAAAAAGTTTTTTGGTGGGCCCCCTCATTAAGTATTTACAAATTGAGAGGACACCACTCAATGCCTGGAAATAGAATTGATTGGCCCACTGCAAATTCTGGATTTCTGTGCTACAATGTGCATTCCGAAGGATGCTCGGTGTCTCTGATATCTAATAATAATGAATGATGACTGTGTCATTGTCATTGGTGCTTTAAAATCCAGCCTTAATGTTGTTAAATGTGTGGATTGTTCAACCTAGTCCTGATTATCGAACTGTATTACACTGTTGCTATATTTATTTGGTTATAAATATGGTGGTCAATATGATCGCCTTTCTTAATCCTAATTATGAGTATACTTTCAGAGTCGCCAGGTATCTCTCGATACCGCCACAAGGTTCAACCCGAATACCGATCAAAGAGCCAATACACCAGTTAGTTAGTTCAAAGTCAATACTATTTCTTTACACACAGCAAGATCTACTCATGCACAACAGTACTACAAACTAAACTATCTCTAAAGCTAATGCCTATACTTAACTTCGGGTGCCCACTTAATCAGAGGAACAATGGCCGTTGTTCGGATCTGAGGCTGTTGGGTTCGAAGAGGTAACAGGAGTACAGCTAAAGTCGTCTATCTGGTAGTGAGCGTTGACCTTGAACTTACTTGCTTCTGGTGATGCTGGTGGAAGGGTCTCTCTGCTTGAGAGCCGAATCCAAGAGGCTGAATCTGTGGTGAGGGTTCCTTCTTATACTTGGAGGGGCTTTGTGTGCTTTTAGGCGGGCCTTAAACTTGGTCCCAATTAATTGGGCAGCTTCTTGATCATTGTCATCAATCTAAACCAATAAAGGGGTGGGTGCCCTGATGGCTGGGTGTGTCTTAGGTGGCCGTTGACCTTGCTTTATTTGTGTCTTTCGGTTGGGGTATTGGCGCCGGGATGTCTGCGACAGTATTGGCTACCTGAGTATTAGTCCTTTGTTCCTCGGAGATGGGCCATCAATATGCTAATCGACCCAGAGTTTCGATTCCGTCTGCTGACTGCTTCCCAAATATACATTCAGGCTCTGTGCCTGCTTGTTGCTTAGTATTGTCCACGTTTCCCTATATTCTCTGTGAGTGTCTATTTTGTATTCTGAAAGTGGCCATCCCAGATAGCTACACTCCCTCCTTGTGATCCTCAATACGAAGCGTGAAGGATCATATTACAGAATCTTCTTTGTTCTCTGCCGAAGTCGAGCACCCGCAATCAAGGACAGATTCTATCCTACTCTGTCCTATGGATTGGAACTTTTACCTAAATTGCTTTATATACACACATTGTCATAAAATCCCAAGGGGCGCCATGACATTCAGGCATGCATTACAATTAAAACACGGGAATCTCTAACTATTCTTCTGTAAACTATCCTCAGTCAATTAAAAGAATTTACAGCAGTATAAACTATACAATAGCAGCATTACATGTCTCTGTATCTTGGCGGTCAAGTACAGAATTTTACATCTTTCTTTTATTAGAACAAACAAACAAATAAAATTAGTCGATTCACTTTATTCACTTAAAACGAGTGGGGGGTTTGCTGAAGTCCGAAAATAGGGGGTCTGAGGGTATATACCGGAGTGCGGGAGGCTTTCCTTCGCCATTTCCTAAGTCTCAGTATCTGGATGACACTGCAGAGTATTGCAATGACTAACAGTGCTTCTTCGATGTAGGACAGGGAATACCATGCGATAAATTTGTCACACCAGGTTGGTGTATCAGTGGCTGTCACTGAGTGTGGTGTATGGTAGGGATGGGAAACATTCACAGCCTGTGGGGTAGGGGTCAGGGGGGTCGCGTCCGCGCGCAACATTAGGGATCCCGCGAAGATCCAAATGTAGATCATGATGTCTGTCTTCATGTTCTCTTTTTCCTTCTTTGTCTTTCTGTGCCTTCTGTTGTTCTGGATTTATATCTGTTATAAATCTGTTATCTTGTTTCAGATCTCGTAAGTCTGTCTGTCTGTCCTTTTATTACCAATTGCCCATTAAAATTGCCACTATATGTGACTCTCTCATTTTTTTGTAAGCCAAATATTTTGGGACAAGACATCCGAGAAGAAAATACCGTCACAGCGCGAGCAGTCTCGCAGCCTGTGTGGTCGATGCGGGGAGTGTACCATCCCAGTGTTTGAGGATGTAAATAGCATATGGGAGAGCAACCTAAGGGTCACCGGAAACCAAACAGAAGAGTTTTGAACCAAAAGTTCCGTATGCGGTGCGTATGGGCCGCGGTGGGGCAAGAATAGGTGGAATCCCCGGTAGAACGGTGACCAGTGCCGTATGTGCACTACCCAAGTATAGCTGACCAGATGGGGGTCCTCAGGCAGGGCGGGGAATAGTGTCGTTACTCCACTGTCTGAGTGACCGGACAAGAACGGAAAGAATTTGTGTTCATCGTGGATACTGCCTCTTATGATTACCTTCGAATCAGAAGAGTAGCTATGATTGGGTGTCTGCCGACAAACTAGTTGGCATTAAAAGACTGGTGGCATGGGGCCATGAATAAACTTAAAGTGCACAAACAAACATTCAACATTTACAGTAACAAACATTTAAAGTAACAAACTAACATATCAAAATCGGGCAGGCTCCATCAGAAGGCACCGTAAATCTCCATCGGTTCCTTTTTTACCATCATCTGGACACCTCATTGCTCTAAAGCGAACAGAGTCGCAAAGGGCCTCGTCTGGTGGGAGTCAGACTCTGAGTCATCATCTTCTCCTGGTTGCCACACTCGTGACTGGAGTAACTGTGCCAAAGCTGCTTAAGGCGAAGTGGGGTCCATCTCATCATTCTGGATGAGTCTGTAAGAATTGTCGCAGTGCCGATGTTTCGTGTCGAGCTTGGAGTTGGTGGGGGGGCAATCCATAGTCGTTGGGCGGTGGATCTGGATCAGGGGCTTTTATGTACATGGTCTCAAAAGGGTCCAACAGATTCTGTTCGGAGTTGCTGGGAATGGGGCCAGGTGCAGGAGTGTAATCGTGTTGCGGTGCTATGGGGCTGTCGCTATCGCTGTCGGTGCTGGTTGAATGAAGGGAGAGGCGGAGTCATGCCTCTGGGGGTGGAGTCGCAGTAGTGTCTGAGGATGGGCTGGACTGGTTGGGGGAGAGTAGGAATAGGTTGTCCATGGGCGGGGCATGTTCATCTGCTGCTGAAAACGAGATGTGGTGTAACTGGTTGTTCTGTGTGCCATAAGCCTTAAACTGGTTTATGTGGGACCATCCAGAGTTGCCATTGGGATAAGTGATCTTATATATGGAGCGGCTGACTTTATCAGAAATGGAATAGGGTCCTGCAAACTTGGGGGAGAGGAATGAACTGGGGTTGTATCGGGATAGCATGACTTGCTGCCCTACTACAACTTCTGTGGCATGTACTGTCTTGTCAAAGCAAACTTTACTTTGCTTATTTCGTGTCCCAAGCTGAACAGCTGCAGCAAGCTGGGCTGCTTTTACATTATCGAGAATCTGCTGAACTGCTTTCTCATGGGTGAGGGCGGTGACTGTGGGGCTGGCCAAATCAACTCCTAACAAGTATTCCGTTCCCTTCATGGGTCGTCCGGTCATGAGGGTGTGGGGTGTGTATCCTGTCGACGTGGATACTGTGTTCCTTATGAACAAAGGGGAGAACTGTGTCCCATGTGGTATTGTGCTGTTGCACCATTTTCCTGAGGGTAGCCTTGAGGGTTCTATTCTTTCTCTCGACTATTCCGCTTGATTGGGGGTGATATGCAATGTGGAATTTTTGGCGGATGCCGAAAATTGTGAGGACGTTTTTCATGACGCGTCCTGTAAAATGTGTGCCTTGGTCTGATTCTATGCTACGGGGAAGGCCCTATCTTTTAAAGATGTGCTGCGTTAGGATCTTTGCTGTCATTTTTGCCGTGTTAGTTCTGGATGGAAAAGCCTCCACCCATTTCGTGACGGTATCAATGACCACCAACACATACTTAAAACCATTCTTGTGGGGGGGGGGGGGGGGGGTCCTATGTAATCAATCTGCAAATTCGTCCAAGGGCCATTAACAGGGCGGGTGTGACTATGACTAAGCTGACCTTTCTTTGCATATCTGTCCGGATTGTTCTGGGCGCAGATTAAACAGTTTTCAATGTAGTGCGTTACATTGGATTTCAAATCGGGCCACCAGCAGAGAGGTCTGAGGTGGGTGAGGGTTGCCTATATGCCTTGATGTCCATGGTTGTCATGGAATTGACATATAATTTGGTTTCTATCCTGGGTGGGGACCACATAAATACCTTCTTTTAATATTATACTGTCATGTGTCGTCAAAGTGTTCCTGTATTTACCGTAGGGGGCTGGGAAGTTGCCTTTTTAAACTTCCCTGAGCTGTGCGTCTTCCTTTTGGGCATGAGCTAAATCTTGGATATTGGGCTGTGAGACCTGGACCACGTGTACTGGGGCACTCTCGGGGGGGGGGGGGGGGGGGGGGGGGGGATTCCAAAAGTAACCGTGTCTGGAACCTGCCTTTGCTAGGGCATGTGCCTTAACGTTACCAGGGGTGGGGGGGGTGCGGGGTGGGAGGGGGGGGAAGAAAGATGGTGGCTACGAACTTTAATGATACCATATTTCCGATCTTTAGCTGTCCTTAGAATATGCTGGAGTAATGGGGCTGAGGGTAGGGGTTTTCAACTGCGGAAATGAAACCTCTAGATTCCCACAGGGGTAGGAATTCCATTAAACTATTGCAGACAGATAAGCTGTCGGAGTATATGTCGGCTGGGGTCGGGAACGAGTTGGGGTGCTCTACAATATATGCTACGGCTGCTAATTCTGCTGCCTGTGAGCCTAGATGTCCAGGCAATTTCAAGGATATCTCCTCCAACACGCGTCCCTGTGTGTCCTCTGCACATATGCCACAACTGGTAATCCGTTTACCGTTCAAAACTGTGGAGGAGCCATCCACATAAATACGAAGTGGTCCGCCTATGTCTATGGGCTGGAGTCTCTGGGGTATAGTGCCTGGTTTCGGGGGAGCTAACATGGGTACAAAGGGTCCTGTATTGTGCCTGGTGGTAATTATTTCACATTCATGTGGGGTGCCTGCGTAATGCAAATTATCTGCAAGGAAAGTGTATATTTTTGTCCTCTTTACTGTAATGTCCTGTCCCTGTAAGAGAAGGGTCCATCGGGAGGCGCAAATTTGGCTGGCTGTGCCGTCCTTTAGTCTACCATCTAGGAGAAGTTGGGTTGGGGTGTCTTCTGTTAAAATGGTGACGGGGTTGAGTCCTGTTATGTAGGCGAAGTATTGAACAGCCCATAAAAACTGTGAGCAGGTGCCTTTCGCAGGCAGAAACTCCTTGCTCAACTAGGTCAAGAACTTGTGAGGCATATGCTACGGGGCCTAAATGATCGTGTCTTTCCTGGAGGAGCGCGGCCGAAAGGGTTTGGTCGGTAGTTGCAACCTCAATTGCGTATATGGAGAGTGGACCTGGGACCTGTAATGTGGGAGCTGTGCCGAGGGCTCGTTTTAATGCATCCACGGCATTCGTGCGCTGTGGAAGCCATTCCCATGGGGCTTGCTTTTTTAGGAGTTCGGAAAGGGGGGCTGCCATTGTGGCAAAACCATCGATGTGATTCCTACAGTAGCTAACCAGTCCTAGAAATGACCGGAGGGCTGTGACATTATGGGTAGTTTGACAATGGAGTCGATGCGTTTCTGCTCGATCTCGCATTTGTCATGGGTGATCACTGTGCCTTAGTAAATTACTTTCTCTTGTAGAATCTGGGCCTTTTTGGGGTTCACTTTACATCCAATTTGGTGAAGGAGTCCTAATAATTTGGTGAGAAGTGAAATGTGCTCTCCCTTAGTGTCTGTCTGAAGAAGTAAGTCATCTACATACTGGACAAGGCAATTGGGTCGGGAAAGTTTTGCTAATCCATTCGCCAGCTGTCGGTGGAAAATGGAGGGGAAGTTGTGGAAGCCTTCTGGTAGGCACGTCCACGTGTATTGCTGTCCCTGGAAGGTAAAAGCAAATTTATATTGGCACACTTTATCCAATGGAATGGACCAAATGCCATTGCTGATGTCCAAAACCGGAAAAAAATTTGACCCTGTTTTAGCATTGTCTCTGGATTCATGGCTACGGTGGGGGCTGCTACTGGGGTTACTTTGTTTAGTTCCCTATAATCGATGTTCAGTTGCCATGAGCCATCGGGTTTCCTGATGGGCCAAATTGGGGCATTGTTCATTGAGGCTACTGAATGGAGTATGCCTTGGTCAAGCAGACTCTGGATAACCTTTGCGATTTCTCCCTCTGCTTGTTGGGGAAAACCGTACTGGTTTTGGTGTCTGGGGTCGGGACCTGTAATGTTTACTAAGCCAGCGATTTTGCCACAGTCATACTTGTGCTGGGCAAAAGCTGCTTTGTGTTTCTGTAAAACGTCTCTAACTTCTCTGTCCTGACTAATGGCTCGAGGGTTGAACTAGAAGTCTTCTACTGTGCTAATTCTGTGTGCGTAGTCTCCAACTGTGAGGTGGCGGGGGCTCGTGTTGCCTTTGCCATTCTCCACACACATTTGTTTACGGGTCGAACAAAAGATTGTGGGAGCTCATAAAGTCTATACCCAAAATGTGTTGGGCTGTCTGGGGTAGATCTACTAGAACTACAGGGTGTTTGGTTTAAATGTTCCCTATCTGAATCGCTACAGGGGCTGTAATGTGTCCCTGCTGCAAGTGCCCTGTAAAACCGCTGATGGTAATGGTGTCTGTGGTGGGCCATGTGTCTCGTTGAAACATTGTGGAGGAGTTTAGCGTGGTGCGGGACCCACCTGTGTCCCAAAGAAATTCTACGGGGTGTCCCCGGACTGTGCCTGCCACTACCGGTCTTCCAGACTTGTCCCAAAGGTTGTTGCAGACCCAAGTTGGGGAGTCCGAACACCATCAATCGGTCCCGTTCATATCTGCATTATCGGAACGGGCACTAATACTATGAATTGGCTTTGCCCTATTCTTATTCATGGTGTTTGCCTGCTGGTTTCGCTGCTGTTTCTGGGGGCATTGCACTCTTGTGCATAATGTCCTAATTGTAAACAATTGTAACATTCGTGGGATTTAGGCTACTGTGGGCTATTTCCTCCCTCGTTTACCCATGCGGGGTTCTGGTGTGTCCTGACTGGATGCATGTTAGCATCTGCCTGCTCTTCCTCTGCTTTACTGTATGCTGTTTTTCCCTGAATAGACTGTTCCCAAGCTTGGGACAGTCTCTTTAGTACCCATTTCTCATTGTGGGTCTCGTCTGAGGGGTCGTAATTGGCACAAGCTCTTTGTCTCCTTCAGTCGTGTGAGAGACCAGGATTCAATTCCATTTGGCCATATTGTCTGGGGTCAAATGGGCACGGGCTACTCTCCGAATACGGCTGTGAAATGAATCCACAGGCATCCAGCAAATGCTGTGGGGTGCTCGGTTTTTTTCTGCCTACATTTATTTAGGCCTTCTACGGGGTCTCCCTTATTGTAGCCGATCGCTTCTAGGATAGCTGCATGCATTTCTTGGAGGGTGCCTCCTCCTACATTTTGTGAGTTGAGAAGGTCTGCCACGACTGAGGGGTCGAGGTTCAAAACTGTGAGCTTCACTTGCTCTCTTCTGTCTAGGCCGTACATGGTCGCCTGTTGTTTGACTCTTGCGAAATAATGGTGTGGGTCTGATGTGGGTAGGAACGGCATTATCTTATCGCACGAGTCCCTTAATTGAGTGACAGTTAATGGGGTGGTGTACAGAAAATCGGGGTCTCCGTCTGTTGTGGCCCTGCGCTGTGTAGTAACAGGGTTCATGGGGTTGTGCTCTGCCTGTGCAGTCGGGGGTGGGGTGCTCTTCTTTTCTAAGGTTTATCCTGAGTACATGTGCCATGTACATATCGATGGGCAGTTTCATTTAACTCCTGCCAATCGGGGCCATTTTCCTGATCTAACTGGGGTCCGAATGTATTCTGGAATCCATTTTGTACAGAAAGCAGGGATTGCAGGTCTGCAATTTGCTTCCGGCATTTTGCGTGGTCTACCGAGCTCTGCCTTTGTTCCGCCGTGGAACTCTGGAATGCTCATAGGGCTGCTTTTAAATCATACATTGTTTCTGTAATTGCTCGACTTGGTGTTCTGTTTCTTCTCGTACCAACACCGCGCGTTGCGTGTGTTGTAGGCCTTATCATATTGTGACTGAAAGCTGCTTATGTGGGCGAGACAAGATTGGTGTGCCCGTTTGACATCAGCCATCTCCTTTTTCTTCGCCGCCAACTGTTCTCTAAGTTGTTGTTAACTTCTTCGTACTCACTAACGTCACCCTCACTATTCTTATCTCTCTCTTCAATCTCTCTGCGGAGCGTCTTCATGACCTCCTCTGTGCCTCGCAATTGTGCCAAGCAGGACACGATTGCCATCGGCTTACGAGCTTTCCCCAAGCTCTTCTTATGAATCTCGGTCAGGTTCTCCCACCAAGTATGCCCTATACTTCCGGGACCTGTTTCGTCGTTTGCACAAAATTCACTCCAAAGGGGCCATCCTTTCCCTTTGAGATATTTTTGAATTTCCTCTTTCCATACGGGACATTGCCCTACTCTATTGGTCATTGCGACCTTGAATTCCGGGGTGTTCATAAGGCGTTCCATTGCCTTCATTTCCATTTCTTCTGCTGTCTATGGGTTTCTACCAAATTTGGAACAGGGGAGAATAAAGTGATGCAAACATGGGTACGGCTTACGCTATTTTCCGGTCTACAAAACTCCCGACAGTTTTATGCGACAAAATCGATCAAGTTTACTTTATATCCCTTGTCAGTACGCATGCAAATAACACACTTCCGAATCTTGGTGGTTTGATCGATATTGGTCTTACGCTTGTGGTTTTTCTTTTCCAATTGGGTTTCTAATTCAAATTTGGGTTCTCTCGGAGTGAGAAAGCCACTTCTAGGTCGAGTCCCGTCAGAAGTCGCCAGTAATGTTGCTATATTTATTTGGTTATAAATATGGCGGTAAATATGGTCGCCTTCCTTAATCCTAATTATGTTTGCTCTAGAGTCGCCAGGTATCTTTCGATACTGCCACAAGGTTCAAACCCGAATACTGATCAAAGAACCAATGCGTCAGTTAGTTAGTTCAAAGTCAATACTATTTATTTACACACAGTAAGATCTACTCATGAACAACAGTACTACAAACTAAACTATCTCTGACGCTAACGCCCATACTTAACTTCAGGTGCCCACTTAGTCAGAGGAACAATGGCCGTTGTTCAGATCTGAGGCTGTTGGATTCGAAGAGGTAACAGGAGTACAGCTAAGGTCGTCCATCTGGTAACGAGCGTTGACCTTAAACCTACTTCCTTCTGGTGATGCTGGTGGACGGGTCTCTCCACTTGAGAGCCGAATCCAAGAGGCTGAATCTCTGGTGGGGGTTCTTTCTTATACTTGGAGGGGCTTCACGCGCTTTTAGGCGGGCCTTAAACTTGGTCCCAATTAATTGGGCAGCTTCTTGACCATTGTCATCGATCTAAATCAATAAAGGGGTGGGTGCCCTGATGGCTGGGTGTGTCTTAGATGGCCGTTGGCCTTGCTTTGTTTGTGTCTTTCGGTTGGGGTACTGGCGCCGGGATGTCTGCGACAGTATTGGCTACCTGAGTATTAGTCCTTTGTTCCTCGGAGATGGGCCACCAATAAGCTAATCGACCCAGAGTTTCGATTCCGTCTGCTGACTGCTTCCCAAATATACATTCAGGCTCTGTGCCTGCTTGTTGCTTAGTATTGTCCACATTTCCCTTTATTCTTCGTGAGTGTCCATTTTGTATTCTAAAAGTGGCCATCCCAGATGGCTACAGCACCTACACAGCTACACTTTTATATATATATACTGGGCATTAAATCACTACCACACACAGCCCCTTCCTCCATGCTCATTGACATTTAGGAATGTCCAGCCTGCATGGCTCCTTTGTAACTCTTGCCTGAGTCAGAAGATCGTGGTTACACGTTCCATTCCAGAAACATAAGCCCCAAATCTTCAATTCTGCACAGTTGGATATTGTGTTTTTTGGATGAGACATTAAACTGAGAGCCCACCTGTCCTCTTTGGTGGGTGTAACGGTTTTCACTATCTGATGTACAGCACGGGAGTTCTCTTGGCTAATACTTACCCTCAATCCACATCACTAGAACAGATTACTCAGCAGTAATCACATTGTTGTTTTTGATAACTTGCTGTGTGCTGCTTGGCGGCAAAGTAACTACACTTCATTGTGAATATTTAATTGACTTAGAACATAGAACAGTACAGCACAGAACAGGCCCTTCGGCCCTCGATGTTGTGCCGAGCAATGATCACCCCACTTAAACCCACGTAACCCGTATACCCGTAACCCAACAATCCCCCCATTAACCTTACACTACGGGCAATTTAGCATGGCCAATCCACCTAACCCGCACATCTTTGGACTGTGGGAGGAAACCGGAGCACCCGGAGGAAACCCACGCACACACGGGGAGGACGTGCAGACTCCACACAGACAGTGACCCAGCCGGGAATCGAACCTGGGACCCTGGAGCTGTGAAGCATTGATGCTAACCACAATGCTACCGTGAGGCCCCACTGTAAAGCATTTTTATACATTCTGAGACTGTGAAATGCATTGTATGAAACTACATTTTCTTTTCTATTTTTGAAGAGGAAAAGAAAAGCAGGCTGTCAAGAAACTGGAGTTGGTCAAAAAACGGAAATGTTTAGAACATGCTGGGCTGGATTCTCCACCGGCGGGGTGCTCCGTTTTGCCAGCAGCTCGGGGGTTTCCCGACGGCGTGGGGCTGTCCCATAATGGGAAACTCCATTGACCGGCTAGTGAAACAGAGCATCCTGCCGGCGTGCTGAACCAGAAATCTGGCGTGGCGGGACGGAGAATCCAGCCTGCTATGTATCAATTTTAATAGAGTAAAAAAAAATTTTAATTACTAAGACAATTTAACTGAACAATGCATTGGCATGGTGTTGCACCTGAAGGTTTTTCTACCTCACTACCTGCTATTTCCCCTCTCCAAGCAACCCTTGAGGTCACCCAACCTCGCCAAAGTGTCGATGAGCAAAACTGCCCGTCCCGAAATTCCACAAGATCTGAAATCCGCACGGCCTCAGTCCTAAGGTTGCCAGTTTTCAGACACCGTACTTGCATTAATATTTGCAAAATTTAGTTTGAAGTAGGCAACCTTTTAGTTGACATTGAATAAGAACACTGTAGCTCGATAGAAGACCTTCATCAAATTGTCCAAAGCTAATGAACGTCAGAAGCAACTAAATTAACACTAAAGTGAGTTTTAAATGTTTAATGACCTGCATTAGAGTTACAGCTAATATTCTGCAGCCTGTGTAAATCCGCCTTCATTCCTTGCATGCCTGGAATCAGATCTCACAGATTAAATATGAATGCTGTTTATAGAAGTTGTGTGTGTTGTATTTGTGCTCATCACCTGACAGTAAAAATTAATCTATGGTCAAAAATAAAATAAACAATTACATGGTTCCCCCAACCCCAATGTTGGACATCTTACTGTGATTGAACGTTTAATTTGAACACTGTTTGTGACAGCTATGCTGGCTACTCCAATCAAACCACCAACTCTTGCCCAGAAAAGTAGGGAAGTTATTCAGTCACATTTGGGGCCTCACGGTAGCATGGTGGTTAGCATCAATGCTTCACAGCTCCAGGGTCCCAGGTTCGATTCCCGGCTGGGTCACTGTCTGTGTGGAGTCTGCACGTCCTCCCCGTGTGTGTGTGGGTTTCCTCCGGGTGCTCCGGTTTCCTCCCACAGTCCAAAGATGTGCGGGTTAGGTGGATTGGCCATGCTAAATTGCCCGTAGTGTAAGGTTAATGGGGGGATTGTTGGGTTAGGGGTATGTGGGTTTAAGTGGGGTGATCATTGCTCGGCACAACATCGAGGGCCGAAGGGCCTGTTCTGTGCTGTACTGTTCTATGTTCTATATTTACATGACAATCTAATCTATTGGTGGTTCAGTGGTAGAATTCTCACCTCCCACGCGGGAGGCCCAGATTCAATTCCCATTCAATGCATGGCAACAGGGTGGCACAATAGCATAGTGGTTATCACTGATGCTTCACTGCGCTAGGGTCTCAAGTTCTATTCCCTGCGTGGGTTTCCTCCGGGTGCTTCGGTTTCCTCCCACAAGTCTCGAAAGACGTGCTGTTAGGTAATTTGGACATTCTGAATTCTCCCTCTGTGTACCCGAACAGGCGCCAGAGTATGGCGACTTGGGGCTTTTCACAGTAACTTCATTGCAGTGTTAATGTAAGCCTACTAGTGACAATAATAAAGATTATTATTGTGAATTACAGGACAGGCAAGGTGTAGCCATCTAAGGTGGTCACCTGCAAAGGACCATGGGAATTATGACCAACCCAGGACTCAGACAGATACAGAGCCTATGTGTATCTAAAACACAGGTAACCAGACCTGATCGAAACCCCGGCTCGTTTACATTTTAATGGCCCATTTTCTCAGGACAATAGAAATCCAATCAAGCAACCGGTACAGCCACAGACTGATCAGCGCCACTCCCCTTACTCAGAAAGCACAACTGCCAAGGTCAATGACTGCTGAGGACCCACCAAGCACCCGCCACTTTATTGGTCGAAATCGAAGACAGTGATCAGAGCCCTGTCGAACTATTGCGTCCAAGGTTAAGGACCGCCCCATAGAGCTTGAAATCTCAGAGGGATAAAAGAGAGCACAGCCATGTGTTTTGTCTCTTTTGGATCCGGCCTGTGCCAACCCAATTGCAGCAGGAACAGCCAGCTAAGTTCAAGACCAACGATCGCTACCTGACGGATGAGCCCAGCAGAGACAGAGCCACTTTCTTCGAGCCAGTCAAGTGAAATCCAGATAAAGGCCTTATCCATTTGCACAGTGCCAGTCGTCCTGAAGTTAAGTGTAGGTTATTGGAGCTGATAGGTGTAGTTTAACTCGTAGTAGATATAGTATTTGTATGTCGAGATAACTCTTGTGTATATAAATACCGTATATACTCGCGTATCCTTCGATTTCGCGTATCATGCGACCCCTAAATTTTCGGCCCAAAAACATGCTTTTATAGTATACCTCATGTATCATGCGAGTCACTTTTTTGACATGACAGCTGACACTCAGGTAAGCTTTCCGCCTAAAACTGCCGAATGAGAAACAGCTGTTTTGCTGTTTCTAATCACGGAACTAAACCCGATAATAAACAGTCACTGTACCTAACAGGTGACACAATCGACCCTTAGCAAAAATGGAGAAAAGATCAGCGAAGAAATATACAGCCAAATTGAAACTGCAAGTTGTTGCCGAAGCGGAACAAAGCAACAATGTTAAAGCTGGAAACCTGTTTGGTGTCGGAGAAAGCTGTGTCCGAAACTGGAGAAAGCAAAAAGATCATGATGGCGAGTCCTTCCTATAAATGCGCAAATCGCGGGTCGAAATGTCATTGGCCGCAGTTAGAAGCTGAAGTCTCAAAGTGGGTGTCCGAAAATCGGGCAAATGGTTACATAATAACACGATCTAAAATAAGACTTTATGCTTTACGAGAAGCTAGAAACATGGGCATTCGTGAGTTTACTGCAAGTCCCGGATGGTGTACGCGGTTCATGAAAAGACATGACTTTGTGTTAAGAAGAAAAACAAAAATTGCACAGAGACTCCCAAAAGAATTAGAAGAAAAAGTGTTAAGTTTTCATAGATTTGTTATCAAACATCGCAACGCTAACAGCTATCAGTTATCGTGCATTGGAAACATGGATGAAACACCCGTGAACTTTGATATGCCATCAAACTCAACCGTTAATAAAGTCGGCGAAAAAAGTATCTTTATCAAAACTACAGGGCATGAAAAGACACATTTTACGGTTGTACTAACGTGTATGGTAGATGGGACGAAACGTCCTCCAATGGTCATCTTCAAACGGAAATTAATGCCCAAGCTTAAATTTCCAAGTGGTATCATTGTCCATGTCCATGAAAAAGGTTGGATGAACGATAATGGCTGCATGATTTGGCTGAAGAGAGTTTGGGAATCAAGAGCATGTGGTTTACTACGCCCAAAAGAGTTTACATGTTTGGGATATGTTTAGGTCACATCGAGTGGATGCCGTTGTGAAAGCTGTTCGCAAAGCGAACACCGATATTGCGATCGTTCCAGCTGGCTTGACTAGCATCGTTCAGCCACTTGACGTATCCATCAATAAGCCATTTAAAGACAATCTATGGAAGAAATGGAATGACTGGATGATGGAAGGAGAGAAATCATTTACGAAGGGAGGGAATGTGAAGGCTCCGGATTTGGCTCTATTGTGTTTGTGGGTAAAAGAGGCATGGGCTGGGATAGATGGTGATTTGATTGTTAAAGCATTTTAAAAATGTGGAATAGCAAATGCTTTGGATGGAAGTGAAGATGATGCTTTATTCGAAGATGTAGGAGAAGAGGATGAAAATATTGAAGACCTGGAAGATGATCAGTATGACGACTGCCTTGATGAAGAAGAATTCCAAGCTTTATTTGACGATGACGATGACAATGAAAGCGAATTCGAAGGATTTTAGTTCACCTGAATTAGTTTGTTTTAATGATGTTTTTACATTTTAATAAATGTTAAATAACCAATGTTTTCCTGTTTCATATATCATTATGTTCCAAAATAAATACCTGTATAACAGTTTCATTAACTACTGGATGCTATGTGACTTATCTTGGCCAGCATTTCACACCCACGATTTTTGTACCTCGCGTATCATGCGACCCCCGAAATTTAGGCTTCAAATTAGGTGCTCAAAAGTCGCATGTTACGCGAGTATATACGGTAAACCATCTTTTGAGAACTAACTAACTTGTTGTGTGGTCTTTTGCTCGATATAAGGGAAGGCTGGTGGTTCACTAAGATAAATAGAAATACCCACAATATTGGTGACGCCGTTGGGACTGAACTGAGCAACAAAGGTGATAAATTCTTAATTATAGACCAAACAAAAAGGCCCTTTGACCCATTAACTCATTCCATTTACCAGTACAATTGTACTTTTCCAATGCACCTCTCTGATTGCATCATGCACATAACCCCAACCTCTCTCATAACCTTCAAGGAACGAATTACATGAGGTGCTGGATTCACTGCCCCACCCCCAACTAAAAGCCCCCCCTGAGTAGAACACAACTGTCCTGTAGCCTTATAATAGCCAGTTGGTTGTTAGGATGTTTGCTTTTTGGAATCAGGGAGTACAGCCTCAGAGAAGTCTCACTTTGGGAGAGAGGCGTGCAGTATTGGATCAAGATTTCAGTAAGGTTTCGCCAGGTACCAACGAGTAGGCCCCAGCGAGGGGAGCAGAGAGCCAGGTTTTGAGTTGTCATGAGGGCGAGGGCAACCTGCAGGGAAGGCATTGGCAGAGGGGTTAAAGCCTTAAACGGGCCTCCAATTGGGTTTGCATTTGGTGAGGCTGGAAGGTGGAACGTGATCAGCTCCAGAAACAAGCGAGACCTATGCCCAACAAAGCTGTTTCAGACTAGATAGGATGGCAGGAAGGTCTAGAAGGGAGGAGTCCTGCAATGTGTTGGGCACATGGGCCAGCAATGTTGGGGAGAAACATTTTAACCTCAGCCAAGTAGAGCAGAGACTCATGAATGTGCTCTTGTCTTCACAGGAGAAAAGGAAGCACAATGTGCTGGAACTCAACCGTACAGGTGGAGGAATTCCAAATCTGGCAATGCTAACACTAATGGAGGAGGGCACTTTAGAGTTGGCATGTGTGCAGGGGACAAGGTCATGGAGGGATGGGTATTTTGAGGAGGATAGAGTGAAGAGAGCAAACATTCAATGGGAAGGGCATCCAAATTAATGGGTTCAAGGCTAAGGGATGCCAAGTTATGTTCATTGTTGCTCTGTGATCCTGCACAAGTATATGTTTGAGTAGCACCATGCCCATGTGTAGAATGCAGCAGTTACTTATTCTGCTTCTTTAAGGCACATGTATACCCACTACTGTTTTTTATCCATCAGGTGGTTCATTATCCAGACCAATCCATCGTCTGCCATTAATATTGGAGGAGGAGGGACCCTCGGATGCAGAAGTGTCACATCCTCGCTCCGCACTTACCACCACCTCAGGTACTGGCACTTTGGTGGGGTTGAGCACGTCGGAACATTCGGGTGCACACACTGGGGGATGTCCCATTCCCTGGAGAAGCTGCCAGAGACAGAGAGTTCCCAGATCTGTGAGTCGGGCTGATGTGGGAGACCAGAAAGATGCTGAGGCCCTGGAATCGTCCATCAGGCAGCAAATGCTGGATATGCTCCCACTGCAGACAGGGTGAAGACTGGCGACAGCTTACCACCCTCAAACCTCAGGTCCTGATTGACATCCCACCTCCTCACCCTGCCGTCCCAAATTGGACAGTGATCTCACAGACAGGTTATTAATCGGCTGCCACCCATTAGATCATGCCTGAACTTCACTTGCTGATAGAAAATGGTCCTGACACCCAGAGACCTTCAGAATCTGTAAGGTTCAGCCCCATTAAGCTAATCGCATTAAGCGACCAAGCTTGGGATGTTTTGATCATTGTAGCTCAGTGTCACATCTGCATGTTCATTGGCTAGCTCATATTGGGGATGTCATCTTGCTTGAAATGAAATGAAATGAAATGAAAATGAAATGAAATGAAAATCGCTTATTGTCACGAGTAGGCTTCAGTGAAGTTACTGTGAAAAGCCCCTAGTCGCCACATTCCGGCGCCTGTCCGGGGAGGCTGGTACGGGAATCGAACCGTGCTGCTGGCCTGCTTGGTCTGCTTTAAAAGCCAGCGATTTAGCTGAGTGAGCTAAACACAGATTGTGTAATAAAGAAAATAAACCAATGAATTTCTTTGCAATAAATTGGGCCACAGCATTAGCAGCTATTCATCAAGGCAGGCATGCAATTTTAATACTTTAATTCCAATAAAGATTTTTAATTATATCACAGTACTAGAAACACAGGCACAATATCTGCAGCATATCTGTAGCAGTACAGTGTGCTGCATGTTTACAATCCTTGTTGTTAGTTGTATTCTATGATGCCATCTAGTGGCCTTAAAATTATAATCAAATTAGCACCTGTTCTCAAGGTTAAAAGCCCAATGGCCTGAATTCTCCATCGGCGGCAGCCATTCACGCCCGTGTGTTTCCTCATGGCATGGGGGTGCCCACATTAGGAATCCAGATTGGCCGGCTGCTAGGAAGGAGAATCCCGCTGCTGGTGGGTAGCCGCCGCAACTGAAAACAGATGTGGCGGGACAGAGAATCCTGCCCCATAACTTCTGATCTCTGGGGCATCGTACCTGTGTGAGTACTCCAAAGACACACTGGGTGACCTGGAGAACCAAGGGATCCCCCCTGCCCCAGGATGTTCCCACACAAAGATTGCATGGATATTTCCCAGGAAGCTCAAACTTCCACCGGACAACTGCCCTGCATGGGAACCATTCGCCGACTTCACACTGGGATAGTTAACCAGGAAAGGTTAGAAAAATGAACACCACCTTTCACTCCAGCGTAACTATAGTACCACCATCTCGCCCACAGATCCCTGCCTCTGACTACCCTCCCGACCTCCCCTTGGGACCTCCCAACCACCCTCCTGACCTCCCACAAAACCCTCCGACTATCTTCCCCAGTCCCTGACATCCCATGCACCCAATCCCTCACTACCCTCATCACCCATCCACCCCCACTGATCACTCCCCCCCCCCCCCCCCCCCCCCACTGGCCACACAACATCCTCCACTGACCATCTGCAACCCCCTCCCCGCACACTGATTACCCGGCCCTCCTCTCTCACTGACACTCCCCACCTCCCTCACTGATCACCCAACCACTCCAACCTGACCCCTTTGCCTACACATTTACCCTGGCTTCTCCAAACGGCTGAAGTGTTAAACGTGCCTGCTTTACGGCAGCTAGTGCTGCAAAAATGGGGCATGCCAAAACTGAAGGCCTTGTGATCCAGCTGCACTGCGCTATTTTCAACCGGTATAAGTCGGAATGTCGGGCAGGAAAGGTGTGGCTGCATTTCTGGGTAAGTGACTAGAAGTGGAGTGGCAATCTGACTATGATTGCCACTCCATTACATTTATCCCCCTATTGTTCTGGATCTGAATATCTCTATTTATTATTATCCCACTTTAATTGTGTTCTCCTTACTTTTGGGCTGCTTGGTCCCATGGTTCTACAGTTCGCCCACAGAACTAGGCAACAGGGTGCAAGGTGAAAGCGCAGTAACACTCGCTGTTAATTTTTTAATATGCTGTTGTGTAGAAACTCCTCCATTCATTTCACTTGACATGGATGGTGTCTGAAAATATGCTTTATGTTACATAATGATTTGTAATCCAGGGGCTGAAACCTGAATTGAACTTTGAAAAACAAAGACTTTTTAAACACAGAGAACAAAGTTGATTTTAGTTCATAGCCGAAGATGGCTACCCCAAATTTGCATTATTGTACGCTCCACATTCCAATTCCTTGGAATGGAGACAGCACATCTGCAAAACCCGACAACTATCTGAGAGGAATATGAAGAACCCATTGGCAAGGCATAATGACAATCGCATGAGGCATTCAACTGTTGGAGACAAATCATTAAGCCTAGTCACTTGAAAAATGGATCCCTGTCTGGAAGAGCTTTGCAGACATGATCTAATCAATTTACCTTTAGGATAAACCTATTTGGATATGCTAGACAGTTGGAAAGAGGTCACATGACAAGCCGACCCTTTGTATGTTTAAGCACTTGTTTCAAGATCAAGCAGCTGAGATTCTGAATGGGAAGACATAGGGTGGGGCACCTTGCCTCGCTTCTCTCTCCAACCCATCTTGTAAACTTTGAATCTTGTTTTCTGACTGTGACCATCCAGAAACATACCAGCTGCAGACAGAGACTTCTTAATTGAATTTAACCCAACATTACCATCCCCGGATGAAAAACCAAATCAGCCGGCTACATCTTTAAAATCGGAAACATCGGGACCAGTGAAGGAAAGTCGGCTGACCACCGGATTGGGCCTGAGGCCAGCCAAATCACCAAATTACAAACTACATATTCCTTCTATTTGTTATGGATTCTAATTTGATCATCCTATCCTTTTCCCACTCTGTAATTTGTATGTGTGCATGTGTAACATTTTATGTGTGAGTACAAAAGTCACACATATTTCTATTATTTTACTTAGATTGGTTTAAGTATAATAAAGCTAACATCTTTCTTTGTTAGGCACGGTGGAGGAGTGGTTAATAATAAAGTTAGCACTGCTGCCTCACTGTGCCGAGGACCTGGATTTAATCCCGACCCCAGGTCACTGTCCTTGTAAGAGTTTGCACATTCTCCTCATGTCTGCATGGGTCTGTTCCCCACCACCCAAAGATGTGCAGGGTTGGTGGATAGGCCATGCTAAATTGAACCTTAATTGGAAAAAAAAATGTTTTAAAATCTTTTTTTGTTAAATTCAAGAAAACCTGTCCAATTGGTTATTTTATGATCACAGTGCATAAACAGTTAAGTACTCACTAAATTGACAAGTATATTCTTTCAAAAATGAGAAAGTGTGCTGCAGTCAAACAAGGGCCGGGATGGGGGTGGGGAGGAGCGATTTGCCTCTCCTCACTTGATTGTAATATTGGACAAGCGAAGATCAAGAACCGAATTTCATGCCTGCTGGACCCTTGCGTTTACATAAGAACATAAGAACTAGGAGCAGGAGTAGGCCATATGGCCCCTCGAGCCTGCTCCGCCATTCAATGAGATCATGGCTGATCTTTTGTGGACTCAGCGCCACTTTCCGGCCCGAACACCATAACCCTTAATCCTTTTATTCTTCAAAAAACTATCTATCTTTATCTTAAAAACATTTAATGAAGGAGCCTCAACTGCTTCACTGGGCAAGGAATTGGGTGAAGATGTTCCTCCTAAACTCAGTCCTAAATCTACTTCCCCTTATTTTGAGGCTATGCCCCCTAGTTCTGCTAGTTTAGCTCAGTTGGCTGGACAGCTGGTTAGTGATCCAGAGCAAGGCCAATAGCATGGGTTCAATTACCATATTGGCTGAGATTATTCATGAAGGCCCCACCTTCTCAATCTTGCCCCTCACCTGAGGTATGGTGATCCTCAGGTTAAATCACCACAAATCAACTCTCCCTGTCAAAGGAGAAAGCAGCCTATGGTCAACTGGGACTGACTGTGGCGACTTTACCTTTTACTGACATTGCAGGAACTCCAGAAGGACATCTAGAAGGACAAGGGCAGCAAACAGATGGGAACACCACTACCTCGAAATTCATCTCCATGTCATTCACTACATATTGCCGCCGTTCCTTCACCGTCACTGAGTCAAAATCCCTCCCTAACAGCACTGTGGGTGTATCTACAGCCCAGGGACTGCAGTGGTTCAATAAGGCAGCTCATCACCACCTTCTTAAGGGCAATTGGGGAATTAAATGCTGACCTAGCCAGCGAAGCCCACATCCCATAAAATTATTTTTAAAATAATGGGTCCAGTGCCACAAAAGGTTCAAAGATCTTCTGCGCTCGGCAAGGCTAAGTACCGAACTAGCGTGGCACTGTATGGAGATGCGCTGAGGGGCAGCCGTTCTTCGTGGTGCTCAGGGGTGTAAGAGTGTGCATGCCTACTGCTACTAAAACCTGCACTGGCCAAGGCTGGGAGGTTGCTTGGCCTGAGGGCATTGGGGGGGGGGGGGGGGGGGGGGGGGAGGGGTTTGCTACTCTGATGTGGACACCAACCTGGTTCTCAGGGGGTGAGCCAAGCTGCAGTGCGTAGCCCAATTAACTAATCATAACAAGATACGAGATGGATTCCCTGGAGCTTGAATCCCACCATGGAGTTCAATCCACCAATCGTGGAGAGGAAGGGGTTACAGAGGAAGATAGGAGTCCAGTGGACAATATGGGACTGGTGGAGAGTACAAACATCATAGGGCTGTCTCATTTCAAATGAGAAGCTCTAAGCACAATGCCACCATGATGCTGTTGTCCACAGTCTCAGCAGCCTGCCTGGCGACGTGATGATTGATGACGACTGACATTGTGTCTTCCTCCCACAGTTGCGCCATCCTGAAGAGGCTCCCAGGACCCAGAAGACACTCCCCTGACACACAAGGATGGGCTGCGGACAGATCCACCAGTATCACACCCTCTCTCGGTACCAGGCACCAGTGCAGATACAAGCACGACATTGGGCATTAGTTTGTTGGCTCTGATGGCAATGCACAATGAGAAGGACAAAGCACACTCGCATGAGGAGTTGGTGGAGGCAGAGAGTGCCCAGCACCAGGATTCAAGGGATTACTGGCACTCAGGATGAGGCTAAGTCCAAAACAGGTGATGAACCTTTGGAGCAGGTGCTGATAGTCCAGCGGGATGCGCAGGAAGGTTTGGCAGAGATCCCTGAGAGTCTACGTGTCTTGGCTTCTGTCATGGAGGAGTGCCTGCGAGGTGTGAGCAGCAAGTGCACCGCCTTTTCCATTGAGAAAGTGGTGAGAGTCTCATGGAGGCAGCTCCAGCAACAGACTCAGGGATTCCAGTGGTTGCACTTGGATCTGCAATCCCACACACTGGCAGTGAACTCAGGAGGTTACTTCTGGTGTGAGAGATGGAGGCACCCGGACTCTCTCTAGGTATCTGTCCATCAATGGTAAGCAGGCAGGTCCAAACCAACCTCATGCTGGAGGACGAGATGCATGTCCTCTCTGCAGGTTCTTTTCAGAGTTCCAGGCGGGCAGCAGCTCCTCCATCCCTCTGTCTGTGTCCCTGGCATCTGATGAGGCCGCAATGACTGAGGAATTCCCAGCTCTTTCTTCTCTTCTCTCTTGGGCCATCTCTCATTGTCGAGGATGACTTGCTTCCACTCCAGGGGAATGGGTTCTATGATAGCTGAATAGTCCAAACCTAGATCAGCAGATTCTGCTCCAGGTTTGGTAGGTGGTATTTGATGAGGTGGGTGGATGTGGATGCGCTGGATTCTGCGCTGCCCTTCCGCTATTTATGCTTGGCCTCTGCATGGTCTACCCTACACACTTTAGGTGATTGGTCCCTTCACAGATGCTTTTTCTCCAGTTTGTGTGTTCTAAGGCAAGCGATTCCCACGTGTCGATGAGGATGTTGCATTTATTTAGCAAGGCTTTCAGAGTGTCCTTGTAGCGTTTCCTCTGCCCTCCATGTGATTGCTTGGATTCACAGAGCTTGGAGTAGAGGACTTGCTTTGGAGTCTTGTGTTGGGCATATGGGCAATGTGACCCACCCAGCACAGCTGGTCGAGCGTGACCAGTGCCTTGATACTGGGGTTATTAGCCTGGGAGTGGGAGCTTATGATGGTACGCCTATCCTGCCAGTGGATTTGCAGGATTTTGCGGAGGCAACATTGGTGATATCTCTCCAAGGATTTAAGGTGTCTGCTGTACATTGTCCATGTTTCTGATGCATACAGGAGACCATGAGCTTGGTGCTGGGTTTGAAGTCTCAGTCTTCAAACAGTGTTCTTCAGGCGACCGAAGACTACACTGGCGCATTGGAGTCAATGCTGGATTTTGCCGCCAATGTTTGCTTGCACAGAGAGGATGGGAAATTAGCTCCTGGGGATGGGAAATGAGCCACATGTCCAGGGGCTCACCGTGCATCCTGATGGGTTGGGGGCAATTTTGTGTGGCAGAAACGGGCTGGTGAAGAAGCTTTGTTTTCCGGATGTTTAGTCTGAGGCCCATTCTCTCATATGCCTCAGTGAATGGGTCGACAATGGTTTGTAGCTTGGCTTCTGAATGTGTACACATCCAAGTGTCATCTGCATTCTGCAACTCATGACAGAGGTCGGGGTGTTCTTGGTTCTGGCCTGGGGGCGTCAGGGGTTGAACATTTTCTCCCTTTTCCGGTAGGTTAGGTCCACTCCAGTGGGGAGCTGGAATGTTGGTACAAGGAAGATGGAGAAGAGCGTTGGTGTGATAATGCAGTCCTGTTTGACCCCAGTCTGTACACGTATCAGGTCTGTGCTGGTTTTGTTGGTGAGGATCACGGCTTGCATGTCATCGTGGAGCAGGCAGGGAAGAGTGACAAATTTTTGTGGACACCAGAATTTGAGGAGGATACTCCACAGTCCCTCAAGGTTGACAGAGTCGAAGTGCGAGATCGAAGAACGGCATGTACAGAGTTTGGTGCTGCCCCCTGCACTTTTCCTGGATTTGTTGCATGCTGAAGATCATCTCCATTGAGCCTGTTGATGGGTGGAAGCCACACTATGACTCTGGGAGGAGCTCTTCAGCCACTGGGCGGAGGCAGTTGAGTGTTCTCGCGATGGCCTTTGCTGTGGCGGAGAGTAAGGAAATTCCTCTGTAATTTCTGCAGTTGGACTTGTCTCCTTTCTTAAACTCCAGAAACTGGAAAGAGAGCGGACCTGGTGAGGAACAGCTGATCAGAGAGGCGGGAAACTTCAAAAGAGCAGCACAATGAGAGCCAGAGACACAGAATGCCCAGCTGAAACTGGACACAGCTCCCAGGCGGCATTTTCTCAGGCTCCGATGGTCAAAGGAAGACCGCAAAGGGCCAACATGACAGCAAATACATCAGGCTGCCTCCAATGCCAGAACTAGCGAGGAAGAAGACACCAAGACAGAGAACCTGCAAGCAAGTTTATTGCATTGTGAGCACAGAGGGGGTGTTCACAGATGAGATTGTTTCATTTAATTGCTGCTATGTATTATTTTTATGTGACTGTTGAAACTAGATTAAGTTATGTTCCTTTTTTGTTACTCAATAAAAGATAAATATTGATTTTGTTTCAATAGCCAGAGTGTTTATCATAGACAGCAGCAGCGGCTGCAAATTTTATTACAGAGGTTGTGATTCGACATTGGGGTCATGGGATGAAAAATGAAAATGAAATGAAAATCGCTTATTGTCATAAGTAGGCTTCAAATGAAGTTACTCTGAAAAGCCCCTTGGCGCCACATTCCGGCACCTGTTTGGGGAGGCTGGTATGGGGAGGATTATCTCCTCAGAAACATTTGGTAAGGATGATGTCCTCACCTGAGTGAGGAGCAGTGCTCCGAAAGCTTGTGTTTGAAACAAACTTGTTGGACTTTAACCTGGTGTTTTAAGACTTCTTACTGATTTGGTAAAGAGGCAGCGCCCTTGGCATGAGTCTGAAGCCATGCCTTAGTAGACGAGATGAATGTATGTAAAATCCCTGGTGTCCCTGCCTCCCTGAAAGTTCTTCACACCTGCCTCGGTGTCCTCACCTTGTGCCTCCCTGAGCTCCTCATGGATCGTTCACTCGAGTCATCTTCTGAGATCAGTGGAGCTGCCTCGCTCTCCCATCCTCCAATGGGTCATCCCTTGCCAGGGCCAGATTTTGCAGAGAACATCAGTCAATGACCATAAGTGACATGCACCCTGGAGGATATTGCAGTGCTCCCCTGATCAGCACAGGCATCTGAACCTCAACTTCAGCATCCCAATGGCCCTCTCAATCACCACGCTTGTGGAGGCATGACCTCTATAGTTTCTCTCCTCCACTTCTGCCCTTTGGTGCCAGAGTGGTCTCATGAGTCACCTTTCCAAGGGTGTCACCCAGGAACCAATCATCTAACTGAGGTGGAGCAACCAGGATATAGGCATCATGGGAGCTTCCAGAGTACCTCATACAGACTTGCAGGATCTGTGATCGCAAACTACCTGCACGTTCATAGAGTGGAAGCACTTTCTGTTCAGGAAGTCACCTGACTCACCCCTGATCCCTTAGTGGCCACCTGAGTACTGTTGATAGCATACTGGCTGTAGGCAAACCTAGCAGTCACCGCAAGCCTCTGGCTCACAAGGTCTGACTGACTTCGTCTGACCAGCAATGAATGAATGTCATGGTCCATCTGAACAGAGCATCAGTGTCCACCGTGATGCAACTATGGGTAGCAGATTCCGCCACTACCTCTGCAAAAGAACCGGACGTGAAGAGGTTGAGGACTACTGTGACTATTCAAGCCACTGGCATAGGGCGGTTACCACACGGTTGGATGTGATCACCAGCCAATCATCTGGCATATGGACGTTGCAGTTTCCCTCGAAAGGCAGAGTCTCCTTGGTACTTGACCTCCAATATATTAAGGTATCTGGAGCGTTGCCTGTAGAATCTGTGGTGTCTTCTGCAGACCTTTGTACCCCCTGATAGCCCTGCACTCTCTGTTCCTGCGGCTCACTTCCCACAGTCATTCGCTGGGATGCCGCCTGCAGATACTGGCCTCCCATCTCTCTAACACTCTCTTCCTCTTGTTATGGGCCAGGGAACTCCAAAGGGTATCATGGAGTTTACCTGACCCACAACTTTTAATATATTGTGGTTATGGGGAGCACACAGGCCTACTCTGCAGGTGTGATGCAACAGAGATCTACAGTACTTTTAAATTAAAGCAATGTTTATTTATGAAACCAGTTACCACTTTATAAACCCCCAGTAAACATCTTAACAACTATCAACACCAATAAATCCCTCAAAGAATACAGTGCTCTCTATGTAACTCTTAATCTTTCCTTGCAACATCCATAAGACAAAAAGAACCCTTTGTACAGAAAGACATCAGGTTTAACTTCACTACTGAGAACAGTTACCACTTTGAAATCACCAAATGAACATTCATAAGCTTGCAGAGATTCATACACATCTTGCTGTGACTGCAGCTTCTCCAAATCTAAAACAAAACTAAACACACCCTGCAGCAGATAGCCCAAAGTAAAAGTAAAAGCAGACATACAGCCCATCTCCACCAACACTCTGACATCACTGATAAACATCTATTTCTTAAAGATACATCCACTACAGCTATTTTATAACCCGCCATTTCGTAAAGCTACTCTCACATGGCACTCTTCACAGGAGGTCCCACCAGTTAAATGTACAGTCCCTATTTGCAGAGATGGAGAAGGCACTGTCTTGTGCACTGAAGGATGCACTCAGCAGAAATTCTCCAAGAAAGTCTCCACATAAGTTAGAAAAACAAAAGAGTCCAAAAAAAAGCTACCGAAGCAAAGGATACGGCAGAAAACACAGAAGAATCGCGATGGCATATTAGCAAAATCCCAGCAGCAAACTCTCACCTAAACTCTTAAATGTCCACACTGCCAATGCTCTAGTCCCACTTACCTCGCCCTGGAATGAAAAATCTATTAAAACAGAATGGCCGCCTGCCCGTGTTTTCATAGAATCCCTACAGTGCAGAAGGAAACCATTCGGCCTCTTGAGTCTGCACCGACTCTCCGAAAGAGCATTCTACCCAGGTCCACCCAGTCCTATCCACGTAACCTCATAACCTAACCTGCACACTAAAGGGTAATTTAGCACGGCCAATCCACCTAACATGCACATTTTGGACTGCAGCAAGAAACCAGAGCATGTGGAGGAAACCCACTCAGACACAGGGAGAAAGTGTAAACTCCACACTGACAGTCACCCAAGACTGGAACTGAGCCCGAGTCCCTGGCGCTGTGAGGCAAGTGTTAACCACTATGCCACCCTCGCATAATTTTATGCAACTGACTTTTTAATGGGCTTACCCGCATGTTTAAGTTATCAGCGGGTGCACTTACAACTCCTGCGTGTGCCCACCAACTGCAATATTGCGCGTTGGGTCACACGGTTGGCGCGTTCTTGTGTGATTTCACACAAGTTCAGGTTGGATGCACGCCACAGCAATGTAAAATTCTGGCCTCTTGTGTGTGGGGAAGTGTGAATTGAACCCATGTCACACCATTTTTATAGGTTTTTTATAGGCGCGGCTGATCAGGAGGCTCTCATTTCTATGTCTGCCTTAATGATCTGAGTCCGCCATGGCGCTCGGTGCGGCCGCTGGAGGCTGCCACCGTGCGCATGCGTGAACTCAAAACCGTAAGTGCAGAGGCCCGTTGCCACAGCTAAAGCTGCATGAATTACTCTGGGTCCCTGCTAGCCCCCTGCAGGTCGTTGAATCAGCTCCTTTTTCCCAGGAATCTCCCGAGTAAAACCCCAGTGTTTTTACACCGGCGTGAGGATGTAGTCCCATTTTGGGAGAATCCATTCAATGAAGAGAGGGATTTTATAGGAAGCCCAGGAATGCATGGTCCCTTCTTGTATAAGGTTCAAAGAGTATTTATCCAAATTAACTTCAAAGTACTTATCCAATTGAAGCCGAGTACCAGTGGAACCAGGTTGTGTACTGCATGTTCTGTTACTTGCACCCTCTTTGGGCAGGAATTAAGTTTCCCCCTCTTCAGCCTTGGAATCTCAGCACCTTGATGTGCATGCTCATACA
This sequence comes from Scyliorhinus canicula, assembly GCF_902713615.1. NCBI lineage: Eukaryota > Metazoa > Chordata > Chondrichthyes > Carcharhiniformes > Scyliorhinidae > Scyliorhinus > Scyliorhinus canicula. The sequence continues at coordinate 171,096,916 of NC_052148.1, read as the reverse complement.
TGGAGAATAATCAATTGGGTCAACTCCTGGAGGACAAGGCAAAAACATTCCAGCAAGAAGTCAGCATCCAGGAGGGGAAAATAGAACATTGGTGGGAAAATGCGCAGATTGAGAGTTGTCCCATGATGCTTGTATTCTTATGTAGAAAAAGATTTATGGTTATCAGATTTCAAGTTAACATGGTTATTGCAACCATCCATTACACACATTTATATCAAGGATTTTTTTCAAAGGGCTGTGCCGTAGACAACAGTGATACTGCAGTACTGCCCAAAGGAGAATTGTGGTTTGATTAAAATAGCCTTGTGACCCATGTTCTTTTGCTTCCACCACCTGACGAGTATTTGCAGCTTCTTGTTCTTCACTATTTAAGCAGAAAATTAATGCTGATCGGTGCACAGAAAGGCCAAAATGAATGGAAATGTTGGACAACAACATATTGCTAATATTCTGTAATCCCTTTCAACCTGTCAGGAAAATCAACAACATATTTTCCTCATTTTAAATGCACATTATTAAGTCTTATGAATAGATATTTGTGCCTCCTATCTGAACGTGGGAGGATCAAAGCATTAAGACATAATCATTTATTGAGATAAAGTCATCATCTCTTTTGACTATTCTGATCACAACGGTGATCTAAAGACAAGGACGTATTCAAGCTAACCTAATTACCATATACATGCAATTACATTTTTAGTACTGCACACTATTTCAAAGAGTCTGTTCTATTTAAATCCTTATTGTGAATAGGTGCAGCTATGTATGCAACAGACACAGGCGTGCACTTAACCAAGGCCTTTATAATGTTATTTTGTGTGCAAATCAACATACTAATTGACTGTTTTCTGGATCATAACTATCTAGTTTCTGGAAGGAGATGCAATGAGTAATGCAGTGGAAATTGCTAATTGTGTATTTGGACCACACTGAGTAATATGTCCCAAATGTCAGTGATGTATTTTCTGGTGAGCCTAATCAGACATTTACTTCACCACATTGCTATGACAATCACAGTATTGACATTGACACTATAAAGCCAGCTTCTCCAACCTTTTTGTGTGGGGCATATTTCAATTTTTCTCCCACTCAGGAGGCCAATTTTGGAAAGATCTGAGGGTTTGACACAACTTTAAACATGAATTTCAGGGAACAAAAATCTGCTTTTGAAAAACAACTTGTTGAGCAAACTAAAGTGTCAAAATAATTTGACAACTTAAAAAATGTGGAATAAATAAGACCGCCATTAGTGTGAAAAGGTGAGAGTGCATGTCCAGCTCACTCCAGTCTCAGTGAACGCACTCGCCCTCGAGAGTGCCTGTTGGTGCATGGAGGTGAGAGTGACTGAGAACCTTGACACTGAGAGTAAGCCAGACGTACAAACTCTTCCTTCCCTCCTCACTCGTGCTCACACACATACAATCAGCCACCACATACACACACACACACTCACCCACCCTCGCACTCTCACTGACGTGTGGCGATATGCCTGTGCACAGTTCTGTACATAGTAGAGATGTGACCTCCAACCAGCTGGTGGCGATAGAGATCTATTATGTGACTCGAGACACCCACCAGTTGGTAGTAAGATGTACATGATAATTGCACTAGAAGTAGCTCCAAGAGAATTCACTGAATTCATTTATTCGTTACTGTTTGTGTCACAATTCGTTAGTTATCTTTCCACGTGTTAATAAATCATCTTATTAGTCAAAGAACTAGATGTTTTGTGTGCATCTGTACTACAGCCATAACACAGAACATAACATGACTCACGCTCACTCAACCACCCTCATACTCTCACTCACTTACCCACCCTCACACTCACCCACTCACTCACCCACACACTCAGCCACTCATCCAGCCTCACACTCTCTCACCCTCTCTAAATTGGTCGGGGTGCGGTAGGTGGGAGAAAGACCTGGAGTGAAGCCTGAGGCCAAGCAGTTCCCAGACGCGGTTGGCCACCGAGGGGAGTGCTGAAAAGCAGGGGAACGCGGGGCGAAGTGAGGGCAGAGGCCCGGCGTGCTGCAGAGTCTTTCTATCTTCATATGTCTGCAGTTTTTGATGTTTGCTGCTTCTCCAATCACATCCTGGTTCTCTCCCATGTTTGCTGTGAATAGGTCGAATAGTGAGCCTGTCAGCAGCAAAGACTGTGATTGGAGGAGCAGTCTCCTGCACAAATCTTCAAACTAACTGACCCGTCTTATTGGCACTTATAACAATCAGTCTACAGGCCACAAATCGGGGCTTTGCAGGGTGCAATGCGGCCCCTTGGGTTGGACACACCTGCTATTAAGCAATCAAGGAAGCACTTCTTTCTCTTGAGGCTATGCACACTTTGCTGAACACCCACATGAACAGGATCAGATGTGAGGGAGCTAATTTTCCAAGGATTTGACCTTGTTGGACTGTTATCAACCCTCCATACAAACTAGGGAGGCTACAGTGAGCAGATTATATAGTCAGAGGCCGACAATTTAAAAATGTATAATCCAGCTGTTGTGTGATCCACCCCATAATCTAGCAGGACAGTTTCTATACTGTTCTATTTTTATTAATTAAGGAAGAGAACCGAGGAGGATAAACGGGGCAGAAGTTTACATTCCACCGCCGGCAGGTTTGTAGACAGAGCGTGACCATGCAACCTTCGAATGACATTCCCACTGGGCTCTAGCCTGCCCTGACCTGTGTGTCATTTCATAATGGGACATGCGGGCCAGGTTGGAGAATCGCAGGGGGGTGGGGTTCGTGATTCACGCGATGCCTCCCCGATGCCAGTCCACCGATTCTCTGGTCACCGTAGAAGCGGCGCTGGCGCGGTCAGCGTGGCACTGGTCAGGGACCACTCTATGCTGCCTACCCGCCGATTCTCCACGCGCGATGGGCCGAGTGCCTGCCGAGATAGGGCAGCACGGTAGCATGGTGGTTAGCATAAATGCTTCACAGCTCCAGGGTCCCAGGTTCGATTCCGGCTTGGGTCACTGTCTGTGCGGAGTCTGCACATCCTCCCCGTGTGTGCGTGGGTTTCCTCCGGGTGCTCCGGTTTCCTCCCACAGTCCAAAGATGTGCGGGTTAGGTGGATTGGCCATGCTAAATTGCCCGTAGTGTCCTAAAAAGTAAGGTTAAGGGGGGGGGGGGTTGTTGGGTTACGGGTATAGGTTCGAAACGTGGGTTTGAGTAGGCTGATCATGGCTCGGCACAACATCGAGGGCCGAAAGGCCTGTTCTGTGCTGTACTGTTCTATATTCTATAGGCCGAGTCCCGGCGACGCCTTTCACGTGTAGTCCTACCCTGCAGGATTCAGCGTTCATGATGCGGGGGGGGGGGGGGGGGGGGGGGACCTGACCCCGGGGTGGGGGGGGGCCTGCAAGTTGACCTGGCCCGCGATTTGGGGCCTATCGATCGGCGGGCGGGCTTATCCTGGTGGGGGCCTATGTTCCTCCGTGCCTGGTCCCTGTAGCTCTCCGCCATGTTATGTCGGGGCCGGCGTGGAGAAGGCGACCCATGCGTGGTCTGACGCTGGTATCGGCAGCGTGAGGCTCTCCAGTGCTGTGCAGCGCAGGATCGCTGCTCCTAGGGGCCAGTTGACCCCGGCGTAAAATGCTCCACCATTTACGACGGCGTTAACCCTTAACCCCAGGATCAGAGAATCCCACCCGTGATGCCTAGGCTGGCACAAGCCCCATGCCTTCCCCCCTACTGCTGTGGTTCCAGGGTCGCTCCATCCAAAATTCTGGGGGCAGCCCCAGGCATTGTTCAGGTGAGTCTTACCTTCTGTACGCCATGTTGTTCCAGACATGTTCTGGACCTGAATGTTTTCCTATTAGCGTCGTGGAGAATCAGGTATGGGTGGAAGCATCCTGTCGGGCTTCCATCTGCATCCCATTAGTTTCACGTGAGCCTCCAGTGGGTTTTCTGACCCGGCATGACGAGCACAGGCGGAAAAACCCTTGGGAAATCCGCGCTGGAACAAAATCAATTTTTGGACTCAGTGAATCCACCCATAGACTCTGGAGACTGTATAGAGTCGCTGTCCTATCCATCGCACCTTCTAGCCCTGCTGGGATAGAGAGCAGCTGGTCAGTCAGATTGGCTGGTCACTCTCTGAGATCGGCCTTCTGACGGAAGGGCGAAAGTCACACCCCCAGCCACTTGGTGGCTCTTTGATCCGTTAAATGGCTACGGGGCAGCATATACCAGCGGCAGTGAGTTCGCTGCTGTCTCCTGGGATGGAGGGAAACAATGACATCCGAAAAATCCTGTCCATGAAGTTGAGATCCAGATCAGTCAGGATTGAATTAAATAGCAGAACAGGCTCGTGGAGATAAATAGCCTACTGTGGAGACACACAATTGGTATAAAGCTACCAGCTAAACAGAAGGTCGGGCACTTATTGGCTGAAAGGCTAGAGGCTGATTAAAGTGGCATGGAACAATGGAAGGCAAATTAACAGAAGTGTGGCTGAAATTTTGTACACTGGCCCCTGTATTTCTTGGGATTCTGGCTGCTCCTGAAACTTTTAACAAAACTAAAATACAGCACATGTGAAAATCTGAAACAAAAATAAAATGCACGCTTCAGGCAGATGATCTTTCATGAGAAACATTCACGGTGTTTCTCTCTCCACACATGCTGCTTGACCTGCAGCTGTTGACAGCATTTTATTCTTTCGAGCTTTAAATTGCTCAAAATTAAAGCTGCCTGAAGGCTTTGATTATAAAGTACTTCAACTATGTTTTGGCTGAAGTGTGCTCTTATACATAAGCACCCTCTGCTGATTTTAACATGTCATTTCTTTATGGCTTATTTTTGCTCATATGACAACAACAAATGGAGGAAGGCAAATATTGAAAGGTTGCTGCAGACTGTGGAGGGGCCGACGGCAGTATTGTACCCTTGCACAAAATAATATCCATAAAGACTGGACACATAATGTGGCAACAGAGAACGGAAGTACGGAGCTTTGATACACTCCTCCAATCAAAACGCCTGGATCATAGAATCATAGAATTTACAATGTAGAAGGAGGCCATTCAGACCATCGAGTCTGCACCGGCCCTTCAGCCCATCGAGCCTGCACCGGCCCTTGGAAAGAACACCCCATTTAAGCCCATGCTTTCATCCTATCCCCGTAACCCAGTAACCCCACCCAACATTTTTGGACACTAAGGGAAATTTAGCATGGCCAATCCACCTAACCTGCACCTCATTGGACTGTGGGAGGAAACCGGAGTACCAGCAGTAAACCCACGCAGACACGGGGAGAACATGCAGACTCAAACCTGGGACCCTGGTGCTGTGAAGACAAGTGCTAGCCACTTGTGCTACCATGCTGCCCTTTTGAAAAGAATGCGGGGTCTCATGTTGTCTCAGGTCACACATGTGCCCATGAATCCTGAGGCTTGAGAGATAAATCAGCAGCCTCCAGTTCATCAAAGATTCAGGTCTCCAAGTTGGTGGTAACATTGTCATACCTCTCAGGGGTGTTTTGGGTTGGAGGGCAGCATGGTATGGAGTTCATGGCGAAGGCTTTAGCACTATTGGAGCTCTGCACTGACTTTCAGGAGAAACGGAGTCAGAATAATTGGGAGTGATCTTCCACTGGATTTATCACCTAGACGTAGCACCTGACAACATAGGCTGAAGACACACAAGGCACAAGCAGGGGTCCGCACTGGATGCTATTGATTTTTTTGAAATCAAAACGTTCAGTGTATGAACTGGCTGGATCTGCCTTCCTTTTGTGTCTTTCAGGATTTATCACCTTAAATATAATTCTCCACTCAAGCCAGATGTGTCCTGTTTGCAGCTTTGATGTCAGAATAATCACTGCCTGGTCAGAGATATTCAGGGTATCAAACTTTATTTGGTGGGAGTGTCCTCATGGAATGAATGAGTGTTATGTGTCAGTGATGACGTTATTACCCACTGGCACTGCAGGAAGGCAGGGCATGCTCTTATATGAAGAACCATTGAATCGGCGCGATGCAGCTGTCCCTCTGAAAGTTCTGCATTACATCCTTGTTGTCCTCAGCCTCTGCTGCTCAGCATCAGCTTTGGAGTCCTCGTCGGTGTCCATGTCTACGGCAGGTACCACTGCATCAACATCCTCCTGCTCAAGACGTTCCCCATTGGAGAGAGCGAGATTTTGAAGAGCACAGGAGAATACTACAATGAGCGACACATGCACAGGCGGCTAATACAGGGCTCCCCTGGATCAGTCGAGGCATCTGAACCTTATCTTTGACAGCAAAATGGTCCTCTGCACCATCGCCCTTGTGGTTACATGGCAGTGGTTGTATTTTTCCTCAGCATCTGTCTCTGGTTGCCTGAAAGGCGTCATCATCCAACATTTCAGCGGGTAACCCTTGTCGCCAATCAACCACCCTAGTTGAGACAAGCTGGAGCAGTGAAGACCCTGGGCACCTGTGAGTGTCAAAGAATGTATGCATCATGCAAACTGCCTGGGTATCTTGCACAGGCCTGCAGAATCTGGGTCCTATAGTCACACAGGATCTGTAATTCCATCGAGTGAAACCCCTTCCTGTTCACAAAGGCTCCAGGCTGGCCAACTGGTGCCTTGATGGCCACATGGGTACAATCAATGTTACCCTGGATGTGGGGAACCCTGCAATGACAGCAAATCCTCTCAGCCTGGCTGACCTGGTCTGTTCTGAAACAAATGAATTTGCTCACGTGCCTGACCAGTGTGTCAGTGCCTGCTTGCCGCAGCAGTGTGCAGAAACACCACAGAGGTCACCACAGTACCCTGGAAGGATCCAGAGGCACAAATGTTTAATGCCACCGTGACCTTCAGAGTCACAGGCACTGGGTGTCCTCTGATACAACTGGATGTTATCTCAGGCTCAATCATCTGGCAGTTAATTGTCACGACTTCTCTTGAAAGCCGGAGCCTCCTGTGGCACTGGACCTTGATCATGTCAAGGTAGTTTGACTTCTGCCTATGCACCCTGGCTGCTGAGTAGTGGCCTCTCTGATGGCCCTGGTCATCCTGTGCCTGGAGTCTGCCTGAGAGGGTTGCCTGCAACCACCAGGCCTCATCAACTTTGTTCCCTCTCCTCCTGAGAGGAGGAGGTGCTTCCTGCCCAGGACACAATACCCATCAGCAGGGTGGCTAATGGGGCTCCGCCATGCACAAAGGGTGACAGAGGGACCCAGACCTCTGGTGCCAGCTGACAGAAATCTCATTTCAGCTCTACACTCTGATGTACCCAACACAGAGAGCACACTATCAACATTCCCGAACATCAACTCACCTCATCCCTCCAAACATCTAACTCCTCAGCCAGCATTTGCAGCAGGGGCCTTTTATCCTGCACTTGAATGACACACTCTTAAATACAGGTCACCCGAATGACCATGTTTCCTGTGTGATGAGTTTAAAATCGCGCTAGCAACATGAAACTTGGGTAATTTGGGTTTTAATCCCCTTAATTGGATCTCTTATTGTCAGCGGTCAGGCCTGATGCACACCTGCACCTGTCTAGTGAAATATTGCATAAATGCGTGATGACGTCAGGGCGACGCACAATTTCAGGGACTTCCGGGCCCATGTGCCTGATGGGCCACTGTAAACTCTACCTATAAGGACAGAACAAGATTCTGAACCATTAAAAATTTAGATAACGATACCTTTTTAATGTTGAAGTAGAGCATTGTGATGCACAGGTGAAGGTGGATAATTGTAATAGTTTATTCAAGTGCATAAAAGACTGCCTTAACATATGGATGCATTTCTCATGGAGACATAGGGAACACCTTCCAAACCCATGACAGCTCCCATCTAGGTTGAAGGACAAGGGCAGCAGACACGTGACAGCACCACCACCTGGATGTTGCCCTCCAAGTCACTCACCATCCTGACTTGGAAATATACTGGCATTCCTTCACTGTCACTGGGTCAAATTCCTGGAATACCCTTCCTCACAGTACTGTGGGTGTACCTATACCTATACCACAGGGGTTTCAGTGGTTCAAGAAGGCAGCTCACCATCACCAATTAGGCAATAAATGCTGGTCTAACCACAATGGCCACATCGCGTAAATATATTTTTTAAATGTCCTGTCCCTCAGATGGAGAAGTTGGCCTTGAGCCAACTAACTCAGAAGCCACCTGCTCCGCATTGATGTAATGCTACAAGCAGTCTTACTTGTTTCAGAATACCTATTTGAGAATATGTTCCACCCTAGAGAACTGCCAGCCAATCAGATGGATCTGAGGGCAGATATCTCAGCTTCCATTGCTGGGACTACAGGACATCCCAAATGTTACGACACTCTGGGATAGTGCATGGTCAATTCCAGTTCCACATGCCCCGGACTCACAACACAATTGAATTACTAATAATTCTTATAAAATTAACCAATGTCTTTGGCCCTTGCCTGCCCAATAATCACAGACACCAGGTTTAAAAAAGTAAATATGATTACTGTCTATTTATACCAGGAACTATCATATGTGTAATAAATACAACTGGTTAATAACAAGTTAATACCTACTACCCTCTTTAACTGCCTCTACCCCCTCTTCCCCCCCCCCCCAAACCCCCACCCACACACATAAGACAGACAAACACAGGGGGGGGGGGGAGGGTGAAAAATAATAAGGATGAAAGTCAAAAGATAAGTGCATTTGCTTCAGATGATGCTTCTTTCAGCACACTTGCTTCACGGCAAGCTTGCAGATTAGAGTCTTTGGTTTGCAGCCTTTAATGGTCTTTATAGATTCACTCATTCATGGTCCCCGTGGTTTAGAAAATGCAGTACTCACAGACAGCAGGCTTTCTGGAGAGACACTTTGTTTCACACCAAACCTGGCTTTCAGCTCGTGGTTTGGCATCAGGCCTCTGCTGTCTCAAGAGAACAACACCCAGACTTTCTGGAGAAAGAGTCAGCCCTAACAGTGGGCTTCTGGAGTGAATTAGCTGGATTTTATTTGGAGAGAGTCAGTTGGATATCTTCACTGGCTGCCAGAATCAAAACTGAAATCAAACTCATGCCTTGGGACTCTGGATATTATTCCACTGGAAGGCTTTTCAATCAACACCTGGTACTGGGCAGAGCACAGCGCTCTGGGCCCATTCATTGACCACCAACCAAATCAATCAAATCGAGTCCTCACTGATGCCGGCCAGTCTGAAATCACCAGTTTAAACCAGCACAGCCTTCCGGGTTCTTCAGTTTGAATTAAAGGTACAGGCTTCTTATAGGCTGCTTGCCTTAAAGTGACATGTCCATTAATCTTCCAGAGGTCAAAAATGCAACATCAAAATAAAAGGTGAAATAAGGGAATAAACAGCAATGACCCTTACATACCTACCTCTCTAAAAGGGTGAAACTTCAGGGCACGGCCTTTTCACTTTGAGGCATGCAAGGCATAAATTACAAACATTTTTCAATTCAAACCACCCCCATTGTATAAGTTCCCTTCCTAATCGCTACATTGGTAACTAGTCAACCCTTAAACGCATGACAAAACATTTACAATCACATTATCCTTTCCGGGAATGTGTACAATTTTAATATTGAACTGTTGCAGTAATAAACTCCAACAGAATAATCTTGCTTTTCAGGTTTTAAACCTCTATATAAACGCAAGTGGATTATGATCTGTCTCAAACAAGCTTTGGTGATTGTTATGTCGAACATAGACTTCAAAGTGCTGAAGGGCAAGCAGCAAGGCTAAGGCTTCCTGTTCAATGGTGGAATACTACCTTTGGGATGGACTTAGTTTTTCTGAAAAATAACCCACTGGCATCTCTATTCCTGCATTGTTGTCTTGTAGTCGCACTGCCCCTACCACCATCTGTAACCATTTTAAATGGCCCAGAAAAGTCCAGGGCGGTCAGCACCTGTTCATCCACTAACATGGAGCATGTGTGGAGAGAGAAACAGAGGCCAGAATTTTCTGGCCATTCACGCCAGCTGTATCTTCTGGTGTCTACAATGGTGTGTCCCGCCACGGTTTTCCCAGCAGCGAGGGTTGCAATCAACAAGAAACCGTGTTGACAATGGCGGGACCAGAAGATTACATCACCGACCAGTGGCTGGCCTTCTCCTGTGAAACATGTGGCAAGTTGCATGGTTAATGTTTCAAGTCCATATGAACTCTGCAGCACAGAAGAAGAGGCATATGGACTTGAAATGTTCCTCTCCCCACAGAAGCTGCCAGACCTGCTGAGTATTCCCAGTATTTCCTGTTTTTATTTCAGATTTCCAGCATCTGCAGTATTTTTCTTTTAATGATATAATATTAATTTATTTATCAAGATTATCAGGTAAGCATTATTGTGCCAGTTACGTATTAATTTAAACAAAGAAATTTATAGAAGTCATGTTAGGGATTACACCTTAACTTATTCTTGTATTTTTGAGAGTCATATACTTACACATTGATCTCAAGCAGCTGCTGATCAGTGAGAATAATAAACAGACGTTCAACGCCTCACTGTAATTCTTTTCACCTTGTTCCTGTCAACATCATCAAGGTAAATGCTTTCACAGAAATAATGACTAACAATCAATATCTGGCTTGCTGGATTTGTTTGGAAAAGATTACCCAACTTAAGTGCACAGTATTGTGATCTCCCATGGGATTCACACACAAAGCTGAACACGTTCTGGGCCTGCTAAAAATCAGACATGATTTTTGCTCGGCACAGTGGTTAGCACCGCTGCCTCACAGAGCCAGGGACCCGAGTTCGATTGCAGCCTTGGGTGACTGCCTGTGTGGAGTTTGCACATTCTCCCCGTGCCTGGTGGGCTTCCTCTGGGTGCTCTGGTTTCCTCCCACAGTCCAAAATCTGCAGGTTAGGTGGGGTTACAGGGATAGGGCAGAGAAGTGGACCTAGGTAGGCTGCTCTTTCAGAAGGTCGGGACAGACTTGATGGGCCGAATGGCCTCATACTGCATGGAGGAATTCTGTGATTCTAATTAATGGAGACCTTAACCCATTTATATTTTTATATGATATTTTATATTATCACTTGCATATTATCATTCAGTGTTAAATTTCAAGGCATTTGCCTATGCTTTATATTTTAAACATTTCATAGAATTCTAGAACCAAACATTTACAGCACAGAAAGACGTCATTCAGTCTTAGTCCCACTCACCTGCTCTGTTTCCGTAGCCCTGCAAATTTTTCCCTTTCAAGCATTTATCCAACTTTTTTTAAAAAGTTACGACAGAATCTGCTTCCATATCATACCAACACAGGACAAATATATTTTTCTTATGTCATCTATGATTATTTATCAATTAGCTTAAGTCTCTGTCCTCTGATCTCCAACATTTCTGGAAACCATTATCCTTACTTGATAAAACCTTCTTTGATCTGAACACCTGTTCAAACTTCCCGTAGCCTTCTCTGCTTTAAGGACAAGCTCAAGTTCTTCAATCATACCAAAAAATGCTAGAAATGCTTGGCAGGCTTGGCAGCATCTGTGAAGAGAGGAACAGGGTTAATAGTTGGAATTTTCTGTTTTGGAGACTGAGTGCGGTGGCGGGTAGGAACATTGGTGTATTTTCTGCTAGGCAACAGGGCGGATTTTTGTTTCTGTGAGGAGCTTGTCAGATTTTGTGATGGATGAGCAATAATTCATCCACCTCGCTGTTATCTTATGGAGGTGAAGACCTTAGCGGGATTCTCCACCCTGCCGGCAGCGCACCCACTCCCGTGCGTTTCCCGACGGTGTGGACTAGCCCACAATGGGAAACCCAATTTGCCGGCTGTGGGAATGGAGAATCCTGCTGCAGGCAGGGGCTGGCGAGACGGAGAATCCACCCTTTTCTTAAAAGTACTTTAATTCAAATTTTCACATTTTTACATTTAACACACATAACATAAAAAATAAATCCAGCACCAACTCAGATCCCCGCACGGAAAAAGCAGAGTCCTGCCGGCGCCGTCCACGCTTGGTCGCTGCCGGCGGGAACTCTGCGCAAAGGGTCGGGGGGGCGGACTGTGGGGGGCGGGGGACCTCTGATGGGGTCTGGCCCACGATCGGGGCCCATCAATCGGCGGGCCGGCCTCTCCCCCCCGGGCCTACTTTGTTGCGCGTCCGGCCCCAGAACCCCCGCGCCATGTTGCGTCGGGGCCGGAGCATTCAGTAAGGCCACCGTGCATGCGCAGGTTCGCACGTCGCCACTGTGCATGCACGGGTTTGCGCCGCCCCAGTGCGCGCAAGGAAGTAAGGCTGGAGCGGCGTGAACCGCTCCAGCGCCCTGCTGGCCCCCTGTGGGGGACAGAATCGGTACTGCCCGCGCCCGTTTTGCGCCATCGTGAAACGCCCTGGCGTTAGCGACGGCACGGACATCTGTCCCGCGATCAGAGAATCGCGCCCCCTATATTTAATCAAACCCCTCACTCACCCCTCTCAAAGCGAATTTTACCTTTTCTATGCGCAAGTACTCCATTAAATCCCCCAGCCACACCAACAGGACCCGCCTGCGGGAGATCAATGAGGCGAAGGCTAAAGCACCTGCCCCGTTCCCGTTTGCAACCTTGACACCCTGAATATGGCCCTCAGGGGACTGGGTTCTCAGTCCATATGCACGATTGCCGCATGGTGCGGTAGAGGAACCTCCAAAATTTCTCCAACTTCAGGTCGGACCAGAAAATGTGTACGTGATTGGCTGGGCCCCTCTCACACCTACCCTCCATCACCTTATACAGCCGGCTCATCCTCGACTTCGTCAGGTACGCTCTGTTCCTTCAGCTGTATCAACCACAGCCTCGCACACGAGGTTGAGGCATTCATCCGCCCAGCACCTCACACCACAACCCCATCTCCAGTACCATCCCCAGCTATTCCTCCCATTTAGTCTTCACCTCCTCCAGAGATCCCTTGTCCTCCTCCGCAATCCTCCCATAATTCGCCAAGAGGACCCCACCCCCAACCCCATCACCGACAACACCCCCTCCAGCAACGAGGATGACGGTGCCATCGGAAAGATCAGAAAAACCTTCTTCGCAAAGTCCCGCATTTGCATGTACCT